>NC_140581.1:1091445079-1092114722 GCF_964204655.1 Triturus cristatus
CAGTGCTAGAAGGACGGCAACTAGGTGAGATCAACACATACATGGGGCAATGTGAGCTATGGTTGTCTGAAATCATCCCGCGCAGAGAGGCACGGGGCTAAGTCATGTAAGGCAGTGGGTCATGCCGCGGGGGTGAATAGTCAATGTACAAGTTCACA
Source organism: Triturus cristatus (assembly GCF_964204655.1). NCBI lineage: Eukaryota > Metazoa > Chordata > Amphibia > Caudata > Salamandridae > Triturus > Triturus cristatus. Next base: position 1,091,445,238 of record NC_140581.1, read on the forward strand.
GACCTAAGGGGCCTCATTAACAGATTGGAACAGAGATTGGCCCAAGGGGGGAGGGGTTCTCCCCAACTTCTTAGTGATACATCTGGGGGAAACAACCTCACGGCCCTGGGGAGGAGGCCACTTTTAAAAACCATGGAAGCGGAGTTAGGCGAAGATCAGTAAGTACATGGGTCAATGTGAGATCTGATGGTCTGAAACTATCCCCCGCAGAGTGTGGCATGGGGCTAAGTCAGAGGAGGACGTTGAACATTCCCAAAAGAGAGTGAATAGTTCAATGCGTAAGTTCGCAGACCAAAGGGGTCTGGGATTCATCAGACATGAGATGATTCAAGCTAAGATGAAAGAATACTTTGATAGAGATGGGGTTCATTTGTCACCTATAGGGATGAATCTCGTTCTTCTAGTTTTGCAGGAGGCTCTAGAGTTGAGAAGTTGCAGGTAAGACCATAGCCGTTTTGGTGGGTGGCTCCGACGGCGACCACCTCCAGAGCTGTGGCGCAGTTATAGGGCGATCTGGAAGCAAATGGGTACAGAAGGCTACCTCTGCAGGGCACAATAGGGGTGCCAGAGCCAAATCCCAGGAGCCTCATGCGAGGTTCCGGGGAAAACCGTGTCGGCGTCCCATTAGTCCTTCAGGCGGTTGTGGTCCTGAACAACTGGGGGCTTTCCTTGCTACGCTCCGTCCTGAAAGGGGCTTGAGTAATAAGGGACCAATGTGTCACGTGATCCGGAAAGAGGATCACCCCATAAGGTGTAGCACTGATTGGGTTCCCCCCAGTGCTTCTTGGCTCATCAGGCGGGCAGGCAGCACAGTTGGTCACAGCTGCCTGCCCTTGGATCGCCTGCAAGATAACTCAGCATATTGCATACTTTTGTATGGAATAAACCTGCAGCAATATTTACCCAAATAAAAGTTGTGTTGTGTATTTATTTATTTAGCATGCATGCTATGTGTTTGTGTGGGTGGGGTATGTTGCCAATGGTGGCACTATGGAGCTCACGGCCCAGGGAATACACTTTATATTAGGCATAACAAAACGTAATGCGTGTCACGCCTGGTATCACTATCTGGCTCACCGACCTCCACAGGGCACTGGTGGCGGAACACGAGGCCCTCCAATGTACCGCGTCACGCACACCCTCCTCCGCAACTTCTATGGACTGGCAAAAATATTTAGCCTATGTGGAAACAAAATTAAACATGACAAACAGTAGCCCACAACAGGGCCTCGAAAACGCAACAGTCCCCCCATGACCCCGAATGTCAATCCAGTGACATTAGGAATACCCTGCACTAATATATGTAACACAGCACTCACGTCAAACCTGCCTCATATTCATGACGCTAGACAAATGATTATGATGCAAACAGTATTGCGCCTAACAACAGCAGACATTCAATATTATACAGAACAGCTTTTAACGCATGTTTATCGTAAATGTTACCATATTATGCTTGCAATTGTATGTCCCAGTAAAGCCATCAACGTTGTATCACTGGTATATTTGCCGATATAATGATACTTGTAAACCTTTATGTTTCCATACACTTTCTGTATCTGGTTAGGTGAAAAGATGAACGCTAATCAAAGCCATGATTAAATGTTCAAACTTATGAAAACTAATAAACAGCATTTTTTCAAATAACGTATTGATATTTGACACAATCTGCACTTTTAAACACTTCATTTTTCTGTTAAAAAAAAAATAATCTACCGTCACGAAACACGTTTAGTTTTAAAAAACGCCAGTAGTAAAACTCTTAAAAAAGCTTAATTAACAAGAATCTCACATTGGCACAGCACTTCGTTTTTCCTATAATAAAACATGACTAATTTTTCTAAATAATCATATCAAAACAAGCATGTAGTCAGCAGGAAAAAGGTGTATGAGCAAGCTTAAAAAAAACACATGATATCGACCATAAACTCACCAGTGCTGTAACTCCCGTCCCTAACAAACAAGTAATTTGCTACAGGTGGCCAGCTTGCTGCTTTGAAAGCCACACAAACAAAACACACACAATCCTTCCGTGCAGGTCATGACGTTAATGCACGCACAACCAATAAGTAGAGTAGATGAGTTTAAAAAAACATTAAACTGTCCGCCTTATACAAAGTTAACTGGCATTCGTTATGCAAATTAGGCAAAGTCTTTACCTAGTCGGTGGCTTTACTCATCTGTTTTTTTTTTTCGCTTTGCAATTTTCATTCGTTAATAGCTCGTCTCTTCTAATGTGTTGGGGTTCGCGCCTGTAGTTAACGGGGCTCCCAGAAGTTAACAGATACCCACGCAGGCAGCAGCAGGGGGCCAGGAAAACAAAACCTAAACCTGGCCCAACTGTTTTCTTTGCCTCCCGGTTATCTAAGTTCGCTCTTGTGTAGGTAGGAGAGTAAACTTGTGTTTCCGCTAAGGGTGCAGTCTAAGTGGAAGCGAAGCTGGAATTTGGAAATGGGAACATTTTGCGTCACATGCATGGGGGGGGGGGCTATCAGTTTTTTCGCCAAACAAAAATAAGAATGTGCTCGACGTACCACTGAAGTTTAAGCATCTTCGTAAGTTGTCTGTCTGCCTTGTCACCTTGAAATCGTCGGAAGAACGGGGTTAGAGCATTGAGCTGCCGGCTTTTGAGCTGGGGAACCTGGTTCGATCCTCGGCGTGGGCTCAACATCCTGTGATTCTGCGCACATCACCTAATCTACCCTGCGATAGGTCTCACAGTACTGACGTTAGCGCTGTTGGTGTTGCATTATTATTTAGAACTCCAATAGCTCTAACTTTCAGTAATGGGAGACCCCACCCCCTCGAGAAGCAAAGAGCCCTTGGTGAAAGGAGGGGACGGAATGGCGAAAAGGAAGCCAACCTGTGAGGAGCAGATGAGGGAGAATGAAGATGAAAGGAGGGACAGGGTGGGGAAAGGAAGCAAGAAGTCTCGCGGTGAATTAAGGGAGCTTATGGTAAGGAGAAGCAAAGAGCTTGCAAGGGTTTGAGGGAAGGCAGAGTGCCTTTGGAATATGTAGTGAAAGTGACAGAATGAATGTACCCAGTAAAGGGGCAGGATGAAAGATGATGGCCTTCAACGTCTCATTCGTGGTACTAGGCGCTATAGATGCAGTTTCAACCTAAAGTAATGGAGGGGCAGAGTGGGCAGGGCAGTTTTGGAGCATGAAGGGGCAGTGAGGACAGAATGACAGCCTGCAATAAACGATGCAAGAGTGAGAAGGAGTAGAAACGTGATGGAGAGGGCAGGCAGGGGCATGTGGTGAGTGTGGGCACAGGGAGGTTGTGTGAAATGGAGAGTTGGGGGAGGAGGAGCGACTGAGGCTCCGTTTTGGCGGAGAGACTTAATTAGAATGACATGAGAGGGAGAGAGTTCATCGTTGATAGGGTATCGAGCGAGAAAAAGCAAGTCCGCGGGGTGGAAAGAGACATCGTACGAGTGTAGAGACCACCTGCAATAGAGTACAAGAAAGAGAGACACGGGCCATTATTTGACACAGGTTACAGTGAGACGGAAAGAACTCCACCCAGCGGCAGATGGAGAGACAGGGTGAAAAGAAACTCATGGCAGCCCCCGCCTCAGGGGTGCACTCCCTCGGTACAGCTGCAGGGGCAGTGCCGTGGTGGGCATCCCTCGGAATACTTCTAGTGACCACACCGTCATCTGCTCCACTCAACACGCATGCACAGACGTCACCCAAGGATTATACTGACACTTTCATTGTGGGTGAAGAACTGCTGCAGGTTTATTTCATACAACATAAGTATGACGATAAGTGGGTTATCTTACGGGCGATCCAGGGCAAGCAGCCCCTCGCTGCTCCGCCCGCCTGGCGAGCCAGCACGCACGGTGGGTCGATGCCCGGCAGTGCGGCACATATTTTCAGATCATCCACTGGATCACGTTATCTTTTTACTACTCCCGCCCCTTTTGACGGGGGCGGAGCGTGTTGTGGCACACCCCCGGTTGGTCAGGCCCCCCAACCGCCCGAAGGACTAACGGGGCGCCGTCGCGGTCTTCCAAGAACCTCCTTCGGCTCCCGGACCTTGGCTCGGGCACCCTTACTGTGCCTGACAGGGGTACCCTTACTGTACCGCCTGTCGCAGAGGTACCCTTACTGTACCCCTTTGCCTCCAGATCGCCCTGTAACTCCGCCACAGCTCTGGGGAGGCTTCCGTCGCTGCCAGAGCCCCCCTTCCTCCCTTCGCTGTTATAGATGCCCTGCCCCTGCGAGCTAGCTTTAATGGGCTAAATTATGGGTCCTGTTCTGTAACCCGTAAATGACGGCATTAATTTGCAATATTACTCAGAAGCCCAGGGCAGACTAACAAAGGATGTCTTTTGGCCCCACTGCCGTTCAGCTTAGACGTGAATGGTGTTCCTAACTTTCTTAGCGATGCCACTGCAGATCTTCCTAACGTAATTATGGGAAGATCTAGCACCTACATATGGAGCCAGAATTGAACCATAGCTGAAATTCTTCATTCCACTTTTTCTACAAAGGTGATGTATTGATAGCGTCATGGTTCCCGAATTGCTGCTGCTGCGGGGATTGCATGATTTCTCGGCAGGGCAAAACATTTAACGTAACTGCTATATGGCGCCTTTTACCATGATTCCGGATAAAGCCAATATGACTGACTGAGCTGCCGAAGAATACATCTCTCAGCTCGAGGACCCAAATTTGTGAACGTTTCCCAACTCCCTGGCTCCAAGGAAAGGCTGAGCGAGAAGAGCAACACCTAAATCTGTTTCTCAGGCTGGAAAATATGGCATGGGTAACAAGGCATTGGTGAAATAGGCGCTTATGGACCTGCAATCCTGTTAAGAATTTTCAATTGGCCAAATTAGGGGCCTTCCTGGCTTAGAATTGTGTTCCCAACAGCTACAGTACAATAAGCAGGGTGAAGGTAACGTGTGAGTTAACCGCTTGCCCTACGTATATAAACACAAGCTGACATCACGGGTATCTTATGAGGGGATGGGCCCTTAAAAGCTGTGAGCATCAGAAAGTATGGGGGGCAACAGCCTCTGTCTATGTGCTCTCACCCAGCACACGGGAAACATATGCTCACTGTCCCTGGCTGGTTCATGTCACTGTCTCTGAATGGTTACTGCCACAAACCTTAGTTGGTGACAGCATTGTTGGCAAGTGATTCGCTGAGACAATCCCACCTTCCTACAGCATGCCAGTCCAAATAAATGAACAATCAATAAAACTGCTAACTCTGCCATGTTTACCTTTTCGGCCATTAACTCCCTAAGTTTGCTTCCTTTCACATTGTATTGTCCTATTGTTTACTACAAACTGACCCATATCTTAGCAACATATCCTCGTTTTAGCCTTTCTACTTGCAAATTAAGTTACATTAAATTGGACGATAGAGTCTTATACTCGTCCCGCTGTTCATCCCAATCTTTTCTTGCTCTCCACTGGGACAGCGTATCCAATTTCCTTGCTTGTTGAATAGAAGCTAGCTTTTAGACTTTATTGCTGCTGAAAGGAGCTAATAGGTTTGCCTACAGTCCTTGTTATACCGGTGTTGCTGTGCTATAGGTGGTACAAAAGGGGGTGGCGATGGACGGAGCATCAGAACCAATCAAACACTCACACCCAGTCAACAGATCTGGGTTTGATCCATCACCGTTCTTTAGCCCACTCTGCCACCCCAGTTCTGACATGGCCATATGCAAATCAGTCTGACCCTGTGCCTCATGGGAACAGTCCAGCCCGAACTGCCAAGCCATGCCTTCCCTGGACCGGAAACAAGCTTCCTAGGACCGGTTTCTGGCATTTCAGCCGTCTTCAGCCAGGCTTGCTTGAATCCAGTGGCAAAGTGAGCAAGGGACTCGCGTCTGAGCATACCCTGCCAACTTATGGCGAACAAAGCGGTACAAAAGGGGGTGGCGATGGACGGAGCATCAGAACCAATCAAACACTCACACCCAGTGCTATAGGTGAGCCCCAGTTATGATTTCGTTCACATCTTCATAGTTGGCAGTGTCTCCATCTTGCCAGTACCTGGGTCACGTCTGCCTTAAATGATGACAATACATCTGGCTTTTCCGCTAGCCTTGCCCATTAACCTGTCAAATGTCAGTGGAAGGCAGCACATCTCTGGTCATGCTCATTTCAGCACTGAAGTAGGCCTGGGCGAAGCACTACGCTACGCTCGCGTAGTTTGCGAAGTTCGCGCTACTTCGCGCTACGCGAACTGCACGTAGCACAGTGCGAACACGCGTAGCGTAGTGTTGCGTAGTGCTGCGGTCATTTTTTGCTTGCTCGCGGTCCTCAACGTCAAGTTGGCGACCGCGAGCAAGCAAAATGACATCCTGGCGAGACTTTTTCCTTGTTCGCGATCGCGAGCATGGGAAATAAACCTCCCGGCGAGATTCCCAACGCGAGAAGGTCAGGTTTCTCATTGCGAGGGGTCGCGTATGCTCGCGACCGCTCGCGATGAGAAACTACCAGTTCGCGTTGAGAAAGCTGCAGCTCGAGTAAAAATCTACTCGAGCAGCAGAAAACTACAGCTCGCACTGTGCAAGATGCCATTTTCAATGATTGCACAGTGCCGGTTGCTTGTCCGCACTGTGCAATCATTGAAAACAACATCTTGCACAGTGCGAACATGTTACTTCGCAGTTCGCGAAGTGCTACGCGTAGCTCGCGTAGTGCGAACTTCGCTTTGCGTAGCTTCGCGAAGTGCTACTTCGCGAACTACGCCCACCCTTACACTGAAGTCAAAAACCTCAAACATACAAATCCCGCTCGCTCCGCATGAAGACAACAAAACAGCGCGACAGAAAATCAAAGGAGAGGCTCCGCACCTCGCAACACGGCACAAACCACGCCGCAACACACTGCCCCCCCCTCCAACAGCAGAGACAGGACACGTCCAGAACCACGTGGCGAGCCGGCAACGAGACCCGCTCTCGAACCCCAACACGGAAACACCCAGATCGCCACGCCGGGCCGGCCAAAGTGGGAGCACCAAGAGTGAGGAAGGCAGCATTATGCAAAGGCCCGTACTCACCGCAAACAGCCGGACCCGACGACGACACACCGCAAGGCGAATGGGAGGACATCTCGCGCACACGAGGACGACGACCGCGAGGACGACGACCTCCCGAATTCGCGTGGCCAGGAGGAGCGGCGCTGGAAGCAGAGGAAGAACTGAGGGGGTGAGGCGCCTAAAAGGGGGGGTCTAGCCTCGCCCACCCTATTGGCACGCCTCCCTAAGGCAAACCCATTGGGGGCCTCCCCTCCCCGAGGCGCGGCCTCGCTAGCGAGGCGGAGTGGGGGGGAGAGGCTCCGACGGGCGGCCACTAGAAGGCTGCCCTGCTGCTGTCCCTCTGCGTGGGACGCGGGCAGCGGCAATCTAGTGTTATGAGCTACTGACAGTCCACGAGGGGCACACACCCATGCACTGCACCTGGCCGCTCTGCTGAAACTGTTGACGTGTCCCAACCTAGGAGGGCAAGATGTTTTGCATTGTTGGGGGCAGAGAGGGACCCCCCTGCCCATGGACAGGGAGAGATGGGACTCTCTGGACCTTTTGCCTGGCACCTGCTGAACACACAAAACCAAGGGGCAGCCAGTGTGTCATGCAGCTTAGAGCAAGGAAGGACGTGGCTCCCTGGCCGTTGATTAGACTGTGAAATACAGCAGTAATCAGCCCCTGCCAGTGCACCTGCACCTGCTGCACAACTGGAAGCTACGTCCCTGGGGGTGGGCACTATACAGGATGTAAAATAAACAACCAAATAAAGTACAGAAGATGCATAAGGTGCAGCAATATTAGTCATATCGTTATTAAAAATATAAAATTCACACAAAGGACGACGACAAATGGAAAGATAAAAGACGGCATTAAGAACAGGCAAGAGAGAAAAACGATGACTCCGGAACAATGCTACCATTCCTTGAGAACGAACCTTTCTAATAACTTAGTCTTTTATTACATCATTTTATAATAATATACCCAATCACATGGTCTACAATTCCGTTTAACCGTGACATTCTGAAGTAGCTTTGTTAGATTGACGACGATAGTACACAAATTATATTTCAATAGGTAAATGTGTTCAGGGGAATAATGCATGCTGGAGAATTTAATATGAACATTTACAAAGCACTGTCATTTACAGACCACCAGCAGTGCAACAAATGAATCGCGGCACCCGCGCTTTAGCTTTAATCATCTGAAACTAAGCGAGGGTGCCGCGATTGCTTGAAAGGTAAAGAAATAGAAAACACACATTTTTTTTCTATTACTTTACTTTTGAAGCAATCGCGGTACCCTTGCTTTAGCTTAAGATGCTGAAAGCTAGTGCGTGGGTGCCGCAACTGTTAAAATTTTTAAAATAAACAGGAAAAAGGCATGTGTCCGCTTCAGCAGTCGCAATGAACAAATAAAAGAAAGATGCAGCCACCATTGATGTGTGCCGTGCTGGGTAAATTTTAAAGAAACATTGCGGGAGGCAGGAGAAAGGAGTTAAAGAAAATAGTGCTCTGAGGCTATAATTAAAAGGCACTGAGTAGCAACACATGTAACAGGGTGTACCTCGTTGGAGGGTACAAGAAGAGAAAAGGCAGTACTAAGGAGGGACTACTGAGCCTATTGACCAATGAAAAACCACCATATACAAAGCACAGTGACTGGAGATAATCAATCAATCAGGGATTTTCGGAGCGCTACTCACCATTGAGGGACTCAAGGCACTGGTGGGGGTGGGGGAATCAAGCAACTCTGTGGTCATCTGACGAGCTAGGTCTTGAGATCCTTTTTTTTTTTTTTTTTTTTATTTATTTAAAAAAAAAAAAAAGAGATCCTTTCTGAATAGGTGCAGTATCGGGCTTCGTCCGATGCAGAGGGGGGAGTTTGTTCCAGGTCACGGCCGTGATGTAGGAGAAGGATCTGCCACCCGTTCTGGCCCTGTGGATGCGGGGGACTGTGGCTAGGGCTAGGTCGGCAGAGCGGAGGTCTCTCTTGGGGGCATGGAAGGAGATGTTTCATTGAGGTATTGCGGTTCGGTGTTATGGAGGGTTTTGAAGGCGTGTGCGAGCAGTTTGAATATTCTTTTTTCGACGGGGAGCCAGCCGAGGTCACTGAGGTGTTGGGTGATGTGGTCGTGCCGTGGGATGTCGAGGACGAATCTGGCTGTGGCGTTCTGGACGGGTCTGGAGTTTGCAGAGGAGTGTTTTTTGATTCTGGTGTGGAACGTGTTTCCATAGTCCAGTCTGCTGGTGATGAGTACGTGGGTGACGGTCTTCCTGGAGTCAGGGGGAACCATTTGAAGGTCTTGCGGAGTATGCGGAGCGTGTTGAAGCATGTGGAGGACACGGCATTGATCTGGCGAATCATGGTGAGTGAAGAGTCGAGTATGATGCCAAGGTTGCAAGCGTGGTCCGTAGGGGTGGGTGGGTTTCTGAGGGCAAGGGGCCACCAGCTGTTGTCCCATGTGGAGGGCGTGGATCTGAGGATGAGGACTTCTGTTTTCTCCGGGTTGAGCTTCAGGAAGCTGCTGCTCATCCAGGATGGGCAGAAAGTGGGCAGAGCTTCAAGTCCATACTTGAAGACAGCTTGTCTCGAAGAGACAGCGCAAGCACTGCCTAGGCAAAACCTAATGAATGTGTCCTTGTGTAATGTAACTGGGGCATATGTAAAGCGCCCCAATACCTTTGGGTCATGTTCACCCTAAACAAATCTGTAAAAAAAAAAAGAGTTGTATGGGTACAGTAGCATGCTGGAAGCATGTGGATAGGTATTTTTATCAACGTTTAAAGATTTTTTCATTATAATCTGCATCTGGTGTTTTAAGTTCTGTTACTAGTGAGCCTTGCTACATTGGGCATGGAGGGACAAGCTGAGCTGTGTTTTCCTCAGCAGAGTTTATTACTGGCACCACCCCGTACCTCCACTGGCCTTCACTTTGCATTGTTGCTAAATTAGGAAAGTGCACCAATTTAATCATTCAGTTCTTCATTTTGCAAACTTCGCTCCTGTTCAGTAACACTGAATAGCTTCATTTATGGGAAGTAACTCAGAATGCAATTTTTTAATACCCTCCCTAAATGCACTTTTTCACTTGATGTGTTCATAGCTACAAACTGAGAACGCAGAGGGAGTAGCCTCTCAATTACGTTAATGCATATTTCACAAAAATTAAAAAAAATATTGAGGTGACAAATGTACAACACAGCTTTACAAAAAGAATGTACACAGTGAGACCCTGTTTTATCAATTGACTAAGTTTTTCCAGTCAATTTGGGCCTATTGCCATTTCCTGCTTCTATATGGCTGTTTTAGGCTAGGTATATGCTGAATGGCAGAGTAACTAAATACAAAAGGTTTCATCTGTCCTCTATGAACAAGATCCTCATGGTCCGCAGAGCTTGGGTGGGGTGGTCTATCCCCCAAAAACATTGATGGAGACTTTGTTGTGATCAACTTCCGCAGGCCTCACTTGGTTCATTGCATATTAAGTTTTTGCGAGCAAACTTTTATTCAAAGTCATGGAATTTGTGCGCTCCCCCTGGGTTATTTTTATAAACCACAATTTAGATAGACCGATCACATGTTCTTTCCGATCCCTGTATCCAACAGATTTGGGAGTTTTCATCCCACCTGTCAGAAGGATTCAATCCCTTTCGGGGAATTCCTTTGTGTCCGTCGTAATTGTACGAATATGGAGGACTTCCACAAACATGGAGATGCCCTTAAGAAACGTCTATTAGCTCGGGGCTATCCACATCGCCTTGTTAGACATGCATACAAGAGAGCAAAATATTATGACCGAGACGCTCTATTGCAAGGGAGCAGACGTGTACAATGAGATCAGATCACAAGTGTAATTAATCATTCTTCTTTGAATTATAAAATAAAAAATGTGATTAATGAGAACTGGAGAATCCTCAACACAGATGAGAATGGAATTCAACTTCAGCAACCATTAGTGACATACAGGAGAAATAGAAATTTGCGAGATATTTTGGTTGATACGAGAAACAAGGCCCCGAGTACGCAACATCAAACAACCATTACTGGACTTCCGCTGATACTAGGAAATCATAAATGTGGGGCATGTCATGCCTGTGATGCAGCATTAGTAACTGAATCTTTTACTTACAATGATAAAAAATGTTAAACTCAGGCACCTTACAAATTGTAGGAGTAGTAATATCGTGTATATATTGTTCTGCCCTTGTGGGTTGGCCTATATTGGTGAGACTGGACGTGAATTCCGTCTCAGATTCAGAGAACACAAATCAGCGATAAGAACAGTAAGAACTAATGCCCCGTTAGTACAGCATTTTGTGGATAGTCAACACTCAGAAAAAAGATGTGAGATGGTGTATTCTAGAGAAAGTGCAGAGTAAAGCAGGATTCCCAACAGAACTAGCACGGAAGAAACGTGAAACTTTTTGGATTTTCCACTTGAACAGTGTTAAGAAGGGCCTGAATGAAGATATAGTGTGGCATGTTACGTAACCAGGACGTTCCATAGCTGTAGGCTTGCGGTCCTTTTCACTAAAAGCTGCTGTAATGATAATAAGTGTAAGTTTATCCGAATCTTGCCTGGCCCGGAGATATAGATATCACTCAGGGCTCTGAGTGACCATTTTGTACCGGGATAAGTAAGTGTCAGGACTGTAACTGATTTGAAAATTCTAGACTGGTATCGGATGGTAAGAGGTTGAATATATACCTCGAAATGGAATTAGAAAGTTGCTGTGGATGAGATAATCCTAGTGCTATGGTAAAACATCTGGGATATAAGATATTCTCCTCATTAAAACTTTGAGGTTCTTGATACCTGGGGAAAAGACACATATATTGAAAGTTCTATGTACAATAGACAAATAGAATTTTAGGGTATTCATGATATTGCCTGACTCGCCTAAGCCTCTTTTTTTCTGGCACCTATAGCATGTTATATTGCTGATTGCTTTTTCTTTATAATATATTGTTATGAATTTCTGTGTACTTTTCCATGAAAACTCTGTACTTTTGTCGTTCATATTGGAAAGATACATTTCAAGATGGCATTTTTTGCTTGGTATTAGTGTAGTCCTATCTCTATGTTGATAACTGTCATCCTATGTCACCTGGATACAGTGCCAGGTTTTTCGCGATGGACTCTGTCAGGCATTTATTATTCAAACTTTGCATCTTGACTCAATTGGCACACACTAGAATGTGGAACATTGTATTTACTCCGTAATTATTGTCAAACATGCAAAAGAAGCTGGCGGTTTGCTTTTTAAGACTATCGCAGTCCTATTTCTATGGCTATGATTGTAACGCTGTGTCGTTTACACACAGCGTCAATGTGCGCGCGCTTCTCGAAGTAGGTAGTAGTTATTTAAACTTCGCGTCTTGGTATGTAAGGGACACTCTGGATTCTATAACGTGGAATGTTCCGTGAAAGAAGCGTTAACTCAGTGTAACGGGTGAGTACATAGCGTGTAGTCGGTGTTAAGACGGCATTGATTAATAGTCAGGATATGCATAGGCTGGTTGAATGAACGGTATCTATGCCAAAGGAAGCTCTTGTTCAAAATCCCAGCTGCATACAACTGTGGTAGAAGTTCGGTGTATGCCTATATCAATATGCAGGAAAGGTGGAGGTATGTTCTCTTTGTGGCACGCTTATTTTGGACTAGTTTTGAGTATAGGACTCTTAGTTATTACCTGGACCTTTCATGTCTTGGGAGTCCTTGGTCTGGGTAATGACGTATACATGGGCTGGGTTAGTGTTGATTGAGGGGAGTTGTACTGAGGGTTAGGAGTATTGAGGTTCGATTTATTTACATAGTGACAATCTCCCGTGTACTATAAATTTGGATATTGAGGAACTATTGAAACATAGTGTAACCACTTGGAAACTATCACATGTATATATTTTTTTCTCTGTCTTTTTTTATTTTAGTTAGCACGTTCGCTGTGCACCGTATTGATGCCAGTTGAAAATAGGTGATGAAATTAGTACTTGGCGTGATGGTCTATATGGAATAACGAGAGAAATATCCTGGATTTGTTCTAAAAATATCCTTATGGTGTGTAAGTTTCTGGATCTTTCTGGTTATCGTACATGGGCCTCTTGTACTGAGTTTATCAATGCCCCTGACTGTATCTTAATATCTCTCTTTGTTTAGAACTACTTGGTTTTTAGCACGCTTGGGTCCCTATGAATTAATACAGTAAAGTGAAATATAATATCCTGAATAAAGATACATCGCTTCGGGTAAGGGCATTTCTGGAGTCATTATGAGATATCATCTAAAGAGTTCCCTTTAACTTATGAATTGATTATGGTATTAAATGTATTGCTTGTGCAGATAAAATCGCCAGTACTTTATTAGAAAACAGAAAGGCACTCTGATTTGGCCAAATTTGGGTGCCCCTCGAGGGGCCTATTTATTGGGGTCAATATCGCTGTCGCGGGAAGCATCAAGGTTCTACCCGCTAATAGTTGTAATTTTCAAGTTTTACTGTATAAAAGGAGAGTCTCTTTTTAGTTCATTAATTTTTATAACAATGAGTTTAATTCTTCCCCCAATGGGAATTTCATTAAGCTCTTTGATTTTATTTCATACCTTGATTCCCAGCATGAAACAGTAAAAATTACTGGTATCCTTCTGGGGGTGATTTTAATGCGAAATTAACAGATAGACCATATAGCTCAGGGTTTCATAATTCCAGCTCAACCTGCTGTAGAGGCGCTGAGTTGGCTATGTTTTTGAGCACGCACAATTTCACCAATGTTATGGACATTGTGGGCGCAACATATGCAGATAATCATTTTGTGTCAACATTCAGAGGAAGGGGGTGTTCTTCGAGCATAGACTTCTTTTTCATATCCCCCATCTTGCTGACCACCTCATGGAAGCTGAAGTTATTGCTAAGTGTCAAGGGGACTACAATCCCATTAGAATAGGACTGAGTCTAGCATCACGGCCCATGTTCACTTCTGAATGTGGGGCCAGGAATGTAACACCCTCCACTGACAACCTGAGATTAATATGGAGGGGTATAGATAATAAATTTTTCAGACAGTGGTAAAGGATAACATGTATCTATTAACTCATGTTTATCAGCACAAGACCCACTCCCTGAAGCCGTCAACGATTTTAATAAACTCTGCGTAGCCATAAAAACTCTTTTGTCACAACCCACCTCCCCTGTTAAACGTGACCCCAGATGGTTTGACCACGAGTGCTCTGAAGCAAATAAACAACTGCGCAGAGCCTTATTATCCGATCCTAGATGTAACCTTGAAGTTGAGATCGGCCAGGTTGAGGTACAAAAGTGCAATCTCGAATCGGAAAGCAGAAATTCAAACAAAACATTGGGAGGCATTAGTGGTAGCAGCAAACACTAGAAATGGTGATACATTCTGGTCAGCTGTGAGGGATCTGAGATCCATGGGGCGAGTGAGTTGTGGGAAAACCACTTTTCAGAAACCTATCCTGCACCCACAGGAGAGGCTGATGACTTTGAGCCGGCGCCACTAACTAGAATACAGATGACCATATCCGAGGTGGTAGAAGCGATTCAGCAGAGTGTGGGCAATAAAGTCCCTGGACCAGATGGTCTGCCCATCAACCTCATCAAACATAAGCCAGACTTTTGGGCTCCTCTACTTTTAAATGTTTTTAAAAATGTAATGTATGCTCCGTTACCCAGTTCTTGGTCCACAAGCATTATTGTTCCGATTTTTAAAAAAGGGGATCGTTCCCAACCCAATTGTTACAGGCCTATCTCCCTAATCGATAACACTTAAAAAAAATTAGGTAGAGTCCTGTACAACAAGATTTTAGAGTGGTCTGAGGAAAATGGAATTTTAGATCCCTGTCAACTGGGCTTCTTTAGTAAGGTGGCACTAATGAACAATGCCTTAATCTCAATCTAATTGTGGGAAAATACACCATTGCGCGGGCATCTCTAATCTATTCGACCTTCGTGGATTTGACCTCTGCTTTTGACCTCAACAATAGGTCAAAGCTCGGGTCTATCCTTTTGACCTATGGACTGGATGAGCCCCTGGTGTATTTTTTGGCACACCTTCATAAAAATCTTAAAGCCCGGGTGAGGATTGGATGCGGGGGTGAGGTCACTAAAGCTATAGATGTAGAAAGGTGGGTTAGACAGGGTTGTGTTCTGCCCCTCCTCCTTTTTATCATCTATATTAATTAACTGAATAAAACATTGAAAACATTAACCCAAGGCATCCCAAAAATTAACGTAAAATCACTTCTTGTACTACTCTATGCAGACGATGCGGTCCTTATGGGCTCCACCCCGAATTCCTTGCACACCTTAGTGCAGGGTTTTGTTAACCATATGGATAGCCTGGACTTACGCACTAATTTTAAAAAGTCATTTATAATGTCGTGTGGTCTAAAGAAACGTCAACTCAATTCAATATCGGTGGGTAATCAGAAGCTGATGAGCGCTAGCACCATTCCCTGTCTTGGGGTGGTCTTTGCTGCGAACGGCTCCTGGACTGAGCATATGGCTCACTTCAGGAGCAAGTTCTCAAAGGCCACCAACTCGATCCTTAGTCTTCTGCACCCAAAGAGAACAGGTGCCCTTTTAGCCATTTAATTTTTTTAAAGTCCTAATACGTGCCAACAGTCACGTATGGCGCTGAGGTCTTTGCCAAGAGTACCTGCAGCCAACAGGAAGAAAACAGATTCTGCAGGAAGTTATTAGGCGTCCCAATCTCAACACCACAATACACTTGCCACAGGGAACTCAACCTAAATTTTATTGAAGATTTTATAAGGGCCCGTCCTGTCCTTTTTTGGCTATTGGTTTGGAAAAACCCGGCTGCATCCCTAACGAGAGAGATCACCAGTGATTGCATGGGATGTGTGAAAGTGAAGGACATACCATGGCTGTCAGGGGTGTATCAGAGCCTATGTAGCGTTAACAAGGGAAGAATCTTTTTAGATTCCAGCACAGCAATGACCACGAATAAAAATGAGCTTAGGAGTGTGCTCTATTCATTATATAGAGCAGAAAGGATTGAAAAGGAATCTTAAAAATCACTTGTCCACAGTTACATGGCTATTGAAAATTGTGTACACCCGTTGGCTAACTACATTACCCTGCCCATGAGTCATTGAGAGAGGAGCCTTTTGTTTCATAAAAGGGCAGGCACTATTACATTTGTATTATGTTTTCCTCTTGGCCACCACTCTGAACTTGATCGCATACCCTGTCCGTGTGATGGCCAGAGCGGTCAATCCATTTTACATTTCTTGTTCTTTTTTAATTACTATTTAAAATATATCAAGTGGCTTTTAACCCCGTATTTTAAAAAGCATATGCCCATCAGTTTGGAAAACGCCTATTTGAGGCTACTTACCCTGGATGGTCTTTCGCACAGACACTTTCTTGTGAATTGCAGTTTGTGCACGCCAAATTATATCTAATCCCTGAGCCTTGGTCCATTTATGAATATCTATGAACTCAAAGACTATCGTACATTGTATGTTGTTAATGGTTTTTATTATGAGCCTCCTTGAATATTTTTTAATTTGTTTGTTGTTGTGTTGTGCTTTTATGGATACGATGTTATCCGAATAAAGTGTTTTGAACCTTGAACGGCAGAGTATGGAAAGGTTCCACTGGCTTTTTAGATCTCATGCATTCTTGGTGGATCTATTATAGAGATCTACAGTTTATCAGAAGATGTACAAGAAGACTCTAAAATTGGGTAAATGCTTCCCTTAAAGATTTGAAACATCCAGAGAGTGTTTTGAATGTTTAGTAGACTCAAAGTACTCATTTTGCTAATGTCTAAACTCTTTTCTTTCTAAACTCTCTTTGAACACTGCTCAAAGAATATTTATATTCAGTTTGCATATGGAACTTCTGTAGAATACGTGGAATAAACTATAATTGGATTGGAAATGAATACGTTTTATTTGTTTCAATTAATACAAATTGTTACAACATCGTGCACATTATAACCTTTCAAAAGCATTATTAGTTCTTAGTTAAAACATCGACATATCATTTCATTAGGTTAATTTCCAAGCACTGCAATTAAAAGAGAAAATTATAAATATTAAACCTTTAAGATTCAATGTATAACCACAATATTGGCTTTCCATCTTTTATCTAGTCTAGGGCTGTGACTGTATTTAGGGCTCCTTGCAGTTGTCGTGCAAATTTTGCTAGCCTTGCCAGTTCCAATAGGGTTTCCAAATTAAAAAGAAGTTCCATTGCTTCTGAGCAAGTGTGGGTGCCGTATTTTAAAAATAGTAGTTTTAATAAAGTGCAACGTGCATGCATCAGGTTTGGACAGACACAGACTAGGTGAGCCAAGGTTTTGTCATAACAATGGCACAGTTTGCAAGAGGAGACCTTCTCAAGAGCTTTCCAGCAGGCATTTGTATCGTTTATTGGCAGAACTATAAGTCTGACTGATACAATTTGTTTCTAGATTGGTTTGTTTAGTGCAGATTTTAAATACGGCTGGCTTTGTTTGTCTTTGTAAGAGCTAGCTAGGACCCAAATATTGCTTCCATATTTTTCTATAAGCGCCAGGCCTTCTTGCCTTGATAAAGCCTTACTTGTTTCTTTAATATATATTTTAAAATACCCGGTTGATGGATAAAATTCCACCAGTTTGACATATTAATATTTAGTTTAATACAGGAGGTGGATAAAAAGTCTGCTCAGGGGTTTTTGCCTTTTATAAAAAGTTCCTTCAAATTTGCTTTCATCGAGTTTAACAGACGATGGATGCCCAGTGTTCATAAGTTTGTTTGCTTAGGCGGAACTCCAACTGTACAAGTGCATTCAATGCGAAAGTTGGGATTTGGAAGATCAATTAAAATGCGTGACAGTGGGCAGACTCCATAGTATTGACGAGTGCCCAAGGAAAGACAAATTGGCCCTAGGAGATTGAGACGAGTAGCTTGGCTTTTATGACCTTTCGCATTCGCTCCGTGGATGGACTATGCAACTTGGAGTTGAGTTTGCACAAGGCAAACGTCACCGCCTTGGCTTTTGCTTCTACAGATGTAATGTGTGCGGTGGGCTTGCCGGTACTCATGAGCCAAATCCCCAGGTAATTGTATTTGGATGTAGTGAATATTTTCAGGGTGCCCAATCGCCATTGTAGTTTAAGTTTGTGTGCATATTTCCCAAAGATCACTACCTTTGTTTTCTTAGCGTTAGCTATTAGATCGTTGGCGTTGTTATATATGCTTAGTGCGTCTAATGCTTTTTGGAGCCCCGTCTTTATGTGATCCCTTAATACCATGTAATCTGAGTATTGCATTAAAACAAATCTGGTTTGTTGATTTTTTTGCGCTAAAAGGTTAGCTTTTGAGATAGACTTTCCCAGGTCTGCGGTGTATAAATGAAAAAGCAGAGGCGCTAGAACGCAGCTTTGTTTCAGCCCTCGGTCCGTAAACACGTTCAATGGCTCTGCATTCTTGTTTAGTTTAACTTATTCTCAGGTGTTAGTGTAGAGAGCAGTGAAAGCTTTCTGCAGCTCACTTGGGATCCCCAAGTTTTGCAGTTTTTGCCAAAGTAAGTTCCTGTTGATGCCGTCAAACGCAGCGGAATAGTCCACGAAGCAAGCAAAAAGAGGACGGCTGATTTTCCTGGGTAGCCTATTCAATCAAGTGGGCCAGGGCTAGAATATTATCAAGTGTTGACGCACCAGCCCTGAAGCCCAATTGGAACATCTGCAGTATTCCTTCTTCCTTATCCCAATGTTGTAAATCCTGTAGGAGGAGGCTCGCATATGCCTTTGCCTTAATGTCCAGAACGGCTATCATCCTATAGTTGGAGGGATGGGCAGTGTCCCCGTTTGTGTGAATAGGGTGTAGTAGAGAGCCTTTCCAATCTTCAGGAATTATTGCATTTGCCATGCAAAACTGATATATCGGGGTTAGTATAGTTTCCCAGAACTTGCAGTCCTCTTTGAATAGTTGTCCCAGTAGGCCTATGGGGCGCGGGGCACCATTGCCTGTGATATTCTTTAATATTGTTAGCACACGATTGTCTACAGCAGAAGGTTTGCTTGCTTCTTCACTGACTATTTGCCTTGCCGTACTGTTTATTCTTCTGACTTTCTGCTGACTAGTGCTGAATGAAAGTGGTTGATTGTCTGGAAGGGTTTGAGTAATCGACCTACAGTAGAGGGTTTTCACATATTTGATCCATGCGTGGCTTGCAACTCTGCTTTGTCGGTCGTGGCCATGCCCTGCCAGTACATTGGTATATTGCCAAATTAGTTCGTAGAGATCAGTGCTCATAAAAACATAATCAATAGTTGATTTGTGATTATGCAGGGGGTGATCTATTCTGGCGTAAGTGGTGTCTTGTACATCTTGTACAGACTTTGGACAGTGGTTGTTTAAGATTGAGTTAAGCAGCTTGCCCGCTCGATCCCTGGGTAGTGTGTCTTCTTTTCCTGTTGCCAGGTTATGAGTCTTAAAGTCACCGGCCATTATTATCTTGCAGTTTGAGTGATTGCTGAGAAGTTCTTCTAGTGCGTCGACCAGTTTCATCATCTTACTGTGTCGAGGGTTTTCCTTAAAGTCGAAGTACACATTCTGGAATAAAATCGCTATTGTGGACCCATTCATTTTCAGGCCTTGCAGATGGACGACCTGGACCATGTCCATGCTCGTGGGGGACTTTGCTGACTCTATTATTATGTCAAGGATTATGTATATAAATAGGCCCCCAGATGGCCTTCTGAACAAGTTGTGCTTTTTGCTGGAAGGTGAAACTCTTTAAATACCGGGACTGATAATGGTGACAGAAACCAGGTTTCCTGGAGACACAATAGGCCCCCTGTCTGTAAAAATTCAAATGCAGCCCTGTTATTTATCTTTGTTTTGAGCCCGTACACGTTCCAGGATATTACTTTTAAGGTTTTGTCCATTGTGCCTGCTGCCCTATTTAGTTGATTCGTGCTAGGAGTAGTGCGGTTGCCATCCTGCCGGATTCTTCGCCAACCCATCCTGATTGTTCCTCTGCTGTTCTTTTTTTGACCTTACAATAATTCTACACCCTGTTAAAAGGATTGGAGGGTGTGAAGTGTATTTTCAATTTGGGAAGTATTTTAAGGAGCACTGCTGCAGTTGTGCCCCTTAGAATAGATTTCCTCTGCTCCTGTGTATTCATTTTCACTGTGTTGTCCCCATTGCATATGTGGATATTTTTTCTCTTCGAGTTCATGTACGAGTTCAGTCCTCAGTTGACGAAGTGGGCCTTTTCTGCTACCACCATTTGAGCTAGTGCAATGGTTTTCCATGTGACTAGTGTTGATTGTCTTGTAAACTTGTTGCTCAGGGCCTTAAATTGTACTCTAATTAGATCATTTGTCTTAAGGTGATTTAGTTCTGGTATATGATAAAGTATATGCAGGATATTTGCTCTATTTAATATATCCGTGTTTCCACGTGAGATGTATTCAGGCGTGAGACCAGTGATATTATTCTCTGATTTTCTTAGAACAAGGTCTTCCTTTGGGAGACGGCATGACATTCCAGGGGTTGATTGTTAATTGTGTTTAGACTGGTATGCGCGAGTGGTGATCTGTTCTTCCTCGGCCCAATACCATTTGTCTAGGGTTGGGATGTTCTTCCACTGACCATATTGGATAGTGACTTCGTTTGTTCCTGCCAATTTATATACCGTGCTGTGTCATCGCTCCCCCTGTTGTCTGTTTGCATGGGTTGATTGTCCTCCTATAGGGCTAGCTTCTCCCGTTTTCTTCAGGGCTGCTCCCACTGCAAGATGTTTTGAGTGACTGTGTTACTGGTGAGATTGGCCAGTCGTTGGCTGAAGTGGCGACTGGCCTCTCCCTTTGGAAGATTGGATAGAATTTCTGAGCTCTAGATGTTTTTGGTTGGCAGTTTACATTTAGGCCTGTTTTATGGCCCGAGTTACTGTCTGGGGCCTCCCTTCGCAGCAATAGTTCCTTTACTCAGTGCCATTGTGTGGTGCTTTTTGCTTGCTTCTTCAGGCTTTTCTGTGCTTGTCTGGATGGCGTTTTGCAAGGTTCGGTTGTCGCTTCAAGGAGATTCATTGGGTCATTTCTGTTGGTTACGACTTTGCCCATTGTCCTCAAGTCCTGTTGGATTTGGTTTTAGTTCCTCGCTGTTGCCAAGTGTGACAAGTTGTGAGGTTGGGCTACTCCTGCTGTATTGTCGCTTTCTTGAGTTTTTACTTGGTTTGGAATCCTGTCATCTGAACATTGGTCCTAGTAGTTGTGATTTTGAGTTCTCACTGTTGCCAGCTGTGACGAGAGGGGGGGATATCTGCTCCTGATGTGTTGTCACTTTCATTGTTTTTAGTATGGCTAGCGGCCCTATCTTCTAGACATTGGCCCCAATGGTCTGTGTTCAGTAGCTGCCTTTGTTTCAATTCTATTACCAATGGTGAGAAAACTATTGGCAGAAAACTGAACTTATTGACGATGTGGAGGCATTAGCATTTCCCTGTGTGCTGGATTTTTATTGTGTCCAATTTACCATCTAACGCATCCAATGTGGGTGCTATATTTGTTAAGGCTAATGTTATTGCATGCATCGTGTCCATTTGAATTTTCAGTTTTTGCGTCTGCCATGAAAGGGCATTAATTGCTGCAGTAAACATTGTATTATTGAGGATAAAAGAGAGTTTTGTTTGGGACTACCTGATTGGGTTCTGTACTTGGTCTCACCAGATAGGTGAAAAAGGGGCAGGTCTCCCACTGGGCTGTTGCCTCCCAGACCCAAGCAAGGAGAGCTTTGGGTGCGTTTATAAGACTGCCCTGCAGGAGGAGTCTGTAATACAAATGAGTCACTATAAAAGCGGCTCTCTCTATTCTGGGGAAGTTCCTTGCTTCTCCCTGCTGTGTTCTACATGTCCCCTAGCGGGGAAACCAGCGCAGACAAGATTTCTATAACCTCAGAGTGTTTGTGGCCTATCTCGGTCTCCAAAAGTGCCGGTTTCGGTGGCTGGTTGGGACGCCTTTCTTGGGAGCTGGAGAATTCTCAGTTGGCCGACTTCTCCCTATGATAGGAGTTTTGTATCTGACTCCATTTATTTTCTGGTTATTGTGCTGATTGATTTTCCTGTTTACCCAGGGGAGGGCCAAGCAGGTTTGCATGGCTACACAGCTGCTCTTTCGTTTAAGCTTCCTGTGTAGCGTATGTTGGCTTAAAATATCTACGAATTGTAATGGCATTGAAAGTTGGGAGTGCAGCGGGGAGTGACTCATGCTCGACTTGATTAATTTGGGGTGGGCTTTTTATGGGACAGGTTTTACAGGAGAATAATGTTTTCCCTGATCTCGCTTTTGTAATTCTCTGCCCCTGTTGTAGACTAACTGATTTGTAGTTATTGAGCTTTTTAAGGCACTTCCCATCATCCAACTTGAAAGGTAGCTTTTAGGCCAATTTCCAATTGGGTGCGATGGGTTACTTTTTTTCCCCATAGTTGCTACTCACCAGCTTTTTTATTTTCCCGGATTTTCCGAAGTGTAATTAATTATATTTGAGTATTAGGGATTTGTTTGACCAGTGCGTATTGGACTCCTGGGTCATTGCACTGGTGATTTGGGTCCTTACAGGGTTGTTCCTTGGGTGATTGGGTCTGTGGGTCCTGTTGGTCCAGAGTGCTGGGGTGTGTAATTTTGCCAATGCCCTCAAGGCAGGGGCTGGCGGCCAGCAATGGGGCTCTCCCCAAAC
Organism: Triturus cristatus; assembly: GCF_964204655.1. NCBI lineage: Eukaryota > Metazoa > Chordata > Amphibia > Caudata > Salamandridae > Triturus > Triturus cristatus. The sequence goes on from NC_140581.1 coordinate 1,091,467,956, forward strand.
CCAAAACCACACCCAGCCCTAGCAGCCTCCTCTGGCTGATGGGGCGGCCGGCTTGAGCTGCTTGTGCCAAGCCCCCTTTTCCGGCTGATGGTATGTTTGGGAAGTGTTGACAGGGTGTTTGGCAGGGTTTGGGTCCAGAAAGCAAAGGTGGTGTGTGAGCGGGCCTTGAGGGGCGCTATGCTATGCCGGTGGTGGGGAGTGGGGGCCCCTGCCCAGGCATGCCACAGCGGCCTAAGGCTGGACACATCTGTCTCGGCAGGGTGTCCCCAGGCCTGGCCCTCCTGCTGTTTACGATAGGGCTTCCTGTGCCTTCCTGTGCCTGCCTCCTGCTGTCCCCAGCTTGCTTCGTACTTGCCACAGGGGCTGTCGGTGAGGTGGTTTCACAAGATGATGTGGGGGTGTTGGGGCAATGTTGTGCGGATGTTGAGCAGGTGTTCGGCAGTTTGATCCTCAACCAGCCCCGTGCTCACTGCCCGCTGCTTGCTCGCAGCTCGCTCGCGAGTCGTGGGACTCGTGGATGTGTGACGTCACATGCCACTGCAAGCTCTGCCAGTCTATAATTGAATTAATAACACAAGTACTTGATTTGCATGTGAGAAGTGGGCCCGAGAGCCAAAGTGTTAATTAAAAAGCAACCAAGGGCGGCTCCTACGCTAAGGCGGAGAAGCGTTGCCCCACTCCGCAAACAAAAAAAATAAAATGACAATAACGGATCGTTATTATTTTTTTTTCTCCTATTGCATGCAGTCAATGGCCTGTGTGCAGTGTGGGGCGGGGCTGGCCAGAGCAGGGAAGGAGTGGTTTGCACTCCCAAAGTCCTTATGAACTGTTTGGCCAGCCCTCTTGGGCCAACCAAACAGTTCATGCGCACTTTGCATGTTCCCCACCAGGCTGCATTACACAGCCTGGTGAGGAACATACACAGACTCCCTGCTCCAGTCTGAGCACCAATTCACAGCAGCCAGACCAATCCCAATGCTCATTGCAGGGTTGTGATTGGCTCAGGGGAGCCTGTGTTCCGGGTTCTTCCTGCTGCTGGCTGACTGCAGAAAGAAAGAAGGAAGAGGATGCAAGAGGTGTGGGGCCAGCCAGCAGTTCCAAGGTACGTTTTTTTATTTGTTAATTACCCCCCTGCTCCACCACCCCCGTCTGTTAGCATCCGGTACTGAAAGCAATGCTCCACGCTCAAAACAAGTTCTGTTTGGTATGCAGCTTGTGTGCAGGGCTTCAGTTTCCTGCACATCCATCTCTTGTACCCATTCTACCCTCTTGATCATGCATTAAAAGTGCAAGATTATCCACAAAGCTAATTGCCTACACTACTCTTTCTCACCCTATACTTCTCTCAATATATCCTCTACCTCCACTCTCTCATTCATTCCAAACCCCATACCACTACTCTACTCCTCCTTGCATCACCTCATACCTCTTTTCCTATTCAAATCTCCGAAACAAGCCTTTCTAAACCCTTCCCTCTGACTATTCCCCTCCACCTCCCCTTTATTCATACCAAGCCCCCTCCTACTGCTATGAACTCCAAAAAAAGAGAAAAAACTACTTTCTAGACCCTTCTCTCTTCTATCCCTCCACTATACCCTTTCAATATAAATAACAGACTAACATGCCCACCACTCAAATTAATTTCATATTTCACAATACTGAATCTTACTAATCCTGTTTGGGTTCTGGAGTGGCATGCTACCAGCCAAAAAGTGCTTCAACACCTCATCAGGGGTAGCAAGCGATATATAAATGCAAACCCTTGCCTCTTCTATCCCTCCACCATCCTTTTACAATCCGAATAACGGACTAATATGTCCACCGATCAAATCAAATTAATTTCATATTTCCCTATACCAAGTAACCACTAATCCTTTTTGAGTTTCGGAGTAGTCTGCTACTTGCACAAAAAGCACTTTGACCCCTTGTCTGGGGTAGTAAGCGCTATATACATGCAATTACAATTATAATTGAGCAGAACCCTGCCTTTAGTAATCGGAAAGACAATTTACCAACAATCCTGGATAGTTTTGGGGAAATCTTTGCAGCTGACCAACATGCGTTGTAGGCCAGTAGTCCAAATGTTACTACGGTCAGTTAATTTGTTTGATTGTAGAAGCGCTATGCAAAAAGAATTTATGACCGTTTTACTTTCATTTATACCTACTGGGTTAACAACGCTATATAAAATGTCTTTTTTCATTATATGCTTCCATATAGCTGAAAGCTCTAAAGGTCTAGCTTGCTCCAATCAGCACGTGGTGCATGCATATAGTGGCTACACAGGGAAAGACAAATAACATATTTTTTTCTTTTGCTTTGCTGGTCATATATTTCCCCACAATTTATAGGATGCCTGGTTCCAGAAAATAAAAATCAACTATAACTGTTCCATTGGTATTCAACCACAGAACGCCAAACTGGTCTGAAATAGGAGTTTTTGAAATATGTCTGTGTCATTGTTTCAATCTGCACTGTCAGCTGAATTGTTTTGGAAGGAAAAGAATTAAGCACTCCCTTGAGAAACCTATTTTAACTTCAGAATGACAAACTATGATCCATATACTTGGACTATTCACTAATTGCTAACATTATAGTCTATAGTAAATGAGAGGGACCCCTATTACCACGCCAAGGGAATAGGGTACTATCAGCAAGTAGCAAGAATACTATAGGAAACAAGGGAAAACCTGTTTTTACTAGTTTAACATTATAGTCTGCCATTGAGTAGCGAGCTACCTACCTGAAAAAGTGATGCAACACTGCTGCAGGGTTTGCAAATACTAAATAAATATTCATACAATGCCACTTTTTCACTATGTTTTTTAGCTTGACCAACATGGGCTAGCTTAGTTATTTTTTGAATTCTCTCTTTGTGACAATGCACAGAAGCTCTCAGGTTGGCGAGCTTCTTCTTGTTAGAATTGGGGGTCTCTAGTTGGCAATGGTTTACACATTTGTCCAAGTAGGGACCCTTGCTTTTAATTAGGGGAAGGGAGTTACACCCTTAGACACCGCTGCTCACACCCTTGGTAGCTTGGCACGAGCAGGTGGGGCTTATCTCAGAAGCAATGTGTAAAGCATTTGAGGGCACATGCAGTAACACAGTGAAAATACTATAAATAGACACCACATCAGTTCAGAAGAATAAAGTATCGTTTATCTAAACAAGACCAGAATGACAAATGTCCAACATACAATATCCAAAATATGCACTTTGCAAAAATAACCGTAAAACACAGTCCCTTGAAGTCGGTAGCTCTGTCCAGGGGTTCCACAGTGCTGAAAACAACCATGTCCAACAGTTCCAGCCAACTGCGTTGGTGCGGACCGGCGCCAGTGTCAGACACATTGTAAACCGTACTTTTTGGTTTCGGTTGGCCGCACCGGTGAAGGATGGCTGTGGCAACCATCGCGTTGTGGAGTTGTGCGTCCTGCAGTGCCCTCAGGTCGCCGTGCAGGGAGTGGCTCAGTGACGGTTGTCCAGCGGTGTAGGTGGCAGGTCACAGTGCAAGCGGGGGTGCCGGTCGATGGGAGCTGTCGTCAGTCGGACCAGACTGCACTGTGGGATGGGGCGGTGCGTTGTGTTGTGTGACTTACGAGCGGTGCTATTTCGGACTCTCATTGCCTTGAGTGTGTTTTATACTTAATAGAAAATGAAACTGGTGTTCCTTTTAACTTGTCAAAGTGTGCTGATTGCCTGAAGTGTGCAGCCCTCTGGTTCCGCCCTGTCGTAGATTAGCAGGAAGTGAGGCTAGATAGCGCATCAGGCAGTAGCTAATTCTGATTGGGTATCTCAAAATCATCAGTGCCTGTATCCTTAGCTGAAGGACAGCAAACCTCTCCTAGGTACAAATGAAATCAGGCAGGTGATACCACGATTAGCTTTTTTGGTGTACTTTTTCAATAGACAGTGCAAACTCCTAATTTTAAGCTTTGCAGTCAAATTTTTTTTCCAGTCTCTGTGACAAAACTACCTATAATTCTGACTGTTTTCTTTTCACGTTCTCAGTTACCCAATTTGAGCTGAATATGCGTTCCATGAGTCAGCCAGTTCTGAAAGACATTTATTCGGATGTATTGGAGTGCATCTCTTGCAGGGTTTACTTTGCGTTCCCCATGGTTGAGTATCTTGACTAAGCATAGTGAAAAGAATTAAAGAGGCAGAGAAACCGGATTGTAAGTCTTTCAATCGTACAATTTTATATATTATAATTAATTCATATTAAAAAGATGATGTATTAAATTCATTTTATTAAAAAATCACATTATAAGTATTAATCCCTGAGTAGTATTTCTAAGAGTATTTTTATTATTATTAATACATTCAATTGTAATTAATATACAAATGATAATTATACAATATTTTTTTATAAAATAACAGAGTATTAGTATTTTTACTTGTGTATTAATTTTAATATTGTTATTTTTTAAATTATTTTTAAAATTAAAATAAAGTAATACATGAGTATTAGTATTAATACATGAATAATAATGAGTATTAAAATATTTCAACATTAGTTATTAATTTAAAAATAATAATTTTATTTTAAAAAAATATTTAAACTTACCCAAAATTGGGTTGTAATAGCATGCGATGTAATTGCATGTGCGATGTAATTACATGCTTTGTAGTAAAATACGTTGTAATTGAGTTTGCGTTGAAATGCCATTGCATTGAAATATCCGCGTGGTAATGGCTTTTTTCCCTTATACTGCTTGGATGGTCTCACTAGTTGTTTCCTGGCTGCTGAAACCCTGTCCTATTGCTCTTCTTTGTGATTAGGGCCTTGATACAAGGCGGACCAGCAGGATCTGGATGTGTACCCCAGTGCCAGGCAGGAACTGGAGCTCGGGAGAAGACGTTGAGGGTGCCTTACAAACATTGCTAGTAGAAACTAGTCCTGGAGCAAGAACACGGGTCGTGGACTGATCCATCAGAAGTGGAATTGGCCAGATGGCATGGAATCTAAAATGGTGGCTGTTGACCTTGTAGCAGCTCTGAGTGTGAAAGCTGAGCGTGTCGGCATGGGGGCCTCCGGGCCACAAACTGCTAGCATGCCAAGCATGCAGTGGGGGATGCAGTACGAAAATTGACAAAATCATAAATTCATTCAGATAGATGGCTCTCATCCACTGCTCAGGTACATACACTTGCGGCAGTGGTCTGCTTCAAAGCACAGAAGTCAGGAGATATGGGACATGCTGTAAACCCATATTAATCACCTGAGATGCCTTCATCTGACATTTTGACTGCTTCTGTTGGTAGTTAACTTTGCTTGGCAGTGGTGGAGCTGGGGGAAGGCAACCTGCCGACTGACCTGGTTTGGCAGCCTATGCCCTGGGTGACACGTTGGCCTCACTAGGATTCCCTTTCACCCTCAGTCTTGGAATCCTGCCTCCTTATTCCATTTCCCTGATCTGATATATGGACTGACGGTGTGCAGGTAAGCACCGGATGGAGCAATAGTTCAACAAATATGCATCAATTCTCCCTGATAGGTATAGATCTGTGACCTCTGGCCCTGTTTTGCATTCTGGAGCGCAGATATTTCCAAAGACGAAGGATTGGGAATGACCTGCCTGATGTACCACAAAATTTCGTTTACATTTGTAGGGGAGAATCATAATCAGGAGTAGTCTGCACCCACACATATTCTTTCATTGTATTAACCTGAGACATTAAAACATGAACTGTAATAATGTGAATCGTGGTGTATTAAGGATGGTGCAATGTAAACGTGAAGAAATCAATGTAGAAACTAGATGTAACTAGCTGAAATTACTAACGTGCAGAATTTGTGTATACTGCTGACAATTATTTGTGTATTCGATGTGCTTATGTAATGTGTTAATGTAGAAGTACGCAGTAAAGGGTGTTTATTTTATATGTAATTTTGTAAAGTCTATGTGCCATCTTTCTTATGTTAGCCGAATTCTGTAGTTCTGAAATGCATTTTCCCTGGAAGCTCTCGCATTAGATTTAATAGTTGAATTTCATGTGCATGTTGGATTTTGTTCTTTCTCACTTTTCTGTTGCAGGTGGAAGAATCATCCATCTTAGATAGAATAATGTCTTTGTTTTAGGAGTTAGGCCTGGAGAGAAGGGGATATATTGAGCATTGATACTGATACTGGAGAACCGTTGTACTTTCTCATCAGAGGGAGCCTGGGAATTAAGGTCATCTCACCAAGCTTAGGAGCATTGCTGCCCACTGGAAAAGTACCTATGAGGAGGTGGCCTGACTTGATAGCGTGATTGGCAAAGGATCCCGGGATACTACCTGTGCTATTGATGTATCGTAACTAGGAAAAAATGTCCGGGGGACTTCTGCCTTGCCAGAGAGATAGAATCTTAAAGCGAGCTCTGTCTTAGTAGCTTTATGCTGCTTGACCCAACTAATGTGGGGAAGCTTCTCAGAAAGGCTTTACAAGCTGACACCTCAACTGATCTTGCCCCGGAGAATGCTATGTAGGGATGTCACATTAGTGCTAGTGTAGGGACAGATTAAAGCTTCATTTCCACAAACGTTTGATGCAGGGGAACCGGGATGTTTGTTCCATAATCTTTTGTAACCTGATTCTTAAACCATTCATCTTGTGCTTGTTGCACCGCCTTAATGTCATCCGCAGATTTGGCTTTGTATTAGTTCCAATGTATTTCTACACCCTCATCTTGAGGTGCCTGTACGTCCAGTTATTTTTGGCTTTGCAATAAATCAACTAATCTTATTTGGTAGTCTGTGATGCTTAAGAGTCATAGAGAATTGGAATTGAAATGATTGGCCTGCTAATGATTCCCCTCCACCCCACGCTTTCATTCTGAGAAAATGTATCATCGACTCGAGGTTCTAGAGTGGATATAGAATGTGGAAATTCAGCTCCTTCATACCTCATTATGGTAATTCCTCTGGCCTGGATCTCCCAGTGGTGCCTGACCCAAGTACTCCTACACCTTGGTGTGAGTAATCTCTTTGCCAGAAAGAGACTTAGGGCATTTTAACAGTTGGTATGAGGTCCCTACAGCACTTTGCATACCATGGACTTATTCAAACTGTCAGGCCCACCTACAGACTGTGCATGTATTCTCCACATGGCACATAGAAGCTGAAGGGGTGAGCGGTACTACATCACATGTGTGGCAAGCCACCACACAGGAGATTAGCAGCATGGTGAAGAATAAGTGATTCACTAGTGCCCAGCAGGGTAGAACGGACACATTTGCCAAGATACAAGCTGTTCCGGTGCCACAGAATTTTGTCACAAAGGAAAGATTGATTAAGATAGCATATAGGGAAGTCTCCTCAGGTACAGTAACCCTCCAAACCATTCAAAACAATGTTGGATGGCAAAATAGGGAAGGAAGCACAGGAAAGTCTCCACACCATTACAGGATCTAGAAAATGTGGTTGATCAAGTGATGGAGGCCTAGGGCTAGCTTTTTAAAGCAGAAGACATGATTTGCATGTTCCAAGTTTAAGTAACCCAGCTTCTAGCGCTAACCAAGCATCTGGAGAAGATATCAGTAGATGCAGAGGGCATATAACCTAGAAATAAAGTCTAACTTGGTGCAATATCAGTAGGGGCAGAAGTTCTTATCCAGAATAAATCCTGAATTCCTGACTTCGATCTGACCATTATTTATTTGATTGAAAGAGCATGATCTTCCCTCACTACACAAGACTGGTCCAGCAACAGATGTTCGTTCATTGTTCATTCATATATATTTTTATTTGGCAAATATAGCCATAAAAAATACCACAGTACAACATACAATTAAAAATCAACTATACAAACAACAAGCCCATAAAACTGTATAAAACTCAATAAAATCCTAATAGAAAACACCATAGGAGTTGAGCCACTCTATAGGAGAGTTCTTAGTTCATCACCCAATAAGAAAAGGATCACATATGTACATATGCCTTTCTACATACATGCAGGCTTCTAGGGTTCAAAAGGAGAGATCTCAATCTTGGTTAACATCATTTTTCTACCCTTCCCATTTCAAATTATATTACCAATTTATTCAGCGACTCCTGTACTGCAATTAAAAATCTTCCTATTGCACATGTCACATTTAAAAATCTCATGTTTATGAATAGACTAAGTGCTTGTTCCCTGCTTTCTGTTTTATAAACCATAAAAATTGGTTGTAAAAATTCTTTCCGTTCCTCGAAAAAACACAAACAATCCATCAGGATATGTAGGCCACTGCATTTTACTTATAGTTCATATGTACACAGAACCTGTTCGTTCGTCATTGCAGATTTTATCTTACAGTCAGCGATACATGGGTTCAGGCCAACTCTGAATTTCAATAGTGCATTTCTGAGCTTCAGGTTGGGCATGGCCTCTATAAAAGGGAACATATGGTCATTAGCCCACCCAGTTATCAAGAACTGGGTGGACGATTTGCTTCCCAAATAGCCCAGATCTTCTTCTCGGGCTTTAGTGTTAATAATAGCCCGTAACACCTGCTTGGATATCTGCGGCCCTGATTTTCATTGATCAGGTTCTAGGGAAAGTTTAACACATAGATTATCTAACTTATGTCTAGCTTCGGCCGCCCAATTCAATTCACTTTCCTCCAGTTCTTTTTTGCAGAGGTTTGATATTTTGGGGGACCCTTCTCTACTCGTTCTCTGGCAAAAATTCAATGTGGCTTGCATTTCCCGGAAATGCCATGCTGTAAGTTGACACAGCCTGTATCATAGTTGCCGGAGGGAGAGCAAGAAGTTGTTTCACACATTTACCCTCTTCTAAATTCCAGTCCACTTTGCCACCCAAGAATAAAACCTATACACCGTATTGAAATTGTGGGTGGACCATTGCAATAAAAGCTGATCAAATTGGCCGCAAGAAGGGCCTCCTTACTTCTGCTTAATTTGTTTGAGGCCCCATACTGAAGAGAGCGCCTTTGATTTTAACGACTGTATGTGATCCCTACAATTTAACTTACTGTCGAACCACACACCCAAATATTTATATTTGTTCACTTCTTCGACTCTGACCTTTCCCCGTTACCCAACAATAGAGCTCTTTCTTTTCCCCAGCACGATTATTTTAGTCTTTCCTAAGTTGACCGTGAGACTTTTTTTTAAGCAATAGTCCTGAAAAGTGTCTAGTTTTTTTTGTAGGCTCCGATTCTGTCATGTGTGTTATCACTAAATCTTCGGCGTATAGTAGGCATGATATATGGGTCCCCTCATCTTGGGGCTTACACCGCCAACCTTATTCAATATGTTAGGTAGGTCAGAGAGGAACAAAGAGAAAAGCAGTGGGGCCAAAACACAGCCCTGCCGTAGCCCATTCTTTATCCAAATTTTCTTAGATAGGGTTCCCAGGGTATCCAAGATTACCGTTGCCCAATTCTGTGAATGCATTTCCTGGATTAATGAGAGTATTGTTTTGTTAATTCTGAGCTTTGCCAGCATAATCCACAGCAGGTTACGATCTACTGGATCAAAAGCGGCTCGGAAATAAACAAAACAGCAAAACAGATTGCCTCGCACTTCCATTGCCCTTTTTGCAATTGCCCATAGACTAAGGCAATGGTCTATGGCTGAGTGGCCCTCCTTGAACCCATCTTGTTCTGTTGCTATCAGATTGCACTCTTCCGCCCAAGACTTCAACACACCTAACAATATCTTAGAGAAAACTTTCTCCCCCACATCCAGTAGGCTTATAAGTCGATAATTCTAGGGTAGAGTAGCGTTCTCCTTTTTATAAATTGGTCTAACAATGGCTCCCTTCCAGCTGTCTGGGAAAATCCCTGAGGTTAAAATATTTTGAAAGGTGACTTTCAGAAAGCTCGTCCACCAGTCTGTATTATTTTTTAATATTATTGCTGGTAGGTTATCTGGCCCTGTGACTTTCGTTAGTTTTAGTGATTGGATAGTTTCTTTTATATTTTGCTAAGAGAAGTGCAGCTTTAATTTTTCTACCCCCTTAGACCTTATTTCCAAGGTCTTCCTCACCCTCTTACCATTATACAATTTACTCAATTGGTTAACCCAATCATCTTCTCCTACTAAACACCGCAGTTCCCCTTGCACATTTCCCTCCTCTACCAAAGGCCAACATGACCTTATATTGTTTGTGTTTATCACTTCTAACATTGTTTGCCAATTTTTGGACATATATTCTATTTTCATTTCTCTCAGCTTATTTGTATACACAAGTTTTGCTACTCAGAGGATCTCCATTGTTTCCTTAGCCTGTCTTTTCCTTAACTGTCTTTCCCACCTTCGTACCCTCAACTTTAATTTCCTACACTCATTGTTAAACCAACCATTTGTTCTCTCTTTTTCCTTACGTACAGGCCCCGATTTTACTTGTATCCTTAGACAGTTTAACCACCTACTCAATTACCGGATTATACCATAACAAATCATCGTATAATCAATTATCAGTTTATTAACCAACTTCAGGCTGTCCTCGGTTATCCGGGTGATTATGCGTCTAGGATACTCTATCTGTAAAGGGATCACTCATTCTCTTTCTAGTTCTTGATCTATCTTGATTACTAGTTGTAGAGGCCACTGGTCACTACCTTCGATCTGCAATGCCTCAAATCGTACTACTTCCTTAAAATACCAGACATTTATAAAAGCATAAAAAATTGGGTAATTCTGATTCCCCATGCGAAAGGTCTTCCTTCCGGGACGGTCGGAGTTCATCCGCCCATTGGCACAGAATAGCCCTATGGATCCGAGAAGCTTTGCAAGGTATTTGTCTCGCGCAGTACTACCTGCTCCCGCAAAAGTTGCTGGAGGAATCTGTGCTATGGTTACCAGGTCTTTAAACAATTTATTGCTAGGGGAAGGGTCTAATTTGTGATTAAAATCTCCTAGAGCCACTATCAGATGTGGTGCTTTTATTATACAGATGGACTCCAAATCTTCTTCTATCAGTCCCAGCTGTTCTTCATAATCTGATATAGCTCCTGGTTGAATGTATATATTAATCACTATTATTTGACTCCTTTCCCCCATACCGCTATGGAGCTCTACCTGACTAGCTAATAGCCACCTACATTTCACTTTTAACTTAGTTACTTTTTTAGCAATTTTTAATGAAACCAACGTGATCAACCCCCCAAGGGGCGCCCTAAATTCATTTGTACCGCCTCTCTAGTAAGCATAAAAAACCCATATATTGGTTTGTGTACCTCACACAGCCAAGACTCCTGAAAACACAGTATTTCATAACTACCCAGCATTTCTCTAAAGGTATCTTGGGATGACTGTCTTTTAAATCCCCCTATATTCCACAACATTTTCTGTAGGCTGTGAGAGGGCCCCAATTCCTAATCCAGCTCCCTCAACCCTTCAATAATATTGTTATCCCAGCTCCTTAAGGATCCAGATAGTGGTTCAAATCGATTACCCAGCACTGGCCCCTTTACAGCATTTGTTATGGTTACTTTGATCCCTTCCTGGTTTTTATCAGTACAAATTCTTCTATGCTGGTCTCCTAGTAAATCATACTGTATTTGCTCCAGTAACAGATTAAATTGTTCATGAAGTTCAAGCAAAAACTTAAATCAATGAGGTTGAACTATATGATACATGGTTATTAAAAGCGACCTGAGTAGCAAATCATATTTTTCTTAACACACCTGAGTGTTTTTGGGACTAGGTGGAGGTGAAGAGGGATCCACAGAGCATAACTAGGCTGAAAAATGAAGAATTTGGACAAGAAGCACAATGTCTTATATGGCCACCAAGAGAGGGGTGTGGGCAGAGGACACATTGTCACATACACAAGAAAATGAACTAATGCTTATTACTGAAGACCAAAAGGTATTGATGAAAAAAAGTGGTAGTGAAGATGAGACAGACCCGGGGATTCACCTTACTGAGGGGTCAGCTGCAAACACTGCTACCTGATCTATAGTAAATGTTTTGCTTGACATATTAACATTTGTTTCATATATGTCAGTCTGTTCTGTTATCTTTCTATCTCATGACTAGTTGAATTCTGTGCTTAAGTTGAGCGGATCATTGTAGTGGGGGCAACAGCACTCATTTTTGGGGACTACCACTTATTTTTCCTCACCAGAGAAGTGAGAGAAAAATACAAATGGGGGAAAGAAGGAGGAAGATGACAACTTAAAAACAGTGGCATAGAAAGAAAGCAGGGATAAAACAGAAGCTGAAAGAGTGAGCTAAATGGCCAGGGAATGACTGGGCATGTATGGAAGAGGCATGAGGTAGATTCAAGAGTATGGAGCTCTGTTTTTTAGCACCCCAAATGTTGGATAGCACTGCTGCAGCGTTTTAATCAACAGTTTGGGCCCGCACCTATCCTTTTACAAATTAAGCACTAGTTGTATTAACAGGGGTCTTATTTCCTTCTACTCCAAGCTGAGGGTCATGTCACTTCTGCATGTCCACCTTACTCTCCGAGGGGGGTTTGTTTATGTTCTTCTGTGGTGACTGGCCTGCTGGTACAGGTGGGGGATTGCTTAGGGGCTTGCTGACATCTCCTGCACAGGTACATCTCAAAACTGTACAATTACTTGTGTGAGGTTCTTGTTCCTGAGTTTCAGTGACTGAATGGTCATATTATAAGGTACATTTGTTTTTCTTCTCCATGTGATGGAAAACAACAGATAATTTAGGGAAAGAAGTGTGGATGGGCGAAGTTGGGGGGATGGGTTTGGTTTGACATATGTAGTTTATTTGTTGTTTTGGTGTGTAGCAGTAGTCCTGTATTATCCCACCCAATGGTCACCTTAGCTCATGCCAAGGATCCTAATGAATATCGTGTCTTGTCCTGGAATGTGAATGGACTAAATGACAATGTTAAGAGAGGAGCAATTATACGATATACAACAAAATGTTCCCAGTAAGAATAGTTACAGCAAAAAAAAAAACACCTTACTGGGGCTCTAAGGCCACTTCTGATACACATAGGGTTGTTCACTTCGGTTTCACAAATTGCGCTAGGGGATTACCCATCTTATTACATAGGTTGTACTTTTTTGTTGTTTCAGTTTTATATAGCGCACACGTGGCCCAAGGGCATTAGAGCGTTTTACAAGAGTACCAGAGAATCTAACACATGGTTATTTTATTTTTAGGAGCCAGGAAACTAAGTGATATCACAAAATCACAAGATGTTGAACTGACACTGGGACTCAAACCTGGTTCCTCAGTTCCAAAGTCGACAGCTTTGGCCAAAAGTCAACATCCCCTCTTTCACATTCACAGTCTCCTGGGCACAGACAGATATACTAGGGCAACATGTGCTGAGAGCTGACAGATCACTGACATAATGTCGATATCAACAATATTGTGATATAGAAATATTGTGTCAAAAATATTGAATACAAAAATATTGTTTGCCTATACTTATAATGGTAAGTAGGTAGGCAGAAAGACTGTTGTGATGTACCAGACGTAGCCGAGGAGTATATTTGTAGTTTCTTTATTAGGTCTTAGTTACAGGTTAGCATCCATGTAAAGCAGCCCTACTAGGAGCAGCCTGCCTGCTGCTCAGCTCATCTTCAAATGGCACACCTCACCACACAGGCACCCAAACATTCCAATCATCTCCATCACACCAACATTCCACTCAGAATACTCACACTGGCTGAGCAGCTAGGAGCCAGGTAACATGGGAGAAACATTAGTACATAGGCAGGATATAATAAAGACTTTATAACAAATGTATATGTTCCATAAAAATTGCCTCTTTGTAAAATACATACTTAAAACAATATAAGGTAAAAGTCATTGGAACATAAAAAAGTGGCCGGATTTACATGTTACCTACACGAGGTGCTATGTGAAGTACATGCATATGTAAAGTTAAAAGAAGCTGGTGAGTTCACATTGTTACACTGATAAAAGAGTGAGACAGGTTTAAGTAAAAAGGTTTATGAATATAGCTCGACACCTGCGATTCCTAGCCCAATAGTGTCAGCTAGGGTGTGTCTGAAGGTCTCAGGTAGGAAGGGGGATCATTAGGGGGTGTAATTGAAGGCAGAGGGTTACAGGGCCTGGTAATGGCCTATTCGTTCCTCAGCCCTTAGCCTGCATGATCTTGGGCATCTTCCTGGGGAATCAGTGAATGAATTTGACCAAGACACAGTTCAGCATGATATTAGATGGGTCAAAACAGGCCACGAATGCTTCCCTGCATGATCTTGTATCTTTAGCAATCTACCCCCTTTGTTACAAAGCTCTCCTATCCTCAAGAAGGGTGGGCCACAGGCACAATACATGCATCAAGTCCTCTTTTTGCTGATTGCAGGGCGGGCACGTTGCCTGTTCCTTGCCCCTTTTCAAAGCTGGGAGATGACATGGGATAGGGATTATCCCCTCCTCAGCTTCATCACCTGTGAGTTTGTCACTTCATTGTAGGGGTTGTTTAAGTAGCACTGAGGCTTCAGGTATTTATAAGTACATAGTGTCATCCAGTCGTGTTTCCGTGCAGAGAGGTTGGGCTTATCTTCTAATCATGAAAGCAGTTTTGTGCTGATTTTTAAATTCATGATGGTTGGTAAGTAGGTCCCAAGTAGTTACCAAGTCAAGTGTGCTGAGTGCTTGGGTCAAGTAGTGGTTTCCCACCGACCTATGTTTTTGGGCAGTTCAGTACATAAATGGTAGGCCAGGGTACCATCCTTTGAGGCCCTGGTTTTGTGGCAGCTTATTGCAAAGGACGCCTTTGGAGCCAGCGCCTGTCTGCATATTCCTAATACCAGCCTTATATGAGCAGGTGATGTGTGGGAGGGAAGCTGAAAAGCTGTTCTGTAAATCTTTGTGAGCATTTCATCAAGTATCACACTCTCCGTCCTTTCAATGCATCGCTCCTATATGTTAAGGGTTAAGGTGCGAAGTACCTTTGCCTGAGCTACTTGAGGGATCCGAGCAAGTGCGGGACCTTTTAGTATTGTATATGCAGATCTAAGAGCAAATGATAGTGCAGTGCCTTTCTTTTTTCATTTCAGTCATCTGGCTCACGTATCTACCATTGTCGTTAAAGAGGACTCCTAAGTACTTGTGGCAGTTGATTGCTTCTAATTTTTCCTGCTCAAGAGACCAAGTTGGCTTTTGTGTTCAAGCCACTCAAACCGCAAGGATCTCGGTTTTCTTTATAGTGATTAGCAGACAATTCCTAGTGGAGAATGTGGTGGCTGCTTCCAGTACCCTTTGCAACCCAATCTTTGTTTTACTAATGAGGACCACGTTGTCTCCATTAAGTAGGTTTGAGGGGCAAAAGCCACCCGATTTGGTCGGGTGAGAATTTACTGAGTTAAGGACCGGAGACAAGTTAGATAAAAACAAGTTGAATAGGGTAGGCGCAAGAACACAACCTTGCTTCAGGCCTTGCATGGCAGTTATAGGCCGTGACAAGCACGATACGTCCCCAATTTTTATACTGACCCATGTGCTGTGGTACAGCAATTGCAGGGCCCTAAGCATGGGATCTGGGATGTTGGGGAGCTCAAGTTTCTGCCAAAGCTTCCCCCTATCAACCCTTTCAAAAGGAGATTTATAATCTATGAAATCCATATATACGAGATGATTGTTACATTCTGCCTGTTCAATCAATAAGGAGAGTGCAATGAGGTTCACTGTTGTCCCTGTGTGCCTTATGAACCCAGTTTGATTTGGCAGGGGGTGATTTTATTTGTCTCTGCCCGTGTTTGTAATGAGTACAGCAGCATGCCTGCAAAATACTTTGCTTCATTATCGATTAGAGCTATCATGTGATAGTTCCTGGGAGACTTTTTATCACCCCTTCTTAAAGATTGGGGTGAGTATCGAACCACACCATGTGGGGGGAATGCAGTTTTTTCCAATATGGATAAGTAAAGCAGGGCTAATTGGATAGCCCAGAATGCTGGATCCTCCTTGAAGAGAGCCGGCGGAATTCTGCTTCGACCTGGTATCCCATCACTGTGTCCCGTAGCAATTTGTTTTTGGATTAGGCCTCAGAGATGGGTCACCCTGGAGTAACCGGATCGCAGTTCTCTGTTGAAACTTCAGGGACACTACTGGCTGCTGAACCTTCCTCTTGCATGTGGAATTGATCAGGTAGTGATTGAATATTGAAATGATCATGTACAAAATGATACCACGCTGGGTCCGAGATATTGGAAGAAGCCACTTTTGGGAGGGAGGCCCCCCAATCCATTTATAGTACGCCAAAGGTTTGCAGAGTTATTTGTCCTGGTGTCATACAGTAGGTTGATCCAGAACGAGTTCCATATTTTCCTTTGGTTTTCCCTTTTTGACACCTTCAGATGTCTTCGAGTCTCCCTTATGTTGCTTGGGTCCATTGGTGACCTTTTGAGACTTCTCCACAGCCATGTGTCCCTCCAATATCTAATACAGTATATCATTAGCTATCATCAGACGAGAGTCCCTCCAATGGCAGTTTACAAATATTCCCTCTAAATTTATTCCACCCTCCCCACACCCGCACTCACTTCTTGGGACACCTTCTATTCACATATACTGTTTTTTCGGCCACCATAACCCAGTCCATGTCATTGCACCATTCTACATACGTTGGCGCATTCTATGCTCCCCAGTGTTTGGCAAAGTTGCGTTTTGCTATCGTCATGCCCAGTGTCGCCCAATCTTGGCCCTTTTGGGTGAGGTTGGTGGCTTACCATATGTTCAGAAGACATTGTTTAGGTTCTGGTGGTACCGCTGACCCGTGTTATTGTGTTCCTGATTGTTTCCCAGTATGTTGTAATATCTGGGCATTCCCACATCATATGGAAGAATGTACCTACAGCCCCACATTGTCGAAATCAGAGCTGAGTTTCAGCCCTCCCTACTCTTGCCAGTATTACCCTAGTTAAATGTGTCCTGTGGAGCACTTTGAGTTGCACCAGTCGTAGCCTTGAGGGTATTACCACCTCTCACGGGGACTCTAGCCCTTCCTGCCAGTCGGTATCGTCTAAGTACCCAATGTTGGCATGCCATTTCTCATGGAGACTTTGTGTAGGGTCTGCTTGGTTGTTAATTATTTTCGGGTAGGTTAGAGATATGGCTTTTTTATCAATATGATCCGTAAATAGTCTAACCTCCAGTGGAGTAGCCTCTGGGAGGGTGTGTCTAGTGGGATGGTGGCCATGAGTGCATGCCTAAGGTGAAGGTAGCGATACAATTCTTTAAGTGCCTTGTCATATTTGTCTTGGAGTTGCTCAAATGTAACAACTTTCATGTTGATCCAGAGGTTGACCACCCTTGAGATTCCAATTAAATCCCATTGCTTGAACCCTTTGCAGCAGCTTAGTCTACCTAATTTTCCGGTTCCTCAGAGTGGGGTAAATTGTGTGATCTTGTTATACCATCCCAGTTTTCTAGGGACTGTGTACCATATTTGATTTGTGTGTGCGGTGGGTCCCGAGAGGTTTGTCCTGCGGGTTTTATTGTAGAGTGCCCTCATAACCACTCCGTCCCCCACGATGTGCCTATCCATGTGGAATACAGGCTCAGTCTGGAAAGAGTGAAGCCACTGGTTAAACACTATGAACTGGGAGGCCCAATAATATACCTGTATGTTCGGGAGTGCACTGCCACCATCATACCATCCTTTTACCAGCTTATTCATAGCTATTCGGTCTGGCATTCCGTCCCATAGGAGGCTGCGTACTTCTGCTTCTATCACCCTGAAGTTTGATGGCGGAACAGGGATGGAGTATTTTGCAGGGCATAAAGAAATCTGGCCAATGCCATCATTTTGAAAAGTGCAGTAAAGTCAGTGGGAGGGATTGGCAATGCTTAGTGTCCCTCTGCAGTCGTTTTAGGGGCTCTTGGAGGTTTGTAGTCATAAATTCTTCAGGGTCTACTGTGATGTAAATCCCAAGGTATCTGAAACCATTTTCTACCTCTCTTACCTCACAGGCCCAAGGCAGGACTGGGGGGGGCACTCAATACATACAGGATGGACTTGTTCAAGTTGATTGTATATCCGGAGTATCGCCCATATGTCTGACAGATATCCAACAATCTGGTTAGTGAACGCCTCGGGATGTCATATATAGCAGGACGTCATCCGCATACAGGGATATCCGGTCCTCCCACCCCTCTGCCCACCTGAGTCCACGGATGATAGGATCTCTCCTTATCCAGGCCGCTAGTGGTTCTAGTATTAGGGCAAAGAGGAGTGGAGACAGTGGGCAACCCACTTTTGTTCCACGTCCTAGCGGAAATGAGTCCATAATTCTTCCATTTACTACCACTTGCGCCATTTGCTTTGTGTATAGTAACTGTATCCAGGAACGGATTTGGGCCTAAACCCCATTTGTTCAAGGACGGCAAATAGGAATGGTCATTCGACCGTGTCGAAGGCCATACGCACGTCTAGAGAGAGGATGATGGCATCCTCCTGGATATTACATCTACGGCCCAGCATCCGTGCAGACGCCGTAGATTGAGTGCTATTTTTCTACCCGGCATGAATCCAGATTAATCTGGGTGTACTAACTTGGTGAGGTGGGGGTCAATCTGTTGGCCAATGCTTTGGCCAGTATTTCGGCCTCCGCGTTAAGCAACGAAATGGGGTGATAAGACATACACTCGTGGGTCGGCTTCCCCGGGTTGTGGATGGCCACCATTATTGTGATGCCTTGGTCTCTCGGGAGCTCTCCCCCCTTTAGGCTGGACTCATACATGTTAAGTAGGTGTGATGTTAGTGTTGTCGCTGGTCTTTTATATAATTGAATGGGGCTGCCATTGGGCCCCAGGGCTTTCTCAGACTGTATACTTCTTATAGCTGTTGCTATTTCTTCAGGTGTGAAATCTATCTTTAAGGAGTGGGTTTTTTCCTCTGAGTGTAGCGATGCAGATATCTCTGAGAAATTCGTCGGCTTCTCTAGTGTCACCTCGGCTACAGGGGTATAGATCTTTTCATTATGATTTGCAAATGCGTCCACTATTTGTTGTGAACCTGTAGCAATCTCTCCAGTGTCGAGCTGGTGCTCCGCCACCCACCTATCCACCTGCTCCTGTCTGTCTAGCCGACCAAAGAGTTTGCCCACCTTGTCCCCCAGCTAATACCTTGTGTCGGGTGTATGCTAGCTTGGCCATAGCCCGCTCCAACATGTGTTCCTTACACTCCTGCTTTTTTGTGTTCAGTCGAGTCGTGTTGCGCTCAGAGGGGTCTTGGGAGTGTGTAGTTTTTAATTGGCGTACCATTTGCTCTAGGGCTTCCGCTACCTTCGTCTTTTCTTTGTTATGGCCCGCGATGAGGGAGATTGCTTGTCCCCTGATGACTGATTTATAGGCCTCCCATAGGACAAGGGGAAAGTAAACCGAGTAATAATTTTAATCAAAATAGTGTTGGGTGGTCATAACCAGGCCCTTCCAGATCTTGGGGCTCTTCAGATATCCCGGGTAGATCTGGAATATGCGGCGTTGGGCTGGAGCATTTAAGGTGTACTTAATGAGGATGGGGGAGTGGTCCGAGATGCCTCTAGCTAGGTGGGTCATCTTGCTGAACTTTCCCACACTATCCGCTAGTGTGAGCATGTAGTCTATTCTGGAGAGACTATTGTTTGCGCCCGAATGGAATGTATACTGCCGTGCTTGAGGGAATTGGGATCACCATACGTCCACCAAGCCGAGTGCCTCCTGGAAATCTGCGAGTCGGTATTTTTTTGGGTGTTGCTGTCTGGGGTGCATCCGATCCATCGAGTCATTTAGCATAGCATTGAAGTCGCCCCCTACCATCAGTTGTCCCTCTGGGAGTTTAAGGAGGAACTCCCATAGCGCCGGTAACGCTATTGAATGAAGTGTTGGGGGATGTATACCGTGACTATATTGACTGCCCCTGGTCGTCTGTCCATGTTCATTGAAAAATGAGTGGGAATTGTTTTGTAATCAGGATCCCCACCCCCAGAGAGCCTGATGTGAACCCTGATTGTACCCGGAGGGTGCGAAGCGGGTGCGGTGCTATTAATGTGTGTGGTCGCGTGTGCCATGTGGGTCATCTGTATGAGTCGGTTAGATAGAATGTTGAAATTGGAACCTTGTATGATGGCTGCCAAGTCGCACAGTGGACAATATGAAACAATATCGAAAACAATAACTATATAACCCTACCACCCCCCTCCCTGCCTCCCTGCATGACGTATTTAAAACTACCAGCCTCCCCAACAGTGCAGAGCGCCTGTTACCCTTTCCCTGGTACCTCTGTAGGGGGAACATTTCCAGTATCCCCAATGTCAATCCCTATGTCTCTAGTGTATTGTGCTGGCGAAAATGTAGCAGATTGAAACAGTTACCTTGAGGTGGAGAAAACAGCGGAATCAATAAAACTATAGTTTAGTACCGACATTGTCCATTGAGGATCTTGGAGCAACGCTCGGTCATCATAGTTGCCTGGACAGCCATAGTCATTCCTGAAGTATGACGCCATTGTCTCGATCTTGTAGCGCCTTTTCGTTCGCGAGTAAAGCCAGAGGTTTGTCACTTCAGTGGAGAAGTGTGGCTCAATGATTAGAGCGGCAGACCCTGATGCAGAGGTCTAGCCCGGGACCAGGGTTCAATTCCCCGCCTTGGCGGGTCTTGGGCTCAAAAATTCCACGGACCTGATAATTCTCTCCTCGGTGCCATTCCAATCATGGAGTCCCACTCTGCAACTCTGGGCAATAGCTTGCTTAATCTCCACAATGCTAAGGATGCCTGGCCTCCACCTTGGGGGTGCCCAGGAGTGGACGCCTCACAGGGAAAGCCAGGATGGGTTCCACAGCGGTATTCGTACAAGCGCCTTGAGACCCTTGCGGGTGAGTAGTGCGCTATACAAGTATCAATTTACATTTATATTTACATTTACTTCATTTCTCTGTCTCTCAGGAGGAGGGTTTCACTTCAAGCTTTCCGGGCCCTCCGCCACATTCATAGGCATTGTGTCTTCCGTTCCCCACTGTGCAACCACCGACGGGTGCCTGCTCTGCTTCTTCCAGGACTTTCTGGGAGTCGTGACCTGGCGCCACCCCTCTAGCCACTCCTGGGCCTCCTCTGGTGTCGTGAAGAACCATACCTTTCCCTCCGCCTCCACTCGGAGTTTATCAGGGAACAACATAGAATATTTGAGCTTGTGGTTCCTCAATTCTTTTTTTATATAGAAGAAACTGCCCCTTTGCTTTATCACCGCTGCTGTATAATCCAGGAAAAAGTTATTGTGCTGTGTTCAAAGCGCAGTGGTGAAGCCGAAGGGGTCGTTTGGAAGATTAAGTCTCGGTCCCGTAAGTTAAAGATATGGGCAAGGATAGGCCTGGGGGGGCTAGGGTCTACCTCCCGGGACGCGGTAGGCCCTCTCCACTGAAAAGTAATGGGATAGATCTCGTGGTTGCAGGTGTTTCTAGATGCGGTCCTCCATGAACAGGTCAGTTGCCGGCCCCTCTGCTTTCTCTGGTACCCCAAAGATTCTGATGTTGTTGCATCTAGAGCAGCCTTCATAGTCATCCAGTTTGCCGGCCATCACTCTACTCTCAGTTTGCAATTGCTTTACTTGATGCTTGAGAACATCTGATTCTTTGTGGAGGGTCGCTGTGTTGGTTTCTACCTCCGTTACTCTTGTGTTCATTTTTTTGAGATCGGGATGAATTAGCGATATTTTGACGGAGATGGTGTCGATACGTGATTCTAGGGATGTGTGTACCCTATTCAGTGTGGTGGTGCGGTCTTCAACTTGAGTGGTTGTTGGATCTGCCATCCCGACTGCTCCTTGGCCCATGCAAACTTGTCCAGCTTTGTTTAGGTGGGCCTCTCCCCCCATCATCTTGGGCCTTGTGCTACCCTGCACAGTTTGGGTTGGATGCTTGGTAGTAGTCACTGCTACCTGCCTGTGTGGTGTGTCATCTCACGCAGCCTTTCGACCTTCCTACGCCTAGTTGGCGGTGCACTGGTCTGTGTGTAGTGAAGAAAGGGGGTGGAAGTGCCTGCACCGGGCCTCAATGGCTGGCTCTTCTGTGCCGGATGTCTGTGTGTTTCACTCCTGTAAGTGGAGTGCAATATGACAATGGACAAGGCAGACCCCGTCACTTTGTGCATATGTCCCTAGGTGGTCTTCTGCGATTCCAGATCCTCTCCTGGGGTGTCACTGTGGTGCTGGTTTTTGCTCTCTGTGGTGGTGCTTGCGATTAGGGCTTCACTGCTCCCGGGCCTGTACAGTGCCTTGGTTGTGCTGGGTGGGCGACCACTATGCGATATTCCATGTGGTGCACGGGGGGCGCAGATGCAAGTCTCTCTTACTCTTGCCCACTATGAGCGATTTCTGAGGCGAGTTATAATGTGTTGTGCCCCCTCAGTTTGAGATGTTGCTGGACCACAGTGTCCAAACTGCGCCTCACAGTTCCATAGTTCTACGGATCTCGACCTGAACCGTTGGCAGCTAGTCACTCACCATTTTGCCTGCTTGAAGGTGGCTGGGTTGCTCAACGGGGCCCCTCAAGGCAGTTGTATTGATTATTGAAGGGTCTGCTTCGCGGCAGTCCCAATGCTAGGTCAACCAGCTCTTTGACTTCCTCTATATTATATCGCCTGGGCGGGGATGGGCTAGCCACCACCTGTGGGGAATATGCCTCTTCACTGGGCCTGACTGTGTCCCGGTTATCTCCGGTTGTACTTGGCATGCATCAATCGATCTGATGTCCATTGTGGTAGTTTTGTTCTGATGGCTCTCCCAAATAGCAAGGTGGCAGGACTGTCACCATTGTGCAGTGAGGAGTTGATCGATAGGCACAAAGGGCTTGACACATGGCTTGGTTGAGATTGATAACCTCTATCGATGACTGCTGAATTACCTTCTTGAAGGTGCCATGAAGCGTTCAACAACACCACTGGCTTGGGGCCAGAGAGGTGTACTCATTTGATTCTTGAAATTGAGTAGAACAAGAAACTCCTTGACTTCTTTGTTATTCAAAGGTGGGCCATTGTCAGATTTGAGAATAGCAGGCATGCCCCATGCTTCAAAGACGTTATCAAGCCACTCGATGACTTTGTCATGGGTTGAAGGTATGATGATTCCTTGAGCCTTTCTGTATGATACCTTCTTGAGTAAAAGATAGCTGAACTTACATTTTGGATTTTTTGCAATTCAGCATCACTTTTCTTCCAAGATTGTGCTGTAATGATGTCTTTGAGGATGAGCATGTCTTTATCTGCATTCATAGCAGTAATAATGTGTTCAATGGACAGAATTGCTGGTGAGCTGGACCTCACAATGAAGTTGAGATACTCTTCAGCTGCTTTGGACTTTGATCCACGGTGATATAATGGCACTCGTGAAAAGTATTTGTCAGAGTTTTGACCTTCACCCAGTTAGTGTACAATCACAAAGTCATACTCTTGCAGTTGCAACCCCCACCTCTCGATATGAGTGGGCATCTTGGCTTCCTGATTTCTAAAGATAGTGAGCAAAGCTTGGTGGTTTGTGATGATAGTGAAACGTCTCCCAACTGAAAACACATGAAACATGAAAATGTTTGTAGGCCTACACCACAGCCAGACTCTGACTCTCTGACTGACAGTAGGCACGTTCTGTTTCAGACAGGCTTCTACTGGTACAGGCTACAATGTGTCGCTGGGCATTTGGATGGCCATTGTGATGGGCAAGGATTGCCCTCAGCCCCATCAGGCTCGCAAGTACTGTAATCTCAGTATGTAACTTGGGGTCTAAGGAGGCCATTTCAGTTGTATTCTCAATCGCATGTTTTATGCCTTTGAAAATTTGGTTGCATTCAGGAGACCACTGGAATGGGACATATTGCTTTGTTACATCTCTCAACGGGGCACTCACTATGGCAAAGTCACAAATATATCTTGAGCAGTTACTAGCCATGCTAGGATCGCAGCACTGTTGCATCTTGTGGGGGACTAGAAGATGTTAATGCTTGCACGTTAACAAGGTCAGGACTCCATTCCCCCATCAGAGAATATGTGCCTAAAGTATTTGAGTTTGGTTTTGGAAACTCACACTTTGCAGCATTCAAAGTGAGAACAGCATCAGGAAGTAATTGGTACACTTCTCTAAGGGAATTGTCATGTTCCATTTGTATTATCCCAAATAGCAGTATGTCATCACTTTAATTGAAAGCATGTGAGACAGGTTAAATTACTCAGCGGATGACATCCTGAAATATCTTCGCTGCCAAATATACTCCAAAACTCAATCTTTTGCATTTGAGCAAACCAACATGAGTCGAAAAACTAGTAATGTACCTACAGTTCTCTTCCACTCGAGTTGATGGTATCCTTTTTTCAGGTCAAGATGGGAGAAGATTTATCTCCATTCAGCTGCATGATCATGTCATGATCTTGTCCGCGATGTGGGGACCAGGATGTCCTTTATTCTCAATTGATCTGTTGGCCTGGCGCATGTCAACCCAAATGTGCACTACACTTCCACTGTCTTTTTTGTGCATCACATCTATGAGCAAAACCCATAGTGTGGGACCAGTGGAGCGTTCAATTATGTCATGTTTCAACAATGTTTCTAGTTCTTTCTCAATGGATTTTTGTAAGTGGAAAGTGACTCTCTGGGGCCGTTAAGCAGCAGGGCAAATGTTCTCATTAAAACGAGGATAAACTTTCATTTTCTTAAGGCTTCCTAAGTCATGAGAACAACAACGGGAACTGGCTCACAATATCAGACTGAGCACAGATGTTTTAGTTGTGATATCAGTCTCATGTCAGCAGCAGTGGCAAAGCTAAGTAGGTATGCACCCTATGAACTTACCTGTAGAACATGAATCGGCACTTGCACTGATGTCGTTTTTTGTCTCATGGTTTCTGTAAATGACCCTTGACCAGTTTGACTGGGAAAGGCGTGGCACAGGAGATAAGCTGTTAAATTTCTTTACTGGCATGATATTAATCGACGCTTCACTGTCTATAATGAAGGTTATGGGGCAACCGTTTACCATTGATGTAATTTTAGGACAGTGTCCACATGAAACCTTTCGCTCTGTTTGGTGCTTGTCATTTGACTTTTGATCTTTTAGCAAGTAGCTAATCCTACATTTGCACATTGTTCTTTGGTAGATATCAATGCACATCTGTCCTCTTCACTGGCGCTAGATAGTGACGTTAAAGAACCTTTGTATGATGTATTTGATGATGATCGGCTTTGTTTTGTTTCTACTTGTAGTAACTAATGTTGCCTTTCGGCCTTGTGATCATGATGAGAATGCTTCTGGAACCTTCTGGGGCCTATTTTCTCTTCTCGCTGTGATGCGTTTGGTTTCTCTTTCACTTTGCAGACCATTACAAAGTGGTTTTCTTTCCCACAACCCTTGCATGTCTGCCCCAAGGCTGTACATTTTCCTTCATGAGGAAAAGAAAACCCACAACGGAAGCAT
Source organism: Triturus cristatus (assembly GCF_964204655.1). Lineage (NCBI taxonomy): Eukaryota > Metazoa > Chordata > Amphibia > Caudata > Salamandridae > Triturus > Triturus cristatus. The sequence goes on from NC_140581.1 coordinate 1,091,493,292, forward strand.
ACTTTTTCTTTCTTTGGAGACATTAACTTGTGCACATCTGTTCTCCGTCTATACTTAATTTTCATGATCAGCGCTGATTAATTTCACGCTGTTCTTGCTCCCATATCAGCAGCTTGCTGATCTGCTCATTTTTCTGCCCTTAGAGCCATTAGCATGTTCTCTAAACTGAGTGTCTCTCTCAACATGCATCTTCTGAACAAGTCGGAGAGACAACTGTCGATGACCCTAAAGTGCATGGCTTCTTCGTCATTGAAATCACAGAACTCTCAAGAAACTCATCCATCATTTCACCAGTCTGTTGTCATGCTTGGTTGGCGATGTACCTTCCATAATCTACATTCAGCGTCGGATTAAACTTGGCTTCCAATGCTTCTTTTATCTTTTAGTATGACATTGCATACGTTTGTGAGATTTTCTTCAGGACTTCTTTCACTCCATCATCAGCAAGGCATTTTAGATATTTAATTTTTTTCTTATCGTCTTTTTCTTCTGGTGCATCTATGAAATCATCGAATGTTTCGAACCATGCAGTCCACCTGGCATCGAGGTTCTGTTTCTTTGCTGTGTGAAACAAAGTTGGTGGCTTTAGGAATGTAGCCTCATCGTACCTTGCTCTCCTGTCTGTCTCCATGAAGAGCACATTCTGCTCAGGCAGAATTCTTTACGCACAGCAGGACCAGCAACATCTTCACGCAACAGTTGCAGTTGGAGCCTGGCCGCCTTGTATGATTTCAAGGTCGTATTGCACTTCACTTGCTAGTGCTGGTAGGTTAGTTTTTTTCTTTTGTACCTGGTTGTCTCTAACTTTAGTTTTTGGTCTGTATGGATGATGGCTCTGTGTTATGGCATGGTGCAGTATCTCTTCTTTAGGTCATACCAGCTAATTCTGGCAGGCTTTCCGAAGGGCCTTCAAATTCTTTGACAGTTGTGGATGGGCTAGAACGGAGCTTCAACTTTACATACACCAACTGCAGGTTGCTTTGCATCAATTTGGGGAGCAAGTGGCATGCACAAGCTGTTTGCTGTACCTTTGCAAAATCTTTAGGGCATAGATTCCCCTACTCGTCACCAGATGTAGTGTCCTCCCCAGGCCAGAAGTATCCAAATGGAATATGCCACACAGGGAGCTCTGCAATACATGTCTTTATTCTTCAACATATAACCACACACTGCAAGCATTGCGTCATAACTTTTATAACAACACTTTAACACCTCCCAGCAGGTTACATAATTCCTGTTTAGAGTCCGTCCAAAACCTCAAGGGTCCTAGCACTCATGATGTCAATACACTATAATCTTTGAAGGACAAATTGTGATTCCACACAGATAGGTTGAAGCACAAGCACATTATAACATATACAACAGTTGTTAAACTTTTAGTAGAAGAATTGTTAGAATAGTAATATTCGTGTTTGTGCATTGCCTATGCAAAGTTAGCATTCGCAGGACCATTTTCTATTCAGACGCCCTTTCGAACCACGAACAAAACTAATCCTTTGCTATTTCTGAGAAAAGGCCTCTGTTATGTTTTGTTTCTGTAATGCTAGGTTTTGCTTCACTAATGAATAGACTGTTCATATTATTGAATACCTTTCTCACTAGATAGAGGCCCTCTCCCACTAGTCTGGTGGTGGGTACAAAGTGATACGACCTTGAGTCGTATTAGGTGGTGTGAGATATGAGAATCGAAACATTTTTTTTTGTATTCCACTGCCCATCTGTATCTGCTTGGAAAATTCCACTGTGGGCGTGTTTCAGCCCAGTTGCGAGATGTACATCATGTACCTTTTTGCTTTTGATTTTAGTCCCTCTGCAGCACTCTTAGCTACTGGGCACACTGGGCTCCGCTCTGAGTGTATATGAAAAACACAGTTATTGGTTTGTATTCTCTACTGTCTGACCGACTCTTCATTTAGTTTGGAAGGCTGGGAGGTGGACATTAGTGACCCAGGTAACCCTAATCGGGCTACCTTCTTCAGAATGTACCTAAAATGTATTTTTGATGAGCCCCTCATTTTAAAAATGTTTATCAATTTGTGACCAACTACAATATTTGCAGTGACCACATTTGTAAAATAGTTTTGGAAGAGATGGTAACCACATTGTTTTACAAGGTTGTTATTTTACGACATGAGAACTGCAATCTAACTAAAAAGTCACTTACCTTGTTATGTGCAGGTAAGTCGGACATCCAGATTTTCATCTTGTTTTATTAAGTGCCAATGCGTTGATAGGTTTTTCCTAATGTCTGTAAAATCTGTATTATTTATGTTGTGTGATTAGTCTCTTTTCCATTTCTTCACTTTCAGGTTTATGTTGCAGGTTCTGTTTTGTGTGTGCTCTGTTAAAAAAGAGTGTCTTTGTATCTTTCTCCTTCACAATGGACTACGATCATCTAAAGTGTTTTGTTGGTACCCTCTATGTAAGAATCACATGGTGATGTTCATTGCCTCTGGTTTAAAACCCGCATTGGTGCTTGTTAGACCTCACAGCCTTAGGGTGGTCTTTCCCCCAACCTTTTGCCTTTCTCCTCCACTTTTCTGATTTTGTTTTCCTAGTATTGGGACTCTGCACTTTACCACTGCTAACCAATGCTAAAGTGCTTGTGCTCTCACCCCAAAGCATGGTAATATAAGTTCATCCCCAATTGGCATATTTGATGTGCTTATAAGTCCCTAGTAAAGTAGTACTTCCTGTACCCAGGGTCTGTAAATTAAATGCTACTGGTGGTCCTGCAGCACTGATTGTGCCACCTACTTAAGTAGCCCTTTAACCATGTCTCAGGCCTGCCATTGCAGAGCCTGTGTGTGCAGTTTACACTGCCATGTCGACCTAGAAAACTAAACCTTTTGCCAGACCAATCCTGTCCTTTTTATCAATATAAGCAACCTCTAAGGTAGGCCCTGGGCAACACAGAGGGTAGGGTGCAATGCATTTAAAAGGCAGAGCATGCACTTTAAAATTGTACATGTCCTGGTAGTGAAACACTCCCAAACTCATTTTCACTACAGCAATGCAATCTCTTCCATAGGATAACATTGGGATTACCTTATTACATTTTATAAGTGTAATTTCCATTGGGAAGAGATAGAACCTCCAAATATGGTGTCTCTGCAATCCTCATTTCAATTCCTAATTTATGGTGAAGTAGGATTTGAAATTACAATTCTGAAAATTCCACTTTTAGAAAGTTGTGAAGTGAAGACTAAGGGGGTGAGAATTTATGAATCAGCAAGGTTGGACCACTTTCAAAATAAAAACAAAATATACATTGTCTGACATCATTTAACAAGCAAAATGCCTTTATGATCTGTGATCAAGAAATGCAATTACCACATTTTATTCTTCATATATATATTTTTTTCACTAACTGCTTCTTTGACATGTCCAATCATATGCATTCAGTTGCCATAAACATTGGGTAAAATCCCAGTAGATTTTTAAATGAAAACGCCACTACACAGCATTTTTCTTGGCTCCTTGCATCCCCCATTTACTGCAGCCTCGACTATGATGACGAATCTCCACATTGCAGCTTCACTGCTTATCTGAACCAATGCATTGTCCCCGTTGCGCCTTTCAACCTCAACACCGACTTTCATATCGCAAGCCCCGTCAACAGGATCCTCGATGTCAATGCAACAGGACCTTGTATCGCAGTCTTGTTGCATCTCAGAACCAACACATTACCCATGTAGTGCGACTCATCTTCAACGTGGATCCCCTTAGCTACACAACGAGGATTTAAGATACTTTGTTTAGTGGGCCAAACTGGGTCACTGTAGCCGGGTCATGCTCCATCACAGTCAGCCTGAACTTTTGACTTTGTTTCTGGTCTGGCTAGACCAGATATCCCTGGTTGGCGCTTTTCATTTCTAAGTGCTATTATAAAGTTTATTAATAACTTAAGTTCCACTTACTGGATGTTTGTTGTTTTGGTCTTGTTGCATTTTCTAAATTAAGTTCTATATTTCTAACCTGGTGTGAAATCTTTTTTGTGGTGTTTTCACTGTTTTGCTCTTTGAAGTGTTGCACAAATACTTTACACATTGCCTCTAAGGTAAGCCTTACTGCTCTGTGCCAAGCTATCAGAAAGTGAGCACAGGATGATTTGGGGTTTGCTCATGCCTTTCCCTGACTAGGATTGTGATTATTGCTTGACCGGGATTACACCCCAGTCACCCAGGATACCAATTTCTAACAGTGCTACAATTATGTTTCGCTCTCAAATATTCTTCATATAGAATGCTTTTTATAAGTGACGTCAAATGGTATAACATGCATGAAGGACAGCATTTGCTGCAGTTTTTTATGATGTGTCGATGTTACCAACCTGTTATATTTTACTGTTAATTTTAAATTAAGGAATGCTAATTATAAAATTCATTGTCTGTTATTATTTAAATATGAGGAATACCTGTTTCATATTTTTTTATCACCTTTCTGGATGATGTATATGACGTCAAGTGACAATATGTTGTGAAAAATCATGACCATTGAAAGTCCAAACAAATCTGTTAGAATTTGGGTCTCTAGTTGGCTAAGGTTTGTCCAAGTAGGGACCACAATCCTAGTCAGGGTAAATCAGATACACAACCTAAATAAATCCGTACTCACCCTCTGGTAGCTTGGCACAGAGCAGTCAGGATTAATTTAAGAGGCAATGTGTAAAGTATTTGTGCAACACTTAAATTACAGTAACACAGTGAAAACACCACAAAAGTACTCTTCAACGGCTTAGTAAAATAGAGAATATTTATCTGAGTAAAACAAGACACAAATGACAAAAATCCAATACTTAGAAGTTGAGATATGAACTTTTAAAGATTGAATCCGAAAACAGTGCTCAGAAGTCAATAGTGCTAAAAGGTTACTTGAGCTGGCCTTAGATCAGGGTAAATCCAAAGTTCAGTCCGACCGCAATGGGTTCTTGTGTCATTGTTGAGCTCTGTTGAGATGAAGATTCTGCATTGTCCTCAAATCGTGCAGACCGTTTTTGTTGAGCCTCTTTGGCGGTAGGATTGCTGTTGTCATCGAGCCGTGGTCAAGTCACTGTCATTGAACAGCTGCTATGTGGGCGTCGAAGGGCAATGCATCAGCACCAATTGGCACAAAGTTGCAGATGCTTTGACATTGATGTAGAAAAAGCTGCAAAAATCCATTCTGAGATTCAGGACTGGAGGGGGCACCTTAGGCAAGGGTAGGACTCACAGATGGCAAAGCCCAGCAGCACCAAGCATTTTGCAGGAAGTCTTTTATGGCTCAGAGACTTCACAAAACAGGAGGCAAGTCAGTAAGCCCTTAGGTTCAAGAATGTAGCGGACAGTTTCAGTCCTTCTCACTCCAGGTCAAAAAGCAGCAGGGAGCCGTCTAACACAGCAAAGCAGGTAGCAAAGTGGCAGTCACTCATACAGCACAGCAATTATCAGGAGGTAGCAGGCCAACAAAGCAAAGCAGTTATCAAAGTGGCACAGCAGCTCTTTGTCCTTTGATCCAGGAAAGTTCTGATTTGGGGTTGTGTCACGGGTCCAGTACTTATACCCAAATGTGCCTTTGAAGTGGGGGAGACTTCAAAGAGGCCTTTGAAGATCACAAGGTCTCTGCCTTTCCTGCCCTGGCGCCAGATTAACTACAGGGGGGTAGGCTGCTCTTTGTGTGAGGACAGGCACAGCCCTATTCATGTGCAAGTGTCAGCTCCTCCCTCCCAATCAACCTCAGGAAGGCCCATCAGCCTGGTGATGGGCCATCAGATGCAAATGTCACACCCCAGATTCCTTTGTGTGTGACTGTCTAGAGGCAATGCACAAAGCCCAACTGTCACCCAACCCAGACGTGTATTCACAGACGGGCAGAGGCACAGAATGGCTAAAGTAAGAAAACAACAACTTTCTAAAAGTGGCATTTTTAGCCTTACGATTCAAAATCAGACTGCATCACAGGTTGTGATTTTTAATTGTGAGTCCAGAGACATCAAACTCCAAATCTCTATATTTTCCCAATTTGAAATTACACTTAAAAGATGTTCTAAGGCAATCTCAATGTTAACCTATGGTAGAGAGAGACCTTGCAGTAGTGAAAAACGAATTTAGCAGTTTTTCACTACTAGGACATGTGAAACTCAAAAGTACATGTCCTACCTTTTAAATACACAGCAAGCTGCCCACAGGGCTGCCTAGGGCCTACCTTAGTGATGACATATGTAATAAAAGGGAAGGTTTGGTCCTGGCAAGTATGTTAACTTGCCAGATCAAAATGGCAGTTTAAACTGCACACAAAGGCTCTGCAGTGGCGGGCCTGAGCCACGTTTAAAGAGCTACTGAGCGGGTGGCACAAACAGTGCTGCAGGTTCACTAGAATCATTTGATTTAGAGGCCCTGGACAGATATAGTGCACTTTAATAGGGACCTACAATTAAATTAAATATGTCAATTGTGGATAAGCCAATGTTATCATATGTTGAGTTCAGAGCATATACACTTTAGCAGTGGTTAACAGTGATAAAGTGCCCAGAATCCTAAAGCCAGCAAAAATGAAGTCAGCAAAACAGGAGGTAAGAAGTCAAAAAGTCGGGGGAAACCACGCTAAGGATGTCTAAGAATGGCAGGTCTAACAATATGCTTTTATAAATGTTTTTATTTGAGTTTTTATATTGAACATATCAAACAACAAGTGCATTGCAAGGCAGATCATGGATGAAAATTAGTCAGTCTAGTAGTATAGGCATATTTATAACAACTCAATCAAAATTAGAGGGCAGTGAATACATCTTTTAAAACACTTCACAACAGGCGTTTATTTAATTTGTAAACAGTGACCGGGTTGACACAGCCTATACAGCCTGTATAGGGTTGTCCCCATGGACAAAGGTTCAAGTGTTCTGTATCCCAAGTTATTTGTTAATGTGTAGGAGCATTAAAGTCAAGTCAAGTCAACAAATCTTTATTCGGATATAAAAATACCCACAAAAGAACACGACACATACACAATAAGACATTTCATGATTAAAACACATTATGCATGGTTAAAAAACATTTAAAGTACTTCACATCAACGGGAGATGGCCAGAGCAACAGCGCTAAAATAACAGGAACATGGGGATTGTAGGGCCACTAGGTAAAAAAGACCCCAAACATAGCAGCATGATATAAAGTGATAAAATACAAGAGTTTGGCAAATTTAAAACGGAGTACCATAACGTGGGCCAGGCCTCAGTAAACAACAAAATACACCATTATAACAGTAAGCCAGCCCATACATATTAGTAAATGGGTCCTTGGCTGGTAAAATGTTAAGAAAAAATGCAAAGGAACTGCATAAAAACAGCTACCAAAAAAACAAGGAACCATGGCTGCATTTATGCGTCCCACCCATCCCTAACCTCTGAAACCAAGGTAACTACACCTCATTTCTAGTCTTCCTAAGTTTTACAGCTAATCTTAAAAAGTTCACAGTGCAGAACAACGTAAGGGGGTCAGAGGAAAGTTTCAAAAACAAGAGTGCCACCTTAACCTGGGTACATTTATTATTTCTTAAAATGGATTTTAAAAATAAACTCCTCGGGTACTCATATAAAGAACAAAAAAAGACAAAATGAAGAGTATCCTGCGGAGATCTCAGATCGCAGCCGCAAGGACTCTTCGTGTCAACGTCTGTTGTGTACCCTGCAGGAACAGATAAAATATGATGCAAAAGATTCAATCTGAATCTAGTCATTAAAAATCTATCATTTTTGTTATATATATACGCCAGGTAGGGTTCCAGACCCGGTAATGATTTTGTTAACAGGTGGCCTCTCACTGAGACTTTCAGGAGTTCGCTATCCTCTCTTTCACAGGCTAAGCGCCGAAGAAATTCAGATTTTATAACACCCTTAACTCAAGGCGTGAGTGTCGCGGGCTCATCAATATAGTTGGCAAATCCCAACCATTTCAGGGTGTCCTTTACATATTTGATCCAGGGTATCTGGAGGCCTTTATCTCGATTAATACAATCCTCAAGTATTTGTCTGCTTAGACTAGCCTCGGGATTGGTCCAAATTTTTATCCAACAAGTGATGGGTTTAAGGCTTAAGCTATCACTAATATAGGTGAGGCCTAGCTCCTCATGGACAATATAGGCAGGCATACTTTGGGGCACTTGCAAGACCCTCCTGAGGAACTTATTTTCCTCAGTTTGTATCAAAGACGTATTTCTAAAGCCCCATACCTCGCTCCCATACAGGGTTTTGGCACAGCATATTGAACTGTACAAGTGCAAAATTTCGTTTGGTGACCAACAACCTAATCTTTTGGCACGGTTCATGATTGAACCCATCGCACTAAAAATCGACTACATTTGTCAGAGATCAGTGTTTTAAAGTTAAGGCATTTGTCAAATGTGATCCCTAAATAATTAAAAACCTTAACTTTTTCTAGTTTGTGAGCCCCTATTTTAAAAATGAAATTCTTTGTCGGTCTTTTCCCTGTTTCCATTATATATGATTTAGTGAGTTTGGGGGATAAATCTAAATCCGCCATAAAACTGCCAAAACCGTCAACAAGAGACTGGAGTCCCCTTCCTGTGCGGGACAAAAGAACCGCATCGTCCGCGTATAGGAGGACAGGTATACTTTTCTTACCTATACGAGGACAGTCTACCCCCAGCTCTACAAGTGCCTTATCTAAACCGTTGATGTATAACATAAATAGAAAGGGCGCCAGAATGCATCCTTGTCTTACCCCCCTGGTACACAGAAAATGTTCCGTTAGGTTCCCCTCGTCGCTGTATCTGACCTGTGCTGTTGTATTCAAATTTAGCATTCTTAGGATATATATCAAACCTGGGTCAACGCCAAGGAGCCCTAAAATTTCCCACAATTTCCTTCGGTTTACCCGGTCAAAAGCCGCAGTTAAGTCCATAAAGGCCAAAAACACCGTCCCCTCGCCTAGCAGGGTATACTTGCCCACCAGATGGTAAAGATTGAGGCACTGGTCCGTTGTGGAGCGGCCATTCCTAAACCCATACTGGGAGGCTGTAATGATGTCGTTTTCCTCGGCCCAGATTGTCAGACGGTTGAGAATGACCTTACCTAGGACTTTCGCTGTCACGTCTATTAGTGAAATCGGGCGATAGCATTGCGGATCACTCCTGTTTCCCTTTTTAAACAGTGGTACAATACTAGCCGTGGACCATGACCTGGGCATTAATAATAATAATAATAATAATATGAAATTTATAATGCGCTCAGCTTACCCGGGGGCATCCCGGCGCAACAGACCAGAAGGAGAGACTCAGCTAATCACTACTATGGAAACAAGTGGGTCTTAAGAAGTTTCCTGAATGGTAGGATCTTGGGCTCTGAGCGAATCTTGAGGGGCAGAGAGTTCCAAAGAGAGGCCACTTGCACAGAGAAACGCCTGCCCCCAGAACGAGCTCTTCTTACTCTCGCTAACTGCAAAAGGTGTTTTTGGTCCGAGCGCAGCAGACGTGGGGGTTTGTAAGGACGGGCCATGTTAGCAAGGATGGGGGGGCCTTTGCCATGTAAAATTTTGTGGGCTGTACATAGCGCTTTAAATTTCACCCGCTCCTTCACGGGGAGCCAGTGAAGCGCTTTGAGGGCCGGAGCAGCAGACTGCCTTCTGGGAACATCCATAAGGACTCTCGCAGCTGCGTTTTGCACCTGTTGGAGGGTTTTGAAGGTCGCTTCAGGAGCACCGAGAAACAGCGCATTCCCATAATCGAGCCTCGATAGAATCAGGCCACGTATCAACAGCTTCCTTGCTGGATCAGGAAGCAGAGGTAGCACCTTTCGGGCTGATCTCAGTAAACCAAAGCAAACCCCTGCGGACTTCCTGGCATGAGTCCTGAAGGACAGGTCTTCTTCCAACCATACTCCCAAGGACTTGATCTCCTTCTTGGGGGATGGTGGGTCACCAAGAGACCGGGGCCAGCAGCTCGCAATAATGGAGGGGCTGGAATTGCCCAGGAGCATCAGCTCGGTTTTACCTCCATTAAGCTTTAGGGCGGAGATAGACATCCAACGATACACATTGGCAAGGCAGTCGTGTAACACCTCAGGTTGTTCCGCCAGCTGAGTGAGGCCCACCACCAGCGGAGTATCATCAGCGTAACTGACGATCTTCACCCCTGAAGGGGCGACCACTCTTTCAAGTGGAGTCATATATATATTAAATAGGGTAGGGCTCAGCGATGAGCCCTGCGGGACTCCACATTGAAGAGGGATTAGGGCAGATTGCTCTGACCCTTCCCAGACTTGGTAGAAACGGTCAGAAAGAAAAGATCCCAACCATTTCAGGGCCGTCCCTGAGACACCTACCTCTGACAGACGTTGGAGGAGCACCTGATGACTCACGGTGTCAAAGGCAGCACTCAAGTCCAGGAGGATCACTGCCACTGACCCTCCTGTATCTAGAGCGCTCCTTGCCTCCTCCACTACTGCCAGCAAGGCAGTGTCTGTTCCATGGCCGGGGCGGAAACCAGTCTGGGAATCTCCTAGCAGGTGGTTAGACTCAAGATGGTGAGAGAGCTGACGGTTGACCAACTTCTCTGCAATTTTAGAAAATCCAGGCAGAAGTGAAATTGGCCTGAAGTTGGTCAAATTGGATGAATCCAGTCCTGGTTTTTTCAATAGGGCTTTCACCACAGCCTTTTTCCATCTCTGGGGCACTGTGCCCTGAGCGAGTGAAAGGTTCAAGAGATCAGTCAGAGGAGTTGACAAGGTGTTAGCCACGAGCTTAAGATGTTTTATGGGAACTGGGTCACTCGGGGAGCCACTCTTCATCTCCAACAGGACTTTTATCACCTCCTCTTCCGAGAAGGGGCCTAAAGATGCTAGCTCAATCGAGCGACTTGTGAGGCTAGTAACCGGTTCATGGCTTTGAGGAATAATGGGTAAGGAGGATAAGATTTTCTCTATTTTTGAATGGAAGAAGCTGGCCAGTTCCTCACATTTTTCTTTGGGATTATCATGCAACACTGGAGGGACCGGGGCTTTCAGAAGTTCCTTGAAGATTTTAAACGATTCTCCAGAAGAATTGCTTGCTCTCTCAATCCTGTCGCTAAAGAAAATCTTTTTAGCGTCCTTCAGTGCGCTTTTATATTTCCTCAACTCCCTTTTGTAATTGGCCCGGCTTTCTTCCGTCTGCTCTCTCCTCCAAGCACGTTCAAGCCTTTTACAAGAGGTTCTGATGCACCTAAGTTCGGGGGTATACCAGGGGGCAGAGCCAATTCTTCTCTCCCTGACAAGCCTCCTTTTATTCGGGATCAGTAAGTCCAGAGAGTTAGTCAGCCATTCGCCCAAGAGCTGATCAGCGGTGTTGGGGTCATCTACGGGGTGAGGACAGGTTCTAGCTAGTTCTTCCGCCCAACTGTCCACCGGGAGCTTCGACCAGAGTCGTTCCACAATATGTTGTCTTGGTGCGGGGTCTCTCCGGTTCCCCAGCAACCAGCTAAACGGAATGAGATGGTGATCGGTCCAGGGGAGAGCCAACATCTGGAGAGCCTGTAGGTTCGCAGAATTAGCAAAAACCGCATCAAGCTGATGACCTCTAATATGAGTAGCTCCCATATTAATGAGATGTAGGTCCAGTGCCCCGAGCGAACTTAGAAAATCCCTTGCTACTACGTCATTGGGGTCGTCAAAATGAAAGTTGAAGTCCCCAAGAATGACAAAGTTGGACGAGGCAGCAGCCAGTGGGATAACAGCCTCCATGAAAGAATCCACAAAGTTCCCTAGCGTAGCGGGAGGCCGATACACAAGGAGGCCAGCAATAGAGACAGTAGAGGAGACGCGAAAGGTAAACTGACAACTTTCGGCGTTGTTGATGCCGCAGTCTACTGCTTTGCATAAGAATGTGTCTCTGTAGACAATGGCCACTCCACCCCCTCTCCCATCCGGCCTATCAAGATGGAACATGAGGTATCCCGGGGGGAGAGCGTTGACAATGTCGGGGTCGGAACCTGTAGTCAGCCACGTTTCCGTCAGGAATAAGACATCCAGACTATGGTCCAAAAGGATGGAGTGAACCTCCGTGGCATGACAAGGCAGTGATCTGCAATTAAGCAGCGCCATAGTCTGTGAGTCAGGGTCCTTGCAAGTGTTATGCGGGCGACAGGCAAGACAATGTTTAAATGCGGAACCCTCAATCCAATAATAGCAACAGCTGGGGTGTCTGGCCGTGCGTAGAGCAAGCAGTGTGTCCCGCGAATACCTGTGAAAGGGGGTCCGAGGGCTAGAAGAGTTAAGCAGAGTGGTATGCCCTAAGCCCGTCTGGGCCCGGACGGACACAGACGGGCTAGTCTTTGGCGTGTCTTCGGCGTGCTGAAGGTGTGCCCGCTGCGCTCGACCGCTGCGCTGTCGAGTTGTGTGCATGGTAATGGGGTGGAGGAGGAGTGGGCGTGGCTAAAAGCGATGGGCGTGGCCCCAAGTCACGTGGGAGCTTAACGCTGAAAAGGGATATTGATCTTCCCTTTCAGGCGCTCGCTCTCTAAACAATGTGCAGTTTAAAAAAAAAAAAAAAACACAGAAAACGAGTGTCCAGTCACAGGGAATAAAAGCAGTTTAGACAGAAGAAAACCCCGGCTTCCGCCTCAGGGTCCTATCAGGTCAGCACCGGCTGCTTGCTCAGCCCGGCATTTTGTACTTCCTGGGTGGGCGAGGCTAAAAGCGATGGGCGTGGCCCCAAGTCACGTGGGAGCTTAACGCTGAAAAGGGATATTGATCTTCCCTTTCAGGCGCTCGCTCTCTAAACAATGTGCAGTTTTAAAAAAACACAGAAAACGAGTGTCCAGTCACAAGGAATAAAAGCAGTTTAGACAGAAGAAAACCCCGGCTTCCGCCTCAGGGTCCTATCAGGTCATACTTCCTACTTCTACTGCAGTATTAAAAACTCTGGTGAGTATAGGGGCCCATAGATCAACCTGACATTTAAATAGGTCTGGGGGAATCCCATCCGGGCCTGGAGCCCTATTTCTTGTCAGGGCATTTATTCCTTCCTTAATCTCGCCCACCAAAAAACGCGTCCACGTACTAGGTAGAATGCCTACATCTGGGGTGTGTTGGTTGACAGAGCAGCCATGATTATACAAATTTTTAAAGTGTAACATCCATGCTTCGGGCAAAATATGGCAAGCCACCTTCGGATTATTCGGTGCCTGGAAACAGGGATCATTAATCACCCTCCAGAAACTGTTCATATCCCTGCGCTCGGCTGCCTCCCTCAAATTTTCCCATGCCTCGCGCTGGAGGGAAAGTTTTCTCTGCTTTATGGCCGATTTATATTGGGCCCTACATTTCGCAACCCTACTCCTATCCTTGGGAACCATTTTAAATGCCAACGTCAGATCCCTATGTGCCCTAGAGCAAGCTTTGTCAAACCATCTGGGAGATAAGTTGGATTGGGGCTTCGTTTTGCTCCTCAGTAGCCTATCAATGTCCAGTGCCGTGCCCTCGAATGCACTAATCAATTCTCTTCCCTCCACTGTGGGGTCTAGACACCTCCATATCCGGCTTTCCGAGTTAATGAGAAGCATTCTATCAAATGCTTCCCCATCTACATTGCTCCATCTTATTCTCCTACCCTGGTCTGACGCTTTAAATAGGCTGCTAGTCGTCCTATTCCCTAACTGGGTGGATTGGTTAACGTCCCTCAAGGACAATACCAGAGGGTTGTGGTCACTAAAGGCACTAACGTTTATACTAAAATCTGTAATCCTACATTTAAGCACATGTGAGACAAAAATAAAATCAATAATTATATCCTTACCCCTGCCCTTAAAAGAAGGGTTAATTGTATTATACATTCCACCACGAATTAAATCCATCGTGTAAGTTAAATCATGAGTGCCCAGAATCTTGCTTAATTCACGGCCTTCTCTGGTATGCTCTAAATGCCAATCCTTTGTAGATGGGCAGGAATCCCATTGTCCCCTGCCCCATTTCAGATGTGGGCATTGGTGACAATTAAAGTCACCCAATAATATGAGCTGGGGGCTTGTATCCTCTGACCCTTGTATGCCTACCAATTGTTTGTCAAGCTCGCTCAGCCTATGCATAGATTGGCCCGCATTATACAAATTTATCAAAATGAATTTTAGGCCCTTCTTGCAAAACCTGATACCCTGGATATAGTCCGAACTCCAACCCAGATCCTCCCAGGACCCTTGGGAAGTCAGTGACACGTAGGTTATTAAACCGCCCTTTGCGCGACCCATGGTTGTTTTGCAAGCAGGGACAAAAAACATTTTATAACCCTCTAAATGTGGGACACTAATATCAGTTTCCCACGTTTCCTGAAGACAAATAATGTGGAATTGTCTAATAAAATCTAGCCATTCCTTGTTTTGTATTTTGGCTGAGATGCCTGCAATATTCCAAGAGACCACTCTAATCTCTTTGGTTGCTGGGTCATCCACACTTCTGTCTAAAATAACCTTCCCTATTGATGGTGTTAATTCTGGGCTGCTTGCAGCTGATCCCCTACAATTCCCCCCCTTCTCTGGCATAGCAACCTTGTGATGAATAATGGCCGAAACTAAATCTCCTGCCGGGCCTCCAGTATCAGTCTTCGTTAGACTCTCAGGTGTTATGGCATTTGTTATACTCCCTCCTAGGCTCAGTCAGTCCAGTTCGTCCATTATTGTTGCGTCAGAAAGCGGGGCAAATCTATTTGTTACTGATCCGGGTCTATTCACCCAACCATAAGTATTTGCCCAGCACCTGTGAACCACTGAGCCTGCCTCTTTCGATTTATCCCGATAGAAGAAATTCAAGGGCAACATTTTTATACTAGTCCCCCTATCAAAGTCACCATAACGGGAATCGAGCAGATCTCTTACCAGCTCTGGAAACCTGAAATTAACAATTACGCAGTCTCCTGCGAACTTTTTCTGGCTGGCCCCAATCCAGGCCACCCTCCTCGCCATAAGTATATGTCTGTGCTGGAATCTGCTCACCTTTGTATTATTATGCATCCAATGTGTAGCCTTGCTGATCAGGGTTCTTGTTGACTCTTCTCTATCCTGTGTAAGTGCTGGAACCCCTACAAGTACTATTGTTTAAGGACTAGAAGCAGGGGGTAAATCCAGCGTCTGAAGGCCCGGGGTACTCTGTACCTGGTCAACTGTATTTCTAGTAGGAGCATTAACAGTCTCTTTACTACCTTCTCCATATACCTTAAGAGTAGCAAGGGCGGTGGTTGTACTTAGACCCTTGCTGCACTGGATTCTAGTGATGTCCATTGGACCATCTTTAGCTGTCTTCTTTGTGTCATTGGGGTTAATACCCCTTAAATGTTCTTCCTCCATCCTCTTATTGGTACATTGCAATTCCGGACATGAGACGGGCCCTGTCCCCACCTCCCTCACGTGTAGTGAGAGCGTAGATACTCCCCCCCTATCCTGTTCTAGCAACCTGCTTATTTTCCCTTCCACTCTGTTTATTTGTTCCATTACTGGGCCCAAGTATTTAGTTAGAAGCATTAAAGTCATTAATTCCAAATCCATCAAACTCATCACCATGCCCACTGATTTTTTGGAACTTGGAGGAACCTTTGCTTACATATATCACATTTTCAGCGCTCATGCTCCAATACATCCCTGTTAGCCATTGATCCATAGACGAAATCTATGGGGACCCTCAGAGCTGTGGGACATCCCTCTTTGCCATCTCTATGCCACCTGAAAAAAGAAGTTTCTCACATGGGAGATCAACATCCCAGGGATTACCCAAGAACTCCAATTGGGGATTGAGGGAGATTTGACCTTCCAGAATGACACTCAACTCTCGCAAGATCATAGTCCAGTATTCTTGTTGTTTAGGTCACCCTCATAAAGTGTAGTAAAAGGTTCCCTTTTTGGCATCACATTTTCAGCAGTGGGCGTCTGGGACCTCCTATTTTATATAGTGTGGATCTATCAAAGTGTTTCCTGTGCAGAACTTTGAACTGAAACAGGCAGAATCTTGCTCAAATGGCCACTTCCCTAGGGTGCATCAGGACCACCTCTAAATCAAATCAAGGGCTTGCAGGTCTCTTTCCCTCCGCAGCCAAACGGCTTTTAGGTTGGCCAGAAATACTATCAATTAATGTCTTTTATAGGAAGGATATTGCACTTTTGCCCAGCTCGCCCAGCAGGCTACATCTTTTAAGTGGAGCGCACTTGGGTACTTCTGCCCAGGCAAACAGCTCTGTTTGTAGTGTATACCTAAGTTGCATGTGTTTGTATATCTGCGAGAGCAAGAGCTGCTGCTCCGCCCACATCTGATCAACAGTTTTTATGGTCCCCTCCTCAATAACATTTCCAATTTTAGAGATGTAAATCAAATCCCAGGACGTATAGCCATAAAGTTCATTCACCTACTTCCCAGAGGGGTGTTTTCATGGTGACTCTCAACTTCCATCTCAAGTAGTCAGTTTCTCCCAGGTTGTCAGATAGGCCTGGGCGAAAATTTCGTTCCATTCGCGGAAATTGAGATAATTTGACATTTTTGCATTCCGCGGAGAGCGCGAAAATGTCAAAATTTCCGCATTCCGCAGCTTGGCGATAATTTGTTTCTTGCTCGCGCTGTAAAATAATACATTCTCGCGCGCGCGCGATCGCCTTACCTGAATCCCTGCGTTCGCCGACAAGTTTTCTTGATCCGGTCGCGTTCTCCATGAGATGTTGTATTGTTTTTAGCCATTTGCGACAGTTCGTGCCCGCAGTGACGTCATGCGTCGCGCGATCACGTCTTTCTTCTCGCGATCATGCACCGCGAGACAACTGAAAACAAGATGGCCGCGCCCGCGAGCAACCACATGGGTAAGTTGGCGAGCCGCAACCATGCAGAAAATCTCGCAAACATGCGGGAAAAAACTTCCGCATTTTCGCGATATTTCCGCTTGTTTGCGATAATTTTAAACATTTTCACGATAATTTGCGAAAGTGGATTTCGCAAATTCCGCCCACCCCTATTGTCAGAGCAGTGTTTGTAGATGCATGGAGATTCTGTTATCTTTTCCTCCTGTAAAGATAATGCTTCGCGGTAGGTGCCCTCGTGCAACTCCTAACCAGCCGCACTGTTAGGTATCAGCAAGTGCATTTATCCATTCATTCCCAGTAATATGCTCACAGGTGCGGCAGAGCCAGCCCACCATTATACACAGATCTGCACAGGATCTTTAATGCTATTCTCTGTGCAGCCATATCCTGTAACCGCAAGTATAGCTTCCTCTCGAGCCTAAGAGATGTTGATTCAGGTACCAGGCAGCGTGTATTCTGCATTAGGTAAAGAAGGCAAGGGAGTGTGATGATCTTAACAATGCAGCACGCCCCATAGTTGTCAGTGGGTGTGCAATCTATCTGCTGAAAGTCCACTAGTACTAGCCTCTCTATATTTCTTTCGAGGAAACTGTCTAACGGAGGGTTAATATGGATTCCAAGATAATTGAACTCGACGTTGGTGGCTTTAACTGGGTTATTTAGTTTTCCCTCTAGATCCCAATTACCTATTTGTAATTGACTGACTTTTCCCAGTTTACGTTTTATCCAGAGTGAGAGCAATATTCTTCAAAGCAATCAAAAATGGATGGTAGTGTTCATTTTGGGTTTGGCATATACATGAGACCATCATTCGCATACAGGGATATCTTGTCAAAGTTTGGGTCCACCTCCTCTCCGAAGCCACAAGGGATCACTTGCTCTCACCCAGCATGCGAGAGGCTCTGTGCACAGGGCAAATAATACTAGATGAGTGGGGACCCTACTCCAGCCCTGGCTCCAACAGGAAAATCTTACCTCTGCTGTTGGCTTCTGGTATGGAAGTGCTTCCCAACCACAGAAGTGTGGGCCAAAGCCAAATCTCATAGGAAAAGAAATGGCCAGTGTATGGTCAAATGATTTTTCAGCATTGACTGTGAGTATGGCGAGGGGAACCCAGGAGGCTTTTGTTTTTACTATCCAGTTGTGTATACACTGAAGTTTTTTCCTACTGGGACGATTGGGCATAAACCTAGTTTGGTCCCTATGTACTGTGAAGGTCACCACAATATTCAGCCTGTAGGCTATCCGTTTTATCTCCAAGTTTAACCAAGATATTAGATGATACGCTGCACAGTCGGATCTAGGTTTACCTTCTTTATTTATTACTGTTATAATAGCATGTGTAGGTCGGGTGTAGCTTACCCTGTTCTTGAGCTTCCTCAGACATCCTCATAAGGTCTGGCCCCACTAAGGGATGTGAGCCTCTTGTTCAGTTCCACAGGTATACCACTAGGTCCAGGAGTTTTACCGCTTTTCATATTTTTTTTTGGCCTCTGTGAGTTGGTCAAGTGTGAACTCTATCTCTAGCACGGCATTTAGTTTTGCAGCATTTAGTGCCACCGGGTTTATAGTCATTATATTTGAAGAATCTCAAGAAACGTTCTGACTTTTTTTCTTCTTCTTGTACTTTAAGAGGTTTAGCATTCTAGAATGAGCTGTAGTAGGATGCAAATTTGTGTGCAATATCAATTGCCTGTATAACTTTCTGACCTTATTCATTGTTTAACTCTCCCACCCATCTGGCATCCTATTCTCTCCGGTCTAGCTAGGCTAAAAGCTTGCCTTTTAGATTACCTACTACTTCATACAACTTAAGTTCAAACATATTCTTGTTCCCATTATGCCATCAGATCATTGGAATATAAAACTGCTCATCACAGTTCCACAATGGTGGGAACAAATTGATTATCAAAGACAAAGTATTTATGGTTTAAGACAAATTCAGTTATCTCCACAAGCATTTCTGAATGCTGAAAATAGTTTGCTGATTGTATCCTAAAAAGATATTTTAAATCATTCAGTCCAATATTGTCACTAATGCACGTATATAGTGATGTTACATCTAATGTGACCAACAGCCTGTGTGGTTCCTAAGTTATTTATGTGAGTCTATGAAGAAATCAGTTGTATCCTTTATATAAAAAGTCTGATTTTTCCCGATCAGCAACAGATTTTGTTCAATAGTCAGTCACTCAGTCAATACTTTATTTGTTTTTTACGAAGAAACCATAAAAGTCAAATGAACATGGTTAAAAGAATCTCCATCTGATACATAAGACAACAATGCAAATTGGCCGTCATTGACCCATATGTGCAGGCACTATGCCAAAGTTCGAGGAGTCCAAAATATGTGTTGCATCGCCGGGCACCATTAAAGTACAATACTGGTGGCAAAAATGATTTCAAATGCAATGAAAACATCATTCACAGCCCCCTGAAATACAAGGATATGTATACAAATCATAATAAAACCATATTCATGTTATCACCGTGACAAGTAAGTGTCCATAAGGGCTGATCACAGCTATACCTAAATCTTATAGCAACCCTTAAAAAGTTAAGAACATACAATACTGAATAGTTTTAAAGCTATTGTAAAAAGATAAAAGCAGATTTAACCTGCCTAAAACCTGCTTTGTTAAGAATAGGAATGATGAAAGACTTTCTAGGTGCCTTGTAAAAACTACAAAACATTAAAAAGTGCATCATATCCTGTGGAGATTTTCCATCACAGCCACAAGGTGGGAAGCACTGCACTCTATGTGCACCATGAGGTTGGGCCAAAAGATAATGAAAGAGGTCCAAGGGAAATCTTGTCAATAGAAAATGGTCATGAATACTTTTAAATCAAACGAGATAAGGTTCAGTAGATGACACCGTTTTCAATTAAAGGTACTTACGCACACTATAGTTCCTCAGCCCCACTTCTTCTAGGGCCCACCCACGGTTTTCAAAAAAATTAAATTCACCCAGATCAAATCCCTACAGCAAGTTTCCTCTGGGCGCTCAAAGAAGTCTGCCCTACCCGTACTGATGAAACATTTTCTGACATACTTGAGTCAACAGATGCGGTTGGTATGATCAAGGAAAAGACAGTTGCTTAAGATTTCCTTACTAAGGGTGTTTTCCTTCTTGGCCCAGATTTTCATCCACAGCGATATGGGGCGAAAAGCCAACACATCAGAGGGAAAGCCTAACCCTAGTTCTTTGTCCACTACAAAGGATGGGGCGTTCTGCAGTAGGCGGAGTATCCGTCTCAGGAAGGTATTTTCGACAAGTTGTATTGCACGCTACTTGGTATAGCACCAGATCTCACTCCCATAGGTGACCTTTGAGATGCATTTAGCTTTATAAATCTGCAGGAGTGCCCCAGTCGGTCTGCTTCCTAGTAGCAAAGTTAAAAGCAGCAGCGGTCGTCCTAGCCTTATCTCCTTTCTTTCGAGTTATCAAAGGGCACCAGTTTAAATCCACATCAAGCACTACCCCCAGATAAGAAAAACATTAGTCTAGGGGATCGGCATGGCCCCTATTGTGAAAGTACCCACTGGTTTAGGACCCACCTGCATTACAAAGGATTCAGGTCCTCCATGAAATGTACAAAGGAGTTCAACAGAAGTTGTAAGCCCCTCGCTGTCCTTGCCATGAGGACAGCGTCATCAGCATACAAGAGCACCAGCAGACTTCGCTTGCCCAACTGAGGACAGTCAGTTTTTAAATTAAGGAGGACCTATTCCAAATTATTAATATACAAAATAAAAAGAAAGGGGGCCAAAATACACCCCTGATTCAACCCCCCCTGGATGGGGAACTCCGGGTCACATTAAGGTCTTTAGAGTAACAAACTACATCTTTAGTATCCTGTGGAGATCCCTTAAAAACAAGAAAATATTTTTGCCGATATCAATGGAAAGCATAATCTGCCAGAGCTTAGATCTGTTGACGCGATCAAAGGCAGAAAACAGATCCATAAAAGCTAGGTAGATGGAACCAGTGCGGGCAACAGTGTACTTATTCAAAACCATATATAAATTCAAAGACTGGTCCATCGTTGAGCATTCAGGGTGAAAGCCATATTGGACCTCGGCCACGATGTTGTTATCATCTGTCCAGCTCACTAGCCTATCTAATACTATAAGACCTGATCCAGCGAAAGGCCACGATAAACATTTCACACATCAAAATATCACATACAATGGGCCCATGTACACATTTAGATTTTCTGACTGTTTCGCTGGGGGTCAAGTTTTATTTCCTTTGATCTGAATTTAGTCTATGCCTAACTAATCTTCACTGATCAATACTCTTCGTTTGGTCAATGGACCATTAGTCGAGTAGTTGATGGTGATTTAACAAATTCATTCATTCATATACCTTAAAACTTCACAATAAAATAGTTACGGACACCAGGTAAGATTTAATAGATTTTATCTAATAATTCAATCGAAATGAACGCTCATTTGTACAGATTCACAGTGCAAACTCCATTAACTTTCATGGGAGAGAAAAATTAATTTATCAATTTTCATTCAAAATACAGACATTTTCAACAACTCAAACGCATTAGGAGTGATAGATGAAGAGACAATAGGCACAATAATTCATAATTTTGCAAAATATATGCAAATTCAAGACAGAAATATATTTACCGGATAGTGAAATGGGGAAACCCAACCCCTGGCCAGAAGGACTGGTGGAGGTCACCTGATAAAGAATCAGGAGACAAAGACTGTAGGACAGATGCAGGATAGGTTTATACTTACTACACTTCTCTAATACCCGTCGCACCGGAGCAAATCCCTCTCTTACACTCTCTCCCTCCTCGATATTCTTCCTCAAATATTCAATCTAATCAGGCTGCCTTTCAGTATTGAATCTTCCCAGTCTGTTCTGCTCAGTAGCAGTTCTCGCCTACTCCTCACTCAGCATCAACGATTCTTCTCAGCAGCAGCAGCTCAGCTCTGCTCTTAACTTTAAGTTACTCAAATTATACCCTCTAATTTTGCATGTCCCACCCACAAAGTTTACAAATGTCTGTGAATCCTGAAGTATGATTGGGCCGAGGCAGGGAAGTTGTCATCACCTCATGCAGTCATTCAAAAATCCTTAACAAATTCTTTGTTTAGTAAACCCTTCCCACTTAATTTATTCACTTCTCATGACTCTTCCTTTTCTCATAAGTCTCACAAAATAGATAGATACAAATTTTATATAATTTCTTCAGTTGAGGATCTTTTCTCAAGCACTCGTCCTTGGGTTTTGGCAGACGATCAATGTCCCGGTCAGCGGATCACTCTGGATCTTCAATGCGCAGACTCAACTTTCATTATGTTTCACCCACAATCTTTCTTTCGGCTTAGCATATCAGGCCCAAAACGTTCACTATTGACGAAAGAATCATAAACAAATGTTAATTTCTCAAATATGTGATTATTACTGTTTACCACCCCCTTCTACTCTATGCCGTGTTATAAAATCTTTGTTAAGCAAAGCGTTAGCAGCGAAAAACTTCTTTTAAGATTCGGGCAAGCATATGATAGGCATGCGGTACTTCGAGACCAAGAGTTAGCAACTCTTTGTTCATGCATGAGAGTTTCCTCTCACATGGGTTAATCATGTGTTTAATTACGCAGGACGGGTTCGCACATGCGCAAAGCAATTTTCCAGTTTAAAGCGGGACTTCAGTTACGCGGTAAATTATTCTTTGTTATTTAAACAAGCAGAAAACCTTTTCCCTGTGTATGAATTTCGTATGTATGTTAATTTTTTTTCATATCTCTATTCCTACTTGTTAGTACATGTTAACGAGAGATTGATTCGAGCAAGTTTCTTTTCTTCGAATACTTGTTCCATCAATCCCCCTCTGATGGCATTTTTGAGCCATCATAAAATACCCATCATTACCAATTGCCAATTAGATTTTGGTGTCTACATTTGCTTTTATATTTTCTTTTATTTATTTCCTTTATATTCATCCCTTTCATTCTACCATACAGATTGTCTTTCATTTCTTCTAGTTTGATTTCTTCCCATTTTCCCCTTCTCCCCATTCTTTTGTTCATCATTTCAATCATTGACTTGATCTTTAATCTTCTCTTGCAACATTCATAGGTGATTACTATCATTAATATCACTAAGGCTATTGAGATCATAGGGATTACTATTTTTCCTAATAAACTATTTCCAAAAGTGGAAAACCAGCTACCTATTTTTGACAGACCTTTACTACATTTTTCCCATGCACCGTCAACCTCCAGTTGGGTCAAATCATTATGAATCTTTGTAATATTCTTGATTTATACCTCAATACCTTTACTTTTATCTGGGATATATGTACAGCAATGTTGAACTTTCAACATGCCAAAGACTCCACCCTCTTTGGCCAAAAGAATATCAAGGGCAAGTCTATTTTGTAGAGCCATAGATCTGATCGCAACCATTTCAGTATTAATCATTAAGAATCCTCCAGCGGTATCAGTTGATAATCGATCAACCAGAGTGGACAACAGACGTATTTTATGAGAATTTAATGTGACTCCAACTGACGTTATCAATGCACCAAATATATCACCTACTATTTCAGTAAAGCTTGCTCTCTAATTTCTTGTTAGTCCTTTACTTATGTCACTCATTTCTTGTTCTTAGTAATGCGATATACCTTCGGGAATACAATGGCAATATAACAACTGCCATACCATCTTTCAGGTAACCTGTAATAGGCATTTTATCCGCATACATAATAAATTCCTGGAAATACAGGATCTGTTCCTCCTTTTAGTCCCCATCCCCCCATTATTAGGAAGGTATGTTCACATTCATTAGTACCAATGAATATTCTATTATACTCTGGGCCCGATTCACAGAACTAGCTTAAGACAAAATCCTAAACCTACTACCATTTTGATATTCACAGAAGTCACTTACTCATTTCGGTATTCACAGAAGTTAGGAGTCCTAAATTTAGAACTCCTAAATGCCTTCTGTGAATACCGAAAGTCTTAAAGTTAGAATTTGTCTCAGTTTAGGAGATGTAAAGTTAGGACTCCTAACTTTAGGACTCCTAAATGCCTTCTGTGAATACCGAAAGTCTTAAAATTAGGATTTTTCTCAGTTTAGGAGTAGTAAAGTTAGGACTCCTAACTTTATTACTCCTAAACTGAGAAAAATCCTAACTTTAAGACTTTCGGTATTCACAGAAGGCATTTAGAAGTCCTAAAGTTAGGACTCTTAACTTCTGTGAATAACGAAATGAGTAAGTGCCTTCTGTGAACACCAAAATGGTAGTAAATTTAGGATTTTGTCATAAATTAGTTCTGTGAATCGGGCCCTCAGTTCTTAATCTATGAAGACAGAATTTCCCCATTTTTGCCAAGTCAAGGGACATTACAGCATGAGCCTCTTCATTCTTATATTCTCCTTCTAAAGCAGCCCATGGAGGTATATGGGACTTTTGCTCACTCGCTTTCCTTTGAAAATCCTGCTTTATTTCTTCTACTAAGTTCAAAAAATCTTTCTCTTTATCCCGCAAAAAGCAGGTTAAATTATTTCTATGCGCTTGTGTTATGTCTATGGGGTTCGTAGTTAAAAAAAATTCGCCCATAATTTCTGCATTTTTAGCACTAAGTACTGGATTCATATTTCTTCTAATAGGAATTTCAGAAAAGACTAAATCCATGTTACTATAATAATATTGCAGTTTACTGGTAACTTAGAACAAACTAGATACAACACGACAAGACACATCATAGGTTAAGGGAAGGTGATGATAGGTCACACCCTCCGAGACAGAAGTAGGTAGTTTCATGCAAACATAACTGTCACTCACATCCATTGTTTCCACGTAGTGGTAGAGAAGTTTAGTAAATACATTTAATGACGAATCACTATTCGATTTGTCAGGAGAATATATGCTTTTATCTGCTTGTGTTAATTCTGTAGTAATAGCTTTCTTAGTAATCACATTTACTTTCTCACTCACATTTGTGTTATTCTTATTATTAGTTATCATTAGAATCGGTATTACAAGTGTTAATAATAACCACATGAATATTAACATTGTAATTCTACATAGACAACATTAACACACCGTTGTTTTAGGTTAGATTTCGGATGTTCAGTCACTTTTGCTTCTGCCATTTTAAATTTCTAAAACTAATAAGCACGTAAACTCTTCGTGCGATCCCACACTTCAAAAGCTTTCCGCCTTTGCCTTTTTTCATGGTCCTTGTTCAAATGTCTTTAATAGAATTCACCTTCATGTAAAAAGGAAAGTCTTTCTTTAATGTGGTCTTAATTCCCTTTCATCAGACCCTTCAAAAGTGCCACTTTCTGGTTCTTCATTTAGATCAAGATTTTTAAACTCTTCAAGAATGATGTAGGTCCACTCTGGAACTGTATACTTTCCATATGGAACCTTTACTCTTTTTGATGACCTTAATGATTTTCTCCTAGTTTGTTCTTGTTCTCCCTGACTTGATACCTCATCTACCTGTTCTAGTCTGTTCTCTGGTCTTCTTCTTAGAATGTATCTCAGTATTTTTACTCCAATTGGCCAGCAATCTTCTTTTCTATCTCTCTGCGTCTGTACTGCCCTTTCACCTTCTTCACCTATTTCAAGTGTCCTTTTATGTTCTCTTTCATTTTGTTTAGTTTGCCCGCTTTTTCTTCTTTTTCTTGCTCTTCTTCTTGACTTTCTACTCTATTTTCTTCTTCTTCTGACTGATTCTGATCTAAATTTTCTCCTGTGAATTCTTTCTCTTCTTCTAACTTGGCTGAATTTGAATTTTCAGTACTAGTCTTCCCTACTTTTTCTTCTTGTGATTGAGCCTGATCTAAGTCGTCTACAATGTGTCCTTCTTTTTCTGGCTAGGCTGTAACTTTAATTTCTGCAACAGATTCTTCTGGATTATTCTCACTTCATTCTGGTCTTTCAAATTCAAGCTCTCTTCTGGTCTTTACAGCAGTCTCTTCAGTCCCAGTAACTGGTGGCCACTCTATCTGATTTGTAATTGGTTGCTCATCGTCAATGCATTCTTCAGAGTCTGAGTCTCTGATCTCTTCGACTTCAAACTCTCAGCTTCTGGTTCTTTTCTTTGTTCTATCAGTTGCTGCTTTGGTCGATCAGGTGGACTTGGTACTCTTTAAGTATGGCTTGCGTGGATCCAATTTGGAATCCCAGCACACTTTACTGCTGTTGTTGTGACCAATGTGACTTGATGCGTCCCCTTCCACCTGGGTTCTAAGCACAATTTCCTCGTATGCTTCTTTATCACAACTCAGTCTCCAGGACACAAATCATGAGGTTGATTTGGCTGTGCAGTGTTTGGATCTTCTCCAACCTGGTGAGACACAGAACGTACCAGATCAGCCAGCCGTTTTCAGTAGTCCAATATTAAATCATCAGTTACATTCATTAATTTGTTTCCAGGTATACATGCTTGTCTCATTGCTCTCCCAATGAGGATTTCATGAGGACTTAATCCTGTTCTTTGATCAGGAATGCTTCTAAGGCTCATCAATACAATGGGCAAAGCATCAGGCCATTTCAGTAAAGTGGATGACCACACATTTCCTAACCGGGATTTTATTGTGCCATTGAGCTGTTCGACCACTCCAGAGGCTTCTGGTCGGTAGGCACAATGTAACTTCTGCTCAATTTTGAAAGCTTCACAAATTAGTTTAATTATCTCATTATTAAAATGAGGTCCTCTGTCTGATTCTAAAATGCCTGGAAATCCAAATCTCGGTATAAGCTCTCTTAACAGTACTTTACCAACTGTTAGGCTATCATTTCTTCTTGTTGGATAGGCTTCCACCCATCGAGAAAACAGACAAACAATGACAAGGAAGTACTTCAACCCGTTGCAAGACGGCAACTCGATGAAGTCTAATTGCAATCTTGTGAATGGTCCTTTTGCTTTCCCAATTTTTCCCCAACTAACCACGGTTTTCTTTCCTGGGTTTTGCAATTGGCAAGTCAAGCACCTTTGGCAAAGGCTCTCTGCACCTATCCTGAACTTGGGATTAAACCACATTTGTCTGAACTGTCGGATCATGACATCCCTCCCAACATGTTCAACCCCATGATACACCCTAGCCATTTGTGTCAACAAGCTATCTGGCATTATTGGTCTACCATCTGGACACACCCATACTTCATCATCAGGCCTTCTTGTGCAATCTGTTTTGATCCATCGTTCCTTCTTTTTCATGTCAGCCTCATCCTGTAATTGTCTAACTTCATCCCATGTTTCAAAAGCAGAGAAAAACATTTGTTGGCAATTGGTAACATCTTTTTCCATCCCTTTGTTCAATGACATTGTATTTCTTGCACAAAATTGTGCCACTTGGTCGGCGTACCGATTACCCATTGTCACATAATCATTTCCTGACTTATGTGTGGCACATTTGAACACTGCAATTTCTTTTGGCAATTGTAATGCTTCCAATAGTTCTTTAACATCATTGCCATTTCGTATAGGAGATCCTGAGACAGTCAGAAATCTCCTTTGTAGCCACAATTGGCCAAAATCATGTACCACCCTGAAACCATATTGACTGTCCGTAAATATTGTTACTCTCAATTTTTTCCCAACTTTGCATGCCCTCGTCAATGCAAAAAACTCAGCAATTTGGGCGGACTTGACTCCTCTTAAACATGAAGCTTCTATAATTCCTGATACAGTACATACAGCATAACCGGACATCAGCTCTACATTTTCTCTTCTCAAGCATGACCCATCAACAAACAGCACAAAATCTGATACTTCTAGGGGGACGTCAAGGAGGTCAAGCCTGGTTTTAGTACACATCTCTGTCACATCCAGACAATCATGATACACTTCTTCTTTCACTTCTTCACAATAAAAATCAGGCAACAAGGTTGCTGGATTCACCATGGTACATCTTATCACACTTACATTCTCAGCACCCAAAATTACTCTTTCATACTTAGTCAGCCGACTAGGGGTCAAATGTTGAGTACAAGTCCTTGTTAAAAGGATCTCACCTCAATGGGGCACATACACTTTGACGGAATGCCCCATCACAATAGATTAACTTTGCTCCAGACTCACACAAGTAGCAGCTACTGCTTTTAAATAGCCAGGTAATGCTCCAGCCACTGGGTCAAGGGTAGCAGAAAAAGTATGCTACAGGACGTCGAGACAATCAATGTCTCTGGGTTAACACTGAAAGTGCACACCCTTCTCTTTCACATCAAAATAGTGCAAACTCTTTTATGTAGTCCTGCATTCCCAAGGCTGGGGCCTGACACAAACAACTTTTCAGTTTTATAAATGCCTCTTCACTTTCATCATCCCATTCAATCGGATTTGTCATCTCTTTTGGTGTCAACCTTAGTAAAGGTTTCGCCAGTAGTGAGAATCCATTTATCCATTAGCGACAATATCCAACCACTCCCAAAAACATTCACACTTATTTCTTAGGTTTGGTCATACTCATTTGTCGAATCACTTTATTTCTTTCTGGTGTCACTTTTCTGACTCCCTTCTCTATCTTATGTCCAAGATATTGAACTTCGTGTTTACAAAATTGCAATTTATCTGGAGATACCTTGTGTCCTCCTTCTGCCAAATGGTTCAGTAAGCTATTGTGTCAGTGACACAAGCTTCCCTTGTCTTTGATGACACCAGTAGGTCATCAATGTACTGAACCAAAACAGAATTCCCGGTCATCACTAACGTCTCTAACCACTTTTTCAAAATTTGATTAAATATCAATGGACTTTCTGTGTACCCTTGAGGAACTCGGCACCATGCCAAAACACGATCCTCAAACCGGAAAGCAAAAATATATTGGCTATACGAGTGCAATGGAATTGAGAAGAATGCGTGACACAAATCAATCACAGTATACCAATGAGCATCCCATGGTATCTGATAAAGAATCACTGCTGGATTTGGTACTACAGGACAACATGGTATTACTATTTTATTAATTTTCCTCAGATTTTGTACTATTCCATATTTTCCGGTAGGCTTCTTAAGTCCCATGATTGGCGAATTACAAGGACTGCCTAATATTTCTTTTAATATTCCTTGTTCAATCTGATCAATTACTTGGGCTACTCCTGCTTTCACTTCAGGTCTCATATTGTATTGTGGAGTTTTTGGATATACTGCACCTTCCTTTACCACAACTTTGACAGGGTCTACTTCAGCCATTAGACCAATTTATTTTCCTGTAAAATCCCACACATCTGATCTTACTGTATCTCTTAGCTCATCAGGCAAGTCTCTTTCAGTAAGAAGGGAAACCATCTCATCCACTTCTGTTCCATGTTTAGCTAGCATCATTTTGAATGCTCCATCCTCATCCGGTGTTTGAAAGGCTACACCACCGGGCGTACAGAAGATAGTGCAATTCATTTTGCACAATAAGTCCCTGTCTAATAGGTTTACTGGACTTGAATTGCATACCACAAATTGATGCATGTCTCTGAAATTTCCAATATTCACTTCTATTGGTTTTGAGATCAGGGTCCTAAGCTGCTTATTTGATACTCCGACAACTTGGATAGTTTCTCCTGAGAGGGGCAGGTTTGGGATTTCTGCTGTTCTCACAGTCGAACTGGTAGAACCAGTGTCCACTAAGAAAGTACTATCATTGCCTTTGACTTTCCAGTCAACAAATGGACGTGACTGATCTACCGCCAAGGATGCGCCAAGCACGCACTCTTCCTCCCCCCTCAGGCACCGTCATTGCGCCATTCCCAATTCATCTGCATCACTCTGCATCCAAAATTGCTGAACAGTCTGTGTATTATTACCACTTTTTCCTCAGAATCCGGTGTTCACACTGTATCTCTGCACCTGAGCATTCACATTGTTGGGCAAAGGGGCTTGAGGCACCTGTAACTGAGGAGTAACTATCTGCTGCTGTTGCTGCTGGTTCACAACCACCCCATTCTGCATCTGTGGATTCAAAATGTGATTTTCTCCATTATTCTGTTGAAGGTTTCTACACTCATTCTTCCAATGTCCAAGCATTCCACACCCATGACAAGGATACTTCTTTCTTGCTTCCTCTCTACTCATTCTTCCTTTTCCTTTACTCTCATTCAAAGTTTGACTACTCTGACTCTGCCCATTCATCTGATTCTCAATCTGGGAAGTTGTATTTGCTTCTTGGCGTTCTGCTATCTTCACTTGAGCTCACATAATTTTCTCTTTAGCTTTTTATGCTTTGCATCAATGTCATCACTGCAGTATTTTGCATACTTCAGAATGTCATCGATCGGCTTACTTTGCCAGCAAAGCATATGTTGCTGAATCATCTGACTTATTTTTTATCTTAATCTATAGACAAATCTATATACAAAATGTCCCATATCTTTATAAACAATATTCTCAAATCCACTATATTGTTTAAACACCTGCAGTAATCTCTCATAATAGGCATGCACTGACTCTTTAGGCTCTTGAGTTGTTCTGTCCATTTTGACCCAATCTGTGTCCTTCAGGGGAATTTTCCCTTTCAGAAAAGTAATCACCTGACTGTACTTTTTCATTACCTCCTCTGAAGGTGCTCCTGTCATAGTATCTCTAGGATATTCTTCAGTCGGCCAATCAACTGTAATCTTACATTCAGTCCAAAAATCCGTTGGTACCACTATATCAAACAACCCATCCAAATCTTTTAACCAAACCTTTGATACTTTAACAAATCTCTCTACCTGTTTGTACCATTCAACTCGTTTCTCTCTCAACCTCGGGAAGTCATTTGTAAAAGACTAAATATCCTGTCTGCTTCATGGAACATGAACATATGCACCACCTGGAATTCCTCTCATCGGACACATCTTTTCAACCTGTTCCGCTTCTCTCATCGGAAATGCAGATAACTCTTTAGCAATCGCCTCCTCTCTTTTCTTAGTCCATCTACTTCTCCAACGATCTACATCTCCCCATTTCTTCAAAAGGTGTATCAATTCCATTATTTGCAATCTCCTTCCTGACGCATTCAAGCTCTCTAAATCCTTTTCAGTAAATTCTGCTCTATAATGCTCCGGCAGTACTTTTGATTTTTCTATATCTATTCCAAATTCTAAAGCCACTTCTGCTATTTTCTCATGCACATTCCTTGTTCTCCATGTTATACTTTTAAACAAAAACAACAACTCTTCATCTTCATAGGAACCCAATTTATCAAGACCTATTGTACCAATGATCCTTTCTTCCAAATCCACCCTTAATTTACTTACATCTATAGTTTTAGGTTTCTCCTTTTCTAATCCTTTTGCCCATTCCTCTAGATCTTCAGGAGAAAATCCAATGGAACCCCCTGCCACTGGAGTGACAGTTGGTATTTTCCCTTTCACAATCGTGGGCAAAATTCTTTTTGGGGTCTCCGTCACAGGTTCAATATTTGGGAGATCCATTAATGAAACATTCGATTCACTCTCACTAACTTGATCATCTAGCATGACTGTCTCTCTTCTTGCATTCTTCTGTGAAACTACCACATTCTGTGATTTTGATGTGCTTTATTTATCTCCATACAATGGAATAACAAGACCAATAGTTACTGGTACTGTCGGTGCTTCTGCATTTAAGCCTAACGGATTTAATTTCTGAATTATCTCTTCTTTGGTTTGGTTCAATGCTTCTCCTTCCTTTTCTTCTGATGCCCTGATGACTGTTGGATCCTATAGAACTTGTGGAACCAATGGTGTTCCCATCATAAGAGCACTTGGAGTTGTGTCTCTAACACTTTCCTGATAAGGCGGAGGTATTTTTACTAAAATATCTTCCAATAATTCATCATCTGATTCATCACACTCTGCTACAACTATGTGTCTCGTCTTCTCTTTACATTTGCCCTCCTTTTGATGCTCAGCCATCAATACTCGATACAAACCCTCCGTCACAACAGCCTTTCTCCATCTTGTCTTCTGATCTCAACTTCTCATTCTTCTAAAGCTTCGTACTATGTTAATCTGGGATTTATCTCTATCGTTTTCATCCAGTTTCTCAAATTCTGAAGAACTCTTACATTAAAAGTAACATGTTCTGGAAAAGCTAAAATACCATCATCTTTCGTATACTCCACCCAATTCTCCACCCATACACACGTTTGATATCCATTTTCCATCATCATATTGGAGGCCGGTGTATTTGGAGGCGGCATAAGAATTCCCTCCGTAGTTATTATGCGCTAATCATTCTTAAAGAAATTCTTTATTTAGTTAATCAGCTTCATTATCTTTGTTCTCTTTATTTTATTCACTCGTCAAAATCCCAAAACTCTTCGGTATTTTACTAAGCCTATTATTCAACACTCATCCAATGCTTCCGCGACTCACACCAACCAACCAATCAGAGCTTCCTACGTATTTTCATCTTTGCCCAGTACCAGCACACTACCGATCTATTGACCAACCAGACCTTTCAACACACCCTCTTGTCTGACCAATGCCAGCGCGGCTCTTGTGACATCAGTATTACTCCTTCTACTGACTCTCCTTTTACAATCTGCAGTTTTCTCACACCCGCTGCTTCGACAAATACCAGTGCAGCTCTATGTGACGTCAGTACGGTTCCTGCTACTGACCCTACTTTCACAAGGAATACAACAATATCTGTTTTCGTCTTTCGTTACAAAATTCTTGTTAGGAACAATGTAAAAACAGCGCTACTCTGTCTGCTCCACTAAACCAAAGATAGTTTCTTCATGCGCTACAAAAAGAAAATTCCTTCCTGTCACTACGAGCAAAAACCCCTGTTTACTCTTCACTCAAGTTCGGGGAGGACCTATTACTCCTCTAGGGATACTCCTCCTTTGGGTAAGGCCAAAGTTTCACAGGCGGGCCCTCTGCTTTCAATCACACTCTACTTTTATACGATTTAGTCCCTACTGAAATACTGCCAGCCCACCGTATCCTCTCAGTATTACGACAACAGACGAGTAACTTTCTGCAGTGTTATTTCCATTTACCACACTCTTCTAAATTCCGTTCCCGGGATTCCCAGGTATCTCTGTACCTGTGCTTCCAGACAACATAAAACGTGACACTAACTCTTTATGTTAAACATATAGTCAATTTGTCATAACAGTAGTCAATAATCAATAATCAGTAATCAACAACCTAATCGATAATAACCATCCTCTGCTACCAGAAAAACTGATCATGCGAAAGGCCAGGATAAACATTTCACACTTCAAAATATCACTTACAATGGGCCCATGTACACATTTAGATTTCCTGACTGTTTCGCTGGGGGTCAAGTTTTATTTCCTTTAATATGAATTTAGTCTATGCCTAACTAATCTTCACAGATCAATACTCTTCCGTTGATCAATGGACCATTAGTTGAGTAGTTGAAAGTGATATTAACAAATTCATTCATATATCTTATAACTTCACAGTAAAATAATTACAGACACCAGGTAAGATTCAATAGATTTTATCTAATAATTCAATCAAAATGAACACTCATTTGTACAGATACACAGTGCAAACTCCATCACCCTTCATGGGAGAGAAAATTCATTTATCAATTTTCATTCATGATACAGACATTTTCAACAACTCAAATGCATTAGGAGTGATAGGTGAAGAGACAATAGGCATGATAATTCATAATTTTGCAAAAGAACTGTAAATTCAAGACAGAAATATATTTACCGGATAGTGAAATGGAGAAACCCAACCCCTGGCCAGAAGGACTGGTGGAGGTCACCTGATAAAGAGTCAGGAGACAAAGACTGTAGGACAGGTGCAAGATAGGTTTATACTTACTACACTTCTCTAATACCCGTCTCACCGGAGCAAATCCCTCTCTTACACTCTCTCCCTCCTCGATATTCTTCCGTAAATCTTCAATCTAATCAGGCTGCATTTCAGTATTGATTCTTCCCAGTCAGTTCTTCCCAGAAGCAGTTCTCGCCTACACCTCACTCAGCATCAATGATTCTTCTCAGCAGCAGCAGCTCAGCTCTGCTCTTAACTTTAAGTTACTCAAATCATACCCTTTAATTTTGCATGTCCCACCCACAAAGGTTGCAAATGTCTGTGAATCCTGAAGTATGATTGGGCCGGGGCAGGGAAGTTGTCATCACCTCATGCAGTCATTCAAAAATCCTTAACAAATTCTTTGTTTAGTAAACCCTTCCCACTTAATTTATTCACTTCTCATGACTCTTCCTTTTCTCATAACTCTCACAAAATAGATAGATACAAATTTTATATAATTTCTTCAGTTGAGGATCTTTTCTCAAGCACTTGTCCTTGGGTTTTGGCAGACAATCAATGTCCCGGTCAGCGGGTCACTCTGGGTCTTCAATACGCAGACTCAACTTTCATTACGTTTCACCCGCCATCATTCTTTCGGCTTAGCATATCAGGCCCAAAATGAAAGAATCATAAACAAATGTTAATTTCTCAAACAAGTGATTATCACTGTTTACCTCCCCCTCTTACTCTATCCCATGTTATTTCTTCTTTGTTAAGCAAAGCGCTAGCAGCGAAAAACTTATTTTAAGATTCGGGCAAGCATATGCTAGGCATGCGGTACTTCAAGACCAACAGTTAGCAACTCTTTGCGCATGCGTGAGAATTTCCTCTCACATGGGTTAATCACATGTTTAATTACGCAGGACGGGTTCGCACATGCGCAAGCAATTTTCCAGTTTCAAGCGGGACTTCTGTTACGTGGCAAATTATTCTTTGTTATTTAAGCAAGCAGAAAACCTTTTCCCCTTGTATGAATATCATATGTATGTTAATTTTCTTTTATATCTCTATTCCTACTTGTTAGTACATGTTAACGAGAGATTGATTAAAGCAAGTTTCTTTTCTTTGAATCCTTGCTCCATCAGACCCACCACCTTTACCCCAGAGTCCAAGAGGGAGATGGGCCTGTAGCAGTGAGTGCTATCCTGGTCTCCCTTTTTAAAGATATGCACAATGGTGGATAAAGCCCAAGTATCCAGGCAGCCGATCTTTACCGAGGCATTGATAACTGAGGTAAGTATAGGTGCCCAGACATCCAGATTTGCAATATAGAGATAAGGGGGAATCCCATCAGAGCCTGGGGCCTTGTTTTTGGACAGCACCATAATACCTGCTCTCACTTCCTGTACTGAGAATATGGCCTCAGATTTACCCGCAGCAATATCCAGGGCTTCCCTCGAGATGGGATCGAACTGAAACATACCCTCAAAATGGCTTACCCAATCATCCTCAGAGATATGGGTGTCCAATAAATTAGAATAATCTCTTGCCAGGAAGAGACTATTAGTAATGCTCCAAAACTTGGATATATTACCCAGGGTGCTGGACTCTAGCAGCTCTGACCAGGTATCCTCCTTCAAGACCGATCTGCGCTTCGACAAGGCGGCCTTATATTGTCTACAGCATCTTGTAATGGCCAGGGGGTTTCTTGGTGTGGCGCTCAAGATCTCCTTAAGTCTCCTGGATGCGCGAGAGCATTCGGTGTCAAACCTGGTGCCCGCATTAAATTGGCTATAACTCCAGAGATGCTCCCAAACGCTCCCAAGATGCCACCTGTCTAAGCAGGTGGCAAACTCCTGTTACACTGAGAGAACAGGGACTCATAAAACTGGTCTGGTATGATCTGACACCACTTGAGTCTCTTCCCCCTTCCATTGCCGTCAGGGGCACCATTGCTCCGTCCTTAATTGGCTTTCCTACCTGAGGCCATTTGGTCAAAACACACACCGGGTTAAGACCGCTGTACATGCTTTCCCTAATGTCAAAGTCCCAAATATATACAAAAAAGGAGTAACAACAAAAATGAAATCAATGAAGAACTTACACCCTCTCACGGTGAAGGTGGGGGCAGCGTCTGTCTTGTACAGAAACAACTTGTTCATAGCAGACATAAGATTAAAGTCTGGCAAAAAGTATTGAGTAAGGAACCCTGATGGGTGTGTTCCATATGCAAGCCAGAAAGGCATGCACATCCCATGTTTTTAATCCCCCAAGTCTGGAATCCACACACTTATGGACATTAAAATCTCCTGCAATTAGAATGTTCGAATAAGTCTTCTCTTTCTGGGATTTATTTCTCAAGAAAGAGCCCAGCCTTGTGATATTTCACGTATCTAGCAAGGCAGCTGCCACATTGAAAACATTTAAAAGCAACAGCTTGCTCATTCCACTAGAGAGCGACAACACCTATAAAGTGGTAAAGGTGTGGGGCAATATAGCGGCACTACCTAGGACTGGTAAAGAGACAAAACTAACCAGGCCCCCCTTGGCTCTTCCTGCAATGAAGGGAGTAGCTGGCACAAAGAAGCTTTTATAACCTTCCAGATTATATTTGTTTTCAATAGGCCATGTCTCTTGAAGGCAGATTACATCAAACCCTCTTAAAAAGCGCACCCGATCTGGATAATCAAACTTTCTCACCGGCCTTTCTATATTCCAAGAGATAAAGTGGCACTCTTTGTGATCTGTATTACACATCCCTTCCAGGTACTGTGTTGAAGGGGCATCTATTTTATGAGAGACTACACTCAGTCTGTTGCAGCATTCTAATGAACTCAGGGGAGCAAACCTGTTAGATATGGCTATGCCTGGAATAGCCGCTTGCTGGTTCCCATGACACACATCTATTGACTGCCCCATGTATCTTCTGGGTAGGAACAGTGAGTGGATCAAAGGCTTGTAAAAGTAGCCCAATGGAAGGGCTACGATGATCAAGTTACAACCCCTAGGATAACGTTGAGAGGCTATGCTTAAGTTGTTATTTGCCACATAAGGGCTATTAAAATTGATGGTAACGGATTCACCGTCCAAGTTTTTCCTAACTTTTCCCAACCAAGGGGTTCTGCGCAGCATAATAATATGACTTTCTACCCATAGCCCTGTGGCAATATCGGAGTTTAACCAGTGCACAACTTTATTCTTCAGTTGGTCAAAATCGTCCTTTGCACCAGGAGCAAGGCGGGGGACATTAGCTAAAACCACAAGAGAAGTTGAGTCAGGTGGCAGGTGTATAGAGCAAGGGCTCTGGTTGAATTTACTGGGTGCCCCAAAGTTTGTCCCACCTGTCCTTTCATCGGTCGTTATGGTAGACCAGCTGCAGTGGATCCTAGGTTCTGTTGCTGCTTAAGACATGAAGATGCCCTGTTGTTAAAGATGATTACCACTGACAGTGACCAATTCAAATTTTGGCTGCTGTGGATGAACATGCTGGAGGCACTGGGGGACACAAGCGCTGACTTGCACCCTCGGTCACGATCTTAGGTAAAATCTGCAAGCCGGGCTCCTGCGTGTTATGTCGATTACTGAGAGGCAGGGCTATTGGGGCCGTAGAACAGATGGTCAATGCGAGAGAGTCACCATGCAATAATGAGGACAGCTTATTAAGATCGTTCTCAATTACTCATAAATGGTGTAGAATGGGATCTAATTTAAGATCCAAGGCTGCTAGCAAGGATGCCTTAAAAGCATCAAGCTGAATCATCACATCTGAGCTGGACGCAGGAATGGAGTCTGGGGGGGGCTAAGGTGCGTACTAGTGCTCTTCCGGCGCTTGGCATGGTTCCCAATCGAGGGGCACTTCCTCTTTGCTGTTGCTCCTTTTCCCACTCCCAGACCCACACCAGGGGCTACGTGCCCTGTCCGTGGATCTGTTAACAGGACACATTCCAGTCGAGGCTACATCAATGAGAACAGGCAAATACTCCTATTCACAATGGGGGCCAAATCGGCTAGGCCAGAAGAGGAAATTTGTACAGGAGATACTGGGCGTGAAGGTGCTAAAAGTACAGGGGAGCTATGGGAGAGGAGAAAAAATTGGTGATCGAGAGAGTCGACATGAGACCAATTCAATTTCCTTATCCAGGACCCCTACGGCCCGCTGCAGGAGAGTGTCCATGGTTGAAGCTGTGTTCAGAGGCTAAAAATAAGTTTGTATTGAAGTTGCACCACTTCTCAAATATATACAATTAAATAGTCCACATTGGATCCATCGAATATTTGAATTTCCTTCTTTATTATGTTATGTTATGTTATGTTATGTTATTTATTCATTTCTATAGCGCACGGCTACTCAAAAAGAGTGTCCCGGCGCTTTAATGGAGAAAGAGATAATACTGCAACATAAAAAACATAACACCAAATAGAACTAACAGGAGAATGGGCCAAAAATTCACGGAGAACCAGCTACTGAGAAAACAACCAAGTTTTAAGGCCTTTCCTGAAAGCTAATAGGCTGCTGGCTCCCCGCAGGGCCAGTGGTAAAGCATTCCACAGCTGAGAAGCCAGCAATCCAAACGAGCGGCCTCCGAGACGCGCTTTCTTGACCCGGGGGACGACAGCAAAATGCAGGGCTTCCGACCTCAGAGACCTGGTTGGATGGTAAAAAACCAGTCTCTTTTGGAGGTACTTGGCTCCCTCCTTATGAAGAGCTTTATAGGCCAAGGTCAGCGCCTTAAAAGCGATCCTCTTGCGAATAGGAAGCCAGTGTAAAGTTGCCAGCAGGCCCGAGGCCCTGGAACGCCTGCTAAGGCCAAAAATTGCCCTTGCAGCGGCATTCTGTACCACTTGAAGCCGCTGCAACAAGTACTCTGGAAGGCCCAGGTAGAGAGCGTTGGAATAATCCAACCTGGACCCGATCAGAGCCTGGACAGTCAGCGTCCTGTGTTCCACGGATAACAGAGGAAGAAACCTCCGCAACATCCTGAGGACGCCAAAGCAAATGCCCGACACCCCCAGGATCTGGGATTTCAAGGTAAGCCTGTTATCCATCTTCACCCCCAGATTCTTGGCAACCTGAGAGGAACAGGACGGAGGGAACATATCCCGAGGCCACCAGGCCTGCCAATCTGGATCTGTATCACACCCAAAGAAAAGTACTTCGGACTTGTCGGAATTGCACTTAAGGCTGTTTAGATGGAACCAATGAAAAACAGCCCCAAGGCAATCCCGAATGCTCTCCCCATCAAAGTCGCCTCCTCTCTTACAAGAGAAGAGGAGCTGGGTGTCGTCCGCATAGGATACGATCCGGGCACCATGCGACTCCACCAACGCCGCCAATGGGGTCATAATGATGTTAAAGAGGGTCGGGCTCAAAATAGAGCCCTGAGGGACCCCGACTCCCAGAGGCGGCATCACGGCGGAATCCGGCGGGGCCCAGATCGACTGCCGACGGCCGGCTAGAAAAGAAGAAAACCAGTCGAACACCGTCCCCCGTAGGCCTATCTCGAAAAGTCTAGCGAGAAGACCAGCATGGGGAACGGTGTCGAATGCCGCCGACAGATCTAACATCACCAGCATGACTTTGCCCCCGGAGTCCAGAACCCCTTTAATGGTTTCCGAGACCTCCAGGAGCGCAGTCTCAGTACTGTGATGGGGACGAAAGCCCGATTGGGTGGCATGCAGGATCCCATTAGATTCAAGAAAGTTGGAAAGCACGCCATGGACGTGCTTTTCCAGAATCTTCGTAAGGGCCGGCAGCAAAGAGATGGGCCTATAATTAACCGGGGCCTTCGGATCCAAACCAGATTTTTTGAGCAATGGAATCACCATTGCCTGCTTCCAGGACTGCGGGACCACACCGAGCCTCAGCGAAAGATTTAAAAGCGGATTAGCCAACGGGTTGATCACCTCCGCCACTTTCGCCAAAAATTTAGCAGGGCATGGGTCAAGAGGAGAGCCCGATTTTAAATTGCCCATAAGAGCCAGGGAGTCCGGAGCCGAGATGGAGGGAAACACACTCAACGTCGCCCCTGGCCCGGCCTGTGGCAGTATGGTGATGTCAGGTTCAGTCTGGCCGGCAGACACTGGTGCCAGGAATGACTCCTGAATACGTAGGATCTTGCTCGTAAAAAAATCAGCAAGGTCCGTGGCCCAGGTGCCAGATGGTTTTTGGTCCGAGGCGTTAGACCAAGATGAGGTGAATTCTCTCACAATAGAGAAAATCTCTTTGCAAGAGTTTGAAGCCGCATCGATTCTCCTGGCTAAATAAGCTTTTTTTTCTAAACGGATGTCCCGGTGGTAAGCCTTAACCACCGTTTTGTATGCCAACTTGGCAACAGTGTCATATTGTGCCCGCCAGGCTCTTTCGGCTACCTTGCACTGCTGCCGCGTAGCCGACAGTGCAGCGGTAAACCAAGGCGCAGAGACCCGTTTTGGTGTCGAGCGTGATGTTACTTCCGGGGCAAGATCGTTGAGCCTATCCAGTAGCCAATCATGCAAGGTCTGCGGGTCCCTGTCTAGATCACCTGAAAGAAGACAGGGATGGGCCTCAGCTGCCTGGGCCAACATCTCCGGGGTTACACAATGGAAAGGCCTATAGACACGACCCTGATGATGTACCGGGATGGCCACAGATTTAACTATGCCCTTGATCACAAATTTTACAAGGAAGTGGTCAGACCATAAAACAGGAGTGATCTCAATACCCTCGAGAGGCACAGACGAAAAGACCTGGTCGAGGGTATGCCCCTTCTCATGCGTAGGCTCCTGAAAATAGGGAATGAGCCCCAGCGGGGTTAGTGCCTCCGAAAGTTTGGCGGCCGCCGGGTCGGATGAATCATCCATCCGGAAGTTGAAATCGCCAGCCACGATGAAATGTTCGGCTTTCAGGGCCAGCTCCACCAGCACCATATCCAGATCTTCAAAAAAGGTGCCGGGGGAGCCAGGCGGTCTGTAAACAAGCAATCCCTTAAAGGATTGGTGGGGGGACAGAGTGATAGAAAAGGCTAGGCTTTCCGAGCCGCGAATGTCAATAGCTGGCAGTATCTCGCAAGGAGTTCCTTTCCGGACCACTAGCGCTACTCCGCCTCCCCTACCGATGGCTCTATCCTTTCTGAAGATGTTATATTCGGGCGGGATTGCCAGGACGACATCAGGATTAGAGAAGTCGCCCCACCATGTCTCAGTAAGCATGAGACATAGTGGTTTATCTACATCCAGAAGCTCATAGATGTCCTGCGCATGTTTGCAGGCTGACCTGGTGTTCAATAGCATACACCCGAAGCCCATACTAGAGCCATTGGTGCTCGGCCGTGAAAAGAGCGAGCGGGTCGGGCGCCAGCCACAAACCGGGCAGCGGGTTTTCCCATGATAACGGCCAGGGAACACAGTACGACAACCATTGCCGAGAGGACGAAATGAACGAAGATCGCCAGAGGAATAGCGCAGAAGAGACCCCGGGGAATTCATCCCTGATGGTAGAGTCCCACCCGCCGCTCCGCCCGCTTCCGGGACGCTGACGGGCGCAGACGGGCAGGACTCTGGCTTGACTCCGGCGAGAGTCCGGCGCTCCCGCTGCGCGTCACCGCTGCGCGCAGGAGGCGAGCTTTAAGTAGGGCTCACCTGTGTTACAAAAGAGCGCTAGAGCGCTCCCACAAGTGGCACACTCGCTCCACACTACCCCCAAGATGGCGCCCAGCGCCAAACACGAAGGCTAAAAAGAAAGTGACATAGCTCCGCGAAAAGCGCGGTGGGGGGCCCAATTTAGAGTGCAAGTGAGAAGGCACACAAAGAAGAATCTAAAAACAAGGTAAATACAATTTAAAAAGCAAAATGCAAAAGCAATTATTTAAAAAGTTACAGCAGCGCTGATAGTGTAAATTTCAGCAGAATAGCGCGCGTGCGTGCTACTCCCTCTCTCCAGGTCGAGCTACTACCTAGCTCGCCTTAAGTAGGGCTCACCTGTGTTACAAAAGAGCGCTAGAGCGCTCCCACAAGTGGCACACTCGCTCCACACTACCCCCAAGATGGCGCCCAGCGCCAAACACGAAGGCTAAAAAGAAAGTGACATAGCTCCGCGAAAAGCGCGGTGGGGGGCCCAATTTAGAGTGCAAGTGAGAAGGCACACAAAGAAGAATCTAAAAACAAGGTAAATACAATTTAAAAAGCAAAATGCAAAAGCAATTATTTAAAAAGTTACAGCAGCGCTGATAGTGTAAATTTCAGCAGAATAGCGCGCGTGCGTGCTACTCCCTCTCTCCAGGTCGAGCTACTACCTAGCTCGCCTTAAGTAGGGCTCACCTGTGTTACAAAAGAGCGCTAGAGCGCTCCCACAAGTGGCACACTCGCTCCACACTACCCCCAAGATGGCGCCCAGCGCCAAACACGAAGGCTAAAAAGAAAGTGACATAGCTCCGCGAAAAGCGCGGTGGGGGGCCCAATTTAGAGTGCAAGTGAGAAGGCACACAAAGAAGAATCTAAAAACAAGGTAAATACAATTTAAAAAGCAAAATGCAAAAGCAATTATTTAAAAAGTTACAGCAGCGCTGATAGTGTAAATTTCAGCAGAATAGCGCGCGTGCGTGCTACTCCCTCTCTCCAGGTCGAGCTACTACCTAGCTCGCCTTAAGTAGGGCTCACCTGTGTTACAAAAGAGCGCTAGAGCGCTCCCACAAGTGGCACACTCGCTCCACACTACCCCCAAGATGGCGCCCAGCGCCAAACACGAAGGCTAAAAAGAAAGTGACATAGCTCCGCGAAAAGCGCGGTGGGGGGCCCAATTTAGAGTGCAAGTGAGAAGGCACACAAAGAAGAATCTAAAAACAAGGTAAATACAATTTAAAAAGCAAAATGCAAAAGCAATTATTTAAAAAGTTACAGCAGCGCTGATAGTGTAAATTTCAGCAGAATAGCGCGCGTGCGTGCTACTCCCTCTCTCCAGGTCGAGCTACTACCTAGCTCGCCTTAAGTAGGGCTCACCTGTGTTACAAAAGAGCGCTAGAGCGCTCCCACAAGTGGCACACTCGCTCCACACTACCCCCAAGATGGCGCCCAGCGCCAAACACGAAGGCTAAAAAGAAAGTGACATAGCTCCGCGAAAAGCGCGGTGGGGGGCCCAATTTAGAGTGCAAGTGAGAAGGCACACAAAGAAGAATCTAAAAACAAGGTAAATACAATTTAAAAAGCAAAATGCAAAAGCAATTATTTAAAAAGTTACAGCAGCGCTGATAGTGTAAATTTCAGCAGAATAGCGCGCGTGCGTGCTACTCCCTCTCTCCAGGGATTTATTTGAAATCTTCTCTTTTTTAGAAAGAACCACAGCCAAAGAGAAGATTTCAAATAAATAATAATGAAGGAAATTAAAAAACTCGATGGATCCAATGTGGACTATTTAATTGTATATATTTGAGAAGTGGTGCAACTTCAATACAATCTTATTTGTACTATTGACCCTGAGGGATGGGGTGGTGCCTTTGGACAGAAGGCGTTGTTGCGGTTTTGCACACAGGAGTTACTGTGTAACCTCCACTTGACCCATAGCCTCTTAAAATATTTACCTCTTGCAAGTCAGCTGTACGGTACAGAGGTGAGTTCCCATGCATGCTATGTTCGTTTTCACACTCTCACTTTGAATACATAGTCTCCATGAGAAGTCTTCTGCTTTTATTACACACTAAAAGATTTATATTGTCCCAGCAATACAATTTCAAAAACACAAACTTTGAATAGGCATATGATTATTTAAGCAACCCTCCTTAAGGATCAGACTAGTTCAACTTTTTTTAATAACTATTTTTAAATATTTTCTTCAACAGAATAATATATATGATAGAGGAAATGTCACCAGCAAGGATAAAGCGCCCCCTGTGGCTCCACTCACTAACCTATAGAGACACTCACTTCCCATACACCTACTCACACAGCCTCTCACTCATCCATACAGTCATGGACACAGACACTCACTTATCCATACAGCTGCTTACACGCCCACTTATTCACCCATACAACCACTCACACACCCAGTCACTCACCCATACAGCCTCTCTAACACCCACCCACACACCCATGCAATCACTCACAAGTGTACTCACTCACACATACAGTCACTCACATAAACACTCACTTTCCAATACAACCACTCACACAACAGCTAACCAAACACCCATTCATACAGCCAGTCAGTCACCCATACAGCCACTTACATATAAAATCACTCACCCATACAGCCACTCACACAGCCACTTTGTCATCAATACAGCCACTCATATATCCACTAACAGACCCATACAGCCACTCACTCACCCATACAGCCATTCACTCAACCATAAGCCACTCACACACCCACTTACTCACTGATACAGCCAGTCACACAGCCACTCCCATGTCTATACAGTTACTCACACACCTACTTATTCACCCATACAGGTACTCACACATCCACCTATTCACCCATACAGCCACTCACACACCCACTCACACACCTATACAGCCACTCAGACATCCACCCACACACAGCTACACAGTCATAGAGCCACTCACACAATATGTTAGAAATAGTATCACTAATTAGTAGGCCTGCCCTTCATGGTCTTGTATGCTGCAATTCTCCCTCCTGTCTGTCCAGTATGGCCAGCTTATTGCCCTTGCCTCTTTCCCCTCAGCTCTCTTATGTCCTTGTGCATGGCCCTGTCCCCTCCCTATTGCTTTCCATGGTCCATTGAGCTACACTGCAGTTCCGCTTGCCCTGTGTGGTGTATTGTGCTGCTGCAACCCCTGACACCTGCCCTGTAAGGTCAGTTTTATGCCCCTGCTCATCTCCCTCCTGCCCTCTGTTATCCAAGTAATGTCCCTACCCCCATTTCTCCTGCCCTCTGTGATCCAATGTGCCTTACTTGCCAACATTTCGAACTTGGTAAGAAGGAGCTTTTGAAAAATGCAAAACTGGGTAATTGATTTTTCCCATTTAAGGAGGTTTTAGGCAGGTGACAGATAGAAATAAATCCCTTTTGGGCTGAAAACATCAGGAGTCTCCTGCCTGAATCTGGTCTGTTGGCATGTATGGTTGTACTGTCACTGCCTCGTCCTTCTGCCCTCAATAGTCTTTTATAGTGCCACAGCCTCGCTTGCCTCTCCTGCATGGTTGGTTTGTTGCCACTGCCCCCCGTTCTCCCACCCTCCATGGTCCATTGTGCTGACTCTGCCTCTCCAGCCTGCCCAGAGTAGTCATTGTGTTGCCTCTGCACACTACTTCATGAGAGGGTCTTATTCCCATATAAATTATGGTTAGCAATCTCAAGAACTAAAATTAGGACATATTTCCTGAGTTCTCAAATAGTGACAAAGCACTTTTAAATAATTTGCTGTCTTTATGGTATTTAATCCAGTTG
The DNA here is from genome assembly GCF_964204655.1 of Triturus cristatus. Lineage (NCBI taxonomy): Eukaryota > Metazoa > Chordata > Amphibia > Caudata > Salamandridae > Triturus > Triturus cristatus. The sequence continues at coordinate 1,091,538,163 of NC_140581.1, forward strand.
TCTTGATTCTATGTCACTTAAGGGAGAGGGTGTGGCTTAACAGCCAGAGCTGCATACTTTGCAACTGAGGGATCAGGTTCGAGTTTCGGCATCAGCTCAGCATCCTGTGATTCTGGGCAAATCACTTAATCTCCCCAGGCCTAAAGCCAAAATGAATGTGTACTTGTGTAATGTAACTGATACTCTTGTAAAGCACTCCAATACGTTCGGGTCAAGTCTGTGCTGTATAAAACTGCACCAAAAAATGAATTCAGGGATTTGCACACTTCTGTCATTGGTCTATACTTGGGCTACATTTGGGTGATATTTGTGCTATATTTGAACTCCTTTTTCTTTGGTGGCCATCTTGTGAGACTTACTTGCTATGGAGCTCCTTAATTTCTTCTTTTACTGCAATATCCTCAGCAGAAAATGCTTTCAGGTTTCCACTTTGATTTCATCAAGATGGCATTCAGATGCGCCACACTTTTGACATACATTCAGAACTCTAGTTGCTCATTAGAACACTGTAGTAAAGCTGCTGATCACAAGGGAGTTAAGTGGCAGTCTGCTGCTGGTGCTGAAAGTGCATATTCAGTCTGGATGACAGAATGTTTTAATTAAATAGAAGAGGGAGATATTTGAGAATTCACTTAAAATGTGTCCTAATTTTTCTTATCTGCCTACAAGATCTGTTATGATACAGGAGGCATCACACACTACCTGAACATTGAGTAAGTGTGAGCTTTTCCTGCTCCTGTATATCTATTCAGTTGTTGAGGTGACACATAAGGCAATAGTTGTGCCATCAACATAGCCAATGGCATTAGGGAACTGTGCTACCGTGTTGAATATCAATTTGGTTTGTTGCAATAATTTTGGGGTTTTGGGGAATGATATATTTTGGTTGACGTTGCTCACCTTGATGTCCAGGAACCAACGAAAGAACCTGGAAAAGGCACTTTGTGACACCTGCCGCCACTGCTATGACCCCCTGGTAACTGCCAGATGCTAAGAGGAGTAGACTACACAATACCTACGCATGTAGTGGGATTGCATTGCTTCTGAGTTTTCGGGCCTGAAGCTGATGTTGTAACTAAGCAAGTAGATCAAGTATTACCTGACTACTCAATCTGTACCTCTCAATAATCTCCTCCTCTGTCTGTTTAAATGTCCTCTCCTGCCTCCTCCTCCTTTTCTGCCTTTCAGCCAAAATACTCCTCCTCCTCACCAGAATAAACATAGCCACCAGTGTAAAAAAGCCAGATGCATTTTGGGTGCCATTTTATAGTTTGCACCGTATCCGAATCAATGGTAATTGCATTTCCTGAATGGCCATTTTGCGATTGGTAGCAATTAGGAAATTCTGTGTACATGCAGTTAGTGAATAGCTATCTGGAAATCCCAATTTGTGATTTCCTATTTAGTAACTTCCAAAATGTGATTTCTACACGGTAGAAATCACATTTTGCACCATCGCAATTGCCTTTCGTCATACCGAAATGGCCTTTTGCCAATACCTAACGGCCCGAAATAGTAATTTGCACAGTTAAGAAATGCTAAATGCCTTCGTACATATGGCCGTATATTTCCTTCTTGCTGGCTATGTTCTGGCATACAGCAAACATGTCAGAGGTTGGGTAAGCTCTGGGCTTTGGCTGGCAAGTGGCAGGAGGTAAACTGCTGATTGCAGACTTCTGAGTTGTCCTAACCTATTGACCACATTTGACCTTCATGATCAGGCAACCCATGTCCTTCCCATATTTGACTGAGCTCAGCTTTTTTACTTATCAGCCCAACACAACTGCTTACATTTAGAAATGTTTGCCAATCTAGGTTTTTTTCTCCCAATTTGCAATTAAATAAAGAAGGCCACAAGCAGCTGTCTGCAGAGAAACAGCCTCACTGGACCAGCTACATATGCCTGGAACTGCAGAACCTAATATCTCTGAGTGTGCAGCAAGGGGGGGGGGGGTTGATGACATTTCTGGGTAAAGAATATTTCTATGGGATGTGTTTGTCCTACGTTGCACTGTCTGAGGTCATGGAGGGGTTTGTTGTCCACTTGTCCACTCTGTTTCATGATTAACTAGCTCATCCAGTCCTGGTTGTTGTGTCTGCATTCTGGTACTTGCAATCCTGAAATTATAAGTCGAGAAACCAGGCAACAGGCGCAAGAATGCACAACTGCAAACTGGACTGGATAAAATAAAAAATAAAACCACTGGAGCTCTCTTTGCTAGAGATGCCCTCTGGAGACGCCCTCCTTTGCTTGCTTGCATTTTGCTTTTTCTTGCCATGTCCCTTCTGAGTGGTGGTTTCTTCAGGTGCCCTCCATGCAGATCTTTACAGTAATATACTCTAGTTAACGGCTATCACTGTTATTAGGGTTACTTATTTTAGTTAGAATTTAGGAAATGTTGCACGAGGGTAACAGTGCTATCTAAAATATGTGTAAATGAATGATTGCAGTTACTACAACCATTTATTATCTGACAATGTGCACGGCAGTTGCCCCACGTGCCCTGCTATGCCACTGGGGCCGCGTTCCACGCTGGTGCATGATGGGAAGCTTTCAGCATTGGGCACCACCTGATATATGTCCCCTGTGTTTAATGAAGCTAGAGAACATCTATTTGCTTTAGAAAAGTCAAAGCGGCCCTCTACTTGCTCTAGGCGCCTAAATACACTACATACTGTCCTATTACCAACAGCTTTCCGATTTAGACTGCTCTCTCTCTCTCTCTCTCTCTCTCTCTCTCTCTCTCTCTCTCTCCCTCTCTGTTTTTTTCCATGTCCCTCTCTGCGGTTCCCTTATGTTTTCCCTCTCCCCTATTCCTAATCCCCAATCCCCCCTTCGGTGTCCAGCCAAATTAATATTCCTGTACAGTGCTTAATTTGTAAAATATTAAGTGCCAGGGCACTGACTGGGAGGCCACTGCAGCTTTCACCACTCATCGCCCTTGCCATCGCTGCCAAAACAACTACTAACTATCCCTCTTGCATGTAAATGCAACAGTTCAGATTATTCCAGGTCCCCAAAGCTAAAGGAATGGCTGAGGAGCCAGGTATTAGCACTATTTTAAAGTGTATTGCATTACTAAACAACCGTTGTTCTGCTCATATTTAAATTAGATGAGCAACGCCACCATGTGGTAGACTGCTCTTGTATAGTGGTGACAATTAGTTGCCGGTGCCCAGCACCGGAAACCAAATAAAGTGCCGGTGCAGAGCACTGGCAAGTACCGGCTCAAATTAAGCACTGTTCCTGTACTCAGAAATGTCTTTAGATCTACATTCGGATGTTTATATTTAGATCTTTTCTTGAAAACTATGCTGTTTCACTAGTCTTTTTCCTATCGTGATTGTCAATAATAAATACCCCGTACCTCTTTATTCCCCTTTCTTTGTATTCCCAAATAACAATAAAATCCTTTGAACTAAAAAAAAAAAGAAAGTCAAAGCGGCGGGCAGTGTCCGTTTGTGCGTTTGGCTGCTGAGCATATTCCCAAGGGCAAGGAACTTGGTAGCGGCGAGTGGGGCACTTGGCTGAGCTCTTTTATTTCTACAGAGATAAGCGGATTTGCAAAAATGTGTGGGCGGAAGGTTGAATACCTGGGCATGTTGCAAACGAGGAGGTCCAGCACACAAACAGGACCGGTGCCCATTGTTTATCAGTAGAATTTATTGCCAAGATTCAGGAAGATCTGCCAGGAGTCAGCAGGGCAACAATTACTCAATCACGGGCTTCTCTCAGCCAAACATTGATTGACAGCTACAGTCCTAAAATCCTATATAAGAAACCCCGCACATTCGGTTTGCCAGGCTTCTGTTTTGTCCAGGCCCCAAAAATCCACAGCCATGAAGTGGGTAACTATCATTTCACTTGTAATTCTACTAAGCTTCGCCGAATCCAGGATCCTCCACAAGCGAGGTAAGATGACAAAACCTAAACCCTTCGGCTGGGGGTAGCATATTCATAGTTTTTCTTCGCATATATTTATTGTTTTTCAAGTACAGGATTAGTCAGCCACACTTTCCCAATATTTATGCATAGAACGGCATCCAAGGGAGAGGAATCTCTTGTGCATGCACCTATGGTGACATTGACAGGGGTTGGGATGGCCGTCTTTATACCAGGTGTGGGCAGCTTCATGAAAGTCTAGCAAGTTCAAGCATATGTATTGTCAATGATTCATATCACAGTTTCCAGTGTTTTCCAGGAGTCCACTGATTGAATGTACACGGTGTGGGCCGCAGGATCCCAATACCATAGTATCACATTGTGTGGCCCAGGGCAGAGACGTTTTAAGGCATTCGGGGAAGTGGGCCCTGGCCCAGGACCCCAGCCAGGGCCGGACTGGCCATAGCGGGCACCATGCATTTCCCCGGTGGGCCGCTAGGGTGGGGGCCGGTCTTGGGTCCCGTAGGGGCCGTTTTTGTTACAGGGGGCCGGCAATATCGGCCCCTGTAACAAAATCGTCCGAAACCGGTCAGAGCAAACAGCTCAGCCGCACCCCCCCCCTCCTCCCTCCTGGGGGCCAGCCGAGCAGTTTGCCAGGGCCGGTTTCGGTTACCAGTCAGGCCCTGGCCCCAGCCTTTCATGGGGCCCCCTGATTGAGCCAGCTCTGTACTGCAGAAAGTCTTGCGCTGATGACCTTTAATAATTCTTATAAAGATTGTTTTAAATACCGTTTTCCTCTAATTTACTTTTAATGTGGATTACGTGTGAGAATCTATTTACAGACATTTAGCAGAAAATGTGTTTGTTTCATGCAACATCCATAAACAAGTTTTTTAGATCAAAACAGGACCTCACATATGAGAATGAGCTGGTGTTACAGAGATTATTTGCAGTAACATTAGGCAGCGGCTGTCCTGTTACAATATTGAAAACACATCACCATCCTTGAATTTAGATGTAAACACATTAAGAATTTGGGCGAGTGTGCTTGTGCACTGTCAGTGATCTGGACACAGAGAGCATGAAAGAGCTGAAACAGGATCATACATTCAAAGCTGTTCCAAACAAGGGCCCCCAAAATATATTTGGCTCAGGGACCCCAATATCCTTTAGCTGTCCCTGGGCCAGGTCAGTCCTGTCAGAAGCTTTGGTGGGCATGGTTCACTAAAATCATGCCAGCTACTCTCTGGTACAAGAACATTTCTTTGTAGAGCAAACAATGTCCTGGAATACTTTTCCAAGAGGCTCAAATATATGGTGTACCTAGTCGCAGCTGACGGGTCCTGCCTCTTCATGAAGATATCATAAAAGCAGATTTAGAAGTTGCAACACAGGACTCTGTAAAACCTGGCTCATACAGCCCCCTCGGCTCCCTCTTGTTACCGCTGTCTAGCAAGTTGTTGCAGACAGCAGACCAATGCCCCAACTACTTAGAGTTGGCTGACAAAGGAAAATTCTCTCATTTTCCAATTTTTAGAAGTATTAAAGTGGAAAAAGTATTTATGGAATTGCACTGGTGGATCCGCTTCCAGATTTAGTACTTGAACCAGATGGTGGTCCTTTATCCCCCATTTCTAAATTAAGCCTTTGGATCCAAGGCACACCGAAGAGCCTTGGTTAGTGTTCATTGGGTAAAAGTGATCGTGAGATTCTGACCATCATCATGGACGGAGGTGGAGATGGGTGAAGGTTTATGGTAGTTTCTGTCACTTGGGGCACTGGATCTTTCTTAGAGATTTGAGGAACTGAAAATCCTCCAATTTTTGAAGGCAACTCTCAATGCACAGTCGAATCACCTGGCTAAAGGTCGTTGAAAATAATATCCTTATGGTGTGGTAAATTTAGCCAGTAGATTGTACTCTGTAAACAGAAATTGCTTCAGAAAGTGGAAATTTTCAGCTCTCTCCAAATTTTAAATGAGGCCCACTGTTTTCTGAAATATTAAAACAGATCAGGTGCTGTAGTGCCATGCCACGCGACCCAGGAGATGTTTATATGCAAGTCTATGTTCCCACTACCATAATCCTACCGCTAGTGATCGGCCTTTCAGGGTAAAATGAGGTGCGCATTGCGTTATTAAGTGGATCGATGTGAGGTAATTGGGAGATAAAGCTGAGTACCCACAGAGGCTGATCTTAGTATTTCAGAAGTTACTGGGTCTGCTGGCTCTTGCCATTGATAGCTTTGGCTCCACTGCTTAACTCGTGAAACAGTAATGATTGCCCTATGGGATGCGCGTAGTCGCATCCACCCTTGTGTCCCCATATTAAAAGTGTCAGGGGATCATTTTTTACATTTTCCTGTATCTGAAACTGCTACCGCAAGCTTGACACCCTATGTCTTTGGGGAATATCCTGCCCAAGTTCATTCCTCCCTCTACATGCAAGGTGGTTGGCGCCCGCAATTGATTTATTTGCTCCAAAATTTCTTTTTAGGGGCTTTCAGGATGTATTGAATGAGGGCTACATCTGTAAACCGCTGCATGCTCATGAAGAATTAGAATACCTTGATACCAGGGTATGGAATGCGTGAAATTTGGCCAAAATAAAGGGGGGGGGAATATTATTGTGTTGACTAATGTTAAATGGAATTTGATTAACACAACTTGTTGCATATTTTAATGGAGAGGACATTCTGCAGACTAACCAATTAGAGTTCTGAGTTCGCCTACCAGAGATACGTACACATCTTAAAAAATGATATAATAGAAGTCAATCACTTGGGAAAAAATTGTGTCTTAAATCCCTCTTTCATTCAAAAGCAGACCCAAGATTCTGCACCAAATGGATGCTTGGGAAAAGCTCACTTAAATATACCTAGATGTAAACAAGGGCTGATAATAATTTAGTAGTGAAATTCCAAATTGGTATTTGGACTGGGCTGTCACTGTTAACGTACACTACTGCCATTCCTACTTTATAAGTAATGTGACTTTTTTTTAAATCACTGCTTTTTTGGGTGTGGTGCTAGCCAAGATGCTTTGATTTTACTTACGTTATATACATAATATGCTTGTTCACTTTCAGCTAGCACAGGGGCATCTTAAGGATTTTCTGGGCCCTGGGCCAAACATATTTTGGGGGCCCCTGTTGGGAACACCTTTGAATTTATGATCCAATTTCAGCTCTTTCTTGCCCTCTTTGGTCAGGTCACTGAGAGTGCACAGACACACTTGTTCAAATGGTAAATGTATTTACACCTAAAATTCAGGGATAGTGGTGTGTTTTTTCAATTTTGTGACACAGCAGCAGCTCATTAGTATTACTGTAAATAATCTCTGTGAAACCCTTTCATTTCTCATATATGAGGTCCCGTTTTGATCTAAAAGTAAACTTTTTTATGGATGTTGCATGGACCACCAAAATAACATTTCCCTGCACAGTGTCTGTAATAGACTCTTGCACATCACTCATATTAAAATAAATAAAAGGAAAACGGTATTTAAAACAATCTGTTTAACCCCTTCGCTGCGGCGGGAATTCCGCCGCAGCGCTGGGGGGTGGTTTGGGGGCAGCGCGGTGGCGCTGTGCTCATGACGGAGCCACTCCGTCATGAGCCACGGTTGAGCTGTGCTCATGACGGAGTGGTTCCGTCATGACTCCGCCCACTGCGCTAATCGCCCGCACAGGCGGGGAATCAGCGCAGCGTGGGAGGAGCGGCGGCCAACGGCCGCAGCATGACGGAACCACTCCGTCATGAGCACACGGCACCCGTGGCTCATGACGGAGTGGCTCCGTCATGAGCGCTGAAGGGGTTAAGAATTATTCAAGGCCATCAGGGCGTGACTCTGCAGGACAGAGTTTGCTCTATCAGGGGGCCCCTTAAAGGCTGAGACCCTAGGCCAGAGCCCACTTCGCCCATGCCTCTAACCGTCTCTGAGCTAGCCCTCGTCATCCACTGGTCAGTTACGTTCTTCTTCCACCCACTATAGGATGGAGTACGGGGCAATTGCTCAGCCCACATCAGCCATTGGCTAACTTCACTGTGAGTGACAACGTTCTGCCCTTTCTTAACCCGTTCCCCGCTCATGACGGAACCACTCCGGCATGAGCCACGGGCGCCGTGTGCTCATGACGGAGTGGTTCCGTCATGCTGCGGCCGTTGGCGGCCGCTCCTCCCACGCAGCGCTAATTCCCCGCCTGTGCGGGCGATTAGCGCAGTGGGTGGAGTCATGACGGAACCATGCCGTCATGAGCACAGCTCACCCGTGACTCATGACGGCGTGGTTCCGTCATGAGCACAGCGGCGCCGTCAAGCCCCCAAACCCCCCAGCGCTGCGGCGAAATTCGCGCCGCAGCGAAGGGGTTAAGGAATACATACATCTTCACAAAAAGTAGTTCCTTTAAGTGCTAGAGACTACCATGGAAATGTGTGCTTTTTTAGACCAACAAATATGTTTCTATCTGGCATTTTGTTTATAATGTTGAGGTTCTGGCATATCCTGCCATAATAAAGTTTTACAAAAATCATGATAAACCGTGGCCTATTGTTTCTGCCCATGTTTGTTTCTGGAGGTGCCTGGATACAAATGTATTAAAGTGTTTGAATAGTTCTTTGTTTGAACGATGTTTTCAGCCTTGTAGATGAATTTGACTTTTTTTTAATGTTATCTTTTAAGTGAAATACATGCGATTGTTTTAACAGTAAAGATACTATGTGCATTTAATATGAAATGTCGGATGCAATCACTTTTTTGATTCTGCATCTGAAACATCCCTTGTTTCAAACATATATTATGGTGCTGTTTCAAATTTAGTATTGTCATGGTTTTTATTAACTGACAATACCATTTATACATCTTTTTACAAAAGTGTTTACAGATTATTTTATTTGATGACAGCTTGGCAGAGATTGGATGTCTATGGATTTTTTCTCTTAAAAGAAGTACATGATGACTCGTGTGATGTGTGAGCATGACGTCAAATCCGCTCCAGGCAACTCAGCTTTTTGAGCTTCTAAGGTCAATACAACGAGGACCTTTAAAATGGCTAACAGTAATGCTTATTATTTACAACACTTAGAGATAGCAATACTGCGTTAATTGGCGCTATATAAAACAAAATATATTGTAATTGCGATGAGCTCTCCAGCACCAAAGACACTGCTTAAATACAACCCGTGAAAATCTTTACTTTTGATAAATCAGTTAATGCAAGTGCAAAATATGCCTTTTCAGATTGTTTATGAAACAAAAGAAAATAATGAGATTAAGTATTTCCCACCATCATCAGCATCTGAACTGTCAACTTTAGAAATATGGAAGCTATAGGGTACAGCTGTCAGATGGGAGGGAGCAGCTAACTTTGGCTTCAACGAGCCACCATTTTATTATTATCCTGCAGCAGTGCCAGGTATTGAGTCCTCGGTTCTTCCCTCCAATCCCTACAAGCACCTCTGACTCAATTTTGCTCTTTCCATACATCACTTCCCCCTCCCAACTCCTCCTTCTCTGTGGTCTCTCCATGGACCGCTTTTGCCTGTTGTTGCTTGACGGGCTGCCCCCTGTCCTTGCTTGCGCCCCCTCCATGTTTGTCTGCTGGCTCCCTCTGTACCTGCTCTCTTGTCTCTTCGTACGAGACTGCTCTCTCACTGCCATTACCTGCCTGTCTACCCTCTTGTATGCCTGGTCTTTTGTCCCATTGTCGCCCTGCTATCTCTCTCGTCTCCTCCTGGCTTCTCCTTCTGTCTTCCTCTCTCTCTCACTCTCTCTTTCTCTTTTTCTTCCAGTTCTCTCCCCGCTCATTTCTGTTCTTTCTCCTCTCCATACCTGCTCTCTACCTTTTTAATGCCTTTGCTCATCTCTCTCACCCATATGCTTTCACCGTTCATGCCTACTCTCTTCTCGCCTTCTGCTCCTCACCCACCACATTGCTTCCTCGTGTACCTGCTAGCACCCATCTCACTATGCGCCAGCTCTCTCATGGGCGTTACACAGGCCCTGGCATTCCCACCCCCAAGGCGCCCCCTTTCATTCCAAGTTCCATGCATTTCTGTGAGGTATGGGCGCCTCAGGGCCATTCCACCACATTCTGCAGGGTGCCTCCATCATTTTACACTTACTCTTTCCCTTCATGCTTTTGCTCTCCCGCCGCCTCCCCAACCATGCCTGCTGTCTTGCAATCTTGCTCTCTCTCAGCTGGACTGTTCTGTGGGGTGCCTGTTCTACAACCACATGCTATTTCATTGAGGCTCTCTTCACTTTACAGTTCTTTCTGGTGTGCTGAAGCCCTTTGCACCATGCACAAGACGTATTAGAGAAAAAGGTCGAGGATACATGCCAAACCCACACTTGCAATTCAGTAAGGCACACCTTATATTACAATGAGTTTTCACATGGAAAAACATGGAGCCAAAACCTTTAGGGGCATATTTACAATAACTGGCGCATCCCTGCATACCAGCAGGGATGCGCCAGTTAATGTGCGTCACAGCTCCACCAACATGGATGCGCCGCATTTATAATGCGGCGCACCATGGGGCAAAAACGGCACAGATGCGTGACGCATCTGTGCCGTAAACGTGGCGCATTGCTGGAGTTGCGTCGTATGCGCGACGCAGCTCCAGCAATGCTCTGGGGGGCCCTATCTTGCTAATTCTGCGTCAATCCTTATGCCTGCTTCAGGCAGGTGCAGGGTTTTGACGCAGCACGGGCCTAAAAGTGACTGAGTGAAATCTTGGAGATTTCACTCAGCCACTTTTAGGAGGCGTTCCTGCGCCGGAACGCCCCCCCCCTGCGCAGGAATGCCTACACGTGGCGCAGGGCTTTACAACGCGACGCATCTCCCAGATGCGTCACATGTAAGTACCCCGCACCATGGCGCAGGATTTGCGCCGCCGCTTCGTCACAAAAGTGACGCAACGGCGGTGTAAATGATGCGCAAGGGGCTTGTAAATCTGCCCCTTAGACTTCAGGGGCCCAGATTGTGGAACATATTGTACCCACGCTCTAGGGTGAAACCAAACTACGTCTATTTCAGAGAAGGGCCACAATCTGAACTACTCCAGCCAGCCTACAACCCACAGATTTTTTAACACGCATGTAAACACTCCCACATGTACATAAACCTTAAGTTTCATAGCTTCTGCCATCTCCAAACATACTGGGTCAGTATTATACATAACCCCCTCACTGTGCCCACTCCCAACTGATGTGCACCATTACTTACATACACACAATGAATTGCCAACACACGTTGTCTCTTGTTATATTGTGGTCGTTGTTGGCCGCAGTTTTTATTTGCATGACTTGTGCAAAGCGGCTCTTTCAGTGCAGTGCCCTGGTCATCATGCTATGACCCTGGCCAAAGATCCTGATTAAGGACTGACACCAATTCTGCCATAAATCATTTTGCTCATCTTACAGGTCCATAAATCATCCTATGACAGTTCGTTACTTTGCTGCTTTTGTAGTCATAAATCATCCCTTCCAGGGTTTGGGGTCATAAATTGTTCTTTTGGTATTCACACTGATTGCGTGTTAGGCCCCAACTCACTACCTTCTTTTTTCCTTTTGTACCCAGTCATTCGGCGGGTCTGGGCTGCGAGTGCCGTCTCTGTTTGCTATGTATGTATGTATGGCGATGAGGGACGTCCGGTGGACGCATGGCGGGCTAGTCACTGTTCAGCGCAGCTCCTGTCCTATACGGCATAATCCTGCCTCCATCCTGGCGGAACAGCGCCCATTTTACAAAACACAGGGGTCGGAACCCCCCCTGGTCCCGAGGATCCAAACCGCGTGCGGTTCCGCTTGCCGGGGACCGGGGAAAACCAACTTGATTTCCCTTGGAGCTGAGGCGGCTCCCCTTTCCTGCGGGATGGCGGCGCGGGCCGCGAATGCCTGAAGGACGGCTCCTGGCACCTGTTCTGGGTCGGCCTTGCTGTGCGGACCTACGCTGCGGGCCCGATCGCGACCCGGGACTCCTGCTGCACTGTAGGGGACCCCCCCAGAGGATTTTACCCGGAGGTGAGGTGCTGCACGGACTGGCCTGCTGAATCCTGGCGGAGTGCCTGGGGCCGAGTTCTACGCGACCTCGGGGCCTCGGAGGGGCTGAGCCTCTCCCGGTGGGATCTGGGGCCACCGGGGCGCGACCTGTGGGAGCGGGCCCTGGTGTAGTGAAGGGGGCCCACGAATAGAGACGCCTGAGCCTTACTCCTCTAGACGGCGGAAGGAAGAGGGGACGAGGCCCTGCTGAAGTCACTTCTGCTGCGGAGCCGTCGGAGGTCCGACACCTGCCTGGTGGACTGAGGGGTCCGGAGGGAATTGAGTTCCAAAGAGGTGACGCAGTAAGGACTTGCTGACCCATCGCAACCCGGGAGTGCGTTCCACGCGAGCCCGGTGCATCGAAGGGGCCTGTCCTGGCCTACTAGGGCTGTGTTCCCACCTGGGAGGGCCGTTTGGCGGTGCGGGCGGTCCGTGTGACCGGGCTGCTGAGCAGAGGAGATTGGACCTCTACTTGACAACGCACTCCTAAAGAGGGCCGATCCGTAAACTCCCAGGGCCATTGCCAATGGTGGGTGGTGCCCTGTTGGTCGGTGAAGTGACCACCCAATATTCACGGTAGGAGGCCTCGGGGGGCCGCGGCTGGACCCAGGCTGGACTGCGACCCTCGAGACAGCCCTCGGATGCCCTAGTGCCTGGAGTGCAGAGCGCTGGAGGACACGCACCCAGATACAACACAGCCGAATGATAGACTAGGGTGCAGTGAGGGACCCACACACACGCCTCCTGGGCCCGAGTTGCCCCGTGACGGCTTTTCTGGGCCTGGGGTTACGGAGTGGAGGGCCCCGAGGACGCTCTTGACCAGCTCGCACTGGAAATGGGGAAAGATAGACCCCTTAGAGGAGCACAATCAAACAAAATCATGCAATATACAGTACCGGTCTCAACGCGGCGGAGCGCACCAGACCGAACCCTGAGCAGGGACCGCCACAGGGATCGGCAGCGCAAGATAAGGCAGATATCCTGGAGGCCATTAGAGACTCACGGGCGGCATTGGAGTCCAAGATGGATGGTATGGCCATGGACATCAATCACCTGCGCCTGGACCTACGGAAGGTGTCGGATCGGGTCACTACTACGAGGGGGACTTGACCTCCTTGCAAGCGGAGGTCCGACACTTGCAAGCGACGGTGTCTGCATTGAAGGAGCACACCTCTCATCTTGAAGACAGGGCGGAAGATGCAGGGGGGCGCTCGAGGAGAAACAACCTCCGTTTTTTGGGCTTTCCGGAAAAGGTGGAGGGGCCGGCAGCGTACCTATTTCTGGAGGAGTGGCTCCGATCCACCCTCCCGGGTCTTCGACTATCCAACAGTTTGCAGTAAAGAGCCCACCGCTCCCTTGGCCCCTCCCCGAAACCGGGGTCCCCGCCTAGAACTCTGATCACTCGTTTGTTCAATTTTAGAGACCGGGACGCGATCCTACAGTTCATCCGCAAGAATGAGCCCCCCCGGTTTGAGAACCAAGAGATCCATATCTACCCGGACTACCCGAAAAAGGTGCAAAACTTGCGGAACGACTATCTGAGGGTCAAGAGGAGGTTGAGAGATCTCAATATAAAATACAGCCTAATGTTTCCAGCCCGGCTCAGAGTACAGTATACAGACAGGGTCCTCTTTTTTAGCAATTCGCAGGAGGCCACGGACTGGATGGATTCGATGGGCCTGGAGGGGCAAGATCAACATCAAGGATGGCAGGAACGGAAGAGACGGAGCGGTCGACAGCGGACTCAGCCTGGTCGCACTGGAGGACAGCGGTCCGCGCCACAGGGGACACCAGACGGAGGTCGCATCATGGTGGGGCCGGATGGCACCCTGAGAGAAGAGCTGGGGGGCATACCGACGCAAAATCAGTTTTCCCCATTATGCCTCATCCAAGAAACTCAATCGGAAACGGAAGGCACTGCAGACCCACTAGCTGGTGGCTTGTGAGCCACATATTTGCAAGTATGGGAACTGCCAATTGGGGGATGGTGGTTGGCGGGGTGCACTAGATGCTGTAAGTAAGGACCTCATCGCTACTGTAACCTAACTCTACTGTGGAGCGCCTGTGGGGGGGGGTCAATTTCAGGGACTATAAGTGGGTTGGGAGCGTAGCTGTTGGGGGGGGCGCTGTTCCGCCACACTGCAGTCTAGGTATCCCAGCTGTGGTGTGCTGTGCCGACTCGGCTAGGCCGCTGGTTGGGCGGGGCTGCGCAGTACCGGGCAGTTTGGTTGTACAACAAGGACTGGGGTTCTTCCTTTTGTAGACTGTCATTGTTGTTTACACTGTTGGGGGGTGGTTTCAGGGGAGGGTGGCGGTTATGGGGCGGAGTCCTGAGTTCTCAGACCTAGGTTGGGTTGTACGAATGAGGTTCTACTGCCTGTGGGTGGGGGGGAAGGTTCACATTGTTTTGTTTTATAGTTCTATGAGGGGAATGTTCTATGCCGGGTCACCAGAGGTCATGAGAGCCTTCGGAGGGGACGGAGGGGTTCCCATAACTATACATTGGGGTTCTTACCACTTCTGCATCTGGTATTGCGGACAACCGACACTCTCTATTTATGGCAGGCGATCAGCAGATCTATAAACTTATAACGTGGAATGTTAGGGGGCTCAACAACAGGGTCATACGGATTCGGATAGCAACATACTTTAGGCGATATAAGATAAGTGTGGCCTTTCTACAAGAGACGCACCTTTGGGGGGATTGCCTGAAGTATGTTCAACAGCGGTGGAGGGGCCAGTTTTTCGCGACCTCCTACTCGGGGTTTGCCAGGGGGGCACTTACATGGGTGGCGCCTGGAGTCCCCTTTAAGGCTTTAAAATGTAGTCCTGATGCCGATGGGAGATACGTGGTGGTGGAAGGGACACTGGATGGGAGACACATGTGTTTAGTGAACGTTTATGCTCCAAACACCGACGATGGGGAATTTTTGGCTAAGGTCCTGTGGAAATTAGACCTGACACCCGACATGGAACTCATTATAGCAGGAGACTTTAATTGTGCTTTGGATGGGGAACGGGATAGGCACCCCCCAAAGGTAGATGCTAAACCCAAGACACGGGAATCCATACTCCAGATGATTAATAATTATCACCTACTAGATATATGGCGGCACCGTAACCCCGATAGTCGGGTATACTCCTGTTATACTCCGGCAGCTAATACGCATAGCAGGCTGGACTATTGTTTTATTCAGGAAACAGTGGCTGGTCGGATTCTCGAGACACAGTACCTGATCCGATATCTATCCGATCACTCCCGCCTGCTGGTGGCCTACACTTTGGGCCGCCCGCATTCCAAAATACCGTTATGGAGATTGAATACTGAAGCCTTGACGGACCCGGTTTACAAGGAGGCGATCGCGACAGGGTTGGAAAGCTATTTCAAGGTGAATTGGAACACGGCTAGCTCAAGGGCGTTCAAATGGGATGCGATGAAAGTGGAGTTGAGGGGGATATGTATGTCCACGGAGGTGGGGGTGAGGAGAGTGTTAGAGCGGGACCTAAAACAACAGGAGAAATGCTTACAGACCCTAGAGGTAGAACTTCACACAGACCCAGAGGGGCCGGCCAAATGGACGGAGCAGCGACAAATGATAGGGGATCTATGGGAGTCACTGGACAAGTACAATAGGACCACGAGTAGGCGTCAATGGTACATTGAGGGCGATAAAGCCAGGCGCCTATTGGCGCACTTGATCAGGGTGGAGACTCAACCTCTACCCATACTGGCCCTTAAAGCCGGTCAGGGCCGAATGGTTTATACCCAGTATGAGATTAATGCAGTATTCACCTCACACCTACAAAAAATATACTCCGAGCCCAAATCCAAGGTCACCCCACAGGCTTTGGAAGCCTACCTTGCTGAGATGGATCTACCTTGCCTTGACCCAGACAGTCAGGAATCCCTGTGGGAACCCTTCAGAGGGGAGGAGGTTGAGAGCCGCGATCGCCCATTGGAAAACAGCTAAATCCCCTGGAATGGATGGCATGGCCGCGGAGCTATATAAAGAGTTTGGGGGAGTCCTGGTCCCTAGGCTCCTGGACATTGTTTTGGAGGCCGGTGAGACTGGCGTATTGCCTGCCTCCATGCGTGAGGCGCTGATTGTGATGATCCCCAAGCCAGGGAAGGACCCCTTACTCCCCGCCTCTTACAGGCCAATCTCAATGCTCAATGTAGACCTTAAGATCATTAGTCAGGTATTGGCCAACAGATTACTTCCGTATCTCAGGCGATTGGTACACGACGACCAGTCCGGTTTTATTCCAGGAAGGAACGCGCTGCGGAATATCCGCCGTCTCGCCCATGTCATGCAATCACTAGAGGGCAGGGCCAAACGGAACACCCTGGTAGTCCAGGCGTTCGACTCGCTCAGGTGGGACTATCTATGGCAGGTGCTCCTAAAAATGGGGTTCTGTGAGGGGTTTGTGAATTGGGTGAGACTTCTCTATACTCAGCCGGTGGCGAGGGTCTGTAGGGGACGCTATGTCTCAGATGCGATATCACTAGCCAGGGGGACGCGACAGGAGTGTCCGCTCTCCCCCTTGCTGTTCACCCTGGCAATGGAGCCACTACCGTGCCATCTCCGTAGGGTCCTTCAGGGGCAGGGTATCCAAATTGGGGCCATGGAACATATCGTATCACTGTATGCAGATGATGTACTGGTGTATCTACAGGAGCCAACGCACTTGTTTCCAATACTGCTGGTGACTCTGGGTCAGTTTGCCGAGGCCTCTGGACTCTATGTCAATAACACTAAATCACAACTATATCCGGTTGGGACGGAGGCTGGGAGGAGCGGGGCTCAACTCCCAGAGCTGGGGCTTCCATGGGTGTCAGATACGTTGTGCTATCTCGGGATCTGGATCAGTAGGGACAGAGAAGTTTTTTGCCAACATAATATGGGGAGGATTCTTAGAGGTCTCCGAGGCAGCATTGCCTTCTGGAACACACTCAGGCTCTCGCTGATGGGGAAGATTGCCTTGATTAAAATGGTGGTGTTGCCTCGATGTCTCTTCACAATGCAGGGCTCCTTCTTTGAACTCCCACACCAGGTCTTCAAGGATCTCGATGCAATGCTTATACAACTATTGTGGAATGGAAAACATTGTCGGGTGAGCATAGAAGTCATGAAACGTACTTGGGGTAGGGGCGGTTTAGAAATCCCGGACCTTGAACTTTATTATTTCGCGTCCCAATTACAGCACGCAGTGGCCTGGCTCAATACAGACCCTTCATGGGAACGATCGCTCCTGGCGAACACATATGGGGATCGGCAGCTGGGTGTGCTTCTCTGGCATACAAAAGGGCGATAGGACCAATGTCCTCCACTGGGCAGATTGTTGGTTGCCATCTGGGCCAGGGTGGTTCGACGACTTATACAGGTGCGACCGTTTGCCCCGGAGGCAGACTTTTGGCTGATGCCACCTTTCGCGCACATTTACCGGGTCATGTCTACTGACAAATGGAAGACGGGAGGTTGTCTTATGTTGTCAGACTTATACCCTGACCAATGGTTTATAACATACCAAGATGCAGTGGAATCTTTTGAGCTGGGACCGGGGCAATTCTTGCAATACGCCAAAATAGCGGCAGCAGCACGACATCTATGGCCTACATTCCTGGAAGCCCCGGAACACACCCATAGTCTGGTCAAGATGATAGCCATGGCGGGAGGGCGGAAACTTGTCACTCACCTGTACAGGGCGTTACGGGAAGACAGAAAATGTGCACTTCTTAAAGTAGAAGGTAGATGGCAGGATTTGAGCCCACAGGAGATCACACCACGGGAGTGGGAAAAAAATCACGAGGGTGTAGGTAAGGTGGCGGTGTCCAATAGATTTAAGCAGATACAATACAATATGGTCCACATGACATACCTCTCACTCAAGCGCCTACACACTATTGATAGCTTGAGGGATCCAAGGAGCCCCAGATGCCACTATGCACAGGCAGATTTTCCACACATGGTTTGGTCGTGTCCGAAGATCCAGATATACTGGACAGCTATCCTAGAGAACCTGCACAGAATAACAGGATGGAGAGTTGCCCTAGAGCTGCGTACTTGTCTCCTTGGACTGATTCCCCGGGACCCTAAACGTAAAACCAGCAGGAAGTTCCTGGTGTTGGGACTTGTGATAGCTAGGCGGCGAATAGCAATCCACTGGCTGCAACAGAGTGGGCCGCTGGTTGCGAACTGGAAGACGGACCTGCAGGAATGGGCATTAGTGGAGGAGGGGCATATACGCAGCACTAGGAGGGATGCCAAACTCCCGGAAGTATTGCAGGCATGGGGGCTAATGATCCAGGAGATAGGGGGGAGCTCCCCAAATTCTACACAGACAGTGTTGACAGATGTTAATCATATGGGGATTGAATCCCCCAGGCAGGGGGAGAGACGGGAGGATACCCCTGATTGAGATGTTGTTAGATAAACCTCTAGGTGGGTGGGCCCTGCGAGGGGGGTGGGGTGAGGGTGGGAGGGGGGATGTTCAGTTACAAGTTCACATGATTGTTAATGACAGTGTTCATGCTTATTGCTGGTTCGATACATACTTCAAAGGCAAGCCTAATTGGACTAACTGCTGCTGGACAGAGACTGTGAGGCTTCTTATTCGGAATTGTTTGTAAAATAGTACTGTTTTACTATGTGCCGTGAACCTTAAAACCACAATAAAGAAATAAAAAATAAAAAAATGTATGTATGGCGATTTATAAAGCGCAGCTGCTACTCCGAGGAATGTCCTGGCTCTATAGCAGAGGAGCTGTCTGCAGGCAGGAAAAAAGGAGAGCCTAAGCTGAGGAAAAGAGCCATGTCTTAAGAGTCTTTGTGTCAGTGGCAGCTCATTCCAGAGAGAGCGGCCCAGAAATGAGAACGATCTGCCCCCCGCCCTCGCCTTCTTAATCCGAGGGGCTATAGCCAGACAAAGATTTCTGGAGCAAAGGTTTCTCTGGGGAGTGTAGGGCTTGATTTTATGTTGCAAATACCCAGGACCTGTACTGTAAAGTGCTTTCTGGGTTAAAAGCAATATTTTAAAAGTGATACTCTTTCTAACTTAAAGCTAGTGTACGCTATGAAGGAGGCTGAAGACGTGAGTGGCATGGGAGCCCAAAGATGGTATGTGCTGCTGCATTCTGAAATAACTTCAGCCAGTCCATCAGGTATTTGGGCCACCCTGCTTATAGGCTATTTCCATAGTCCAGTCATGAGGTAATCAAGGCCTGGGTCACCTGTTGTTTAGCCTGAAAGACAGGAAAGAAAAACATTTCCTAAGCACATGAAGGAGGACAAAGCCCGAACACACCACAGAGTTAATTTGAGTGTGGAATGATAGTTGATCATCGAATTTAAAGCCCAGGTTTTTTACCGCTTGGTTTGTTAGGAGAGGAGGGGGGCATCCTTCGGCCAGAAAGTGTCCCAAGATGTCTTGGCCTCCGGGCCAAAGAAAGGGAGCTTGGTCTTACCCTCATTAAATTTGAGTTGGGTATTCGATAACCAACTAAATGTTGCTTTCAGGTACTCATGGATTTTCTCACAAGGGAAGGCCTCATCCTCCCCCCCAGTAGAAAGGAGTTGGGTGTCATTTGCATATGACACTATTTTTGCACCACGGAGTTCCACCAAGGGGGCCAAGGGAGAAAGGTAGATATAAAATAGCTTCGGGCTGAGCCCTGTGGCATTCCAACATTAAGCTTGCAGGAGGTGGCGGGAAAAAGGCTGCACCAGACCTCTGTGTTCCAAAAAAGAGACAAGGCACTGCCATGCCGACCCAGTGATCCCCATAGCTTGTATATGAGCTGGGAGGATGAAGTGAGATATGGTGTTCAATGCTGCTGAGTGATTGAGTAACATCAGCAGCACTCTGTCACCTCTGTCAGTACAAAGGCAGATGGAATCAAGTACTTCTACCAGCGCTGACTCAGTACTATAGTCGAGTCGGAAGCCAGATTGACTTGCATGCAACAGATTACAGCTTTCTAAATGTGCGGAGATCTGATGATTAACATGTTTTTCAAGTACTTTTGCCAGGGTTGGGAGAAGGGAGATGGTTCGATAGTATATTGGATCATAATGGATCTGCCTGTGGTTTTTTCAGCAGCGGTAAGATTTTAGATTGTTTACAAACCCATGGCACCTTAGCTGAAGTCAGGGACGTATTAAACAACTGATGCACTAGTGGGGCGATAGCCTTCACCCCACAAGCTAAAAGACAGGCAGGACCGAGGTCTAAGGGGGAGCCAGAATTTAGGATCCCCCCTTTTCCGGCCTACTCACCGTGCCGTAAGGCATCCTCAAGTGAGTGGCCCTCCTCCTACATGCCGCCCAGCCGGTGTGCCTCCATAACCAACCAATGTACCCCTTCTCATCCGTCTAGCTTCCGTACAGCCCTGCGACAATGCTGTAGCTTAGATGTGGGTGGATGGGTCTCAAAAACTGCTGTGTGCACTGCTCCCCAGCCCCTTGCACAGAAACAAGTAACCTATGCTGGGCAAGTGGTGCCCCTATAACCCCCCCCATAGCCCTCATTTTCTGGGTGGGGGCTTCCCTATTGGAAGTTCGAAACATTACCTGGTCCTGCCATTGGTCAGGTCATCCATGTGCCCTTTTGCGCCATCACTTGGGGAGGGGGTGAAGTGTGGTGGCGAGCCCCCTCCTTTGTTCTGGGCATGCCAATGTGGCCCAAATCAGATTTTTCAGCCCCCCAGCGGTTGTTATGGCGCCGGCCCGTGAGGCCCCCTTCAGGGGCAGCCTCTGCAATAAGGCATCCTGCTCTGCACCTTGGCGACGGAAAAAAACCCAACATAGGGAACAATACTTTGTTGCTGGTTACTTTAACCCAGTTCCCTTTGTGTTTAAAGGGTGCCTCTCAAATTTGTTTTTTGACTCTTTGGCTTTGTACCCACATCTATAATACCACATTTACGCAGAGGCAAAGTGGTTCACTCAATAGTATGAGGTCACACCCTCATGCAAATGAGGGAACATCCATTTGAATAGCACTGGTGTTATGTGCGCCGGAGCAATGTGTATCACTGAAGGGTCCAACCACGCATTTCCTGCCACATTTGTAATACCAAAGTGCCGCTGGATGTACCCCAAAAACATTTTGTAAAAAGGCCCCGGATTGGTTACATTGGTGATTTGTCACTAAACCTCCACAGTCCTTTCCTCCTGAAATGTGTTGATGTCTTCATATGCATAGAGGAGCTCCAGTGGATGACATGAGGTTTGGGCTGCAGGCCCTGAAACTAAGCAGTTGTGGTATTCTCAGGTCTGCAGCTCTCTGCATTCTGAGTCTGGAGGATGTCTTGCAGCTACACGAAGGAGGCTGGGTGTCAGAGGAGAAAAGTTGGACAGACAGGGTGTCATAGGTGAGAGGTTGGGGATTGACAGGTAGGTGAAGCTTTAGGGGAAAATCTGGGTGCAGTTTCAGGGGGCAGGCCAGGCAAAGCTACAGATCACATATGATACGTGAATGTCAATTATACAAACAGAATGCGATGATATTCATGCTACCTTGTCTACAAGGAATGAAAGGCCATTGGGAAATATTGATGCATTGAGAATATATTGATTAACTGACTGTCAAATACATCCTATTTTCACAGATCATAATGGGCAAAATGAGGAACATCCTACTGACCTGGATCTTTCAATGTTACTTGGAAACGTCTACACCGAACTGGGAGAAAATTTCAGATATGTGTAAGCTTCATCCATTGTCACAGATTGGTCAATGTTTTTTTTTTAATGTGCATTTGCTTTTTGGTTTTCTGCTGTGTGCTTTTGTCTGTGTTCATCCAGTTCACTATGCCAGCAAACAAGGGAAGAGAGATTTTAACACCAAATGACATCACTGATTCATATCGGCCAGATGGAAGGGTATCGTGACAGATTTGAAAATCATTGAGATTATATGAATAGCAGATTCTCAACTGACTTTTTATACCGTGCACACCACTGACATATTTCCTCTGACCTATTCAAAGTAGACATCAAATAGGGAGCTACAAATACTAATCATTTAGTAAAATTCTAACTTTCACTGAATTCCCAGTCACTTTAATTCACTCTGGACACCAACAGAATCCTCGTGTAACAAATTAGCAAAAAGACAAAGTCAGAATGACAACAGCTCACTCATTTAAAGAAAATGAAACCGTTTCTTCCAGAAAATGATTCCAGAACTGCTGTGCAAACACTTGAACTCTTGAGCTGGATGTTTGTAATTTCCTACTCCATAGCCCCTCACACTCCACAGTGGCACTACTTAAAGGCATCAAACATGCCACCACATGTCTCATCTATAGCCTCAACAAATATAATCACATCACCCCCATCCGGATGGATCTCCAGCTGAATCCTTTACTAAGCCACCATGACCAGCACCTCCACTTGTCTTGCAGACAAGCTCACCATCTCCAGAGGTTCTTGGCACACCGCAGCCCGAATACCATCAGACTTCAAACTAAGAAGTGTAAAAAAGAAAAAGAAACCAAGGCAGTAAGTCTTTTCTATCTATGCACCTAGCATCTGTGTTAGACCTGGCACCTTGGCGTGAGTTTCCCTTCCACTTTTTGATGGTGTGCCTCGATTGTTTTGCTGGTGTTCTCCGCTCAGGGCACTGCGCCACGGCTAATCCGTGCCACAGTGCAAGTGCTCCCTAAGTAAAGTGTACCTGTAATTGATGTCCCTGATTGGTTTATTGGATTCACTGTCAGTCCCCAGTAAAGTGCACCAGGGGTGCCAGGGCTTGTGAATGCCAATGCTGCTGGTGGGCTTGCAGCGCTGGTTGCGCCACCCACAGAAAGCGGCTTTGTAAAATGTGTCTAGGGTCTGCCACCGCAGACCCTGCGTGCAGTCTGAGACTGTCGCGCTGACTGCGCAAGTGCCCCCACTTGCCAGTCCCTAAACCTTCCCTTACCTACATATTAGCCACCCCTCTGGTAGGCCCACGGGCAGGGTGCATTGTAGGCATAAGGTAGGACATGCCCTGATGTGTGTGGCATGTCTTAGTAGTGAATTACAGCCCTTTTCGTTTTTCACTATTGAAGGCTACCTGCTCTCCATAGGCCAGAATGGGCTGCTGGAGTCGCTACACGCTGTGACCCCAGTGGACTCATAGAGCATGGTAGAATGTCAAGTTTAGTATGCCTGAACTCAGAATAATAAAATACTTCTTGTAGCCAAGTTTATTTTAATATCCTGGGTTTGTAAATACTACTTTTAGAAAGTTAGTATTTACTGACCTGACCATCTCAGTCCGCCTCTGCTGTGTGTGTGTGTTCTGCCTAGCAACAGTAAGGAGCAGGGTTGGGGAATCCCCAGAGACAGGTTGGCTGCCAGGTGGTGGGTAGAGAGGTGACACCTGGATGGGTGGGAGGAGTACACCTTGACTCTTGAATAGACCTGTTCTCTGCCACCACAAAGCCGGCGCCGCCCCCTGTGGAGCGGCTGATGTCTCTGCCCTGCTGCTGAAAGGAAAGAGCAGAGTCACCATAACAAAGTGCTCCAGAACTGGACTGAGCCAGGCCCAGGCCCCCTGGCGCTAAAGAACAAAAGAATCATGGTATAAAAGTAGGAGCCTGGCTCCTAAGAAATCAGAATCCTGTTTACCACAAAGAACCTCTGCCCGACTAGAAGGAGAAGAAGACGCTGGAGGAGCTGGCCTGCTGCTTGCCTTGCTGAGAAAGGAGAGGAAGAGACTTACTGAAAAGACTTTGCTACTTTGTGCTTGAACATTCTCCAAGGGCTTGATCTGAGCTTGCCCCCTGAACTGAACCCCAGGACCAGTGGGTTCTCTGTGCTTTTGCTCGTCCTCCAATTCGAGCCGTGTGTGCATCCCGCTGGAAAGAGACTGCGCCCCTCATCGCCCCTCCTAGGGCCGTGACACTCAGAAGCTTGCCTGCCTCAAACCCGTGAGAGCCCCGCTCCGTCCAGAGCTGCTCTCTGTCCCCGGGCCAGGTCGCCTGCATCCCTGTCACCGCCTGCTACTGGAGCGCGCTGACCGCGCTATCACCCCTCCCGCCGGAAACCGTCCGACGACTGTGATCTACGCCGGGTCATCCAGCTGCACTGACCGTGCCCTGCGACCCCGCTTCGCTATCCCCGGACATCTCAGGCCGCGCCGCCCCCGCTGTGGAGACCCTCCGGCACCGCCGTGCTAAAGGGTCGCTGGCCGCGCCTGCCTACTTGCCCACACCTGCTGATTGAGGACCCAGGAACACTTCCCAAGCTAAGAGTCGCACCGACCTGTGCCGACTCTCCACATCACGAAAGAAGTTCCAGTATCGGGCTCGGGACCTGCAACGCCTTATTTCCCCGTTCGCAGGAATCGATCGCTGTAAGTACTGGAACCACAAGTAACAATTGCAAGAGACCGCAAAGTATCTATTTGAAGCTACGAACAAAGAACATTTGCCTGCTTTACAACCTGGTGGCCTAGCGAAAACGTTATTGGTCTTGTGATAAGTCTGCTGAGATATATATACCTATTTTTACATAAAGAAGCGTATTTTTCTACATATCCAAGGCTGGTGTCCGTTTCTGGGGGGATTGATGTATTTACTGTGTGTGTGATTGTAAGTGCTTAACCAACAACGCCTGAGGAATCGCCTTGGCTGCTCACACCACGCACCTAGAGGGTGAGCAAGGGTCATTCATGAGGGGTTATCCTGCGCCCTGACGTAGAGGAGAGGGTTCCTGCTTGACACAAGGGCAACCTTGCGCCAACCAGAGATCCCCGACTCTAACATTGTTGGCAGCGGCTGGGATTTCGGATTTGCATTTGTAATTTGCATACAGTGAATTATTAATCACCAGATAGTGAGAGCAGACCAAGTAACGCAGCCACAGGTTTTCATTTTTGAACTTTGTTGAGACATCTGCCATTACTGCAACCATGCCTGGCTCAGTCTCTGCTGGAAGAGCGCTCTCTGTGATTTCTGGAATAGATGAGGTGGATTGGGAGAGACTGGAAGGCTACACGATGGAGCAATTGAAAGGCTACAGTGTAAAATTCCGAGTTCCCCATGCTGGATTCAAGAGGAAGAACCAGTACACCAAGGCGTTGAGAGCCTGGAAGGAGTCACGAGACCCACGGAATGCGGGGGACATCGTTCCACCCGACAACCTTGAGGAGCCCAGCAGAGTCCGGTCGCCAGAGGAGCTGGCAGACAGGGCAGCAGACAGGGCGCATACAATGGAGATGGCAAAGTTGGCAGGACAAATGGAAATGGAAAAGCAGAAGTTGGCCCTGGAGGCACAACAATTCCAAATGGATCATGATATAAGATTGAAGGAGTTGGAGCTGAAGGCGAAAAGTTTGGACACCGCTCCTTCTGGTGGCAGCACTCCACCGGTGCAGGTAGAGTCCAAGGTGTACATCCCCAAAGATGTAGTAAAGGAGTATTTTAGAAAGGATGACATAGGGCAGTGGTTTAGAGCCTATGAGGTGGCCATGTCTTCACACCGGGTCCCTGAGAAAGACTGGGGAGCGGGGTTGTGGGGAAGGTTCCTTGCTGAAGGGCGTGACACACTGTTAGATTTGCCCCCAGAAGTCCAGACCTCATACCCCCATATGAAGGAAGCTTTAATGACCAGGTATGGGTTAACTCCTGAGCTATATAGACAGAGGTTCAGGGAGACTAAGAAGATCCCTGAGAGTACGTATGTGGAGTATGTAACTTTTTTCTGCAGAGCACTGGATGGTTGGGTGAAGGGTAGCAAAGTGAATGATTATCAAGGGCTGCTTGATTTAATTGCATGGGAGCACTTGTCCAGTCAATGTTTTCCTGAGCTACGCCAGCACCTGATTGATAGCAAGCTGTCCAACCCGAGGAAGCTTGCTGAGGAGGCGGACCGCTGGCTCAGCACCAGGGTCCACAAGGGTCAAGTGGGAGACTCCGCCAAAGGTGGGCAGGGTCCCCAGCAGAAGAGTGGGGGGGACAAGGGTAAACAGAAGGGGTTCCAAAAAGGCCCCCAAAGTAATTCCCAAGGGAACCAGCAGAAGGTTTCTCAGCCTCCCCCACCCCCGCAGCAGAACGGGGCCCCGACAGGTAGACCTGTTCCAAAGGGGCCCTTCAATTGTTATAGGTGTGGTGACCCGGGTCACATTGCCTCTGATCCTAAGTGTCGCCTGTTTGGTAAGACCGCACCCACTGGTGCTCCACTCCGGCAAGTAGCTAATGTTAATTTTGGGGAGGAGGTAGCAGTCCAGGAGGGTGGGGGTCCCGGGCAGATGACCCTAGTCTCGCTAGGAGACAGTGAGATGGTCCCTGTAACCTACCTGCCCTCTAACACTAAGAAATATGGGCAAGTAGTGACCATCAATGGAAAGAAGGTTGAGGCTCTTAGAGATACAGGAGCCAGCGTGACCTCGGTGAGGCAACACCTGGTGTCTCAAGAGCAGATTGTACCCAATGCCTACTGTAGGGTTGTCAATGCTGACAACATAGAGAGCCGTTGTCCAATGGCTCAAGTTCCCTTTGAGTGGGGGGAGGTCTATGGTACTCTACAAGTCGCTGTGAGAACTGACATGCCTGTAGACTGTCTGCTAGGGAACGACCTGGAGAGCTCCCCTTGGGAAAAGGTGGAGAAGACCACGCATCTGAGGATGGTGGGTCTACCCGACTGGGCGTGCGTGACCACCCGGTCCATGGCAGCCAGTAGGGGTGTTGAGAGGGTCCTGGAGCCTGAGGGAGAGGTCCAGGAACCGGCCTTAGGGAGAAGGCGCGGGAAGCCGGCCCCCGAAGTTCCCACGGCCCAGGAGGAAGCAGACCCGGAGGGGGATGCTCTGGAGCCTACCGGGGAACAGATTGCCGAACTGGGAGACCTGCCTGAGCTGACCCATTGGCAGCAAGAAGGAGGTCCCTCCAGGGAGGAATTCTGCAGGGAGCAGAAAGAATGCCCTTCTCTCGTGGGTATGCGGCAACAGGCTGCAGACCAGGCCAATGGTGTTCAGGCCAAAACACATTACGTGTACTGGGAGAGTGACCTCCTGTATTCCGAGCCTAAGGCTGCTGAACCTGGGTCAGCCCGTGTGCTGGTGGTACCCCAGAAGTTCAGAACCTTCCTACTGGGGCTGGCTCATGATGTGCCTTTAGCAGGACATTTGGGGATGGACAAGACCTATGACAGGCTTGTCACCCACTTTTACTGGCCCCAAATGCACAAGAATTCCGATTCCTACTGCAGAACCTGTCAGACTTGCCAGGCAAGTGGTAAGAGCGGAGGGAAGCACAAGGCTCCTCTGCAGCCCTTCCCCGTGGTCGGTACGCCCTTCCAGCGAGTGGGTATTGACATTGTGGGGCCTCTGGACCCCAAGACAGCCCTGGGCAACAGGTTCATCCTGGTCTTGGTGGACCATGCCACCCGGTACCCTGAAGCCATCCCTCTGAGGACAGTGACGGCCCCCGTGGTGGGACGAGCACTGATGGGAATTTTCTCCCGAGTGGGATTCCCTCTAGAGGTGGTGAGCGACAGGGGGACCAATTTCATATCCACATATATGAAATCCCTGTGGAAGGAGTGTGGGATAACGTACAAGTTCACCACTCCTTACCACCCCCAAGGAAATGGGTTGGTTGAGAGATTCAACCGAACCCTCAAAGGCATGATCATGGGCCTGGACGGTCCAATGAGGCGTAAGTGGGACGTCCTCTTGCCATGCCTGCTCTTCGCTTACCGAGAGGTGCCACAAAAGTCTCTAGGGTTCAGCCCCTTTGAGCTTCTGTATGGTCACCCGGTAAGAGGACCTCTGAGTTTGGTAAAGGAAGGCTGGGAGCAATCTCCCAGGAAACCTCCCCAGAATGTATACATGCTGGCCTTCCGAAACCAGACTCGGCGTTTCAGGCAACTTGCTGAGGCAAATCTGGAAGCCAGCCAGGAGGAGATGAAGCGGTGGTACGACCGGAATGCCACTCTGGTAGAGCTTCAACCTGGACAAAAGGTGTGGGTCTTGGCCCCAGTGGAGCCTTGTGCACTTCAGGATAAGTGGACAGGTCCATTTGAGGTTGTGGAGCGCAAAAGTCCTATCACCTACTTGGTGGACATGCAGTCTCCCAGGAACCCTTTGAGGGTCCTACATGTTAACCGCCTTAAGCCCCACTTAGAGAGGACCGAAGTGGGCATGCTGCTGGCCACTGATGATGGAATGGAAGAGGAGACCGAGCCTCTTCCTGACCTCTTAGTAGCCTCTGAGAAAGATGGGTCAGTGGATGGAGTTAACCTCTCACCCACCCTGACGCCCGAACAACAGGAAGATTGCCGCCACTTGCTGGGGCAGTTTCCCGATAGGTTCTCCCTGGTTCCTGGTGTCACAGATTGGTGCGTCCATGATGTGGACACAGGAGACAGCTTACCTGTGAAGCACAAGGCTTACAGGGTAACTGACAGGGTCAGAGCTTGCATTAAGGAGGAGGTCTCCAAAATGCTTGCGCTAGGGGTGGTTGAGTCCTCCAGCAGTCCTTGGTCCAGCCCCGTGGTCTTGGTCCCCAAAGCTGCTGCGCCGGGAGCCACACCTGAACTCCGGTTCTGTGTGGACTACAGAGGACTCAATTCAGTAACGAAGACTGACGCGCACCCCATCCCCAGAGCTGATGAGCTCATTGATCGGCTGGGGGCTGCCCGGTTCCTCAGCACGTTTGATTTAACGTCTGGGTACTGGCAGATCGCCTTGACCGATGGGGCCAAAGAGAGGTCAGCATTCTCTACTCCAGATGGGCACTTCCAGTTCCGAGTCATGCCATTTGGAATGAAGAATGCCCCTGCCACCTTTCAGAGGTTGGTCAACCAGGTACTGGTTGGGCTGGATGCGTTCAGTGCCGCCTACCTGGATGACATCGCAGTGTTCAGTGCCACCTGGCCCGAACACCTGCGCCACCTCTGGGAAGTGTTGATGGCTCTGCGCCGAGCAGGCCTCATGATGAAGGCAAGCAAGTGCCAGATCGGGCAGGGTTCCGTGGTGTACTTGGGACACCAAGTGGGGAGTGGCAAGGTGGCACCCTTGCAACCCAAAATTGAGACCATCCTGGCTTGGGAACCCCCCAAGACGCAGACCGCAGTGAGGGCCTTCCTGGGGCTCACTGGGTACTACAGGAGGTTTGTCAAGGGCTATGGAACGATTGTTGCCCCCTTGACAGAGCTGACTTCCAAGAAGCAGCCCAGGAACGTGATTTGGACTGACACCTGTCAGAAAGCTTTCGACACCCTGAAGACTGCCATGTGCACGGCGCCCGTGCTCTTGGCCCCTGACTTCTCCAAGGAATTCCTAGTGCAGACAGACGCTTCAGAGCATGGTGTAGGGGCTGTTCTCTCACAGATGACTGAGGAGGGCTGGGACCAACCCGTAGCCTTCATCAGTAGGAGGTTACTTCCACGGGAAAGTAGGTGGAGTGCAATTGAGCGAGAAGCATTTGCTGTGGTCTGGGCGCTGAAGAAGCTAAGACCCTACTTGTTTGGGTCTCACTTCCGGGTTCAGACGGACCACAGGCCCCTCAGATGGTTGATGCAAATGAGGGGTGAGAACCCGAAGCTGTTGAGGTGGTCCATCTCCCTACAGGGTATGGACTTTACGGTGGAACACCGTCCTGGTACAGATCACGCCAACGCTGCCGATCTGTCCAGGTATTTCCGCCTTAGTGACGAGGAACCCCCTGGGCAAGGGTAGTTCTCCCCACATTTCAGCTGGAGGGGACACGTGTTAGACCTGGCACCTTGGCGTGAGTTTCCCTTCCACTTTTTGATGGTGTGCCTCGATTGTTTTGCTGGTGTTGTCCGCTCAGGGCACTGCGCCACGGCTAATCCGTGCCACAGTGCAAGTGCTCCCTAAGTAAAGTGTACCTGTAATTGATGTCCCTGATTGGTTTATTGGATTCACTGTCAGTCCCCAGTAAAGTGCACCAGGGGTGCCAGGGCTTGTGAATGCCAATGCTGCTGGTGGGCTTGCAGCGCTGGTTGCGCCACCCACAGAAAGCGGCTTTGTAAAATGTGTCTAGGGTCTGCCACCGCAGACCCTGCGTGCAGTCCGGGACTGTCGCGCTGACTGCGCAAGTGCCCCCACTTGCCAGTCCCTAAACCTTCCCTTACCTACATATTAGCCACCCCTCTGGTAGGCCCACGGGCAGGGTGCATTGTAGGCATAAGGTAGGACATGCCCTGATGTGTGTGGCATGTCTTAGTAGTGAATTACAGCCCTTTTCGTTTTTCACTATTGAAGGCTACCTGCTCTCCATAGGCCAGAATGGGCTGCTGGAGTCGCTACACGCTGTGACCCCAGTGGACTCATAGAGCATGGTAGAATGTCAAGTTTAGTATGCCTGAACTCAGAATAATAAAATACTTCTTGTAGCCAAGTTTATTTTAATATCCTGGGTTTGTAAATACTACTTTTAGAAAGTTAGTATTTACTGACCTGACCATCTCAGTCCGCCTCTGCTGTGTGTGTGTGTTCTGCCTAGCAACAGTAAGGAGCAGGGTTGGGGAATCCCCAGAGACAGGTTGGCTGCCATGTGGTGGGTAGAGAGGTGGCACCTGGATGGGTGGGAGGAGTACACCTTGACTCTTGAATAGACCTGTGCTCTGCCACCACAAAGCCGGCGCCGCCCCCTGTGGAGCGGCTGATGTCTCTGCCCTGCTGCTGAAAGGAAAGAGCAGAGTCACCATAACAAAGTGCTCCAGAACTGGACTGAGCCAGGCCCAGGCCCCATGGTGCTAAAGAACAAAAGAATCATGGTATAAAAGTAGGAGCCTGGCTCCTAAGAAATCAGAATCCTATTTACCACAAAGAACCTCTGCCCGACTAGAAGGAGAAGAAGACGCTGGAGGAGCTGGCCTGCTGCTTGCCTTGCTGAGAAAGGAGAGGAAGAGACTTACTGAAAAGACTTTGCTACTTTGTGCTTGAACATTCTCCAAGGGCTTGATCTGAGCTTGCCCCCTGAACTGAACCCCAGGACCAGTGGGTTCTCTGTGCTTTTGCTCGTCCTCAAATTCGAGCCGTGTGTGCATCCCGCTGGAAAGAGACTGCGCCCCTCATCGCCCCTCCTAGGGCCGTGACACTCAGAAGCTTGCCTGCCTCAAACCCGTGAGAGCCCCGCTCCGTCCAGAGCCGCTCTCTGTCCCCGGGCCAGGTCGCCTGCATCCCTGTCACCGCCTGCTACTGGAGCGCGCTGACCGCGCTATCACCCCTCCCGCCGGAAACCGTCCGACGACTGTGATCTACGCCGGGTCATCCAGCTGCACTGACCGTGCCCTGCGACCCCGCTTCGCTATCCCCGGACATCTCAGGCCGCGCCGCCCCCGCTGTGGAGACCCTCCGGCACCGCCGTGCTAAAGGGTCGCTGGCCGCGCCTGCCTACTTGCCCACACCTGCTGATTGAGGACCCAGGAACACTTCCCAAGCTGAGAGTCGCACCGACCTGTGCCGACTCTCCACATCACGAAAGAAGTTCCAGTATCGGGCTCGGGGCCTGCAACGCCTTATTTCCCCGTTCGCAGGAATCGATCGCTGTAAGTACTGGAACCACAAGTAACAATTGCAAGAGACCGCAAAGTATCTATTTGAAGCTACGAACAAAGAACATTTGCCTGCTTTACAACCTGGTGGCCTAGCGAAAACGTTATTGGTCTTGTGATAAGTCTGCTCAGATATATATACCTATTTTTACATAAAGAAGCGTATTGTTCTACATATCCAAGGCTGGTGTCCGTTTCTGGGGGGATTGATGTATTTACTGTGTGTGTGATTGTAAGTGCTTAACCAACAACGCCTGAGGAATCGCCTTGGCTGCTCACGCCACGCACCTAGAGGGTGAGCAAGGGTCATTCACGAGGGGTTATCCTGCGCCCTGACGTAGAGGAGAGGGTTCCTGCTTGACACAAGGGCAACCTTGCGCCAACCAGAGATCCCCGACTCTAACAATCTGAAACAACATCCCTGTGTCATCAGGACAGCCCTAGTACTGCTCAAATTTAGGAAAGAGTTGAAGCCACACTACATCATGATGCATTAACAGTCCACAAACCAGTTACCTCTCCTATTACTCATTGACGTTATGCTGGTCTTTGCCACTGTACAGTGCTCTGTTGCCTTTTAGCTAGGTTATCCCAACT
The DNA here is from genome assembly GCF_964204655.1 of Triturus cristatus. Classification (NCBI taxonomy): domain Eukaryota; kingdom Metazoa; phylum Chordata; class Amphibia; order Caudata; family Salamandridae; genus Triturus; species Triturus cristatus. The sequence continues at coordinate 1,091,570,198 of NC_140581.1, forward strand.
GATCTACCCCATGCATCCATACACATACATACATCTAATTGTGACTGAAAATTAGACTGTTACAATTTGGTTCAAATACTGCAATTCTTGCCTCTTCCTAGATTGCCAAATCCAGATTAATGTCAGCCTACTTGGAATATCATCCTACAAAGATATTGCTGCTAAATTATTAACTGCAAAAATATTTTGAAGGGTGGGTTATTTTAGGTTTACTATCCTTGCTATTCTTATCTTCTCATTTATGTTATTTGATGCCATATAAATATTCAAGGTACATAGATGTGGAATTAAGAATTCTAAATTTATGCGTACCTAAAAATATTTTTCTTCACACTACTTTGTGTCTCAACATTTATGGCACAATATTTTTGTAGAATGATCTTTCTGTCCTCAATATTTTGACACACAACCCTCTCTTGGGTAGCCCCTTGTCATCCTCTTGAAGTGGGGAGGTGGTCATTCATTTAGAACATGCAATCCAATTCACTTATTAATTTACACATATTAGTGCATTCCACATACATTGCCCGTAAGGACATGTTTGTAGTTCACAAAGTGTGGTTTCTCACTTGTCAAAAGGTATACTCACATATGCTTCATTATGTGACAAAATATTCACTGAAAGGAGGAAAACTGGCATTAGACTGGGATTGCCCTGGAAAGTTTGAATACATTTGGAGTGTATCACATAATTTGCTATGGTCTATTACCATCCTAAAACTGTTCAGAGTAAGTCCTGTCCAAGTTTCTTGGAAGAGGACATATACATAATTGTTGGGAGGGTAGAGGAAGACTTTTCGCAATGTGGGAAAATAGTTTCCCAGTGGAGCAGAAGATGTTTTAACATGCATATGCTCTCGGGTGGGATATTTTCACATGCATACGTTTACGTAATGTACATTTATGACATGGAAAGGTAGCAGAGCTAGGAGCTTTTTATCAAACAGAAATTCATAGAAGCTTTCCAGGAATACTATTTTGTTCCCATGTATAACCTTTGCAAACTCTGTGATTGCCCTAAAATTGGAAATGTACTTAAAATGTGAATGGAAGTTTATGGGCGTAAATTTCACATTCGTTTATTACATTGAACCTTTGGTCTTTCCAGGAGTAAAGCACCAGGTGGTGCATGTCTGCAAAGTACTCTTTGCTAATACATCTAAGCAGCTGCTACCGACACTTTGTATTCATGCAAAAGGAGGAGATAGGCTGTTTTAAATCTGCATGTGTGCTAATTTATGTGTTGGTCAAGGGGGTCCAGTCCGTGCCTTCCTCAGAATTAGACAAGAATGCTTCACTACCTCGAGCTTCCTACACAAAAACATGGATTGTGGCAACACTCACAAAATCAGCACAGCACGTTTCACTGGTGTGTTTGTTTTACTAAGGCTGCCTTCAGTGAAGCACCATTGCATTCTGGGAGATATAATCTTTGCATCTTTCATTTCCCTTTCAGCCTTAATTTAGCAGTGAAATACTGATCAATTTTCAATAATGTGATTTCTTTCATTCATCTCAATAAGATGATCTCATTTCATTCCTTTAAACTGCTTTGAGGCCCGTCAGGTGTTCAGATTGGGAATGTGTGAAAGGGGGAATAATTATATTCCCCGAGGTCCTCTCTGACCTCTGGAAATTGCGAGTAGCCATGGCAAGTAAAAGGATACCTAAGTGTAAAGCCTTGAAAAGCCAAACAGCATTTTTTACATTGTATTGGTTTGGATGGGCCAATGAGGTTTCCTTCAGCACAGGTGAGATATGATGAAACTTCCTTTTTTAAGGAGATCTGCTGGGTTAAGGCATAGATATTGGCCTTGATTGTGGTCAGGGAAGAGTGTGGGACCACCACAAGTACTGTAAAATAGACACAGGTTCAGTGTGTGTCTCCCATTAGTATTGGGATGGACGTTTGAGTTACTTCATTAGCCTAATTTAAAGGTATAATTTGAGGAAAATCAAGGGGATGCCCTGGAACCCACTATAAGTTATAAGGGTGTTTATTAGCCGCTCATACTAATGTTTTTGATTTACAAAACTTAGAGTCTGATTTAGAGTTTGGTGGACAGGTTACTCCTTCACAAATATGACAGGTATCCCATCCGCCACATAACAAGTGCATTATAGCCAATGGCATTTGAAATAGATCAGACAGGGTATCCGTCAGATTTGTGAGGGAGTAACCTGTAGTGTGGAAGATTGTTTTTCTTTTTTTAAATCTAGGAAAAAGGGTAGATTATTTTCTGAGGCTGCTTGTCGCTCTGTTTGCTAAAGTTCGAGAGATTCAAAAACCTACAAGCAGGTTTATGTACGTTAACACAGAGGCTTGAAACAATCACAAATCATGCATTTGCTGCACTGGTTCCCCCTTTCCATGAGACTCGAGTTTAAATCTCCATACAATACACGTCAGGTCTGATGCCATTAGAGAGCAATTCATTCCAATGATACATCCCTATGCGATCAATAAAATCGATTTCAGAACAACATTGTTGTGTTCCTAAACTTAAAAGTGTACATTTGAGGGCCTTTTACAGTCTGGCTGTCGTTCTCTGTAATCACCTGCCTTTAGACATTAGAATAATTGATGACCACTCTATGTGTAGGGGAGCAATCAATACCAGGCTTTTACCATAGTTACTATTTTTGCCCTCTGTTAGATTGTACTAGTTTTCTCTTCAGTCCGATCTATAGTGCCAATATGTTGATCTAGGCACAAGCATGCTGCACACATGTAATGTAACATAGTAATAGATAGTAGCAAAAAAACAAAACAATTATAGAATAAATAATTTAATCAATCTCAGTCACTGATGGACACTTGGGAAGCATTTCATAACATCCCTTTTTTGCCCATTATGTTGCTATAGACAGGGAGCAGCCACATGCAAATCATTCTTGGTCCAGCTCCAATCTGAATTTCCAGGACAGGTCCACTCCAGAAAGGAGCACAAGCTGCCTCAGACCAATTTCGGCCATCACCAGTGAGAAATAGTTTAGGCTGGGCCGTAATCATGGGGGAGTATGTGAGGGCCAGGCCAGTCCATATTAATCTTTGCCCCCCCACACATACACAACTGATCAAGGCAGCAATCACAGTATTTATTAAAAACTCAGTTTATATAACAAAGAAAATGCGGGGGGAGGGTCAGGGGTGCTGAAGAGTCCCCTTAATAGCTATGCTGGAGTTCATAAGGTCTTCTGACAAATTGTGACTTATTAGTTTAACATGGTGATGTTGTTTACTTTTCTTTCTATGACTGCAAAGTGAGAGGATTTTGTAAAGTGAATTATCTGAAAAAGAATTTAGGATGTCAATTTGCTTCTAATACAGAAAAACATTAAATGCTTGTAAATGAGAGGTGGGAATATTTTAAAACATATCAGAAATTATGAAAGCACAAATGAAGCACATTTTGTTTTGTAATTCTAAAGTGGGATAGAAACAATGATTTTAATAGGATGAAAACAAATATTGTCAATGTACAAATAATAAATATAGTGTTTTATTGCAATATTTGTATAGCGTTTACTACATTTTTGTGTGGCAATTTTCTTTGCCCGTTTGTGGGGCACTGACGCGTTTACCTACAACTTGTAGCCCACAACTGCAGGTCCCAAATATTTATACACTATGGCTGCTGCCTTGTATCTCAGAAAGTTCCTCAGGTATGGGATGATAAAAGCAATGCCTTAGAGGCAGGATTTTTGCCTGTCCATCTATGGCTCCTCTAAGTGGAGATGTAGTTAATGTCTTCAGCCAGGACACAGGCCTCAATGGACCCATTCCAGGCTCACACATTTACCTATCATTTACCATGCATACCTGTCTTGCTGGTCGATGTACGATAAAGGTCTTCTTTTGTACAACACATTTTGCACAACCAGCCTGCAACTGCGAGGGGTGTATGCCAATGTGGAAGCCTGGTTCAAGTCCATGCAGTTTTGACTGTTGTTATTGATCAAAAGTAATTGAGCTATTCTCTTTGTCACAACCTTATAGTGAAATTCATTGTGGGACCTTCCCAACTTTCCCTGTAAAATTACATTTAAATTCTATTTAGTTTTCACCATTGTTGCAGCCCTAAAATGTTTAAAACACTGTGGTTGCCACTAATTTTCCAAAATGAACTACATTAAAATTTCACTTATAAAGCTGGGCAGAGTTAGGAAACTCCACACTTTACAAAGCAGATGAATTTTCCTAACATTATGTGAGGCAGGTTTTATCTCTTCGGGCCTTCTAGGTGTGTTGATTTTCTGATGCAGAATGTCCCTGGTAGAATATCTTCCAGCAACAAAATGCTGAGTGTAGGGGCTGGGCATCCACCACCTCAGATAAGAAGTGGTGAAGACAGGGTTCTGAGTTGAGACAATCTATAAGAAAAAAAAGAAAAAACTTCACAAGCTTTGAATTTCACAAAGCCTGAACATTTTAGAAAATGCATAAAGTTGTGAGTCAGTCAAATTTACAACATTACTCCCTTCTTATTTAAATCCTATCTAATTGATAGAGTTTAAAGTAAGATTGTGGAAAGTTGATGGTACATAGGTGGAGGTGGGAATTGTAAATCTATACTTCCTTATATGTACTTTACTTTCGATATTCTATCCTTGATATTCTTTTATCATGATATTCTATGGGTCGATATTTAGTAGTACAACCAGTATTTGGGAAAGAATGCACCTACAGTGCACAGCTTTAATGTTTGCCATAGTTGAGAGCCATGTCCCTCATGAAATATATTCCTGACTATGGTCCAGGCTACGGTCCTGTGGCACAGTGAGAATGGGATACAAGTCTGGTTATACCTGTCGCACTTAGGGCTTCTACTCCATCAAACCACAACGTGATTAAATTAATCTCTGCCACTTGTGATCACTTGGGGAAATGGACTGATTTGCATATGGCTAGTCTCTGTCAAGGATGGAAAAGCGGACAAAAATGATGGTGTGAAATGCAGCCCGAGTGATTCCCAGCGGCTGATTATTCAAGGTTTATTTTTATCACTTTTTTGTTTGTTTCTGTAGTGTATGTGGGATTTTTAAACACCTTCAAGACTGGTTAATGGCAGATTAATCTACTTGGGGTGTATTTGATAGTGCATTTTCTATCAGCATAAAGAGATAATATGTACTTATAATATGCCCTTTTAAAAAGCTAACAGGTCTTACACAATCATGAAGAGAAACACTTCAATAAGTGATTGAAGGAATTAAATATGACCCATGGAAGATATAATAATCAACTGTTGTCAAATGTGTAGCCTTTCCATCCATTATGATTCACCACATTGTTTATAATTGAGCAACCACTTAATTTTGACAACATTTTGAATTTCAAAAATATTCTCTCCAAACTTTATAAAGTGTTTGTGGTTTCAAGGTTGAACCTTGTTCTAGAAACTAATGAAAAATGTAAGTAAATAGATAAAAATATTACACAATACGCAAAATGTAGTTGCCATAAGGAGTATGTCTCCATATTCACATGGCATTTCGCTCGTTGTCATTTTTATTTTTTACTTTTTACTGATATTTTTTTTTTTTTAGAAAAGATCAACCGCTTTCCCAAAAATTCTTTTCCAACAAAGACCTGCCTCAAACACACTTTTTTTTAAATGTGACAAAACAAACTCCAACCAAACCTTGTAAATATTAACTACCAATCCAAACCGAGCACACATCTGACCTCTTACCAACAGCCCTAGTAATTCAAAAAATGGGTTTACTGGTAAGTGTGTCCCTCTGACAACAGGTGTTAAAGAATCATCATGTACAGCAACTTCACAACATGGTTCATGTTCCTGGGCCAAATGGGCGGCGCGTGCAAATACATGTGTCCGTTCGGCGCATTTTCAAATTGATCTTCTACAGTGTTTAATTTGTTTCTAATCAATGCTTTTTTTGGTTTTTCAGAGCCATGATCATATTTTCCCAGAATCTCCAGCTGTGCCCCTTTGAAGAGCAAGCAGAAAGGGTTAAATATGTAACAGAACTTGCAGAGATTTGTGCTAAAGGAGTATTGAGAGGGGAATGTGGACAAACAGTGGTATGCAAATATGTTATTTTTTATGACGTTCTGTCCGATTTCAGTGTCAATTACATAGCTGCTCAGAAACATATTTTCCACTTGAACCAGAGCATACTACTTACAAACCAGGCCCCCAGTAGATTAGATAACCCTTCATGATACCTTGTATGGAACTTTCCAAGCTGCACAAAATGCACCAATTTTTAGTGTGCTATGTAGTTTAAAAAATATACAAAATATAAATCAGTACAACTGCCTGGTGAATTAAGCATACACCTTAAAGAACAATCAATAACACTGCCAGATGTGTTGTTTGCACTAACCTGAAAAACGGGTTAAGATCTGATTTTTTTTTAAGTTAAATAATTTTTATTAGAAATAAGAAAGCATAGAATAACAAGTGCAAATTAAGCCAATAAGATTATAGGTATAAGCATGCAAGCAAATACAAGGTAGTGTAATACATTGAGCAAGTAATAGATGTAAAAAGGTAATATACATTATGAATAGGGATAATAATGTTGCTAAAAACAAGAGGCGAAAGCAAGAATTATTTATAATATAGGAGTACATAAAGAACCTGAGGAAATAATGAGAATGAGTAAAATCCATAACTAGTAGGTTAATTTTTTATCAACAAAAAAAAAGGGAAAAAGAGGGAGAAAACAAAAGAACAGAGAGAGGAGAGAAGGAAAGAAAGAGAGGGAGGGAAAGAAGAAAAGAGGAAAGAGATTATGGTGATGATGACAGAAAAGATGTAAAGGGAAGCCAAAATAAATCAGATTTGATTTGAAGGTGGATAGAGGGTTGAGGAATAGAGGCGATTGGGTTAAGATCTGATTAACAACAAATTGTTTTAGTAACGTTGACATTTCGTCAATGGGAAACCAATGTGGAGGTAAGAGTTAGCACCTAACATTTAATAGGGACCTAAAAATGACTCTTCCCATGTAGAGCTGCTGTTACTGCTGCTGCCAGGATTCTTATAAAAACTCAAGGCCTCATTCACAAAGGTTTGAGCAATTTAAACTTTGGGTAAGTTTACAATTTAGCTATTCAAAAATCAGAGTGGAATTGTATTTCCTCTTTCTGTATTTATTATGGTGTTTTATACTATATTAATAAACTTCCTTTTCAACCAAAAAAAAAATAATCAGAGTATAAGTTACACTTTTGGAGTAAATGTACCCTGAGAGTTTGTGAACTACCAAAAAGTAGTAAACTTATGCAAAAGTGTAAATTATTCAAAAGTCACCTTTGTGAATCAGACCCCAGGAATGTGGACTCCATCCTCCCTGCATCTGACAAACCTCAAAGCCTCCTTCTCGATGTGCACCACTCCTAGTCAGCTGTGGTCTACACCTCCAATCTCCCAGACATTTCTTCCCTAAGCTAGCCATACCTGGAGGGACCCACACCATATGCAGCAAAATCACAAGAATTCGGTCCATGCGACGTATAAGCACTCTCTTCACATATCCTTCTCTGGCAATGCTCATAGAATCTGGAATTAATTCTTTAGAAATTAGGAAAACTCTTTCTTTTCAAATCTCTGCTGTGGAACATACTCCTTTGTAAGCATCTGCACCTGCATGTTTAATCTCACCACCGCTGCATACCATTACATTGCAGCTCACTGTACTCCAACCACAAGGGTGGACTCAGTATCCTGAAACTCTTCTCACACTATATTTATCGCTCTGTCTTTAAAGCTACATGGTCTGTTTCCTATTAAGTTACAAGTCTTTAATTCTTCTATTACTCATTCAATCTTATTAAGGTCTTCCAACACTTATTTAGATGATTTTGTCTCTATAGTGCTAATGTCAAAATGTGTCTGTTTTCGATGCAGGACACCCTGCCTGAGTGATCGGCCACTGTTTGCGGCCAAAATGTTTGATGCTGATGATTGCAATTTATTACGCGCACAGCTACTCCAAAGAGTATCCCGGCATGACGCCAGCTAATAACGGAATAACAATTCTCAGAATCAGCACGTTTGCGAACGGGAAAAAGCCTTTCAGAATGTATCATCCCAAAAGGCAATTGCAAAATGGGGAATCGCAATTTTACGATTGCCTATTTTGCGAATGCATTTAGAGAATTGCAATTTGCGATTCTGTGAATGCAATGCAATGCAATGCAGGAACTGCTTTTTAATTTGTGACCCTGCTTTAAGGATCAAATCCTTAGAAAAATGCACAATTTTAAATTTTTCTTCGTGCCATGTGGCGCACATGCATATTTCAGTGGTGCAACAGAGTGTCCTTTTTGCATCCTTGCACCCTTGAAAATGCATGTGCAATTCCCATTCATTCCTATGGGCCTCTAGGCCCATAGGAATGAATGTGAAGGCATTCCTTAATGGCGAATTGCAATTTGCGACTCGCTATTGAGGAATATGTAGGAATCGCAAAATATTAGCAGAAACCTACATACATCACATTTTGCGAGTCTAAAATAGCGAATCGGTAAAAATCGCTATTATAGACTCGCAAAATGTAATGTTGATACATCTGGCCCCAGGAGGCTTACACTTGTATTAGGAGCCATGGCTTGTTTTTTTGTTTTTTATGTGAATAGCACCGGGTCCCTCATTGCACGTAGTTCCAAATTCCGTTCCAAGCTGCCGATCCTAGAAACATTATGTTGCTTTTAGAACAAACTCGTTATGGTTTTTGTACCCCATACTATATGCTTGTTTGTCACCCTGCTTACTCCAAGTTTTAAATGCTACTATTGTTACCCTATATGCCCTGTTGTAACTGTATCATGTTTTGCAATTCAGTCATGCATTCTGGTGTCCTGTTGTGTCTCTTATTTTTCCAAATCTTTTGATTAATTCTCCATTATAACATCAGACATATTTTTTACACCTTGCTGACAAGTCAATATGATACATTTCATGACACATACCATCATCCTGTATATGTAGTTTCGATACATCTACAGCTGCAAATACTATTTCCCCCTCTCGGGTACATGTAGGCCACATACCGTTCTTTACTCAGGGCCTGATTCACAAAGGTTGACTTACACTTTTATGTACGTTTATTGTTGTATCTTTGTGAGTGAGGAGTCTCTGCACATAAAAAGAGGTCTTTTTATGTTCGGAGACTCTGGAATTGTAAGGATACTACTCGTAAATCCCTTTGTGAATAGGAAACAATTGTAAACTTACACAAAAGCCTAAGTTGCCCTTTGTGAATCATGATCGTGTTTAGGATATCAAAAGACTTATTTACAAGCCCCTTGAGCCGATGTATGTCACCCTATAATATTTCCCTGTCCAGATGAAGCATCTTTAGTCCCTTCAATTTTATCTATCATTCCCCGTCCTTCAGGAAATCCTGCCATTTGGCCCAAATCTTTTCAAAATTTTGAGGCCAACCTCTGGCCTTGCATACTGCGACCTCACCCGCATGCACCAATCCATGTTGCAGGACCATGATATCAAGCTGGGCTGTGTCACCACTCCCATTGTGCAGTGCCCTGAGACCCAGGTGGATGAAGTCCGAACAACAACAAACATAAAGTAAAAATTAAATGAATTTGCCTTTTCGTACTTTGACAAGGCTGATTAACAAAAGAGCTGTCAGTTTCTGTGTGATACTGGCAAAATATGTATGGTGTTAGAGTACTATTTAAAGTCAGTTAAAATATCACAACATTTAATAACAAAACATATCATGTTGCAAAAAAGCGCAATACCCCAAAGAAAAACACACCTTTGCAAACAATTAATTTTAAACAGATGGCACTTAAATGCTCCAAATGTTTCTAGAGAATACTAAAATAAATTACTGAATCATGCAAAATATAAACTACATAACAAGAAACAAGTTTTATAAAGTTTTAAATGACCATCTTGTGGTTCATGTGACACTTATATACCACTCGGCCTTCAACTAATAATTTATAAACTTATCCAGAACCCCTACTGGCAAGATAAACAGATTTTGCAACCAGGTATAGAAACAACAAAGGGCGCTCCGCAGTTAGTACCGGGAAGTGTAAGAAGCAATAGTAAAGTTTGTGCTACTAGGAAAGGAAGGGTCAGTTACCGATTTAGCCCTAATTGACTCTTCAGAGAAGAGAACAAAGCAAAGAACAAAAATCCTATCTGAGCACACATGAAGTAGTTCAAGGATGATCTTGAGATCACAAGTATTTTCTTTGTCCACTTTTTTTTTTTTTTTTTTTTTTGAAAAACCTTTATTTTAGATCAGTGACACAGCTATTCAGCCGACAACCCGGAGGTACGGCAGCTTTAGAGATTCAACACATGCTTGCGTCCACATATCACTGACAGGAGAGCCAAAGGTTCTATTTTGCATAAACATAAATACAACCCTAAACACAAGCAAGGCGAAAGGTACTGTAAACACCAAGAGAGGTTCCCATCAGGGGGGACGAGCCCCATCACGTCCAACAGGCACAGATCTATAGTAAGGGAAAGGAGGGAAAGGCAGAGACTCTAGAAACAATCACATATCAGCGGGAAAGTCAAAGCCGGAAAAAGACTAAGGGGAAAGTTGCTCCTCAGGCGGATCCGGGTCGGGGAGCAGGCATATGTCCCCTCTATACTGGTTCCATGGCCCCCACACAGCATGCCATTTCCGAGGGCGCCCCCGAGCACAATACACTGTCTTCTCCCTAAACATGCTCCAGTCCATGTTTTCCATCCACGCTGTCAATGTGGGCGGCCTATTGGAGCCCCACAGCCGAGCGATATCGCGCTTGGCTACCATGTTCCCCAGGGTCACCCACTGAGTCTGTGCCGCGTTGTGGTCAGTAGGACTCCAGACATTCAGGAGACAACATCGCGCCTCAGGCTGCATAACAATTCCTGTCACCTCCCCCATCACCTCGTGGACTTGCCTCCAGAACTCCATAATCGCACCGCATTCCCAAATAATATGGAGGAAGGTACCCACCATACCACAGCCTCTCTTACATAGGCCCTCCTCAGAGAAACCCATGTGGACCAACCTGGGCCCCGTCACGTAGACCCTATGGAGTATTTTAAGCTGCACCAGCTGCAGGCGCGCGGGGATAGCGACCTCTTTGGGAGAAGAAACTGCGTACTGCCAATCCTCATCATCTAGTTCAAGGCCGTCCCTTATCCATTGGGCGCGCAACCCTAGGAGAACATCCGCCCGAACATTGATAAGCTTCTTATAAATGAGCGAAATCGTGCTCTCTGGCATGTGACCATCCAGGATCCGATCCTCCAACGGAGAGGACTCGGGCACCTTCTCCCCCTCCACAAGGACTGACCGCAAGGTGTGGCGCACTTGTGCATAACGGAAGAACTCCGTGCTCCCCAGCTCGTATTCCTTCTGCAGCTCCTCGAACGACTTTATCTTACCCTTAACCAAAAGGTCTCCAACCCTGGATATGCCAATCAAATCCCATTTCTCGAACCCTTGTGTGCACCAAAGCTTCCCCAGAATCTCGGAGTCAAACAGAGGGGTGGCAAGGGTAAGCTTACCCCTCCAGCCCAGCGAGTCCGTCGCCACCTTCCACACATGGACGGCCACTCTGGTGGGCCCCGTGAGGGTGAGGTCCGACGATTTCGAATACAACGCTCTGTGGTAATTACCCCCACGGAGCAACCAGCGGTCCATGGCGAAGCCAGGGCTAAGCGCCGGACCATAGACACCATGGTTAATCGCGCTCAACTGGGTGGCCCAGTAATAACGTCGAATGTCTGGAAGCGCGATACCACCGTCGTACCACGGAAGCGTCAACTTAGCGACTGCGATACGCGGACGCCCGTCCCATAAGAGCGTGCGCTGGTGGCTTTCGATCTCACGGAAATAGCTGGCCGGGACCAGGTCAAGAGTATTCTGCAGGGCATAGAGGAAACGGGGAAGGGACATCATTTTAAACAGTGCAGCGCGGCCAAGGAGGGAGAGCGGCAATCGCCGCCAGCCCGCCACATCCCGCCGCAGGCGCGCCAAGGGAGGGAGCAAGTTCTTCTCGTAGCGCAAGATGGGGTCGGTGGAAATATAGATCCCCAAATACAAAAAGCCCTGCTGGGCTATCTGGATCGAACAGTTACGCGGAACAGGCGGGACATCCCCACACAGGACATACAAGTGTGACTTCCCCCAATTAATGACTAGGCCCGAGTTTCTACGGAAAGATGTCAAGACGTCACAAACCACTATCAGAGATTTCTTAGGCGAGGCAAGATATAACAGAATGTCGTCAGCATAGAGTGAAATACGGTCTTCGTGGTCAGGCGACCAGCGAAGCCCACGTATATCCGGGTGCCACCGTATCCACGCCGCCAACGGCTCAAGAGCAAGGGCAAACAGCAACGGCGACAGGGGGCAACCCTGCCGGGTGCCTCTCCCGAGCTCGAAAGGTGCCGACGCCCGCCCGTTCACCACGACGCTTGCAAGAGGCCCCTCATAGAGCAGCCTCACCCACCCCACGAATCCAGGCCCGAAGCCGAAATTGGCCAGCACCGCCCACAAGTATGCCCACTCTACCGTGTCAAAGGCCATCGTGGCGTCGAGGGACGCCACAATAGCCGGCTCTCGTATCGTACCCGTCCTGGCAATCACTCCATGGAGGCGTCTAAGGTTTAGTGCAGTGTTACGGTGCGGGATAAAGCCCGACTGATCCGGGTGGATCAAGTCGCCAAGTACCCGGACCAGGCGGTTCGCGAGAATCTTGGCAAGGATTTTCGGCTCGGCGTTGAGGAGCGAGATCGGCCGATAGGAACCACACCTATCCCGGGGCTTTCCGTCTTTATGTATTACCACGATCGTCGCCTGCCGTTGATCGAGCGGAAGAGACCCGTTCCTCCGCGCCTCCACGAACATGGCAGTCAAGTGAGGAGCAAACTTATCCGGACAAAGCTTGTACAGCTCTATCGGCAGACCATTTGGGCCCGAAGCCTTGCCGGAGCGCAACGCACGGATAGCACCTGCCACTTCGTCTACAGTGATATCACCATCGAGGTCCTCCCTATCAATGGCGGAAAGGCAGGGCAGAGCGATGTCACGCAGAAGATCACATGAGTCCTCAGTCGGTCTATCCGAGACCGAGGCGTATACCGTACGAAAATAGTCTGAGAAACACCGGACTATACCGTCGGGATCAGTGACAACCTCTCCCCCATCCGTCAACAACTCCGGCACCACACGATTAACACGCTCCTTTTTGTCCCGCCATGCCAGCAATTTCCCGGCCTTATCACCAACATCATACAACCGCCCCTGCTGCTCCCTGTGGAGGGTCTTGGCGGCTTTTGTCACCAGATCCCTATACTCCAATTGCTTCAGGCTCAAATTGTGCAGCGTGGACGTCTCAACATCCCCCTCCAAGGCCAACTCTAAAGCCGCTATCTCGTCCTCCACTTGCATCACCTCGGCGTCTCTCCGCCGCTTGGCGGCCACTACCAGGGACAAGGCTTCTCTCAGTACAGCCTTAGAAGCTTCCCACAAGGACACCGCGGAGTCAACTGAGCCCTGGTTTTCTCGAAAATAGTGGTCAACTGTCTTCAGCAACGCGCTGCGCAGCTTGGGGTCCCGAAAGTACCAGGGGTTAACGGGAGCCACCCTGCCCCCCGCCACCCGGCCTATGTCCAGACGTGCCCACACCGGTGAATGATCTGATATGCCCCGTGCCATGTGCCTAACCTCAGTTACCAAAGAGGCGTGTGCCGCCAGAGTGAGCAGATAATCAATCCGGGAGAGACTCCCGTGGGACCCGGAGTGGAAGGTGTATTGTCGCTGAGTGGGGTGCCGCAGCCTCCAACAATCTACCAGGCCAAAAGTATCAATAAAGTCGGGAAGCCACTTCTGAGCCCCCCCGGTGTCTCTGGGCGGGTACCTATCTAGCATTCCAGAACCAACCGCATTGAAGTCCCCTCCCACCACTAGCATCCCTTCGGGGAGTTCCAACAAGGCCTTGCCCAGATCAGCAAACGTGGAGGCCTGCAAGGCAGGAGGGACATAAACAGAAACCAAAACCAACGTTCTGCCCTCCCACCTCCCCGACACGGCCACAAAGCGCCCCCTATCATCAGCAATGGTGGAGTCAACCTCAAATGGTAGGGAAGCTCTGACAAGTATGCCCGCACCCCTGGAGCCCGAGGAAAACCCCGAGTGAGCAATGAATTTGTAGCCCTTTCTGTTAAGTGCATAACACATATTCCCTATAAGGTGGGTCTCATGCAAGAGGACCACATCTGGCAAGGTCCGTTTCAAAAATTGCAGGACTATCCCCCGCTTTATACGGTCCCCTAAGCCATTAACATTCCAGCTGAGTACATTTAAGCCCCTATCCCCCATCCCTGAACACAAAGAGACCTCCCCCCCCCCCAGAGAACCACAATCGGACAATTCTGACAGTCATTGCTACGCCTTGCAAGAAAAACAAACAACCCCAAACAACAACCCCAACCTCCTGAAACCCCCCCCCCACCCTGCACCCCTGCGTCAGCTTACAAAGCCCCCCCAACTTGCAGTGTGCCTGTCGCCCTACCAAAAACAAATCTACAAAAAGCACCCCAAGGGAGGAAAGTGCCCCTATCTTCCCCCCGCCGACCTCCCATTACTGCAATAAGATGCGAGTCACTGTCCAGGGCTGAATCGAAGCAGGCCAGCACCGAAGGTATCACTTCTGTCCATCCCGGTCGCCCTCCACCCCATCCACGCTGTCCCGGTCGGGCTGTCGCCGAGGGAGTGCATCCAACCAGGCCCCTGCCATGTCCGGCGATTCGAAGAAGAAAGTCCGATCCTCATATACCAGACGCAGCTTAGCGGGGAAAAGCATGGCATACTTCAGGTCCATGTCCCTAAGCCGCCGCTTCACCCCCAGGAAACTTTGCCTCTGTTTCTGCACCAGCTGGGTGAAATCAGGGTAAAAGCTCACAGAGGCATTTTGAAAAGGCACCGGGCCTGTCACCCTCGATGCTTGCAGGATAGCGTCCCGATCTCGAAAGTGGAAGATCCGGGCGACAATCGGCCGCGGGGGGGCTCCCACCTTAGGCCGTCCACCAGGCACTCGGTGAGCCCGCTCCACCGCGAAAAACCTGCCGAGGCCCTTTGGCGCAAGATGATTCACCACCAGATCCTCGACGAGGAGGTCCACGGAGAGCTCCTCCGAAGTCTCCGGGACCCCAATAATGCGCACATTATTGCGCCGGGCCCGACCTTCAAAGTCCTCGAGCCGGCGAGCGGAGAGGTCATTCGCGGTTCGTAGCTTGCGGACCTCAGCCTGGAGCTCCGAGACATCGTCCGCGAGGCCAGTAGTCTTGAGGTCCAGGGACTTGACCCGCTCATTGGTTTTTCCCAGGTCCGCGCGAATCAAGGTGACGTCGACCAAAATCATGTCCACCTTGTGCGCCAGGGTCTCGAACTGTCGCCCAATCGAAGATTGCATCCCATCTATCGCCCCCTTGATATCCTGCAATGATAACTCCGAGGCTGGGGATGAATCGGCCTTCTGTGCTTCCAGCGACTGTCCCGATCCACCAGGCGACCCCTTCTGCTGAGCATAACGATCCATATTGTTGGATTGGATATAGCCTCCCCGCCTGGTAGTCTTAGACTTCGACCTGTCTGCCTCCGATTTGGTCGACATCTCGGACAGCAGGACGGTCAGTCGCAAGAGGAGGTCCCCCACTCAGGTAGAGGAGACAGGGACGACTAGGTCTTCAACAGCCAGTCAGGACCGGGTGGAGGTCTTCCAGACAACAGAAGATCTGTATGACGCACTCCCAACCCGGAGCAAACAAAGGGCGAGAAAGCGAAAGTGAAAGTGCCGCGGCATCCGACCGTCAGTTCACACCTCCCAAGGCCGCTGTTGTTCAATTAGTGGCCGGGCATCCTGCCAACGCAAGCCCCTGGCATCCTTCGGAGGTAGGCCGCAATCTTCCGCCGTGCACAACTTCGGTCCCCGGTGGGCGATCTTGGCCCGGACACCGTCAATCGCCCCAGCTGTGACTCATCTGCAGGATTCCGTGCATTAAAATCAGGATTTAGGACAGGATGATTGCCGGAGGGCGCGAGGGTAGCGGGAGCTCAAGGCTCACGTGGCCATCTTGGTCAAGCGCTAGGCTCCTCCTCTCTTTGTCCACTTTTAATCAATAAACATAATTTCAGGTCATACGAAATCCAGTTCTTTCCCAACCCATGTTCAATCTGAGTTCTCAATACAGCCAATGATCCAAATAAACCAATCCACGTGATCAGTGTTGGTTTATTCAACAATACAGCTTGATACAGCCAACACGTGTTTCGTCGTATGGTAATTCGTACCTCGACTTCTTCAGGGCTGTGGTGATATCGGTAACTGCAATGGTATATATAATCATTAAAATGAGTCTAGTATGGTCCAGTTTGAGGTTTAGTATCAATCTACAGTCTGTAGTGAATCGCAAGGGACTCACAGAGTATTCCACCTGTATTAACGGTCCGATATAGTATTCGCAGCAACAGTTAGTAGTAGAAAAGTAGCGTGTTGAGCACAGAGAGTATTCAGTTTCTCAATGTGTTGTTCTCTATGTATTGCACTGGCAGCAATAACACTAGTGTAATTATAGTTAGGCCACAGTTTCCATAGGAAACACTTTTTTTGTTTTCTTAATTACTTTAGTACTGCTAGACAAATCTGCACAAAACCTAAAATAAAAGAACATCCACTGTGGATTCTGGATGGTAATTTTTTGTAGCTCCATCTAGAAGGGACCAAGAAAAAGGGCAAGGGGTTTAGACCCAAAAGTTCCATTTCCAATTCCTGCTCAATACAGGAAACAAATAGCTGAATGGAATTACCTCAAATAAAGAAATCTGTGGCGCAGACCTCCCAGGTTACAAACTTTATCCTGAAAGTTAATACAAAAGAGCACAGAAGGAAGTAGGGTAGGCATGTCCCATCTCAAAGGCCCATTTTGAAGTGTACAAATACCCTCATAGACACATTTTTAAAAAAATACTGACATTTTTGCAGCATTCACAGATTCTCCACAAATACCAGCGTGGCCCATGTGGTACCACAGACCCACTTTTGATCCCACGCCACCTGCAAACTTACCACATTTAAAGTTGCTAAACCAGGACAAGCATCACAGATTCATGTGCCAGCAATTATGCATAGAACCCTGCAACTTGCAAACGGCTAGACCCATTCGTGATTGTGGCTAATCATGCTCAGCAGGAGTAGATACCCAGGTACAGTTGTGGGCAAGACCTTTCCCTACAGCCCATTCCCATTTTATTAATTTCCTATGGTTATGCACAGCTGGGGGTAAGATGTACCAATGGCCATGTGTAGGATGGGTCGGACAGCTGTGGAGCTGCTCAAAGCCTTACAATTAGCATGTTTTGTATGAGACTCTCGTAGACCCTCATCTTGTTCATGTGTCTCCAGACTCGAGGAACTTGGCATGGTCCCATCCTAATATCATCCCTACTGTCTTGAGACTTCCACTCTATGGACTTATTTTGAAGTCCCCTTTCCCCTGCTCTTAGCAATTGACTCCTGCAGGAGGGGATGGAGGTGGTAATCTGAGCAAATGATTCGCACATGGGTTTCTGGACTGTCAGATCATCCAATTTAGGCACTATGAGCTGGTCCAGAGCACCGCTCTTTCATTTTACATTGAGTAGCCTGCCCCTTAATGTTGATGATCACACCATGCATCCATTTCAATTGAAATGTACATGTGTATAACTTCTGGAGGGTTTTTAATTTGCAACAGTATTTCTTTAAAGATTGAGCTCTACCTCCAGATTTGCCCAGGGCATGAGCTAGAAGTTCCTTGACATGTTTGCGTTCCATCCAGGAAGCCCTACTCTCAATTTACTACTTTGGAGCAGACAATGTCAAACATGCCTCTCTCTCTCAATCTCCTGAGAGGGCAGAATTTTAGCAATGGTCAAAAGTGGCAACTCTTTAGTTATCAGAGCCCTTGTGTGTTAATAGGTTGAGTCCTGGCTTCATTGTACACTATGTAGTTAATTCACAGAAATGGATCCTGCTTCCAACCATTACTTTCTATAGTGACTAGTTCTCCATATCCCAAATCTAAGGTTGAATGAAGAGGGATTGGGATGATGGGTTTGTTTGCTTCTGGTTTGGATTAGACATTTGTAATTCAACATGTATGGCAACATTCTTCATTTTGATTCAATGGGAGTGACTGGTCCTTTTTCTCCTCATCCTCTCACATGAGGTTTGTACCTAGTCCAATCGAAATTTGGAAAAGCAAAATTTGGTGCTGCTAGCGAGTCATTTTTTATTCCATTTATTTTTCTAATTGCTCCTGATATATTTTAATCAGTAAAATTATTTTGCGGCTACTGGGTATTTATTATTTAACAACAGAGGTGGCAAAGAGGGTGGAAGTGCTGATGTTTGGATTACCGACTATCATTTTCAATTACACCAACTAATTTCTTCTTTTCCAGTCCTGTTTCCATCCTCTCTCATCCCAGGCTGGACATTGGTACTCCCCTGGGGCATCTTACAAGACTCCTTAGAGTGACAGAGTGAATCTACTTACAGATCTCCTTAAGAAAGGGGCTTCCATTTTGCGCATCAACATGGCAATGATGCCTTGGACCCAGAGCACGCAAGGGCAATGGCCCCAATAGGAAAGAATCACCGGAACTGGGGATCAGTAAGACCTTCACATCCCTGGGCATCAGTACAAATGTATCTGCAGCACTGTTGATTGTTGCACACCTGACTTTGGGAAAGAACTAATGGCCTGCCAAAGGTGACATGACTTATTGGTAGGACTGGATGAAGACAAATTGAGTTGGTGTGGTTAACTACAGAAATGCTCATCCCTAAGTGGCCAAAACAAGGAGGCCATGAACAGGGGTGTAGCTTTGTCAGTAAGATTGGGAGTGTTTGAGTTTCAGATTTTCCAAGCATTCACACTGGCATATCGGCTAAATACATTCATGAGAAGCAGGGCATGAGTGAGATTAAGGGTCAGTGGAAAGGGAGAGCTGTGCGGATTGTTAGCGGTAAGTAAAACACAATATTTTTTTAAATAACCAACATTTTTCATTTTTAAAAACTTCAAAATAGAGAGGAGAGAGAGTGTGTGTTAAACCCAGCAGTTTTGGGCTGGCTGATACGCATCAGAGCCAAATAGGATGAGTACAATACAGCTGTCCGAAAACCTGTGTTCACCCTCTGGTAGCTTGGCACCGAGCAGTCAGGCTTATCCTCAGGCATCGAGGGTAAAGTATTGACACAACATCCCCCCTGGCAACAAAATACTAAACACTGTATGTATAAAAACACTTATTATTATATTACATACACACACACACAAACACACACACACTGAAATCAAAATGAGATACACATTGTAAATACACTCTACAGTCAAAAGCAATTGTCAAACTTCTCTATTGAAATCAAAACGAAACACATATTGTATGTACACTTTAAAGTTATATGCAATTGTTGCACATTCCTATTGGAGAAAGGTCAAACAGTCATCACTCTCTGACCACGCCTCGTGACCCAACCCCTCAGTCCTTCAACTCCACCAGCCAACTATACACGTTGACCCGGCTGGCGCCCTGTTTACTAGACAGTTGGAATCAGCTAACACAGAAAGAAACAGTTACTTAGTTTCATCCATTCGAATTAGACCTCCAGGTGCCCGATGGCACCTGCACGAGTGTGGGATTGCTATTCCCACTGCAGACAAAAGGTTGTGACACAGAAAGCTGGTGCGCTACCACTTCTGGGGAAATATTTTCCCCTCAAGCGGAGGTGTGATATGCCATAGCGCCCGGACAGTCAGCTGCAGATGCCCACAAGGCACACAAAACCCCTTGGGTCTAGTGACAGTGTTTTCCACAACAAAGCAGCCTGTGACGTGAGTCCAGGGAGAGGAAGCCAACGACCTCAGATGGAGGCCGCAATGTCAGGCACTGTCGTCCTCCTGATATGTAGGCTGAAGACAGTCTCAGCTCTCGGATCAGGCTCTGCCAATCTCCCTCGGACTCATCACGCTCTGGAGAACAAGTGAGCACAGTCCCCTGGTTGCAAGCATGGGTCTCTCAATTTCTGCAAGCTTCCCCCACACTCCTTGAACTCCTCACGCCCCAGCACCTCAGATGGCTGCTGATCCTTGCACACACAATCCTCTTGCACAGCAAGAAGATGGTGTATGTCAGGATGGTCCTTGTCCCAACCACGATCACTTCCATCTGTCTCCGCCGCAACCAGTAGGGTCAGTGAGATCCTTTGTGTCCCTGGAATCTGTGGGTGGAGGCCAGCTCACCAGCCATTGAAGAGTACTTAGGGACACAGGCAACAACAGTTGGCACTTAGCTGCAGGCCAACAACATCCAGGCAACATCTTGCAATTGATAGTCCCCTTCTTAGAGCACGACAAGCTCCAGGCCACTACGAGTCCACAGATAGTCCAGTTACAGTCCCTCCTGCCCTAATGGTTCCTCATGTCAATGTCCCGGTGTCGAACCAGCCTAATATGGCTCCAAATCCAAAAGTGTCTCTACATTCGGAAACCAAAGTCCCAGCATTTATACCCACCATGGCCTTTGAAGATGCAATCAGTTCAAAAGGCCACCTTTGAAATGCACAGGCCCTCTCTAAATTTTATCCTGTCTACCATGCTAGCTTGGGAGGTTTGATTACAATCTTTAGTGGGGCTAAGACCCTGCCCCTTAGAAAGCTGGTGACAATTCCACCCCCACGTACCCGTCCCTGAAACACCCTTAGAGTCAGAGGTCTACTGTTTCACATGAACCCCTAGTTTATGTCTCTCTATTAGGAATGCACAGATGTGGCTGTCTAGCATTAAGTTGTGAATTAGGAGACAGGCCGCTATGCACACAAATCAACACACATCGAAATGCCCACTGTCCGAAAGTGACATTTCAGGCACTGTAATGTTCAACTCTTTCCCACTACCGGAGAGGATTCACCATTACAAACTTATCAATACACCCTTGATACCAAACACTATACTGTTACTATTCTGCCATTAGGAAATAATGATTGACAGCCTTTCCCTACACCCCCTCATGCTAATCCAATGCAAGAAGCAGGTCCCATTGTACTAAACCCACCATCTGGTGTCTTTCACAATTCTTACAGGTAACACATACACACACCTGACCAACCTGTCCCCAGCACCACATCCTATCATCAGGGAGACTCTGATTTAGCAGAAGACATGCAGAACCTTGGTACGTAGCTTTCTAAATTCCAAACTGAGTAACAGTAACCCGTGCACACAGGCCCCACCAGGTCAAGCCTGTAGCACAATTCATGGGCTACCTCCATGGATAAATGAAAAGGTAATGTGCCAACAAGGGATTTTGTTTGAAGAAATTATATCTTTTTTTAGTTTTAGAAAATTAATTTGAAAATGAGTTCAAGACTGATACTCAACAACACATTATTTGACTGAATTGATCAAATATGTAAAACACACACGGGGTATCTATTTCGTGAAAAAATCACAGATCTTTTTATATATACAATCAATAAAAAGGAGTACAAATAAACAATTGAATGTGCAGTGTAACATGAAGAGAGAAAAAAATAAATGTTATCCACATTTCATGAAACAAAATATCCAATCCAAAAGAAAACACAGAGATCTATCTCATATTAGGAGAGCAAACGACTGTACATAGATGTTATGGATATAGATAATGTAGTCGACGTTTCGGTCTGTGATGGCGTCAATCCGTCAGACCATCTTCAGGACAGTGGAGATTTCTAAAAAGGACTCTTATGACTCATTGAATTCAGTCTGAGTAGAGGCAATTTCATCCCCTCATCGAATGGATTATGCTGGTTCCGATCTTAGTTGGATGAAGATATTCCTTCCTGATATCTATGGAGGGATAATAGAACACTGCAGGGCAGCACTATGAG
This sequence comes from Triturus cristatus, assembly GCF_964204655.1. Lineage (NCBI taxonomy): Eukaryota > Metazoa > Chordata > Amphibia > Caudata > Salamandridae > Triturus > Triturus cristatus. The sequence goes on from NC_140581.1 coordinate 1,091,592,135, forward strand.
TGTGGTACTCTTGTACGTCAAAAGGAGGAGACTATCCTTCCTGGTTTAAGGTTCTTTATTGGGAACTCTGTGATGACAATTTCTATCCGAGAAGAAACGAATTCAACAACCATCCGCAGGCAGGAACCAAGCAGTGCAGCAGTCCCATGAGGCGCATTCAAGATATATGCCTCTGGTATAGGTCTTACCCCATGACAAGGGACTTACAGCTAACTTGAATCAGCCCATAATATATACATTGCTCCACAGTATGTATATGAGGAGCACAGCGCTTTGACACTGCACAGCAGTGCCAAACGCACTCAAGTCCTAAGGCCAGCATCCAGAGTAGCGGAAAACTGGGAAGGAGAAATGAAAAAAGGTACAGGTAAAGCACCCTAGAAAGGGCTATTTCCAGCACTGCCCTCTCCCAACCAAAAGCCAGGGGAGTTAAATCAATACCTTTACAAACTTCCCTGCACTGAGTGTTAGACCCTGAACAATGGCTCATCTCCCCTAGTGGAACCCTCCAGCTCTGCATCACCTGAGACCTCATTCTATCCGTCCCGCCTTTTCTCAGGGCCCACCAAGCCTCCCCTAGGAACCCCCCTTAACCCAGTGCTCCTGTTAGCCCGGGGGGTCTGACTCCTGTCCTCCCCCTGGACAACCTTAGTTCACCGGTAAGTAATCCAAAAAGGGGCACTGACACCCGCCAGTGTCCAGGACCAAGATCCCGCCCACCCCAAGCCCTCGGACTGAGGTAATTGTCCGGGGGGGAGGGTGATCCACCTGAGGGCAGGACCTCTGCTATTCTCTGTCCCTCTCACCAGCTCCTGGTCCTCCATGGTGTGGTCGCAACCCTGTTGTTGAATAGAGTCTGGATAGTAATGATCTCTTCTACCCCTGTACTCGTTTTAGGAAGTTCCCCATACCTTCTATTGAAGAGGGGTACCCCTATATCCTGAACAGGGGTGATGCATGTGTCAGCCACCCCCCTTGTTATCCCTCCACTAGGGAAGACCCTTCTGTTGATGGCATCCTGGTACTGCCCTGGCTCCTCCCCGGGTGCTCCCGCCTGGAGTACACCGCACCCTGGGGCTGTGTAGTAGGCATCCTAGACCTCAGTCCACCCCTACTCTCCCTTCTCCATTGAGAAGAGATACGGCCCTCCCAACCACCCAACTCCACGGGCAATTGCCCATGCTTATACGTACCTCCCTTACCCCTGATGAGGGATGACCGGAGCCATCCATGTTAGTTTCCTCTCCTAGTGCCTGTCCAGCCACTGCACTGGACCCAGTTGATATGCGGCCACCACCCAGCCATGACCTAGCCATCGTGGCTTGGAAATCCAACCCTGCTGCACTCAACCCCAGAGCCAACTTCCCTTTTCTTGCCTCCATGCCACGCCTTCTCTCTGCTCTTGCCCTCCTAATTCCCATTGATATCTACTGGGCTCCATCACGTGTCCCCTTTCTCTCCGCCTGCACCCCAGTTCCCTGTAGGACTGACACTTAGAGGCGACACTGCTTCCTGCCCGGGGGCATGCCACAACCCATTCCTGCAGCACTTGATTCTGGAAAGCATCAAGAGGGGTACTCTGTCCCTCATTATCCTCAACTTCACTCTCCTCTGAATCTCCAGCTGCACTGCTGGCCTCTAGCCAGGCCCTCCGTAACTTTTGCAGCGCTCCCTTAATCCAGCAGCCTTTAACATAACACATTGGGTCTGTGTGGCGTCTCCTGAGCTAGGTCACCTCCCCGGGTTCCCATTCTTGCCAAACTCCCCACAGCAAGAATCCCTGCTGGCTCTTCAGACCTAGAGATGACTGTTGTGCACACAAAAAGGTTTCCAAACTAGAATGGCAAACCACAGAAAAAAAAACAACAATTCAAGGCAAGAAAACGATACTGTACATCAGACTCCTAGCAAACCACTGTGTTGGTTGGGTTTGTGCCAACCTGAAGAACCAGGGCCTTATGGGCCTGGCGGCGCAGGGCACGCCTTAATCTCCTGAGTTCACCTGCTTTGTTGAACAGAGACACAGGACATTCTGTTGAGCGTAGAAGATCAGGTTTATTAGCTGCAGCTAAGTACAGTTGTCCCAGAAGTACACTCAGTATGTTCTTAGGAGACTGCCACTTTACTCCGTGGCGCACAATCTTTTATAGCACATAGATTCACCAAGAACACTCCCAATGCATACATGGTTATCCAATGAGAAGAGTTTGAAAACAAGATATAACCAATGAGAAAAGTTTGAAAACAAGATATCAAGTAACCCAAATAAACCTCTCTTCCAACTGCTTTTGTCACCCCTCCCCACAAGTTAATCAGTGGTAGTGTCTACAACTCAATTTGCAGGTGGCAGGACATTTGTATGCTTTGGAGGACAGTTGTGAAATGAGAGAATACAAGTAGAGAATAGCGAAGGCCAGAAGATAAGATAAAGTCAGGAAAGAATGGTGCGAACCGACAGACAGTTGAGACAGGGTTTAGTCAAACCAGACGAGGATTAGTGGACTCAGCCAGTCCCTGACATCAGTCTCGTAAACAGAGGCAGAAGGTTATTTGACACGTCGAAGTAAGATCAGCAGAAAATCTTCGTTCATTGTGCTGCCTGAGTGAGGGCAACACAAAATGGCGGTGGAACACAAAAAATGGTGGCTGAATACAAGCGAGATCAAAAATCGAATTTCCTCAAAAACCTATGTCCTATCCCACAGCTGCCACCAAATGTTAGAGCCAGCGGATTCAGGCTTGCTGAGACACATCGGAGTCAGTCAGAATCCGCCGTTCCAAATAGGATGAGTATGACACACTTGTCTGATAACCTGTGCTCATTTTCTGGTAGCTTGGCGCCGAGCAGTCAGGCCTACCCTTAGGGTTCGAATGTAAAGTATGGTACAACAACCCCCTCGCTCACAACACACTGAATTCGCCACAAAAAGACTCCACACCACATGTATAAAAACACTTAGCTTTATATTACACACGAACACTGAAATCAAAAACTAAATATACATTATACTTAAGATTTACAGTTATACACAATTGTCAAACTTCTCTATTGTAATCTAAACAAAACACACATTGTATATATACTTAACAGTTATATGCAATTGTTGGACTTTCTTATTGCAGGAAGGTCAAACAGTCACTAGTCTCCGACTACGCCTCATGACCCAGCCCCTCAGTCCTTCAACTCCACCAGCCAATGGTACGCTGGCGCCCTGTTGACTAGACAGTGGGAACAACCAAACAAGGAAAGAAACACTTAATTAGTTTCATCCATCCAGATTAGACCTCCAGGAGCCCGACAGCACCTGCACGAGGGCCGGTTCTCTATGCCACCCCTAGACAAAAGGTTGCAACCCAGGTAGCTGGTGCACTTCCACATCTAGAGAATTGTTTTCCCCTCAAGAGGAGGTGTGACCTGTCGTAGACCCCTGACAGTCAGATGCAGATACCCACAAGGCACACAAAACCCCTCAGGTCTTCTCACTGTGTTTCCCACAATGATTCCTCGTCGATGTCCCAGCATCGAACCAGAGTAGTATGGTTCCAAATCCAAAAATGGCCAGGTGTACAGAGTCAACCAAATTCAAATGCGCACATTTCCAAAGTGACATTTCCAGCACCGTAATGCCGAGGTCCCTACCGCTACTAGAGATGATTTGTCATTATGAACTCATCAATACAAAACATTATACTGTTCCTATTCTGCCCATAGGAAATAATGCTCAACAGCCTTTCCCTACACCCCCTCATGATAATCCAATGAGAAAAGCATGGCCACATCATACTGAACACACCACCCAGTGTCATTCACAACTCTTGCAAGTAACGCATACACACACCTGCCCAACCTCTTCCCAACATGGCACCCTGTGACCAGGGAGATCTCTGATATAGCAGGAGACATGCAGAATCTTGGCACGTAGCTAAATGCCAAAGCGAGTAACAGTATCCGGTGCACACAGCAGGGTAAACCTGTGGCAAAATCGATGAGCTACCTCTGTGGATGGCATGACCAGTATGGCAGGCCCGCAGAGGCACATTCAAGATACATGCCCCTGGTATGGGTTTTACCCCATAACAAGGGACTTACAGCTTACTCAAATCAGCCTATTATATATACACAACTCCACAGTATGTATATGATGAGCACATTGCTTTGACACTGCATAGTAGTGCCAAGTGCTCTCATGTTCTAATGCTAGCATTCATATTAGCAGAATACTGGGAAGGAGAAAACCAAAAAGTCGGAGGAAAGCACCCTGGAAAGGGCCATTTCCAATAGTGTGTATATTATTATGTCTGTGTGTGCTTGTAACAATCCCAGGTGAAATTTGAGAGATACCTCCCCATACCCGACTGAAAGCACCTGTGTCCAACTGTTTAATACAGAACACATTTACCGGGGGGTAACACCTCTCCTCCGGAAGTTGCGCCCCTAGCCTTGAATAACAATTTATTGCCCATGTGGACATGTCTAGGACAGCCTCCTTTTTTACAGGCATGTCACTCATACTTGCCTACATCCAACCCTTACAGGTCATGTTCAAGGGCTAATGAAAGGGAGTTGGGTGCACATCCCCACCTCTTCGCCAAACCAACTATGTCATTTACTTAAAATTACACCAGCGGTGGAACAAGGGTTCATGGACCCTCATACAAGCACATAAATTGGGCTTCTATCCCCCAGTTTTATGGTAAAAAAAAGAGCCACTATTTTGGTAAAGTGAGCACCTCACACACCTAGGCCCCGCTGCTGCAACTACAGGACTACTGATATTCATGCCCCTGGGTTGCGACTGGGCACATTTGGTGCTGTACAAAGTTGCCCAGCACGACAGGCTTTTACAATGACAAGTTAGTCAACACAATGGTTTGCGTCACTAAACAACACATGAGATAACCTTAGTAAAAACAAAAACTTGTGTGCGTGTGATCCTGTGGGCAGCACACGTCTGAGCAAACAACGGAGACCACAATGTTTGAGATAAGGTAAACCTAATAGTAACATAAGTGCATCTGCAAGAGTCAATGCAAAGCAAACATGCATTGACGGTGGTTATGTATCTTCACCCTAGCAAAAGATATGCTCACTTGCATATTTGCTCACTAAAATGCAAACTAAAGACAAACATTCAGAAAAGCAAAGCATGTAAGAAATATGTATTTTTCCCTCCAGATGACAGTTGTCGTAGATGAAATGTGTAAACGGCCAGAAAATGCTGAGAAATACCCATGGCATGAAGACTGTTGTGGTAAAGCACGGGCAGACAGATATGCTTGCTTCACGGCGCATAAACTCACTGCCCCAGATGCGGTACCCGCCTACAAGATACCGGAAGCCAGTGAGATCTGCAAGTCACGCTCGAAAGATAGCATCGCATTTAAACTAAAGTAAGTACTGCGAGCTTTGCCATACTCCTTTTTTCTTTGACGTCTGCACTGCAACATGACATCGATTGATTCCTCATTAAAAACATGGTGAGCGGGTGGATGAATTTTATGTGAAATGTTGAATCGTGTCTTTGTGTATCAAACACATTTAAAACACAATCTGGCTCTGGTCCAGTATTCTGATCATACATTTTACTCACCAACGCTCTTGTTTGTATACATCTGCTCCTGGTAATTTGATTTGATTTGCATGCGACCATTTTGTGGTAACCATGGACCCAGTTTAATATACAGTTTCAGCACAAAGTCTGATCCAGCAGGTTACCAACCTCAGGTACTCAACTACCATATACTCACCTGGGCCCATAAACACAAACTCATTCATAGACTAGTAGATACCGCTGGGGTCAATTTGTTATACTAATACCTGTAAGATGAATTTATCTTAACCATTTCTTACCAAACCTTTCTGATTCAATGTACTTTCCTCTGGTCAATGGACCTTTTAGTTAACTGAATATGTAAAACTTTTCATAGAATAATCCTTTTTAATCAATCAGTCAATCATAGTATTTATAAAACACACTACAAACCTGTGAGGGTCTCAAGGCGCTGGTGGGGGGGGGGGGGACGCTGCTACTGTTCAAAGAGCCAGGTCTTGAGAAGTCTCCTGAAGGTTAGGAGGTCTTCGGTCTGCCGCAGGCGGATGGGGAGGGTGTTCCATGTCTTGGCGGCGAGGTGGGAGAATGATCTGCCGCCGGCAGACACTCTTCGGATGCGGGGGACGGTGGCGAGGGCGCGGTCTGCGGAGCGGAGCTGGCGGGTGGGGGTGTAGAGGCTGAGTCGGCTGTTGAGGTACGCTGGTCCGGTGTTGTGGAGTGCCTTGTGTGCGTGGGTGAGGAGCTTGAAGGTTATCCTCTTGTTGATGGGGAGCCAGTGCAGGTCTCTCAGGTGGGGTGTGATGTGGCTGCGGCGAGGGATGTCGAGGACCAGGCGTGCGGAGGCGTTCTGGATGCGTTGGAGCCGTTTCAGGAGTTTAGCCGGGGCTCCTGCGTAGAGTGCATTGCCGTAGTCCAGTCTACTGGGTGACCATCTTGCTCGCTTCAGTGGGGATCCACTTGAAGATCCTGTGAAGCATGCAGAGGGTGTTGAAGCAGGAGGAGGAGACGGCGTTGACCTGCTTCATCATGGAGAGGGTGGAGTCGAGGATGACCCGTAGGTTGCGTACTTGGTCGGTGGGTGTAGGGGGTGCTCCTAGTGCAGTGGGCCACCAGGAGTCATCCCAGGCTGAGGGAGTGGGTCCGAGGATGAGGACCTCCGTCTTGTCCGAGTTCAGCTTCAGTCGGCTGTTTCTCATCCAGTCTGCGATGGCCTGCATTCCTTCGTGGAGGTTGGTTTTGGCGGTGTGGGGGTCTTTGGTGAGGGAGAGGATCAGCTGGGCATCATCGGTGTAGGTGATGATGTTGAGGTCGTGTCGTCGTGCTATGTGGGCGAGCGGTGCCATGTAGACATTGAACAACATTGAGCTGAGGGATGAGCCTTGGGGGACGTCGCAGATGATCTCGGTGGCTTTGGAGCGGAAGGGGGGGAGGCGGACACTCTGAGTTCTGACGGAGAGAAAAGAGGTGGTCCAGTCCAAGGCCTTCTCTTGGATTCCAGCATCGTGGAGCCGTGTTCTTAGTGTGCGGTGGCAGACCGTGTCGAAGGCGGCTGACCGGTCCAGGAGGATGAGGGCCGTGGTTTCTCCATTGTCAAGCAGGGTCCTGATGTCATCGGTGGCGGCGATGAGGGCAGTTTCGGTGCTGTGGTTGCTACGGAACCCGGACTGGGACGGGTCCAGGATGTTGTTTTCTTCGAGGAAGCTGGTCAGTTGTTTGTTGACGGCCTTTTCGATGACCTTCGCCGGGAACGGGAGCAGGGAGATGGGTCGGAAGTTCTCGAGGTCCTTGGGGTCCACCTTGGGTGTCTTGAGTAAGGCGTTGATCTCTGCATGCTTCCAGCTCTCCGGGAAAGTCGCTGTCTCGAAGGAGATGTTGATGGTTTTCCGGAGGTGGGGTGCGATGGTGCTGCTGGCTTTGTTGAAGATGTGATGTGACCACAGACTGAGGAGAGTTTTAAATGTTTATCTAGTAAATTAATTTGAGCCAAGAACCAAAATACAGTTAGAACACCGTCTTCTCCAAGGAGAGAAAGGGAATAAAATTTGCTTAGAATAATCGTTAAACAAAGTTATTACGATGACAGAACCTGAATAGAGAGAAAACAACAGAGAGAGCAGTAAAATGACATACTACACAGAATTATAGTTACCTAGAATAGTGTGAAAACCAAGCCCTTGGCCAAGGAATTAGAATGGGTCCCTTGGGACAGATCAGGTGACAAAGGCTCAGGACAGGATTCAGGGATAGGATAGATGACCTCTTCTAGATACGACGCCTGCGTTGCACCCCTCTCTGACACTATCTTCCTCCTCGATTCTTCCGTGATCTTCTTCTAATATGTGCCTCCTTGGTTCTTCCGCGATCTTCTTCTAATTTATTGGCTCAAAAGTTCTAAGTCTGGGATTGGATCTTCTTCAGTATTCTTCTTAATTCTCGGACAGTATCTCAGTCTCTTAGCATTCTCCGTCTCCCTGTGGGTAACTGAACTAACTAAACTACCTTAATTATACCTTTCTGATGGCATGTGTCACCCCTAAATGTTTCAAATGTATGAAACTCCTAACTCTGATTGGACAGGGAAAGGGGAGATGATCATCACACCATGCTAAGTTTAATATTTTTCTTTAAGCTCATTGTGCTATGTTCCAGCCCCTTAATTTATTTTCCCATGCTTTATTTCCCACCCGAGTTCACATTTTTATCAATCAAAATTATACAATTTCATAACTTCTCCATTCATTGGTCAGGAAGATGATTCTGTTCCCAGGACAAACAGAGGTCGTGGCCTTGGATGATTTTCAATTCATTTGTCATGGTTCTTGCCGGGTTACCAATACGCATGTGCAGAAGACACGTGGGGCATGGACATCTGTCATCCTTTGAGGCCCACAATACGAACTAATAAAGAAGTCAGAAAGAGATGTATTAAATTCAAAATATAATGATTTCACTGTAGACCACCTATCTCTACTCTAATCCCCTTTACTTATGTAAATATTTCGCATTAGCATTTAATAAAAATTGCAGGGTTTAGTTTCAGCATAAGCATGCGCATTAACATGTGAGTTCCAAGCGGCCATTTTGAAAGCGATTGCGCAGCTGCACAGATTTCACTCCAAAGCATAGGTACGTCATTACTACGTAGATGTAGTTGACGCATGCACAGTAAAGATTCCCACGTTAGCAGCCATTTTAATCACTCTCGGGTTACTTGTTAGTACGACACATAGGCAGGCTTCGCCTAAGCTTAAGTTTATGAATTTTATGATGCATTATTAGTTTTTACGAACACAATTATTACGAGTTATCTGAGAAGATTGCTTCCGAGCAAGTCTCCTTTATCCGAGTCCTTGCTCCATCAAGCCAATACTTGTAAACCGAGTGCAAAGTGAGCCCAGTTATAGAGTTAGGGCCATATGTATGAACACATTTTCCCGTAGACAGAGAATGGATTAACCCCTTTGATAAATCTGGCCCATACTCTGCTGTGGGTAAAATCTGCCACAAATTGGATGGGACAAATTTTGACCTGGTTTGTGCAAACCCGCAACATCGATCTGATGAATTCATGCCCGATTTTACAAAATTCCTCATTTCATGGTATGAAATTTGCAATCAGGTAGACATTGAACACTCAGCAGGGCAGTTGCACTGGACCTCATGGTTTATCATGCCAAAGCAGCCAACATAGCTCTCTACGGAGCCGATCTATGGGGGTTTGGCAATGTTGATGACATCCATAGATCTGAACATAAAATCCTTACGGACCTGGTGATGTTGCCTTGCAACATTCCACTTACACCTTTACTACTCGATATGGGCAGGCGTTAGATTGGAGACACAGCAAGGCTGCGCCCACTGCTCTTTTAAGCTCACATCAGGCGGACCACCGAACTCTCCAAATATGCCGAAGCCCTTTCTGAGGTCATATAAATAGATGCTGGCCACAGAATTGGATGGATTTCAAACATTAGGAAAACATTGTTAGTACTGGGTTTTCAAGCATATTGGGACTGGCAGGAACCACCGAGCAAAGAGGACCTCAAACGGTCGTATTGGGAATGGGTGGATAGCCAGGAAATCTGCAAAACCAATGTAGGCAGACTGACGGCAGAATTTTATCTACATACGCTGACTAGATGCCCTGAGCCCTATTTAGATATAATCCAGGTCCCAAGCTACAGGATGCTGTACATTCATTTTAGGTTCGGCACGCTTCCTGTCTGCGCTACAACTGCAAAATGGCACCCACGCAAACAGACACCAGAGGTTTGTCCTTGCTGCAGAGCCCCAATGGAAAGTTTTGCACATGTTATGTTTGCTTGTCCGGCATATCACGCTCCAAGGTCTAAATGACTAAAGCCAATTTGCCGACAACTGGGTACACAGGACCATCGAGCTACCCTGTACATTCTTAGGTCTGATCCCAGACCTCTTTTTGTGTGTGGTATGGCCAAGTTTCTCACCCATGCATGGCTAATCAGGTGAAAAGCCTTGTCAAGAGTGGCCTAACACTGTACTCTCTGAAGTTGCGACGAAATTGTGGCAGAGTTTGATGGCTGTCTAGCCTCCCATTGAGATTACACCTTATGCACTCACACTTTATATGTGACTACCCCTGCTGTCACCCCAAAGAGGGCTCGATCCGCTTCTATCAGGCGTGCATTGGGGGTTCCACATTGGGTTTAGCTTGAGGCCCATACCATGAAGGACTGTCATGCTGTTACTTTTTAACGATTTTTAGCACAAATGATTTATGCTTTTAATGATGAATTGTATAGTAGTTCTTATTATGTAGCTTGCAATAACTGCATCATCTATTTAGGTTGCAATAGTGTACTTTTATGGACTGCTCATGTATACTGTTTTGATTATGATGGTGCACTATATGTTATTCTGTATTTTTTCCCTTTCTTTACAAATGCTTTTACAGCTTTTATGACAATAGTTGTCGAAATAAAGCATATACAAACAAACAAACAGACATTGAACACCCACTACTTACCTAATGCCCCAGTAGCAGTAATTAACAGATGCACTGTTATACCTGAAATGTATGGGTCATTTGTGATTGGGTACAAAGTGTACACTGAAATGTTTATGGGCTCAATAAAAATGTATAAATCTGTTTATAGTTTTAAATACAAGTATTTTATTTCCACAAGAGCAGTGAAAAACTCAATAATGTTGACTGCTTGGTTGTGATGGCTGCTGGAATCAATCTCCTTATTTCAAAAGTCTCTCTTTTTGGTCCCCCTCTGCAGACAAGTTTTTTCTACTGTTGAAAGTCGCCCTGTGGACCATACCAACAACTTAGAGTGGGCTATGGGACAGTGCATTACTTAACATTGGATGGCTTTCTTGCAACTCTCATTAGCTTGCTTCCTACTCAATGATTGTTTTACTTTTCCCTTCCTTTTTGAGAAAGCCCAGCAGCTGCAATCTTCTTCCGGGACACACCTTTTACATAAATCTTTTGTGTGCACATTTAACCTATTTTTTGCAAGATTGGCATCCATCATCTTGGTTCATTTGATAAACAAGCACTAGTAATACAATAGGTCACGCATGTACGCGAGTTTAAGCGATTGGCATTGTACATGACAATGCATTTTATTTATGTTTTAAAAACCATAACATGAATAAAAGGCACTGTCATTTACAATGCCAATAGCTCAAACTCACTTCAATGCGAGACCTTTTGCATTGCAAATGCAAGGCATCACGGACAACGGGAGGGCGGGCGGTCAAAGGCACGGACAGCAGGAGGGCGTGGGGACAGGGAGGGAGAAGGCACGGACATTTTGGTAAACAAGGCACGACAGCAGGAGGGAAGGGGGAGATAAAGAAGGCACCAAAGCACGTCATGTCTGCAGTAAGAGAAACGGTAAAAGAAAATAGCTCTCACAATCTAAATAACACATACCGTGTAACAACTGAAGTAAAGGGGCCAGTCGCCATGGTAGGTGACAAATGAAGGGGAGGCAGTACTAAGGAGGGAATAACAAACCTATTTTCGAATCAGAAGCCAGCATTTAGGGCAAAAAATAACACAGGCCAATGGCAAATATGGGCGGAGATTGGGCGTGCTTCTATTTGCTACTCCACCACAACAAGTCATGCAGAGCAGCAAATAGCCTCAAAGAATGTTGACACCAACGTAACGGAAATTATTTCAAAAATGCTTTCACAGCACAACAATGACCTCCTGGACAGAGTATGGAAGCAGTGCTTCTCGCAGTCACTAAGCAACTCTATAGTGCCCTAGATGAAGGCAGTTCTTCAACCCTGATCCAATTGGATCTGAGCACTGCATTTAATAAGTTGTCTCACAAAATCTTATGCAGTCTGGTGAGAGGTTTTCTCTGGAGAACCTCTGCAGGGGAGATCCCCGAACAACTGTGCAAGACAGTACAAGAATCAATCAGGTACACCCGACATAAACAACACTAACAACCAAGAACAGAAAAGATACATGACAAACGAGTTACCAACACAACGCTCTCCAAGTCAAACACGCGCCCACTCATAGTCAACACCTCTAAAGAACAGTAAATATCCAGTCAGCAGGAACGCCAACTCCAGGAAGGTAGAGGTAAGCTGAAAAGGAATTGTGCAAGCAACTGGTTATGAGCCCCAAGCATATCTCCGACAAGGTATGCATCAACAGCTTCACTACACCCTTCTGAAACAGTGAACAGCACGCCACTCCTCATTAAGCCAATACGGAACACACAAATAATCCTGTTAAGAGTGGTATTCAATACCTCTTTCCACGCCACAGTCCGACAAAACAGCAATCACACAATTTATCTTTCGACATGTAATAATCGCCTCTTTAGATACTGGAAGCCCACCCCTAGAAAAGGAGGAACAAAGTACACCCCTAGAGGGGTAACAACAAAATAACATTTCAACTATGCAGGAGTAAACCATGCCATACTGGGCAGCTCACGGGTTATCCCACTCGTCCCAACCCCAAGAGCCAAACAGGATGCCCAGTGAAAAATGAACCCAGTATCACCATTACTCCAAGCCTGTATGTAAATGCCTACAACCATGTACAGCAACACCCATATCAATGGCAGTTACATGGACTCAGGAAGAGCAGTCACCATATGTCCCAAGGTCTCCGTTAGATGATCATGAAATCCAGAACTCAAGGTCAAAGCTGCACCACCTTTCCATACCTCATATACATTATGCCAATGACTAGGAAACAAACTTTAGACCTCAAACTACCAACAACCATTCACAAACAGGCAAAAGTAGCAATCCTCCAAGACCAAAAACAAAGAACTTCCTTTGAAGTAATTCACAATAACCACAATAAAAACTGGAATGCCATAGCATTCCACTTGCAAACTGAACTAAACGTGACAAATCTTAAAACTACTAAAACTTTTTTTCTTTTTTCTAACCAACAAATCGAAAAGACAGACACTCACAACTACATCAAACCACACAAAAACTAAGCCCTATGCAGCAAAGCCATACACGTAAACAACTTCAAGCATTATATAGGCACCAAAGTCATTTTCATACAGAGGGTAATAGTACACTTTACACAGTTCATGCTCGGTTACTTAGTACACTGTATTTTATCCAGGTAGGCCAGTGCTTCGAATGCAATGAGATTTGCTTCAAAGTTAGTATCTTTGCAAGTCTTTTCAAACAATGTGACCAGCCATTACTTATTTTTAATACCAGCCCCATTACGATAGTACCTGTGCAGAGGAAAGATTTCTGCACAGAGCAACTTTTTTGGTGGTGTTTGGCAATATTTACAGGTTTGTGCATCCTGTAAAAGAAAGAACCTTTCAGCTGCATCCCGCGAGGAGACAACGGCTGCAGGACTGGTGAAACAGGAAGGAAGTTCGTCCCGAGGTATGTGCGTAAACTGCTGAGTCACGCGTCCTCTGATGAAGAACGCCTCGGGTCCGAAAGATTAGTCGGGTCAAACACGGCCGTCACTGCCGCTGTATGTGGCTGGTATCGGTGCGAGCGCGTGGGAGAAGGGCATTCACCATGCACTGACAGGGACACAAAATGACCCACGGACACAGGCAGTCAAGAAGTGTGAGACGACTCAGCGGATGCACAACAGATGCAAAGGTAAAGCCAGGCACTCAAATAATGAGACCAGTCCTTTCAGTGTAATCGAAATAGACAAACACAGGCGTAAACACCCTAAATGCAGCCATAAAAACGAAATCACTCAGTTACACAATAGCCGTGCACACCACGAGGTCAATTCAGAAACACACAAAAACCTAATGCAGATGCACTCCCAGCTAGAGATGGTGACAGTGAGAAACTCAAGGAGGGGTGTACAGAAACGTGCATGGCTACATCCCCCAAACTCATCCAGTCAAGCACAGACAGATTCACTTGCAGGGTCCATTACACACCCATTCACTCACATGAGGGATACAGTCACAGTAATATTAAGACACATGGCAAAACCCCCTCTAAGACACTAGGCAAAACTCTCTCGGATTACCTAAAAAACGGGGTACTAAACTCCTGTTTCAGACAAGCGAAGAGATTCCTTGGGTTCGAGATTAGAGACAGGGGCACACGCCAATAGGGCTTTGGGGAGGCTCGCACCCCTGGGGGGTTTTGGGCCAGGGGGGGCAGCCGGAGCACGGGGGTCGGGTTTGGGCACGATTTGGGCTACTTGGGCTGGTTGGGCTCTGGTTGGGCTCGTTTTGGGATGGGGGACTATTTAGCCGGCCATTTTGTGTGGCGACCCACCATTTCGGTGGATCGTGACACAACGGCAGGCTGGGTTTCTGGTGGCACGAGTTTTGTCCTGCCCTCCCTCCCTAAGAGCTTGTGGGCGCCCACCCCTTTTGGGTGTGGGGGTGTCGGTTTCTGGCTTGGCAGTCGGGGTGGTTTTCTTGGGGACAGGTGCATCGGGGAAAATGCTTTGTGGGGGATTGTCGCTGGAACAGGTGCTGGTGTGGTGCGCAAGGATTTGGGGGGCGTTTTTCCTAGGTCATGGGGGACATATAATGAGTTATGGTTACGGTGGGATAGAGCATAAGAAGTTACCTAGTTAGGTAGGGTAGGAAAGTTAGGAGTTGTTAGTTGTGTTATGATGGTTGCAGGGGGAAAACAATTTTAGGGGAGGGGTGGGGGGCCAGGTAGGAAGGATATATTTAGTGAGGATTAGTTTTGTACGGCACAGGCCAAGGTATGTTTTATGTAAGGTGCACCTGTTTCCAATAAAGCGGCCTTTTTCACACCAACAAGCTAGCCTGTGGTCTGTGCTGCCCCCCCTTTAGGGCCCAAACCTAGCCTTCGGAGCAGAGTGCTCTAAGACTCGCCAACTGACTGCTCAACTACACAGCACACCGAGACTCCAGTACAGACATACACGTGGGGCCCCGGGTCACCACAGGCAGCAGTACCTCAGGCCGGAGCTGATCCTTCCATGAAGGTGGTCATCGACCTCTGCAGAGACCGCCAGCTGTCATCCTACGGACCCTAGGCCAGGCTTTAACCGAACTTTGGCAACTCTCCTGCCCGATCCCTCGCCCTGCTTGCCCGCTGATCACATCTCCTGCACACAATAACCAGGAAACATGTCACACTGCGGTAGGTTTAAGCAAAAGAAGAGGCCAGGCTGTGGCAGGGGGCAGAAGGACACCCCGAGCCAGGCCCAGACGGGCACTAGCATGGACCAGTCTACAGAGGCAGATGGGAGACGGAGGGGCCGAAGAAGAGAGGCGAGGCCATGGAGGACAGACAGGATAACTGGATAGATGGAGGGAGGGACAATGGAAAGGGGCAGTCACAAAGAGAGCATGAAGAATCAAAGGATGGGAGGGACAGAGGAGGGCCAAGGAAGAGGAGGGTGGAGCAAGGAACCTTTGTGTGTGCATGCGATAAAAGTGGCTCAATAAAGAAAAAGTTCACGTACTGTGTAACAATCAAGTAAAGGGGCCAGTAACCATGGGAGAATACAAATGACGACATGGCGGTACTAAGGAGGAACTAACAAGCCTATTAAGGAATCAAAAGCCACAACTTACGAAGGACAAAGACACAAGCCGATGACAAATATTAGCTGGGCTTCTCCTCTGTACAGTACCTACAGCAGATCTCAAGAGCAGCGCTTGAGCGCTGGCTCAGGCTCGATCTAAAAATCCCAGTTGCATCGTGATGCGTATATGTAATCTTCCCTTTTTTGTGCTGAAGCATGATTTATTTTTCCCCTTTTTGCTAACACTTGCAGCATTAGCAAAAGGCACTGGCAAAGTCATTAGGCCCTCACTGGCAGCCAAAAGGCATGATCAATTGGCTTTGACAATAGTTGTCATTTATACAACTTCTGAAATTCCCGCAAAAGATCCCGTTTTGTAACTACCCTTTGTTGATACTCACAAGGGGGAAACTCAGAGTAGGTTACGAATAGATATAGAGGACCTCTGGTTGGGTCTGAAGTGGGACTGAATACAGAGAGTCTGTTCTGCCACCATTGCGGCACAGTCGTCAAGGAAGTAGCAGAGACCAGGTAACAGAATGACTTTCATTCATTTTGAACAGATGCAGGCCTGGAACGCCTATGAACATTCCCCAAAGCCCTACTGATTACTTTTTCTTCCTCTTATCACTTCCACTTTATCTTGACTTACCTTGGATTCCCAGAGCTCTCCTCATTATCCCACCAATCAAAGAGGCAAAAAGGCAATATACATTTTCCACCCTTCACAAAAAGAAAGAAGGCCAAATAGAAATGGAAGACAAATAAGGTGAAAGGATTGAAGGAAAAAAGAAAAAGACACACTTAAAAAACAAAAGCAACAAGAGCATCACAATTGTCCTGGATGACTTGTACACTGTGACGGTTCCCTCACAAATCTCAGCTGGTCAGCCCTTAGTGTGAAGGTGGTGGGCAAGGGCACTCATTATTGGGGACTATTGGGGACTGGGACTTATTTTTCACCATCAAACTAGAAAAAGAGAATGACAGTGAATGAAAAAGGGGAAAGAAAGAAAATGGGAAGGAAAACAGTGAAAAAAGAAGAAATTGGGATGCAAAGATCCTGAAGTTGGGAAATAAAGAGACAGTAAGTGTAGGCTAGTGGAAAAATAGGTATGATGTGGAATTAAGACTAGGAAGCCTTTATTGTTGGTAGCCCCAGTATTCTGCAGCTCTGGCAGCAGACTCCTGTGAAAATATTTGGGCCCCTGCACTAATTAATTTACATAGTAAGCTCTTTGGCTGGTTCTTTATGGTCAATTCCATCACAGACATTGACAAAAGGGGTCTTGAAGTTGACACTTGGTTTGCCGTGTTTACGTTCTTACTGTTTGATGTTGTTAATTTACCCTGCACTCGAGGGACACACATCAGTAATGTATCAACAATTGGGTTCTCAATAACACCTCTGATGTAGCAGAACTATGTCTCCTGAATTGAGGTTAGGTTTTATGATGCTTCTTTTTTGATCTGATAACCTTTTGATTTTGGCCTTACCCATACTACCTGCCTTTGTTATGGTCTTACGTCTCCATGCAATGCAGATCAGATAGCATTTGAGAAAGACTCATCAGTGAGGTATGCCCAAACACGAGCTCCACTGGCCACTTCCTTATAGAGCCTTGGTGAGTGTCCTCATAATTCCTAAGCTCAAGACCTTGATGCTTTGGTCTTCTTCACAGTTGACATTTAGCACTCTTCATTGCTGTTCGCTTGTGGCCTCAACAGTGTTCTTTTACTGTGACTGACCACCCATGGATTGCAGGAAGTTAGCACATTCTTCCCTACTGAATGCAGATAAGTTCCCAATTTTTTGGAAATACTCCAGGTATCAAATGTGTCTTCCACGATCAGTGGTACTTGCCAAGTGGCAGTGGAGGACACAACTGAGCTACTAGATGGAACTAGAATGCTCAGCAGTGATTGCTAATTCATACAGACCAGCATCAAATGGGCCATAGAAATCAGCTGCTAATAAAGTTCCCACAGTGAAAGGCATAATGCCTTGCATTCGAATTAACATTAGTGATGCTACTACCACACTTTTACGTCCTGCCTCATGTCGAGTTCCAGAAAAAAGAACTCCTCTCCGCGGGATTTCTTCCTTCTTCATTGGCTTACATTTGTGACATTGATCACTCTTTGGTCATCTACTGACAACATTTAAATATTTCCCATTTGAAGTCATTCATTTTCTGTTTCTCGGTTTTGCTCAGCGAGATTCTCTTTGGAGTAGGATGATGTATGTTGAAGTGGATGTAGTCTTTGGCTAATGAAGACCAGGCGGTCTCTTTTGTAAGGGGTGCTTGGAGATGTAATCAGCTGGGGCGCAGGCCTTCTGTTTTGTGGAGTCTTGTCCATTAGAACTTATCATTTATCTCTCAATGTGAAACAAAACCTTTGTTCTTTGGTTTCTGTTATTGATTGGCAGAGTTTCATGGCCAGTCACTATTATGGAAAAGGGTGTGCCATGCAGAAACATGTGGTGAAAATAAGGAGATGTTATGTAAGATAGGTTTGTGCTAGTGTATAAAATGACTTTTTGAGCCATAGGTAGTGTTGTTTTGTGTCAGGATGGCCCAAGCCTTACTGAGCTAGTGTTTGAAATGGCCCTATCAAGGGTGCTTTCCCCCAACTTTTTTCTGTGCTGCTCCCCAGTTTTCCATTGCTCTGGATGGTAGCCTTAGAGAGCGTTTGGCACTGCCATGCAGTGTCAAAGTGCTGGGCTCAACATGTACATACTGCGGGCAATGTTCAAATGACGGCGCTGGTTTGAATTAGCTGTAAGTTCCTTGTCATGGGGTAAGACCTATATTGGGGGCATGTATCTCGAATGTGCCTCCGTGGGCCTACTGTACTGGCTGTGCCATCCACAGAGGTAGCTTATTGATTGTGCCAGAGGCTTTCCCTTGTGAGGCCTGTGTGCACGAGTTACTGTTATTCGACTTGGCATTTACGAAGCTGTGTGCCAAAGTTCTGCATGTCTCTTTCTATATCAGAGTTCTTCCTAGTGACAGGGTGCAGTGTTGGGAAGAGGTTGGGCAAGTGTGTGAATGTACTACCAGCAAGAGTCGTGAATGACACCAG
Source organism: Triturus cristatus (assembly GCF_964204655.1). Classification (NCBI taxonomy): domain Eukaryota; kingdom Metazoa; phylum Chordata; class Amphibia; order Caudata; family Salamandridae; genus Triturus; species Triturus cristatus. The sequence goes on from NC_140581.1 coordinate 1,091,610,765, forward strand.
ATGGTGTTTGGTAAGATGAGGCCTACTTCTTGCATTAGGTTAGCATGAGGGCTTGTCTCCTAATTCACACAAGGTTTCTAGGGGGATGGCCACATCTGTGCATTCCTGTTAGAGAACCATAAACTAGGGGTTCACGGGAAACTGCAGACCTCTGATTCTGAAGGCCCTTTCTGGGATGGTTACTTGGGGGTTGAACTAGGAGAAGCATTCCATGATGCAGAGTCATGGCCCCACCAATGATTATGATTAAAACCTCCAGTGTAGAATGGCAGACAGGACAACATTTAGAGAAGGCCTGTGCATTCCAAAGGTGGCCTTTTGAACTGATTGTATTTTCAAAGGCCATGGTGGGTATAACTACAAAGACTTTGGCCTCCGAAAGTAGAGACACTTTTAGATTTGGAACCATACTACGCTGGTTTGATACTGGGACACTGACATGAGTAATCATTAGGGCAGAAGGTAATGCAACTGGACTATGTGCCGACTTGTTGTGGCTTGAAGCTCGTTGTGCTTCAAGAGGGTAATATCGCTTGGTGGATTTTGCCTGTACGTTGCTGGCCTGCAGCTAGTGCCAGCTTTCGTGGCCTGGGTCTCAAAGTATTCCCTGAGTCCTCCTCTGAGTTAACAAATATAGAGCATGGCAATTCCAAACTAAGTTCAAAACACACATCGCAGGATGATTTAAATAGCAAACGAGGGTTAATTATTTGATGAGAGAAAGAGGAGAAAGGTTTTTATATGTGCTCTCCCCACCCCACCAGATATCCCTCTTCATCATCTGAAAACCGAATTTTTACCCATAATTTGCTTTGCAGTTTTATGGAGCGCTAACTTGTCCCAAAGGTATAATGACACTTTTCGTGTGGGTCAGGTTAGATTGGTAAGATGTTTTAGGGGGGCATAGGGAGATTAAGTGATTTGACCAGAATCACTGGATGTTGAGCCAACTCCGTACTTTAAACTAGCTCCCTAGTTCCAAGTCAGCATCTCTGGCCCTTTCTTTGTAAACATTTTTATTGGGTGTTTGATGTTTTAATATTGTTACATACTTTTTCCACATAAAGGTGCATTTGATACATAAGAGATATAATAGAAAATTTGTGCCATATCGTTGCACACAGTAGTTACACAGCAAGCATCAGGGAGCAATCAGTGGAGCACCTTGGAACTGGGAGCCACCGTTGATGGAGGTGTTGCCTCCTGTTATCGTACCCAATACAAGAAATTAAACTGGTAGCTTGGGGATTAAATACTGGGATGAACGGTGTTGGGGGGTAGGGCGGGTGTATATTAATACTGCACAGGGGGCGGGCAGTACAGGGAAGTGCATTGTGGTGTCTCAGGGGTCTTAACAGCAGCTGAGGCACTTATGAGGTTGGGAAATGGGGGTGTCATAGGGGAGGTAGATCTCACCCCCTGGGAGGAACACACAGCTGCGCACCCCATGCGAGCCTTGTGACTGTGGGGGAGTAGCATCATTGTCAATTGTTTGCTGGAAGTGCATAAGCCCATGGCCCATTTGGGGGAAATGTGGCGTCAGCACACACAGCGCACTTCCTCGTTTCAGAGCGCACCTTCCTCTGCAGCACCCCATTTGTGAAACCGCTACTGTCCAGGCCTCCATTGTCATAGCTCGCTTGACTAAAAGGAGGGCCAGGGCCGCGAAGTGTGTCTGCACCTTGTGTTGTTTCCCTCGCCTAAATATGCCTAGCGAGCAGGCTTCCCAGAAATAGATGTCCGTGAGTCCTGCAACCTCTTGCAATGTAGCATGAATAGTGTGCCAGTAATGCTGTAAAGTTGGGCAAGCCAGAACATGTGGCAAATTGTGATTCCGTGAAGTGGTGATGCAGCTATGCCGGCGTCAGATAGGCCCGGTGTAGTATGAAAAACTGTATATTTTTGAAGCGAGAGTTCCAGGAGACCTTTAATGGAAATTCTAGAACTCGCTCCCATTCTTTGTTATGGAGGGGCCTCCCGTATTCCTCCTCCCATTTTAGTTGAAGTAGGGCAAACCGGACGCACAACCGTTCGTGCATGGCCTTATACAGCTTAGTGATGCGGTGACGTCAGGGGCCCGATAGTTAACACAACATGAGGCACTGGGTGGGTCGTAGTCTTGCCTCCACATAGGTCCCAGAGGCACTGTATGAGCTGCCAATGGAAGAGTAACTGCCCCGGGGGGAACCCACTCTCCTAGGTCAGCTGGTCAAAGGGGATAAGTAGGCCCTCAAAAAGAAGAACCCCATCTCAAGGAGCAAGTGGTTGGTCCAGGTTTTTAATTCCCAGGCAGTGTAATAGTCCCTGCCACAAGGCAGGCCAACCAACAGCAGCAATGGGGTGTAGAGTGGAGACCGCCAGGAAAGGCTATGGATCCAAAGAATACTTGCCCTTGCTATAGTCACTGTTTAGTGTGGGTCGAGATGGGCTGGGCTCCCGGCAAAAGCAGGTGACATATTGCCGGCAAGTGGGCGCAGACTCTGAGCAAGCCTCACCGAGATAACCCCCTGCTGTCCAGCAGGAAAACCTCTGGAGCTGTGCCGCAAAAATGTATGCCTCGTAGGATGGGGCCCTGAGACCCACCAGGCCTATTGACAACTGTAGTTTGGTTAGGGCGACTTGGTATCTATTCTCCCATATAATGGAGCAAAACAATGTATCCAGTTCATTAAAGAAGGAGCAGGGAGGGATAACCAGAAGATTTGCAAAGTAGTAAGAAGCGGGTCAAGATGACCATCTTCTCCAGGGCGATCTCTCCTATAGGTGCTTGGGGAAGAATCCTTCAAAAGACAACTTGGAAGCATATGCCTGCCAATGCCCTACGATGATTGCACTCATACAAATCCCAGGGTGTATGATACAGATGAACACCCAGAAATCAAGGTGGCTGTGCATGCCCGGCGAGGTGAGAGTTGTCAATGTGCACCTCCCGCAGGGAGAGTTCGGGGCTGAGAGGGTAAACTGCGGATTTCGTCTTGTTGACTTGCAGTCCATCCACGGCAGAAAAGTCAGACAGTGTGACCTGCAGAGAATCAAGATTGGTCGAAACATCCCGTATGTAGAGGAGTAGGTAATCTGCTTATAGGGACAAGCTAAGGGTATCGCCCGCTAAAGGGATACCCCAGTCAATTCTCCCCCCTGAGGCATACAGCTAAGGGTTCCATAGCCAGGGCAAATAGTAGGGGGGAGAGCGGACATTTGTGGTGCATTCCACGACTCACTGGGAAGGGAGCGGAGTTGCAGCGGTCCAAACAAATCGGGGTGGTGGGGTTCGAGTACAATCACTTTGTGTATGCTTGCATGAGGTGGAGCACCATGAATAGGTAAGGCCAGGAGAGTGTGTTGAATACCTTCTCCAAGTCAAGGACAAGACAGGCAGGGTGGGGACAATGGCCCCCACCCAATCCTGGATGTGGAAAAGACGGCAGATATTTTGAGAAGCGCTTCTGCCAGGGACAAAGCCATTCTAGTCCAAGTGCACAAGCTCCGGGGGGACCTGGGCATAGTGGTGAGCTAGTATTTTGCTTAAGATTTTGTAATCTGCCCCTAGTATAGCAATTACCCTATAGGAATTTAACAGGGTTTTGGGATCGAGACTAAAAGTGACTCGTGAAGAGAGTGGAGAAGCTCACCTTCCCCCAGGGCCACCTTATACATTGCCACCAGCTGAGGCACCTGGAGAGATGAAAAGGTTCTGTAGTATTCTAGAGGCAAGCCATCCAGGCCCAGGTTTTAGTATGAGCCAGATTTAGGATTGCCTGCTTTAGATCAGCCAGAGTGGTCTCTGTGTCTAGGTAAGTCCTCATGGGAGGGGGGACCTGGCGCAAGACGAGGTTAACTAGGAACTGGTCTATTATTCCCGACTGATCATTCAGCAGTGCCAGGTATACAATGGCATAGCAGTCGTAGAAGGCTTGTAGAATCCCAGTTTGGGTATGGACCTTGTTCCTGGAGGGGGCGATGACCTGACTAATAGTGGAGGCCCCCGCTGTCTCTGGCATGATGCGCTGAGTGGCAGCGCCGGTGGACAGAGGCCTCTCCATGAGGATATCACCACGGCCAGGGAGAAACACACCTTACTGGTCGGTGGGAGTCTGGTGCTTCCGCCACGGACCAACGGTCCCATGCCCATGCCCCTCTCGACTCCAGGGCACCTTTAAAGGGAGCGGCATGTTACAGTAAGCCACTCACTAGTCAGTGATGCCCCTGTGATTCACTACCGGCCAGGATGAGTGCCAAAGGTCGGGCCCGCTCACAGAGCTCTCAGCAGGCACATCTGCCACCTTGGCTGGCTCGGCCACTCCCCCATCAGCATCTCTGGGCCTTACGCCACATTGTCTCCCCCAGAAGGTATGTGGTCGAACAGCTTACTCACTTCTTCTGCCTTCCACAGGCCATATTCCAATCAAAACACAAATGTCTAATTCAGAATGTGCCCATGCACTGAAATACAGAATTGACCATAGGCGCTCCTATGGAAGTGTTGTGTTGAATATCTAAAACTCTCAAAAACCCCTGATTTATTGTTTTCTGCAAACATGAGCGTCCTGATTCACTGAATATTTTTCTAGAAAAAAAGTCATCACTTCCACATACCTACTTTACTTATGCCTGATCACTGTTAGTGTGACAGAAATCTAATTGCTTGTGAGATACATATGTTCAGTTCACTCACTCATCCACACTAATTTGGGATGACTTGTAAAGGTTTATTTCCATGAATGAGTGCTATAGAAGGACTTAAGGGAGTAAGTCACACAAACGGAACAAAATCTTTGGGACCTGGCCAATTTTGTTTCACTTCTGTTTGAACTCTAAGTGAGTTGTGTCAGAGAATTGTTGATATTTGTTTTTGAGTTTTATATAGACCGAATTAGACCCGAAGATAACATAGCGCTTTACATGAGTACTAGATGTGTTACAGAGGGACACAGTAAACTTTTTTTTAGCAGGGGTTTGCCCAGAATGGTATCTCCAGAAATCACAGCAGGAGGCAGCAACGTAGTGCAAAAAGAAGCTTTATTCAAGACACAGAGTAACAGAGACCCATCCAGCGAAGGAGCTTAACTGTCCTACCAGTCATTCTAAGTTAGTGCCTGGTAACTAACCCCACATTCCAGAACATAAGGAATGCTGTAGGAAGAAGCATTCAGGACACCACACTTCTTCCCCCTTTACCATCCAAAGTAAAGTTACAAACTTTGTACAAGTTTTACCAAATCAAAATACATATAAATGAAGTTAAAAGTAAATTACGCAACCAACATGCAGCTGAAACAAAGCAAAGAACAAAAAACGAAAAACTCAAGAAACGTAATCTTGCAGGTGGAGAGGAACACGCTTCAACTGACAAGGTCTACCACCTCTTTCACTCTCAATAATATTTTCTGGAACTGGATTTTGAGCTACAGCACCACCCCTAGAGACAGCATCAGAGGTAGATCCAACTGAACATTTTGCCACTCTTCCCAAATTCCAGATTCTATGGTCACTTGTCTTTATTGCATTTTTGAAGACTTTAATCACCTCAAAAGATCTACTGAATTTTGAAGGCCCACCAGTTTTTCTTGGTGATTTAATCTTTACCCAGTCACCCACTCTGACAAAAGTGTTTTCACACCCTTTCTTTCATCATATCTATCTTTCCTTGTATTCATCACCTCCTTTTCTTTCTCCTTCTAGCCTTCAATTCCTCCTACTCCCTTGCCCACCATCAGCCTCTTCGAAGTAACCCACAACGGGGAAACTTCTATGTTGGGTACCCCTCCTTTAAACAGACGAAAGGGAGCTACCCCAGTGAAAGACTATGAAGTGAACCGATACTCTCGTATTTTCTTTTTAAGAGCCAACTCCCAACTTTCACCACAGGCAACAGCTTGCTGAATGGTCTCTTTGAGGACTTTGATTAATCTTTCCACCAAACCATTACTTTCTGGGTGACATAGAGAAGCCCTCTTGTGCCTAATGCCCTTGGAATTAAAAAATTCTTCCATAACCCTTCATGTGAATTGAACCTCGTTGTCTGATAAAAGTGTCAACGGAAAACCTTCACGTTCGAAACGTTCTTCTAGAACTTCAATTACTATAGAGGATTCAACTGAGTTTACAATCTTGAAATAAGGCCACCTAGAAAAATGCCAATGCACACAATGACATATCGATCCTGAGTCCTAAGCCGCACAGGACCCTGTATGTCAATAGAAATGTTTGTCCATGGACCTTAGGCTTGTTCTCTTATGACCATGGGCTGCGTTCTGCATTTCAGAACCCCGTCTGAACATGCACACTCAACACATGCACGCACTAGTCTCTCTACATGCACATCCATTGCTGGTCACCAACAAGCCGCCCTGATCCTCCCCTTTGTTCTTGCAATTCCCATGTGTGATGCATGAGCACTTCTAATTAACTTGTCTCTTAACACAGATGGTGGAATAAGTTTAGTACCACGCATTAGAATACCGTCCACCACAGCAAGATCTTCTCTAACATTTCAAAATCCCTTGAGATCCTCCTCACAGTCCTTCTTCTCACACCAGGTACCAGAGACAAAAGAGATGACTTTCTGTAAATGGGTATCACTCACTAAACTTTCTCTCCATTCATTCTGAGAAATAAGACCTTCACTGATCAGGCAAACATTTACTTCTTCGTCAAACTCTTCACCACCAAACCACTCAACATCGTTCTCCAAACCATAATTTTCCCACTGAGTCTTGACAGGCAGTCTGCCAAAACATTCAAGGAACCAGGCATATATGAAATATCAAAATCAAATTCTTGTAAGGCCACCACCCATTTCCTTATGCGATGAGAAACAACATCTATTCCCTTTTTTAAAAACACATCCTTAAGTGGTTTGTGGTCAGTATAGATTTTTAATCTTTTTCCCCACAAAAACTATCTTAGTTTGCGCACCGCACAGAACACTCCAAGAGCCTCCATCTCCACAACCGAATAACTACATTCTGCACCTCTCAATGGTCTGGAAAGAAATAAAATAGTTCTCTCTTCTCCATCAACTTTCTGTAACAGCACAGCACCCAAACCAGTAGCACTCTCATCAGTCATTAGATATGAAACCTTCGTTGGGTCACAACTACCTAGACAAGGTGCGTCATTATGGTGATTCTTGATAATTTGGAATTCCCCTTCACAAGTCTCAGACTAAACAAATTCACTTTCCTTCTTTAACAGCGATCTGAGACATAAGATTTTCCCACCAAAATTCGGAACAAACTTATGATAAAACTCTGCCTTATCAAGAAACTTGACTAGCTCATCCTTATTTGACAGAGCTCGTAGACTGTTAATAGAACTCACCAATGAAGATTTAGGCTTGATCCCCGCAGCAGACAGAGTGACCAAGGTAATCTATTTCTTTTACATCAAATTTGCACTTGTCCGCTCTAAGAGTGAGACATGTATTCTTTAACCTCTCCAAGACAGATTTGAGCCTCGCATTATGTTGCTCCAGATACCCGCCAAAGATGAGTACATCATCGTGGTACACTTTGACGCTATGGAGGCCTCTAAGAATACCCTCCATCGCCCTCTGAAACACTGAGGCAGCAGAAATAAGACCAAAGGGCATTCTCAGAAACCTAAACGCGCCAAAAGGTGTGACGAAAGTTGACAAATCCTGAGAGGCAGGGTGAAGCTTGACCTGGTGGTAAGCAGAGGTAAGGTCCAGGGAGGAGAAGTGCTTTGCCCCTTCAAGTGAACACAACATTTCAGTTATGTTTGGCAAAGGGTAATAGTCAACTATGACAGCCCTACTGAGTTCCCTCAAATCCACACAGAGCCGGGCCTCACCGTTGGCCTTGCGGGCCATCACAACCGGAGAGACCCACTCTGTTGCCTCGACGTCTTGAATTATCCCTTTAGCTAAAAGCTTATCCAACTCAATTTTCATTTTCTCCCTGACTAATAGTGGGACATTCCTGACCTTGGCAACCTTAGGACTGACATCAGTCTTTATCCTTATGCGATGCATATAGTTTTTTAAACATCCAAGATCACTTTCAAAAACAGAAGGAACATCCTTGATCCAAACTTGATCAGACTTAGTGTCACTCACTACTCTGACTGGAGGTAGTTCTTTCAAACAAACTGAAGGACATTCATTGGGGTCAAGAAACACATGCAAGTCTCTTTGATGGAACCAACTTATAAGGGAATCCCCTTTCATTGAAACATACACTTTCCCAGGAATAACCCTTCCTTTGAAGTCAATCGTACCCCAAAAATAACCAAGTAACTGTATTGTGACTCCACCATATCCTTTCGGTCTAATGTCTGGTTTTTGAAGAGTAACTTTGCCCAAGAGATTAGATTCATAAAAGTTCTTGGGAATCAGGGTGATCTTGGCCCCAGAGTCAAAGAGCATACTGACTGGTGAATCGTTGACCAACACAAGTTTGTGTGGACCATCCTTTGCATCACATCCTACTTGAAGTATCTCTATTTCTTCTAGATCATCCTCATAAAGGTCAACTTCACTGACCTTCTCTTGTACTTTGTTTGTCCTGCAGCATTTAGAGACATGTCCATTTTTTCCATATGCTTTACACATATCTTTCCATCCTGGGCATCCCTTAAAATTCGCCAAGTGACCAGGGTTACCACACCTGAAGCATCTTCCTTGAAAGTTTCCTGGGAGGATGACTTTTTGGGTGGAAAATGTTTAGGCTTGGCAGCACTGTCTCCTTTTGTAGCACTATCTGCAACTACTTTAACATCAGAATTTTATTTCTTATCAGTATAGGAGTCTTTACGTATGACATCAATACAAGCTTTAGAATGTTCATGTGGTTTTGCTATGGTGAGACCTTCTTGAAGAGAAGAAGAGTCTTTTTGCCACAAAGCATCATTGCTTTGTCTAGTGTGCAGCCGAACATGAATTGATCCCTTAAACGATCACTAAAGTTGAACCAAAATTGCAGGTGGAAGCTAATTTGAGTAAAATGGTTATGTATTGTTCAACAGATTCATCATGTCTCTGCATCATTTTCCCCAAATGATAGCGTTCAAGGACAGTGCTTACCTTCGGCAGATAGTGCAAGTCTAGCTTCTTTATACAAATTTCAAATTCATTTAGTGAGCTAGCCTCCTCAGTAGGTCTGGGAGATGTTCAAAGACTTCTTGTCCTTCGGACCCCAAGCAATGTAATAGTAAAGAAGTGCGTCTCTCCGCACTTAGTGAAGTACCACAAACATGAGCATAGTGAGTAAAAACCTTTTTCTATTTAAGCCATGAAATAGGGGGATCACCAGGAGTAGTTAAGAAGAATGGAGGAGCTGTGACGTTCTGCATGGTAAAGTATACTAACAACTATACGTAGATATATAGAATTTCACCTGTGAAATAGTAATAAACAGCACTCCTATCCTAAAAAGATATCTTAATAGTACATATAAGTTAATGAAATTTCAGTAGTGTACCTGTAAAAAAGAACAAAACAACTGCAAGAATAAGCCAATCTATAATGTCATCCAGTTAAATTTATATTGTTGTGCACAAATGTTTAAAGGAAAACCTTAGCAAAGCTGTGTGCATCAGCGATTACAAAATTAGCTGTGCACAAGACCAAAGGATTTGCAATGTTTATTTAAAGCTGTGTGCATCAGTGAGAAAGAAACTCCCTGTGCGCAATCTCAATTGGACTGGAGTGTTTGTTTAGAGCTGTGTGCATCAGCGAGTGATAACCCAGCTTTGCGCAAGTGAGGATATAATTGTGCCGATATTCAACAAAATAATGCTGGTTGAGATGATGTTGTTTGTTTTAGGCTGTGCGCATCACCGATTATTGAGCCAGCTGAACGCACAAAGAGGACTCGATGGTTGCTTAGCAACTTGAATAAACACACTTCAAAATGGCCGCACGCTGCGTGTGTACGTAGCGTAGGAGCGGCATCACGAAGAGCAGGCAGCGCGCAAACGTTAGTTTTTAGGTCTCGGGACATCCGGTCTGCCGAAGGCAGAACCGGAAGTCGAGAGATTTAATGACTTGGAGAAGAGGGGCTTGATCCAGCCCCTCTTCTCCCCTGTTCTCCATTGGCTGGCCTCTTCAATGCTGGCCAGCCACTGGAGAAGAGGTCCCGTCACTCCGATCAGGCCCTGTTCTTTTCGGATCGGGGGGCGTGGTTTTTGCGAAAAGTCTCAGGGAGGAGACAACAGCAAAACACGCCCCCGAATCCGAAAACGACGCTGCCTTTCTCCGAGGCATTTCTGCTCTGCCTCGGAGAAAGGCGGTGGTGTGTGCTTGCTCTTGTTTCTGCTCTCCTCGCTGCTCCCCCTTACATACCCCCACTTCCCATTGTCCCTTTCCTTCTCCCACGAGGGCTCCACTTCGTTTTCTGCCAGCTGTCCCTGTGCGACTGCTCCCCCCCCCACCTACCTCGTGACTCCCCTTCTCTGAACCCGTAATTCATGGTATACCCGCTGTGCACTGATGCCGCCCCCCACCAAAAGAACCCACGTTCTGAGGCTGCCACATATGCCTCCCCTTTGTTCTGTTCGAATCCTCCTCGCTTCCTGGTGCGCCTCTGTGCCCTCCCCCTCACTCCTGGGCTCGGGCTTCTTTGTTTACGAGTCAGACGCTGGATGGTTTGTGGGGGATCAGACCTGCTCTAGAGCTTCTTAGAATTTTGACGGCAGTTTCTTATTTGAGTAAACACCTTCCTCCCTCCCGATCACCCCTACCCCTCTACAGCCTCATACTCATATCACTTCTCAGTTTCTCTTTCTCTTAATTGCTTTCTACTGCTCTTTGTGCCTCGCTCTTTTGTTTAGCCACCGAGTCTCACTGCGTTTCTCCCTCCTTTGTTCTTTTTCGCTGTCGCACTTTACTTTGTCTCTCTTATTTTTTCTATCACGTGCTCCTTCTTTATCCATCTTTCTCTTTTCATCCATGCTCCTTTGTCTCTATTTTGCTCTATCTATTTCACTTTTACTTGCTCTCGCTTGCTCTCTCTCACCTTGCTGTATCTTGTTTATCTCTTTCTCTGCATATTTCTCCCTTTTTCATTCTTTCTCACTCTATCGCAGTATCACACAGCTTTAGGAGCCATAGCTATGTGGCACCCACCCTCTGCACTGAAACGTGCCGCTGGTGAGCGCAGCCTAATTTTTAAATTGCCAGTGCCAGGAAGCAAACTATGATGGAAGTTTGTTCAGATACAGCGGATCGGGTGCCAAAAAGCATTATGAGCCACAGTGAACGAGTCCTGTGCAGAGTGCTGCTGCAGCGCACTACACACGCTGTTTCTTCTTCCCTGTCCTGTCTGTCTCTGAGGCGCATGCCTGCACACTATGCTGGGGGCTGGCGAACTTGTGGAGGAGACTTAGGTCAGACGCAGGTTGGTCCAATACGGGACACGTGAGGAGGCTTCTGCATGATAGGAAGAGACCGGCTATGTACTCGAACTGTCACTGGTAGCGCTCAACTACCAATAACAGTAGTAGCTGCTTGTCGCCAGGACTAATCCCCCCACCCATGACCTGGACTATTTTTAGCACAGTACTAGTAGTGCAGCAAAACACTACGCGGCACTTTCTAAATTCACCAGGCAGCCAGTGAGTGACCCTGCAGCTGTGATGCTTTTTCCTGCACAATGGAAACAAGAGGTGAACCAACAGCGAGGCCTCATTAACATGCAAATGGTCTTTTTAAAGACCTGTGGAGTGCTCAGGCGCGGCTTTGTGTCTGGCCAGGGAGTGGTCTCATCCCGGGCTGCCACACACGACGGGGGGGGGGGGCTGAAGCGCTTTGAGTTCAATGGGTGTTGCGCGCCTGATCACAGGTAAATGCGGGAGAGAACGGGGTTGTTGAGCAGGGCCGGGCTGGCTTGCCCGGGCATCGGGCGTTTCCTGTAGCAAAAGTGCTTCACAGTTAACCTCCCCCATGACCCTCCAGCTGGTCCGACATAATTGCCAGGCCTACTTTGGGTTCCAGTTCGGCCCTGTTGTTGAGTATCCTACCCAGGGCTTTAAGTGGGATAAAAAAAAATGGGTGGGGTGGGGGCGGTGTTGCGCGGGGTCTATCGACTTGTATTTTGCTGTCTCTTTTGTCATTGCATCCAGGCATAATGATACAACAAGTAACATGATACCTACAACAAGTTAGGACTATTGGCTTTGTCAATCGTTGTTAGTTGCATAAGATAAATTAGCAGTAACTGTGGCTTGTATATAATATTGAAAAAGCATCCACTTGAAGCCCTAGTGACACCACGACAATGTTACTGCTCCTGAGTTTCATAAAGAGACAACAATATAATCATGCAGTGGCTGAACTCGACAGATTAAGAAATATATCCCAAATTATATATAACAGTCGGTAGACGCATGCCTCTACAGTGTTCTCTTATATTTTGAAACCAGAATTGGTCAAGTTCGTATCCTTTCAAAGTTCCCTTTTCAAACAATCATTATCAACGCCAAGTCTGGCCCTGGCACGGTAGTGCGATTTTTGTTTAGTATTAATAAAATGTGACACTTCAGACAGCAGTTTCAGCAGAGAGGACAAAGAAGGAATGGGCATGGGATCCAAATACTCATCATGCATATTAGTCTGGGCCACTGGCATTTTGCGATGCTGCAGCGTTTTCCTCATAATTATGGATTTGCCAAACTTCCCAAATAATGCTCGCATAATAAATCTCGCTTTTGAGAGTGAGCTATTGACATTGTAAATAACAATGCCGTTTCTTTAAATGTTTTAAAAACAAACAAAAACAAGCATTTACAATGCAACGGTCTCGGCATTGTTAAAGTTAGAGCTATTGGCATTGCTCATGACAATGCCGTTTCTTTAAATGTTTTAAAAACAAACACATAAACAAAAATAATGTCATGAGCAATGCCAATAGCTCTAACTTTACCAATGCCGAGACCATTGCATTGTAAATGCTTGTTCCTCATGCTGTAGAACTCGCGGCTGCCCATGGGTTAGGAAAAGATGTTGGAGGCGTCGCGCGAGAATTATGTGCGCGTGAAGCCTCTCGTGGACACAGACCCTGAAGTTCACAGTAATGCCCACAATCCACCCTAAAATGCAGACCGGGAACTCAGGGGCGTTGAGGAAGAAGAGAGGAGTTCCAACCACCGTTTCTCCTTACTTGTAGAAGCGTTAGAAGATGACGGGTTCAGCTTTCAAAGGGTGAATACGATGGTGGAGGTACCCTCAGAGCACGTCACTTCTTTGTGCCGGAGAGCCTTGTTAGCCTTGTTTAGCAGTTGAAATGTTGTGCTGTTGGGGTCTATGAAGTGGTGTCAGCTTCGCAGTAGTAGTGGGAGGTAAAGTAGAAGTCAGCAGAGCAGTGTGAGTAGATCGTTGCCAAAATGTAAAGGTTGGTATCTTCAGGAATCACAGCAGGAGGCAGCAACGTAGTGCAGAAAGAAGCTTTATTCAAGACACAGAGTAACAGAGACCCCATCCAGCGAAGGAGTAAGCTTAACTGTCCTACCAGTCATTCTAAGTTAGTGCCTGGAAACCAACCCCACATTCCAGAACATAAGGATTGCTGGAGGAAGAAGCATTCAGGATACCACAACGTCCTTGCCCAGACTCGAACTCGGTTCCCCATCTTCGAGGTCGACCGCTCTAGCCGTTAGGCAACATCCTCTCCCTCTTCATTGAAATCCTACACAAATTTGATGAACCATGGCTCAGTCCCGATTTTGTTGTAATTCACAAACATCTGAAAATGTACTTCCAATACAACACTTAGCTACGGAACAATGATTTTCCTTAAAAGATTTCAACCCTCTAAAGCAAACAGGGCGTTAATAAAACAAAAACGTACACATCAGCTTTTCTGTGAATCCCGTTGAATTATGCTTGGCAACCACATCCTTTGTAAGATATTCAAGCATGTACAGATATTTATATAGCGTAAATTACCAACTGGTCTCTAAGCGCTTGCTTAGGGAACCCGTCCTGGTATTCCCCTGTGAGATAACCCAGCAGGGCATCCACAAGGTGAAAGCCAGGCATCCTGCCACGAGGGGCCATTGTGGAGATTAAGCAAGCTATTGCCCAGAGTCTCAGAGTGTGAACCCATGAATCGAGTATGCACTGGAGCGAGAATTATCGAGTCCATGGACAATTTATGGACTCAAGATCCAGCCGAGCCAGGAATTGAACCCTGGTCCCGGGCTGACCTCTGCTTTCAGGTCTGCCTACTCTAACCAGTGAGCCACACTTCTCCACAGCCACACTTCTCCATAAGCATAAGCATAAGCATAAGCATAAGCATAAGCATAAGTTGGAAAGGTTTATGAGCTAGCCAAGCAAGGGCAAAATATGTCCATGGCTCGATGCACTGCATGTGTATATAGTAATTTACACTTGTGTCCTGAAACAGGAAAAAACATTTCAAATGGTCATTGAATGGTCGTTAAAAATGTAATGTGATTGCTGCTTGATGACATACACATTCCATATGAAACGGCCAGAAGTCTAATGTTCATTAAATTTGGCAAAACTGCATTGGTCAAATTACAGGTGCGTATTTCATTTGGTTTTTCCCACAAAATGCTTGGAATGTGACTATTTATTCAGGGTTGACCGCTCTACTGAGATACAGGTATGAGCAGTTGGCAAAGTGAAACCTATCTCATCAACAGCCAGTGAGGCATTTTGCAGCTTGGCATTCTAGATATTGTACTGTGATTAAATCTGGAACTTTCTTTTTTTACAGTTATGTTCATGAAGTGGCCCGAAGACACTTTATGATGTACGCACCAGCCCTGACAAGCATTGCGCTCAATTTTGACCACATTGCTGAAGAGTGCTGCAAAGATTTAGAGGCCGCTAGCAAGTGCTTCTCTGATAAGGTATTTTGTTTGTTTTTTTGTGTACTGTTGCAGCAGCGTGCAACAACTAACAAGTTAATTGTTTTTATTTTAATTTGTGTTTATCTGTTTATATTTCCAACATGCTGTCAGTAGCCTACTGCAAAGTGATTTTAGGGAACCAGGGATAACAGTGGAATGAAAGAGATGAGGTAATTAACAAGATACAGATGTTAAATATTTGAGGCATGTTGGTGAAGGTATTATTAGTCAGATGTACAAAGACATGGCCGAAAAAGTATGTCCGCAATTTGCAACCGGTAAAGAATATACCAAACCAGTCTATGTACTAATATGTTGGTACATAAAATTCAGATTCGGAGAAGATTGCATCCTGACCTACCACATGAATATTAAAGAAAGAGGTCACATATTGAGACCTATTCCAATTGGAGGCCATCAAAGAGATGGTGGCTTGTTAGGCTCAGCAGACCACGTCTGTGATTGCCTTTCAAAAAAAAAAAGAAAGGAGAACTTTTTTTCAATTTAGCCCATTGGTAGTGGTACTCTTGACCACTTCTTACTCCCAAACAAACTTCTTTTAGAATTCACAAAGGACCCCTTCCCTTTTGCGTAGGCATTATCACCCTAACTTAAGAGGGGACATTTTCCAATGTTTTTCAACCACACTATGACCTCAAAACATTAAAACATTTCAAACAGAGGCATAACTGGGGAGGGGCGATCCGCCTTGGACGGCACTGTTTTCGGGGGCAATGGGAGTCGTGTCTATCGACTATCACCATCCCCTCTGCCCCGAGAACAAGTCGTCCATCGGCCGCCTCCACCGGGTGGCAAACTTAGGTGTAGCCCCGGGTGGCAGTACATCTAGCCACGCCACTAATTTCAAAATGTTTGGTTATTGAAAGGGATGCCTACAACACATGCCTTCCAAATACCGAATTGGTATGGGGTTGCAATTCTATTTTTATTAGAAACTAAATGGACCAGCGGCAGACTATATAGTCTGCATCCAAATCACCAGTCCTAATGAGTATACTGACTGCCCTGTGCACGAATCTTCCAGCACCTGCCACTGTTTGGTGCCACTGTGCAGCAGATCCAAATACCTACGAAAAAATAAAAGGTGCACCACAAAAGAGTCCAATTCCAATATAAAAGTTTCAAAGTATCTTCTTTATTCTTTTTTCTCCAAAATAGAAAATGTTTGAATCCAGCCAACGTGTTTCGTTCCAATATCTGGAACTTTATCAGGGCTGTGAGCCGTGTGTGGCGATGTGTTTATGGTAACAGTTTTGATCGATAGCACATCAGTAATATTTCATAGGAATTTCTCTACACCAGGTCACCAAATTGTTTATTGAAATATGGTTAGTACCAGACATATTCATCAAATCCCATATTCGTTACCTTGATAAGTCTCCATGTTTGTATATCGACTGCGGTCTGGTTTTCCCTTTTTTATTAGTCGGTAAAAGTTTCCAGACTCCTAAAATGAGATTAATAAATTCAAAATATCATTTCAATGGTTGCAAATTCTAAAGTGGAGTATTTGGGACCAATAAAAGGTTCAGTATGTCTGGCCCTAAGTTCTTTAGGGAATTACCTTGCAAGCACAGGATCAGTCACTGCTTTTGTTAAATCCTTTTAGTATGTTTTTGAGACCAGAAAGAATAAAGAACGAATCAAAAAGTCAACCATTTTCACAAATTGTTGTAGCATTTTTTAAGCAAGTTATTTTTTTTTTTGCATTGTACAGCACATGAAACTAAGTTGTTGCTCTGCATTGCCCCATTGGCTGAGCAGAAAGGAGTCATATCTACTAAGATAAGCAATAAGCACTGCTGTTCTCTTCCCCAGAGTTAGCACACAAACAGGCTGTCTAGCACCAATTCCCTGCTAGTACAAAATTCTAAACGTGGACTAACGTTTAAAACTTATCACATATTGGATGTGTGCTGTACATTGCAGCACACATGCGATGTGAGAAAAGTTTAAAGAAATTGATATATTTCTTCTTGTTAAGGTCTGTCTCATGAACGTATTGTTTTCGGGCGCAAAGCCCTTTGTACTAATGTTATTAGTGTGGGTTTTGCAGCAAAAACCATGGGTGGTAGCGTGGGAGTTCCAATGTACCATCCACGGGATGCCCCCTTGATGCAAAGTAATGAAAAGCAGCAAGGCACGCTAGTTGAAATACGTTTTGGGGAACTTTCTAAAACAAAAAATGTTTTCTCCAAAAAATAAACACTTTATCAAGACTTTGAACCGGTTTACATCACTTTGCGTCTTGATAAATATGCTCTTTTTAAATTCCTAGCTCCTGTCTTTTTACTTCTTCCAGCCTGAGCAGAACCTTAACTATCATGCTCTCATCTATAAATCCTGACAAATATGGAAAGCTTTTTTCGGGAACTAGCATCATTTTATCAATCTCAACTCCAAACAACCGGTACCCCCTTTAGTAAACTCTCTAATATCAAACAGACTGTATAATTCAAGAAAGCACGGAAACCACACCCATAAATAATGAAAAATACTAACTATCAGGATTATTTCTTAATTGTATATTATATAGAAGTTTGAAATGGACCATCTATCAAGCTTGGACATGAAAGTTGACTAATCTGATCTTGTGACTGTAAAGGCACGTGGATTTTTTTTTTTTCAGTTTGAAATGCTTTATTGAAGAAAAGTAGAGTGAACAACGAAATACAGATCATATAAAGAACATTGTCCATGTAGAATCAAAAAAAAGAAAAAACAGTGAATCATCATGTGTTAACATAAGAAACCTGAAGGAAGATTAAAAAGCATTTTGTAAAAATTTTAAAGGCAACCAGGAAAAAAAAATGGGGAAAAAAAGAGAAAAAAGGAGGAGAAAGGAAAGAAGGGAAAGGAGAAAGAAAGAGGTAAATATGAGGCGTTAGGAGAAGAATAGATAACGAGATCATACAAAGACTAGGTAGAATAGAAAAAGCAAGGAAGCCGAGGATAGGGAATAGTTGAAAGGCAGGAAAGACAAATGTAAATGTAAAAGATACAAGAAGGGTAAAAGAAGAAGAAGAAGAAGAAGGACAGAGAAAGAGTCACTTATGGGGGTTTAAAATTCTCAGAGGATAAAAGAGAGATACATTTCAGAGCCATGCGGTCAAGATATGTTGTGAGAGGCAACCAGAATAAATCTCTATTGAGGGTAGGGGTAGAGGCAGCGGCAAAACGGACATCGAGCCTATGATAATGACAGAGAGAGTTCCACCAACATTGTATAGAGAGCTTAGAAAGATCCTTCCAGTTAGAAGAAATGTGTTAAAAAGCCAGAGCCAACATAAGATCTAATAGACCAGAGGAGTGAGAAGAAATATCTAGAGTGTCAGAAATACTACCTAAAAAAAGAAGAGGGATAGAGTATGGAATAGAGATAGAAAATAGACGAGAGACATAAGACCACACCTGATCCCAAAGCACGAGAACAGAAGGGCACAGAAAAAATAGATGAAAAAGATCAGCATTAGGGGCAGAACAGGTCCAACAGGTAGAGTCCTTATCAGGAGAAAAGCGAGAAATAGAAACAGGAGAGAGATATAGTCTGTGATATAGAAAGAACATAGATTGAGTTAGTGAAGCGGAACGGGAAATTTTTAAAGACCTGGCCCAAACTTTGTACCAAACAGCTATAGGCCAGTCACAGCCCAGATCCAGCTCCCAAACACTTTCCAATTTAGATTTCGGGCGGGTCGGATTGGGGGAGGAGAAGAATTTATAGATAAGAGAGGCTTTAGGGAGAGTAGACAAGATCTGAAGAAGTGAGGAATGAGATACGGGAGAGGATGACAAGGGAAGTGAATAATAAACATCAAGTATGATGGCCATGAGGACAGTGAATCTGCGGAAAAAAGATTGCGGGCATTGAAACAAAAGTCGGAATCGAGGAAAAGAACATGGAAGAAGACCATCGAAAATTTGGTTAACCCACATCAGACCCTTTGATCTCCACACAGTCCAACAAATAGGACGATTATTGAGGAGAATAAGCGAATTGTACCAGATAGGGGAGGCCAAAAAGGATTCACGAGAAACCGGATCAGGACGGACCAGAGCATGTAAAAGAGAGGAAGTGTGCTTGAACAGGGGTAGAGGAGTGGTTAAGTTCTTAGCAGAGAAATGTACAATTTCAGATAGAGAGAAAGGAGAGAGGAGTGAGCGTTCAATAGAGAGCCAAAGAGGAGCAAGAGGGGAGGGTGCAAGAACAAGCCAATTAGAAGCCTGACGGAGAGAAAAAGATTTATGATAGAGACGGAAGTCCGGAAAATTGACTCCGCCATTGGATTTCGGTTTACGAAGAGCAACTAGAGCAACTCTCGATTTTTTATGATTCCATAGAAACTTAGAGAGACAGGAGTCGATGCGTTTGAAATAGATATCAGGGATATGTATGGGGAGCATGGAAAAGATGTATATAAGAATGGGAGATATCATCATTTTGATCGAATCTAGCCGACCCCACCATGAAAGAAAGAGAGGATTCCAAGAAGAGAACAACTTATCAATACGGGATAATACAGCAGACATGTTCAACCGAATAGATGAAGAGATGGAGCTAGAGAACCAAATTCCAAGGTACTTAATTTTAGAGGAATTCCATGCAAAGCCAGTGGTCGAAAACTGATGAGGGAGACAAAATTTGGTAAGAGGAAGGATCTCAGTTTTATCAGAGTTAATCTTGTAACCGGAAACTTGGGAAAAGGAGTTAAACTCAAGCAGTAAGGCCGGAATGGATTGGTCAGGGTCAGAAATAAACAAAAGAATGTCATCTGCATACGCAGAGAGTTTCAAATGAGTCTTGCCATAAGGGAAGCCAGAAATAGATATGTTATTTCTAATAGACGTAAGGGATGGCTCTAAGGATAGAACAAAAAGTAGAGGGGACAAAGGGCAACCCTGACGGACGCCGCGCTGTAGGGGAAAATAGGGGGATAGATGACCATTAACTAAAACAGACGCCTTAGGGGCAGAATAAAGTAAAGAAACAAGAGAAATAAAATTAGGGCCAAAACCGTGCCAGCGCAAGGAGGCAAACAGAAAGGACCAATCTACTCTATCAAAAGCTTTCTCAGCATCAACCAAGATGGCGGCTAAAGAGATGTTGAGAGAAGGGACTTTATTTAGAACATTGAGGAAAAGGCGGGAATTATCTGAGGTAAGCCTGCCCTTTACAAAACCACACTGCTCCTTGCCAATGAGATGCGGGAGAAGAGGATCCAAGCGCAAGGCAAGAAGTTTAGCAAATAATTTATAGTCTACATTAACAAGGGATATTGGTCGGTAATTTTTACAGAATTGGGGGTCGCGACCCTCCTTAGGTATAAGGCAGATCGTAGCCTCGTGAAAAGTACCAGCAGCTGTGCCAGAGGTAAAGAAGGATTGGAAAAGGGAGAGAAGTTTAGGAAGTAGAAGATCTGAAAAATGCAGATAAAATTCCACAGAGAAACCATCAGGACCCGGAGATTTACCTTTAGTTAAAGACTTTAAGGCGCTATCCAGTTCGGTAATAGAGAGATCAAGTTCAAGACCAGGGAAGTTAAGATGAGAAGTGGAGGGGGCAGGAATTTTATCTAAGTAGGATTGAATAAGAGAAGCCGAGGGAGGGGACTCAGGAGTATAAAGAGATTGGTAGAAACATTGAAATTGGGCGAGTATATCCTGCTCCTTATGCAAGAGAAGATTATCGGTGGAAGAAATCGAGTCGATCGAGTTACGCTCCTTACGAGACTTAAGGTAGTTGGCCAAAAGTTTACCTGATTTGTTGCGACCCCCATAGTAGCGGGCACTGCTCCGGAGTAATATTGAAGAAGCATTATCAGTAGTGGTTTCTGTTTCTTAAGGTAACACTTCTTTTTCTTTGAGACAAAATCAATCACAAAACCGCGAGCGGTAGCCTTAAAAGAGTCCCAAATAACATGAGGGGCTAAAGAGGGATCAGAATTAAATAGAAAAAATTCCGTAGCAAAAGAAAGAAAAGAAGACGAAAAGAGGGGATCCAGGAGAAGAGAGTTATTGAAACGCCAACGAGAAGATTTGGGATGAGGAGGGAGAAGATCAAGAACTGTGACAATGGGAGCATGGTCTGAGATAACTATCGGCTCTATAGACGAGGACAGAAGATTTTGAGAAAGAGACTGAGAAAGGAAGATGTAGTCAATCCGAGAGAAAGAGCCATGAGGAGGTGAAAAGAAGGAATAGTCCAGAGAGTCAGGATGGGACAGTCTCCATGAGTCAAGAAGGTGTGATTTAGAAATAGTGTCAAGGAATTGCGTATGTGATTTGTGGGGGGTAAAGCGGGCAGAGGATTTGCGATCAAGAAACGGGTCAACAATTTGATTACAATCCCCCCCCAAAATGAACATGGAATCACTGTATTGAAAACATTTAGAAGTTATTAGAGGCCAAAAATTACAATCGGGATGAGTAGGACCATAAACATTCGAAACAGTCAAGGATACAGAATTGATTAACAGCTTAACTAAGACCCAACGGCCATCAGTATCATTCTCTTGAGAAAGAACTTTACACTTGAGTTTCTTGTGACACAAAATGGCCACACCATTCTTTTTATTAGATGTAGGAGAGAATAAAACCGTTCCCACCCAGCCTCTCTTCAGTTTAAGAGACTCCGCCTCAGAAAGATGAGTTTCCTGTAAAAGAACTAAATCAGGAGTATAAGAGGCTAGATGGGAAAGCACTCTCTGTCGTTTAATAGGGTTAACGAAACCTTTCACATTCCATGAAATAACTTTGAATTAAAAAACAATAAAATGTGCAAGGAACACAGAAAAGGGATAAAAACAAGAACGCCATAAAGGACAACAACAAATGAATGAGAGAAAAGAGCAAGACAAAAGAAATTCATGAGATACAGTAAGAGAAGAGCAAAGAAAAAGGAAGGAGGGGAAGAGGGAAGAAAAAAGAAGTACAAGAAGAGACAGTACATATCCAAAACGGATGACTGAGGAAAACATACCTGAAGGGGGAAAGGAGATGACAAGATGACGGTGGGGTATGGGAGGATTCGACAAGAGCGGCCTCCTAAGCCGGAGAGCAACACACCGCACCAGGACGGGATATGAGAAAGACGAATCGTATGAGACGAAGAGGAATACAAAAGGGCTTATCGAGTAATCTAAGGGAGGGAAAAAGAAACATGTTATACAAGTCATGTCAAGATAAACAGCACAAAAGCAGACATTATATGTAAAACAGAAAACCCAAACAACAACCACTATAGAATCACATCAACAGGAGAAAAAACAAACCAAGGAAAGAATATATCAGCAAAAACCTGCAAGGAGAGAGACAAAACAGATAAATAATCAACCAGTAGTAGGATTGGATGTATCCATGCCAGCATTGGTCTGAATGTGAATAAAATTCGTGAGTTCAGCTGGATCTTGGAAAGTCCAGGTATTGTTTTGATGAGTTACTTTGAAGGTACAGGGGTGAAAGAGACCATATCTAGCTCCAATAGAGCGCAGAGGAGCACGAAGAGACAAGAATTCCTTTCTTCTGGCAGCAGTGACATTAGAGACATCTTGAGAGAGAAAAACTCTCTGACCCATCCAGGACACTTGGCGCTTCGCTCGAGCTGTAGAGAGGACCAGAAGGAGATCAGTAAACTTGAGGAAGAGGATGATGACCCCTCGCGGTTTGGTTGAGGAGGAGGAGTGAGGGCCAAGTCTATGGGCTCGTTGGATACTGAGAGAGGTAGTAGCGGGAAGGTCCAGGAGTTTCAGAAGGAAAGAGGAGAAGAACGTAACAGGATCATCTCCTTCCAAGGATTCCGGCAGGCCATAAACGCGTAGGTTGTTCCTCCTATTCCTGTTTTCCAAATCTTCAGTGTGCTGTTGAAGGGCGAGAAGAGACTT
This sequence comes from Triturus cristatus, assembly GCF_964204655.1. Lineage (NCBI taxonomy): Eukaryota > Metazoa > Chordata > Amphibia > Caudata > Salamandridae > Triturus > Triturus cristatus. Next base: position 1,091,633,507 of record NC_140581.1, read on the forward strand.
TTCCAGAGAGGAGATGCGCTGAGAGTTTTACTGAATCTCTGTAACCTGCTGCTCCACAGAAGAAACACGAACTTCCATAGTTGACCACTTAGCCTCAAAAAGCTGCATCTTAGTATTAGTCTCCTCCACAAACGGGCGCAAAGCGCAAATCTCCTCTAGTATCAGCTCCATAGATATAGGGGATGGAGATGACTCAGATGGAGGAGGAGAAGAGTCCTGCTTCAAGCGCTTAGGTAAGGAGGCAGAAGGAGAAGACTTGTTGGAGGTAGGTTGTGATGGAGAAGAACGGATGGAGGATGCTGTCGCCATTTGATCTGTGGGAGGAGGATGAGGAGAGTGACCTGCCGTTGAAGAAGAGGCGGAGGAAGGTGGAGTCTTCGAGGGCACAAAGACAAACTTTGGGTTGCGCAGCTTGCCCATAGAAGCCTGAACGTGCCAGTGACAGGGAGGCAAAGAAGCAATCCAACGCAACGTCCTGCACTCAAAAAAGCAAAGAATGTCAATATGCTTGGTCGGAAAAACCCAGCAGTCAGCAGGAGCAGTGAGGGACACCAGCAAAAACCATGAAGAAACCCCGGACCCAGAGGTAATGTAAACAGGAGTTAAAGAGTGTTTCCAGTAGTAACAGGGAGATCACCAGTGGGCGCGAAAGCCATGTGCACTGAGACTTGGTGAAAAAATTGCAACAAAAATCCAGCACGAAGACGTAATGAGGATGGTATGAGTCTTACGCCTTGAGACTGAAGTAAGTTATCAAGAAAGAGCACAGCGCACGTGATAGACTGCGAGGGGAACATGAAGGCAGGGGTCACTCAGGAAGCAGCGTCGACATGAGGAGTAATTTGCAAACATAGCGCACTGGCAGGGCGCAAAACACAAAGGAGAGGTCCTTAGTTGCTAACAATAAAGTCCAGTGTCTGGAGGAAGAACAGGGAGAGCATGTCTGCAGTCACCTCAGCGTCGCGCACACATCGCGCATATATCAAAATGGCGGTCGCGCTGAGGGACTTACATCGAGAGGCATGAATGGGCCAAAAACTGCAGGAAAACGAAGTCTGGCAGTCACATCTTCAGCACGAAGTCATCCGCTTACAGGAGCCGCAAGAAATCAGCCGAAATGGTCGCAGATAGCGGCGAAAAGATGAAAAGTCCGCCGCGGCGCAGGAGAGCTCCGGTCTCAGGCGGCCATCTTGTTCGGCGTCCAAGCCACGCCCCCCACGTGGATTTTTTTTAAATATAAAAAGAAACACACAATGACCTGTTACTTTTAAAACCACTTCTCACATCTTTCCAGTTGGCAAGGCCTGTGAAAATGACTGCATTTATTCTTAGATGACACACAGGGCTTCCTTTAAGGCGTTAGTTAGAGTACTGTGGTATCAAGGCACCTGGTGGATGACCTTATTCTGCCACACATGGGGTTACCCTGCGTCCTGTTAGAGCGGGGGGCACTGCTCAGATTCGTATGTCCAGGCCTCTCTTGGCCTAAACATATATTCCCATTTTAGCCAATTCACAAACAATCCCAGAAGTATGCTTGGATAACTGTGTGAGGTGCAGGTTTCCAAGCATATTTCCGGGCATGGCTTGTGACTGTTTTTGAAAGGCTCCTATTTCCACTATAGCAAAGAACACACACGAGGGAATGCAATTCTCTGTGACAATGCATACTTTTTTTCTACCTTGTTGGGAATACATTTCCCATTGACAAAGTCCTTCTACATAGGAAGAACCTTTCTCTTCCCCATCTTGAAAGAAAAGCCGCTCCAGCCATCTGCTGTGGTAAATCTCGGACCATTTCCAGGGTGGAAAGGGGTCAGATGGAGGTTTGTTAAGGCCCACAAACGCAAATGTTTCCAAGATAAACCATGCACTGGAACGACCTTTTCCAACCAGTGGCTTAGCAAGGTCAGGTGGTACCTGGTGTGGAAAATTTCTTGTCACCTCTGGCTTGACAAAATGGCAAAAATATGTGCTTTGCCATTTCAGTGATGACACCCGGGGTGGCCCGCACCCACCGCACCCCCCTTCCTACCTCACTGTTTCCGACCACTTGAATGGGATTTACAAGTGTGGGTTTCTCTATACCCATTGCAGAAAAAAATCCACACTCATAAAACAATTTACACCTGCTAGGAATCTCTTTGAAAATTCTGCCAAGCATAAAAAGGCTAAATTTCGATATAAGCTTGAGTTTACAACCACATTTAGCTTTGTAAATTGTTTCAAAGATATTCAGATAGCAAACCAGGCTACTCAAGCCTTGAAGTTATAACTGCACTGGTAACAACAATGCGCTTTAACATTGGCAATGACTTCAGAAATGAAGGCAGCTACTGACTCTATAAAATACTCACCAGTCATTTTGATACCCTGTGTTAAAGGGAAATGACCGGCGCCCCCCGCGCCTAGAGGCGGGGCGCCCTTAGTAGCGCCACGGGACTGGACCTTCCCCCAGGGCAGAAAAGGGGGGTGAACGAAGTGACGTCATCAGGGCGCGCTGAAAGGCTATTTGAATCCGCACCCCGCCATCTTCAGCCTCTTTGTCCCTTTGAACCTCCGGCAAGCTGCAGGGGCACATCGTCAACGATGAGAGAGTTCCAGTCGGCGGTGTGCCGAGTATGGCATAGGAGGTTTGAGGGGGCCTAGGCGTAGCTTGTTTAAAAGGGGTTATTTAGTTTTAAGATACATGGCGATCGTATATTCATAAATTTCCTTTTAGAGTGCGTCTCGCTGCCATATGCGGGGGACGCGCCTTTGTGTTCGTGTGTATGTCCCTTGGAGGGCCGCATGGTTACCCCCATGGAAGCCGCAGGAGCATCGTTAAGGATTGTGGCACGGGGTTCTAGAAGCGTAGCGATGATACAAGGTTAGCTAGTTTGTTAGCTCAATTGCGTAATTATGTACAAAACCGTGGTTTGTTTGATTGATCTTGAGGACATGCCTGATTGTTGTTGGCGCGCGGTGGTGTCTGCTTTTCCTACTTTGTTAGCTCAATTGAGTAATTGTGTACAAAACCATTGTTTGTTTGATTGATCTTGCGGACATGTCTGATTGTTGTCGGCGCGCGGTGGTGTCTGCTTTTCCTACTTTGTTAGCTCAATTGAGTAATTATGTACAAAACCGTGGTTTGTTTGATTGATCTTGAGGACATGTCTGATAGATTGTTGTCGGCGCGCGGTGGTGTCTGCTTTTCTCGGTGGTTCAGTCGGGCGCGCATCGAGGTATGGTTGGGTTGGTTACAGAGTGCCAGCGTCGTGGACCAGTCGCGTCTTTGTCACCCAACTCACACAGGAATTTTGAGGTAATGCAGGGAGGGGAATACAGAAATAGGCATACGCTTCACACAGAAGGGCTCCCGATTCGGGGGGAGACTGCCGATTTCGGGGCTGGTCTCCCGCCTCCCGATTTAAGCATCCAGAAGCCAGGTTCCTCGGAGTTGCAGCCGGCTGGGCTGGGTGTTGTGTGGCGTGCGGATTGTTCCTACAATAGTCAGAGTGCTGCCATTGCGCTACATGCTTCCGAAAGCTAATTTAAAAAAAAAAAAAAAAAGTGCATTTAGTTTTGAATGTCCGATCCTGTAGCAGCACACTTCGGGGCAGTGGCCCGATTCGGGGCCCCATTATCATGATTTTCCTGAAAGTCTCCCACTTTGCTCTTCTGGAATGTTGGCAGGTATGGCTTCACATTGTGTTGTGTACCTGCACAGGCCGCTCCTGGAGCCAAACCAGATCCGTGTCTCAGCTCTTGCTTGGCTCTCCCTGTTAATGTAATGGCTTGCCCACCTCTAAGTCAAAGTAAGGAAACGTAAACACCAATATTCATGTCTAAATAATAAGCAACAATTTTCGGAAGACATTGCCTGACTTCTGCCGTTGACCATAATGTAAATGCAACATCATAAGAACACGTTCAGGCCTCTTTCTTGCTCGTTCTCTTTCTGAACTTATGCAAGCCTATTTTGGAGGTGCTGCAGCATCTCAAGCACCACTACATTGATTGTCCCTGGGTTTGGCCCAAAAAAAAAAAAATATATAAGCAGTTGAACCAGCAAAGTATGTAGTGTGGAAAATCAAGTAAACACGGAATAAAGAAGCTTAAAAAATTCTAAAATGCGCATTTCTTTGTAATAAGAGAGGGTTTAACATAGAACATTTATTAAATACTCTGCATTGAGTGTCGTTTGTTAGAAAGTATAGTTCCTGGGGCCAGAGATAACGCAGTCAAAAATGGGCACATGCTAAGAGTGCTCCGCTGGCCTTTGAATGAATAATGAACCATAACCTTCCTGGTGCATACTATGCACAAATCCAGCCATGATCGACTGCTTGCTGCTTCATACCTGGATTGAAATATCCTGTTGCAATGGCACGGTGATTATTCCTGTAGTGGAGTTACACGCTCTTTTGAGCACGTGTTGGTGGATTGGCCTGGTACACCGTCCAGCGGTGATGTGAAAGGACGCATGTTCAAATTGTCATGGTGGGCATTGATATAGCTACGAGTGCTGGTATTTGATTTCTGAGCGGCTGGAGGGAGGGGCTGCATGGCGGTTTACCAGATCTCTTTGCAAGACGAGGCGCTGCCTTCCTTCGTGGGTTGTCTCGGAGAATTCAAATTATCACGGCTTGTTTTGGTTGGAGACAGTTGCATTGATAGAGAAACAGGAAAGCTGTTCGTCATGTTGCAGAGGAATTGCTAATGGCAGTGTTGTCCTGTTTCTCAGCTTAGTCACCTTGTCCATTTTCTGCGTGTTGTCCATGGACTGTCCATGGATGCTGAGGGGCCAGAGGGTGTGTGATTTCTCAGTTGGTGTGTAAAGAGGAATATTTACAGGACGACCACAGTCTTTAAATGCTGTTCTTCCATTGCACAAGTGCGATGTGGTTCTCACAACACCTTTTTAAACAAGCACTGACATCCCCTATACGCAGGTTTTCGCAACCTGTGGTTTAAAGTGACAAAGTGAGCAGAGTGGGTGTAAAGGCCAGGTGCACAGGGAATTATTGTTGGGTAGTTCATAGGGGCGGCACGGATGGTTTACCCCCCGGTTTTATGTACGTTTTCCCGTGCTTTGGGGAGACGATGCAGTCCGTCGGCCACGTGGTGGAGTAGGTAGCCAGGGTTTCGAGCCAGGTGGTCGGGTCCAACATTTTCTATGGGCAAGTATGTTATTCTCCCTGCCTTGTGTGCTAATGTAAAAGCGGCAATATGTAAAGCGCTCCCATACCTTCGGGACCATGGCGCACCGTTTCTCCCGTGGGCCGTCCGTGTTGACCCCAGATCATCAGGGCGCACTTTCGCCCCCTCCCCAACGCAGCAGAGCGGTTTGCTGCTTTACGGACTATGGACGGACATCTGTGTAAGATAAGCAGGGTTGTTCCCGGTTAGTACCTGGATGGGAGGCCTGTGGTGTATCTCAGGGTTTCAGGGCAATGATGAGAAAATAGGCAGCTGGGGATACATGGGGGTTGCACCAATTTTGCGGATCTCGAAAATTTGGTGAGTCGGGAAAGCGTAGCTTTCGACTTGCATGCAAGGTAATACAGTGCGAATTTTTAGGCTACTATGGGGGAATAATGCGGGGATTACACCCTTCGTGGCTGCTCCCCATAGCGTTATTATAGGTAATTTGTCTTCAGATCAGGGACAGTCTACACCCTTCGCTACTGTTTTCCAAAGCTCTATTATATGTCATTTGTCTTCAGAATGGTGACCGTCTGAGGTTAGTAGGGCGATCTAGGTTAAGCAACGAAAATCTAAGCAGCAAAAATCGCTAAGGGGTACAGTTGGGTTAAACTTTGAACATATGCATTTGTCACGTATCTTTATTCCCGGGATATAAAAATAGACCTCATGCCTAGCCTTAATTACGGTTACCTATGATTCGAGGTAACCAATGGTTAATGGAATGGAGGGATCCCTGTTTTTTAGGGTGCGGCATTAGGGGGTTCTCGTACTTGGCCCTGTGTTGCACTTTCCATCTGCTGGCTTATTACATTATAATCCACAGGGACTGAGCCGTGGGAAGGAATTCCATTTTTAAAGCTCACACTTTCATTGGATCTGGTTAAATTGCCAAATATTTCGGTGCAGATCTTCTCCTTTCCTTTCAACTACAGCAATCTATCGTAAGGGACTTAGGGTGTACATTACAATCCACAAAGAGGGGGCCGTTGGCAATAAATTAAATCATCCAGCCGCTGCTTCCCTGGACCAAGGGCAACGCCATCTTCACATAGTGTAGGACATGCGGGGGTGGGAGGAATTAATATAAAGAAGCACATAGCAGAGGATACGGTAACCGGAGGCTCCCTGGTAAAGATGGTTATGGGGTACAAGGTACAAACTTCACCTCGGGCACAGGGTAGTTACCCGGCAGGTGCTACATTATCATGGTAACTCAGCCATTTATACCCCTGTGGCAGCCTGCAACCACAGGTCGTAACAGTAAGGGGCGAAGCAAAAGCAGCCTTTTATACCCCCGTGGCGGCCTATAACCACAGGTCCTAACCAGTAAGGGGCAAAGCAACACCTCTCACAAAGGGAGCAGCCTTGTCAGTGGGTGGAGCAATATCTCAGAGGGTGGCAGTGCAGGAGTCCAGCCCAGCGCAAGTCCGGCTCAGAAGGTCTGTTGATGGACACAAAATAGGTAGCATAGCTGAGTGGTTTTAGGCTCAAGGAGGTGCCTGGTTGGTAAGTAACTATGAATGATGTCAACAGGTAACGGTATGGCGCAGTAGTTCTTCTTTGTCTGGCTGGCAACAAACGGGACTGACCTGCCGGTAGTCCCGGACGTCACCTGACTGGTGACAGAGTTCGGACCCCTGGGGTCCTGGTCTTCATGGGCATATCGACAGAGGCATACCGGAGAGGCTCGGGAGAGTACACTTAGGGTTGCACTAAGGTTGCAGGCATCCCGGTGGGCAGATTTGCTATTGTAGGCCCTAAGGGACTAGTTTCCTTGGGGAGGGAGGTGGATATCATAAAGTAAAAACAGGAGATAGTGTGGGGCCTTCCCAACTAGGTGGGCATTAAGAGAGGCTTCTGGACAATATGCCTACTACTGAGGTTAGTTGCCAAGATATTTATTTAACGCATTCTTGGGCCTGGTAAATTATCACTTGACTGTAAGAGGGAGCGCTATTACGCCACCGCTCAATGACCATTGGTCTGAAGGGAAGTTTCTATATGTGGTCGGTAGGATAACGCAGGCAGTATAAGTTAAAGGGGTTCTGCTTAAGGCCAAGGACAAGCTAGGGAAGAAAGTGATACGGGCGACCAGTAAGAGGAAGGCAGCGGGTCCAACACTTCCTCCGCTGTCCCGGGAGTCCAAGGGAGTCTAATTGGGTGGCACTAGCATCTAGGCACCCGTACGGGCGGAAATTTGATGGAGGGCCTTGGATAGTAGTTCCCTTTAGGATAACGGTGGAGGAAATACAGCTGGTGACAGGTTCCGGGCAGGGGGTCATGGATTAATTCAGGGCAAACAGGAGATAGTGTAAACTAGTCTCTTCACAATTCGATAGTCACTGAAAGGGGGCAGGTAATGCATCACAGGACGGCCCAGATAACAAAAGAGAGAGGTGGAATCAGGATGGAGGTCATAATTTTGGTTGACGGGCAGTGGCTCATATAAACAATGCTAGGGGCCATTTGGGAGCACAGTTAGCGTGGGGGGAGGGCGAGCGTGCCAGGGAGCTTCTCGCCCTGTGGCGGTTAAACAACTGGATGGCCCCCAGAAAGGGGTAGGAGCCACATGTGCAGAGGGTAGGCGGAAGGGGGGATTGGCCTGCTGGTGGTCCCTGACTCTTCTGCCCTAACCCACAACCTATGGACTGAGGTGAACCCTGGGGAGGCTGCCTGAGTGCAGGTACCCCGGTGGGCATGCCAGTGTGCCATGAGGGGCCCTGGTTTACAAGTAGTGCAAATGTTCGCTGTAGCGCGTTGGGGCCTCCTGGCACAATGTGCACAGCAGAGTGGGGGCTTGGTGGGCCGAGATGGCCAAATTCAAGTGTATGGCCAAGTTCAAGAGTTCAAATGTAATCTGGTGCATATCTTCTTTACCGCCTTTGACAGGCCAAGGCCACTAAAGTGTACGGCCAAGCTCAAGTTCAAGTGTAATGTTGTGCCTAATTGCCCGGCAGCCTTCGTCAAGTTAATACCACTAAAGAGTGATGCTTTGATAATTGTATATCCAAAAGGGATACTGTTACTCTCGTGTTGGTCACTGGTGAATTACCTGCTTCGTGAATAAAAAGGCTACGCCATGAACAACACGCTCTGTTTCTGAGAGTCCTTGGGCAAATGGGAAGAGTGAATGTCACGATGTGCGCCTACTATGACCGGCGACCCCGCGCCTAGAGGCGGGGCGCCCTTAGTAGCGCCACGGGACTGGACCTTCCCCCAGGGCAGAAAAGGGGGGTGAACGAAGTGACGTCATCAGGGCGTGCTGAAAGGCTATTTGAGTCCACACCCCGCCATCTTCAGCCTCTTTGTCCCTTTGAACCTCCGGAAAGCTGCAGGGGCACATCGTCAACCACCCACCCACCCGGCAAGAGAGCGAGGGCGGAACTGTGACAGTTAACAACAAGCAAGCGCAACAATGGCGGTTAAACAACTGGATGGCCCCCAGAAAGGGGTAGGAGCCACATGTGCAGAGGGTAGGCGGAAGGGGGGATTGGCCTGCTGGTGGTCCCTGACTCTTCTGCCCTAACCCACAACCTATGGACTGAGGTGAACCCTGGGGAGGCTGCCTGAGTGCAGGTACCCCGGTGGGCATGCCAGTGTGCCATGAGGGGCCCTGGTTTACAAGTAGTGCAAATGTTCGCTGTAGCGCGTTGGGGCCTCCTGGCACAATGTGCACAGCAGAGTGGGGGCTTGGTGGGCCGAGATGGCCAAATTCAAGTGTATGGCCAAGTTCAAGAGTTCAAATGTAATCTGGTGCATATCTTCTTTACCGCCTTTGACAGGCCAAGGCCACTAAAGTGTACGGCCAAGCTCAAGTTCAAGTGTAATGTTGTGCCTAATTGCCCGGCAGCCTTCGTCAAGTTAATACCACTAAAGAGTGATGCTTTGATAATTGTATATCCAAAAGGGATACTGTTACTCTCGTGTTGGTCACTGGTGAATTACCTGCTTCGTGAATAAAAAGGCTACGCCATGAACAACACGCTCTGTTTCTGAGAGTCCTTGGGCAAATGGGAAGAGTGAATGTCACGATGTGCGCCTACTATGACCGGCAACCCCGCGCCTAGAGGCGGGGCGCCCTTAGTAGCGCCACGGGACTGGACCTTCCCCCAGGGCAGAAAAGGGGGGTGAACGAAGTGACGTCATCAGGGCGTGCTGAAAGGCTATTTGAGTCCACACCCCGCCATCTTCAGCCTCTTTGTCCCTTTGAACCTCCGGAAAGCTGCAGGGGCACATCGTCAACCACCCACCCACCCGGCAAGAGAGCGAGGGCGGAACTGTGACAGTTAACAACAAGCAAGCGCAACAATGGCGGTTAAACAACTGGATGGCCCCCAGAAAGGGGTAGGAGCCACATGTGCAGAGGGTAGGCGGAAGGGGGGATTGGCCTGCTGGTGGTCCCTGACTCTTCTGCCCTAACCCACAACCTATGGACTGAGGTGAACCCTGGGGAGGCTGCCTGAGTGCAGGTACCCCGGTGGGCATGCCAGTGTGCCATGAGGGGCCCTGGTTTACAAGTAGTGCAAATGTTCGCTGTAGCGCGTTGGGGCCTCCTGGCACAATGTGCACAGCAGAGTGGGGGCTTGGTGGGCCGAGATGGCCAAATTCAAGTGTATGGCCAAGTTCAAGAGTTCAAATGTAATCTGGTGCATATCTTCTTTACCGCCTTTGACAGGCCAAGGCCACTAAAGTGTACGGCCAAGCTCAAGTTCAAGTGTAATGTTGTGCCTAATTGCCCGGCAGCCTTCGTCAAGTTAATACCACTAAAGAGTGATGCTTTGATAATTGTATATCCAAAAGGGATACTGTTACTCTCGTGTTGGTCACTGGTGAATTACCTGTTTCGTGAATAAAAAGGCTACGCCATGAACAACACGCTCTGTTTCTGAGAGTCCTTGGGCAAATGGGAAGAGTGAATGTCACGATGTGCGCCTACTATGACAAACTGTGAAATGTACCTGAGAGGCCTAGGAGGCCACAGTTCTTTAATATAGGGTCCCTTGTCTGGGCTACCAGTCCACACATTGCCCGTCTGTTACTGGTGCTGTTTTGAACCATATGAATTTTCTTAATAAAGTGATATGTGAGTGACATTAATATCACAACAAAAGCAAAGTCAGGATCATAAAAGAAGTGGGGAACACAGAACTTGACACACTTGTGGGCTTTCGGAACAACTGACCAATCTTAGTTCAGTCTGTTTCTGGCCCCTGTAAGTCCCTCATTCACCGGAAGGGGTTTCATATATTCGCTATATTCTCCATAAAATAATTGAGGCAGAAGCAAAAACTGTTTCTGTAGTATGAAAACTAGTACCCAGCAGAACTACTCATGTACTGCAATTCACCATACCTGTGGCCTGCACCTCTCCTATCTTTTCTGTGCAGAGAGCTCTGCCATGCTAGCTAAGATCTCAGCACCATTAGGAATATGGTTTGTTAAACATGGATAATTGGTGAATGGGGAGTCCTTACTACTAAATGGGAGGGATTTAGGGAAACGTAAGGAGGGGTTTAGCGAGGGACATACTCATACCAAGGCAAATCCACAAAAAGAAAAAAAATGGGAAGTCACAAACTACACTCCTAAGGTTACTACAGCCCTAACAGAGTCGAAACAAACATACTCCTGCCCAGCCTTGGAGTAGGTCAAGCAAATCACTTGGCCACTCACATTTTCACACATAGAAAGTTACCGAGATGGAGCAATACAATAACAACCCAGGGGAACTAATGCTAAATTAATTAACATGTTTTCAAATGTAAATTATCTTTATATATTTTTTTAAAGATAAGAATTTTACTTTAACTTACATTTAGATGTTTCATTAAAATATTTAAAATATTTTACTTCGAAATAATAAAAAAAAAAGTTAATAATTTTTCCCACTCATTCACATATGGAGATATCGACCATGGTGATAGAGAGCTTCACCGGCATGTGTAAATTTATTAGTAGTGAATTTACACTTGTGAATCCTGTTGTAGGAGGCTCCACCCACAGATCTAAGGGGCGGAAACATGTAAGTCCACATGCTACACTCGGTAAATACTAAGGGGATTATTTACAAGCCCATAGTGCAACCGGTGCGTCACTTTTTGTGATGCACCGGCGGCGCATTTTACTGCCCAGTATTTATAAGGACAGGAAAAGCCACCCTGCATGACATTTCCTGTCCTTTTAAATATGGCCCCTTTACACGCAGCACTTTGCTTGAAAGGGGCATTCCATGGGTGTTGCTGTGTGTGTTCCCACGCAACACCCCACGGAACCTGGCTAATTTCCAGATGTACGAGAAATCGTAAACCTTGAATTGCGTCTGAATGCTACTCCTCCCAGGGGAGCCATAGGGTGGCGCAAAGAGGAGAAATGTATTCATTTCTCCTCGTTTTTTTTCCTCTTTCCTTCCTGCACATAAACAATCATCCCTATGATGCAGGCATCCTTGCACCATGGGGCAAAGGTGCCTGCGTCGGCACTGGCAGCCCATTGTGGGCCAGCGCAGGGGAGAGCACAGGAATGCGACAAATTATTGTAAATGTGTCGCATCCCAGTGCTTTGAAAGTGCCACAGTGTGGCGCAGCCAAAGGGCTTGGCGTGCCGCACTGCAGCACTTTCTTGTAAATGAGGCCCAATAAAAAAGAGTTACCCCTGGGAGTAGTAGTAAATATACTCATGAGTAAATGTACATGTTGAGAATAGTACCCATTGTATTTAACATTAGAATACTGGAATGTTGATAGCATGATTGACAAAATAGAGTGGTTCAGGGGTAATAAAGGCTGGTATAGACCTTCAGCTTCAGCATTTCAAGGCTCATTGTTTTGTTTTTTCACTTTTAAGATAGAACATTCTACCCCAAGTAGCTGGAATGTTCTAATACAATTATAGGTTTTCTGCCTCATGCTGTAATAGTTGCTAACAGCCCTCTCTCTCATTACAGAAACTTTTACAACTGTTTTAGCCTTCAGTGCCAGGCTATAATGCTATACTATTTCTTAACATTTCCCCCCCTGTAATTTTTTGTGGCCTCAACAAAATTTTGCAACTTGAAATGTTTTGCTATTTGTTCAGTGTTTTAAATTTGAAAGTCTCCGCCACGCTCTCCTTTTTCTTCTTTTCCTCTGATTTTCACGTATTTATTGAATTTCACATCAGGGTTTTATATAAAAGATATTTGATATACCTCAAACCTAACTAAACACTTTACCATGGCATGTCATGGTTTGGATTTGGCGGATAAGGAACATTGGCCAAAAAGCAAGAGATGTCTACTCTGCCCTATTTAGAGTGTATAGTGGTCCCTTATACTCTAAATAGGCAGAATGGAATGTGCAAAACCTTTTGACAGATTTTTCACCTATGACAAAGTGTAAATCAGGCTGTTTTATTGTTGCCCATTCACCTCTAACAAGTGGTATTGTCCATACAGTGGAATGGTGTGCAAGGTCTGGTTGAAACCAGATTACAGATTTAAAGGATCGACCATATATTAGAGATAGCACACTGAACATTTTTTGGTTCACCTTCTCATTACTAATATGAACAGCATTATTTGATTTAGTCCAGGATTGGAATACTGGGCCTTATCACAACTCTGCAGTGTGAAAGGGAGTCCTTATCCATTTGAAAACAAATTGTTCTGTCTGCAGCACGTCGTCTAGACAGATAATAAAATGTATTATGTCAGTTTAACTATCCTGTGTGGGTAGTGTCCCTCCTTAAGCACAACCAATAACATGCGAGTTCATCGCAATTCAAAGTGTGAAAGTAAATCAAAGTCGATTTCAAACTGAAAATGTATTCCTGGTAATTAACCAATATATTGTACTCATTATATTCATGAGTTAATCCAAAATCCAAGATTCAAAGGATTAAACAATCCCGCATACATCTGAAGGATGATCCCCAGTGCATTTCGGGTATAACGACTACCCTTCGTCAGGGAGAGTGTTCCTAAAAACATAAAGATAGGAGAGATTCAAGCGGTCTGTTTGATCAAATTAATATTAGCTCATGCATGTGCATTACCCCAGACACGTCGCTCCTGTGTGTTAATGAAGTTATGGACGCAATAAAAGTTGAATAAATAATAATGTGTATGATTAACCAATGGACGATTGCCCAAACCGGTTATGTCAAAGTGAGTTTATACAAGTTTATGCAAACTTTAAGATTGAGACATTTTTTTGACAATGTTGTGGCAGAACCTTTAGAGAAGATGGACAACACCCTTGCGGGTTTAAAAACGAAAAACACATACATGGCTCCAGTTAGCCATAAAGTGTTGGATACCAATGAAACACTGGTCAAACGTGATTTACAACACATTTTTAAACATCATAATATCAACCAATCTAACCTGACTGTGAAAGACAAGGCCTTATTAAGACACTTGGCTGAGAGTGATAACCCAAACATCAGATTTGTCAATGCAGACAAAGGTGAAGCATTAACCATAATGGACACTACACATTATAACCGCAAACCTGATGAACATGTACAGGATACTACAACCTATTCTAAAGTGGAGTTCAATCCCACTGCACAATTTCAATCAGTTCTTCAAAACATCCTCGATAAAGCAGTCCGTGACGGCACTATTGGTGATAAAGAACGAAAATTTCTCACACAAGAATTTCCAGTATGTCCTACAATCAGGATGTTACCTAAGATATACATGGAAAGGAGAAGCAGCCGGGTCACAGAAGACTGCACCACCAGAATCAGTCACCAGTAACTTAAGATATTGCCCACCTCAAACGCTCTGCTGCCTGTAGAGCGTAAATAAATACTTGAAAAATAAACTGGATGAGAGGCAATATAATGATACAAGCAGTTTCAATACAACACAGAACAAATCATGAAAGAGAGATGTGTTATTTCTTCCGTCTTTTATTGTTCTTGTTGCACTTCGCACAAAACAGTCAGCCAACGCGTTTCGCCCAAACACGGGATTCTTCAGGGCTGAAATGGCATACAATACAAAGACTTTCTTAAGAAACACACAAAATAATCAAAGACAGACAAAATTTCTAAAATGTCAAATGTCCATGAATGAAACGCTAAAGAGGAAAAAGCGAAAGAACCACCATCTTATCCACGTGATTTAGGAAACAGAACACATTCCAGGAAAAATGTGTATATATAAAGCAAAGGAGAGAAAGACCCTACCACACCCGTGAAAAGAAAAAACTTTGGAAATTAGTGACTCTTGTTCCACGCACTCCCAATGGTAACGTGGATGCTTCAAACATAAGTGAGAGAAACAGACAAATAAAAACCTGTAGTCTAAAGTAAACATGGCTAAATCACCAATGCGTTATGTATTAAAGCTTACCAAAATTATTTAGAGCGTAGGATATTTCTTTGATGATCAGCAACAAGGAAGAGGTCAAATCCGTCAAGCTATATTAAGTAGAAAGGCCTTTCCTAAGTGAGTGACTAATATTAAGATGCCAAGAGAAAAAGTAACAAGATATGAGACAAAAAATAGTCAAAAAGAAGACATACCCAATGTATGGCGAAAATGAGACACAGCGACCTCAGAGACCCAAGGGTAAACGATCTTTAATTTTGGTAAGCTTTAATACATAACGCATTGGTGATTTAGCCATGTTTACTTTAGACTACAGGTTTTTATTTGTCTGTTTCTCTCACTTATGTTTGAAGCATCCACGTTACCATTGGGAGTGCGTGGAACAAGAGTCACTAATTTCCAAAGTTTTTTCTTTTCACGGGTGTGGTAGGGTCTTTCTCTCCTTTGCTTTATATATACACATTTTTCCTGGAATGTGTTCTGTTTCCTAAATCACGTGGATAAGATGGTGGTTCTTTCGCTTTTTCCTCTTTAGCGTTTCATTCATGGACATTTGACATTTTAGAAATTTTGTCTGTCTTTGATTATTTTGTGTGTTTCTTAAGAAAGTCTTTGTATTGTATGCCATTTCAGCCCTGAAGAAGCCCGTGTTTGGGCGAAACGCGTTGGCTGACTGTTTTGTGCGAAGTGCAACAAGAACAATAAAAGACGGAAGAAATAACACATCTCTCTTTCATGATTTGTTCTGTGTTGTATTGAAACTGCTTGTATCATTATATTGCCTCTCATCCAGTTTATTTTTCAAGTATTTATTTACGCTCTACAGGCAGCAGAGCGTTTGAGGTGGGCAATATCTTAAGTTACTGGTGACTGATTCTGGTGGTGCAGTCTTCTGTGACCCGGCTGCTTCTCCTTTCCATGTATATGTCAATTTAGGGTCGATTTGCACACCGGACGCACATTTACTAATTATTACTCAAAGCTTTCTCTCCCATAATGAATTTTGATGATGATAGAGAGGAATTAGCTAAAGACCTATTTAAACCAAATAGTGAGATCAAACAAACCATTTCTAATGGAACACTTAACAAAAAAGAAGGTCTTAAGAATAAGTTTCAAAAGCTTGAAAGGCTTAAGAAAAATGAGCTTTCAAAATGGTGGGATGGGGTAACACTCAAAAGATATCTTGAGAACAAAAAGGTCCCTAGAGGACTAAGGATACTTACATTCCCAAATTTTGATGATCTTGACCCAGACCTCCTACAGGATTGGGAGGATAACTTACATAATTCATCTTTTAATATGATGAAAATTTTGATCACACACGCAGAAAGAAAATGCCTCAAACTTCAGGCTGAGATTAAAACATTAGAGGAGGAAATTAAACAACTTAACTTAACAGAAGCCACAGCAAAGAATTATGTGATTCTTAAGGAACAGATAAGCAGTCATCAAATGGCTGTCAAGAATAGGAAACTTAATAAAATCATGCGTGACGACCGTGACTATGATCTAGGTCGCATCTTCACATTTGCCCCAAAGTTTGACAATATACAAGTTCCCAAAGATAAACAAACAGCGCCTTCTAACACTGGTAGTATATCTAGTATCAGTTTAAGTTCGGACGCTTCATCTATTGAGGATGCAGGCAGGGCAGATGTTACGGAACCAAATGCCCCAGGAGCCTGTTCTTCTACTTTTTTAGAGGAGGTTCTTCGCTTTCGAATTGGGAACAAAAAACCAAGAGACAAACCAGGAGAGGGGGTAGGAGAAAAAACGGCAGGAAAGGATCGTGTCTTGACAAGATTTCAAAAAAATCAAATGAACAAACGGTAGAGTTAGATAATGGGGATAGTGAAATACATTCATTTGAAACTGTTAATGATAATGACATGTCACATAACTTTGCCCTTACTTCCAAAGGTGATAATTTGGTCATCAATCTTTCTGATTACAACTTGAATGAACATGAATTCAATGTTTTGAATAAAGGTCTTGGATTTTGTCCCGTGTATGGGGGTTTGTTTTCGGACTTGCATGTCGATCTATTCAAGTTTGTAAGGCTTGCCAAACTCAAATGTCACTTTTCCCTTAACAACTATGAACGGTCGACTGTGTCTGTACCCAATGTATGCACTGATGTAACTGTCTCACATGTTAAAAATGTAGCCACATTATTGTCATTAGATTCAGACAATGAGTCTTCCTATGAACATGTACTTGCTAGCTTGAACATTGCTCCAGATTACACATGTGACAGTGGTCTTCGTAATTCTAGTAAATTCATGCCTCAGGGTGCACACCTAAATTCTTTGGATGTGTTTTACGAGCAGGTCACCAAAGAATTATATAACTTGGAAGACAAACATGGTAGTAGTTATAAGAAACACTTACAAGACAATCTAACCCCTTCAGAAAGAACTGCCATGCAGAATCTACGCAAGAATGGCAACATTATAATACGTGAGGCTGACAAGGGGGGCAACGTAGTCATTATGAATAGAACTGATTACGAGAAGGAGGTTGAAAGACAGCTTAGCAATACCACACACTACACAAAGCTTACTCTTAACCCCTGTACTGCGGCTACTGTTAGGATCAATACGCAACTAACCCATTGGAAGGATTTGGGCCTTATTTCTGATACGGAATATAGGTTTCTATCTATAAGTAACCCTAGATACCCTTGTATCTATTTGCTTCCTAAGGTGCACAAGAACATGCCATTTCCACCGGGACGACCAATTATCTCGGGAATTGGCTCCATGACAGAGGCACTGGCTCAATTTGTGGATACCTTTTTACAGCCGTTAGTCATTAACTTGCCCTCATACATTAGAGACAGCACTGATCTTTTAAACAAACTTATAGATCTGGATTGGGATGACAACATGTGGTTTGCCACATTGGATGTGGAATCACTATACACGTGCATAAAACGAGAGTTTGGTGAATTAGCTGTCGACTCTTACCTTTCTTCTAGACATGCTAGCCTATTGGATCACAACTTGATGATCTTAGGAATGATAGACCTAATCCTTGATAATAACTTCTTCATGTTCAACACCACCTGGTATAAACAAGAGCAGGGTACTGCTATGGGTTCGAAATTTGCACCATCATACGCGAACCTTTTTATGGGGTGGGTGGAGCGGACCCATGCATGGTCTGTAGCGGCAACAGATTGGACCAAACATATCCAATTCTGGGGCCGCTACATTGATGATATCATTATTATTTGGACGGGTACAGGGCCTGAACTTAAAGAATATCACAACTTCCTTAATGACAACACTCTAAATGTCAGGTTCACTCTGGAAATGTCCCAAACAAGGATTCAGTTCTTAGATTTGGAATTGTATGTCAAAGGGAATACCATTCATAGCACCCTACATAGGAAAGAAACAGCGGTAAATAGCATCTTGCATTTCACTAGCTCGCATCCCCCTTCAACAAAGAAAGCCATCCCATATGGGGAATTTCTGCGGATTCGCAGAAATTGTAGTGAAGATGGCAAATTTGTTGAACAGTCTAAAAAAACTATCGACAGACTGAAAAGGAGAGGATACCATGCGCAATTACTTAAGACCGCTGTTAGTAAAGTACAGAACATCAAGAGAGAGTCTATGCTAAATTGCTATAAAAAGAAGACTGACCACAACTCACAGAGATTGTCATTTATTACTACCTATTCAACCTTGAATCATGAGGTGTTCAAATCTCTGGGTAAACATTGGGCGCTTCTTAAGGGGACACCAGGAATTGGTAACATGCTTACTGAAAAACCATCTATGACATTTAGACGTAGCAGAACCATTAGAGATGTATTATGCCCCAGCTACACTCTGCAGAAGGTCATCAAACCACAATCATGGTTGAGCAAGCCTATTGGTTTTTATGTATGCAGCACATGTAACATCTGCCATTTGGGATGCAACAAAACACTAACATTCAGCTATAACAGCAAGACTAAACACAGGATTGTACATTTTATTAATTGTCTCACCACTCATGTTGTTTATGTCATTATTTGTGGTTGTGGTAAGGTCTATGTGGGTAGCACTACTAGACAACTTAAGATGAGAATTCAGGAACATCGAAGAGCTGTACTAAATGGAGACCTTTCGTATGCCCTAGTCTCGCATGAATGCACAGTGGGTGTGGACCGGGCTCGGTTCCAATTCCATGGAATTGACACTGTCACAAATAACAGCAGGGGTGGAGATAGGGCGCTCAGGTTGAGACAATTGGAGGCCAGATGGATCTGTACTTTGCGTTCGTCTATTGAGGGTCTGAATGCTGATAGGGAATTACATTATTTTCTTTAAACAGTGCATGGCCCTAAATAATATAACGTCTGGTCTCCTATTTTCTGGTCCTGTACACATACACGTTGGACTGTGTGTGACAATCACTCAAAGGTTCTTGTATGCTTTGTTGAATGTGATTAGTCTGTACTGTGTTCCTGTGCCAATGATTGTTCTAAGTACACATGCATTGGATTATGTTGTACCGAATGTATTTTTGAAAAATATTCTTTGGATATGAGTTGTTCCTGCTCTTTACAAATCTACTCAAATTTGAAAGACAACAGACCATTATTGACATTGTTGAAAATATGAGGTACTTGTCGATATTCTCTGTGTCTCCTCTCTTTTTCATGTACACCTTATTAAGTCTGGTCACCCTAATTCCTCTTTTTGGTGGAGGGTGGCTCTTGCTTTGCTTCTGTCTGATAGTTTTCCTCACAATAAGACGCTTCTCTGTGCAGCTTTAAATTAAGTGAAGATAGGGGATTGTGTGTGAATGTGGTATTTGACCACGTCAAGAGTGTAGTGCAAACATTCACCCCCCTTCTTTATAACAATGTTTCTCTTTATAGAGTCCATTGTTATCTGTTTTTGTTTGACACTCGTTTTAACCAATATCACATGCAATGCAATATATCAAAATATGGGTAGGAAGACGCCTATATTCACAAGCAAGAATAGGTGGGATCTACTACTTTTTTGGGTATTAAGCCGTCTTTGTACTTTCAATATTAGCCTAATTGCTTTTATCAATGAACCTATGTCGTCTATATGTTAGATGACTTTTGTGTGTGTCGTTTTAATAAAGTTTCGTGCAGTCAAAATTGTACATCACTTAGTTAATGTATAATTTCATGTACCCGCTACTATAATGCTGATTAATAGTTAAGGGCCAATATTCGCATTATGATTATGGCGTTAGCCTACAGCGCTATGTTTGGTGATCTTGGGGTTTGAAAACTATTACTAAAATAGGGTTAGTAGATGGACGTTCACTGCGGGCGTATAACCGGAAGTGTGAATACATGAGTGATTTAGATTCCCGTTCTAGTTGTTCTTCTTCTTTCTCAATCAGTTTGTCCCGGAAGCGCTATGGGCGTGAAACCGGAAGTATGTCAATTACATACAAACTTGACCCGGAAGCGTCTTAGTGCTATTGCTTCCTGCTTTGACGGTTTGGCGCTGATCGAGGTTTTTAAAAGCGCTTGTGCGGCAAAGTACTTTCTTCACTACTTGTCAGTCCTGGTACGGGACGTGAAATACGGGGACTGTGCTGGACAACCCATTTCGGACGTGGCTAATACCACTATACGGTGAGCTTATAATGCAGGGTGCTCATACTTAGCTTAGGCTCTGACACGCTGTAGGTCTTTCGTGAACGGGGTATCGAGTTGTGTATATCTTGTAGCCTCTAATATCCGGTTCCTTACTGATGGGTTTTTTGTGTGTGCATAAGTATACACATCCCCCGTCTTTGATGTATAACGTTTGTGTGGCGTGGATGCCAACAAAGTAGACGGGTACCACTGAGTGGTTTGTTTGCTTGATGCGGGTTTTTAAACTTATATTCGTGTTTTTTATTTGTTCATTGGTGAATTAGTCACCGCAATGTCCGTTCTGAACATGCATGTGTCTGGTTCTTTGATCAGTTTCAAACATGTTTAGCAATTTATCTAGACCAGCGTTGTCGTTGGGGAAGCCCGACTTTGATTGCGGGCAGTTTTCTGTTCCTCCTTTTTCTTTCCTTTTTTGTTTTATGTCTCAACCGTATCACTCGTGATATGTAATGCGTTTGTGCGTAACCATGGGCTTAGGATATTCGAATGAAGTGCTTGATACATATTTTAGGATGATTTAATTGGATAAGCATGAAGGGTTGAATGCATTATCTGCAGTTGCTAAATTGCTCTCATGAGGTATGAGAATTGCAACCATTGAGTCGATATTCTTGTCTTACAGAATTAAGACCTCAGACAAAGATCGTTTACCCTTGGGTCTCTGAGGTCGCTGTGTCTCATTTTCGCCATACATTGGGTATGTCTTCTTTTTGACTATTTTTTGTCTCATATCTTGTTACTTTTTCTCTTGGCATCTTAATATTAGTCACTCACTTAGGAAAGGCCTTTCTACTTAATATAGCTTGACGGATTTGACCTCTTCCTTGTTGCTGATCATCAAAGAAATATCCTACGCTCTAAATAATTTTGGTAAGCTTTAATACATAACGCATTGGTGATTTAGCCATGTTTACTTTAGACTACAGGTTTTTATTTGTCTGTTTCTCTCACTTATGTTTGAAGCATCCACGTTACCATTGGGAGTGCGTGGAACAAGAGTCACTAATTTCCAAAGTTTTTTCTTTTCACGGGTGTGGTAGGGTCTTTCTCTCCTTTGCTTTATATATACACATTTTTCCTGGAATGTGTTCTGTTTCCTAAATCACGTGGATAAGATGGTGGTTCTTTCGCTTTTTCCTCTTTAGCGTTTCATTCATGGACATTTGACATTTTAGAAATTTTGTCTGTCTTTGATTATTTTGTGTGTTTCTTAAGAAAGTCTTTGTATTGTATGCCATTTCAGCCCTGAAGAAGCCCGTGTTTGGGCGAAACGCGTTGGCTGACTGTTTTGTGCGAAGTGCAACAAGAACAATAAAAGACGGAAGAAATAACACATCTCTCTTTCATGATTTGTTCTGTGTTGTATTGAAACTGCTTGTATCATTATATTGCCTCTCATCCAGTTTATTTTTCAAATGTTACCTAAGATTCATAAAAATCTTTTAGACCCTCCAATGAGACTTATTGTCTCCACCCAAGGTTCCATCCATGAACCGGTGGGTAAATATCTAGATAAACATCTACAGCCGCTAGTATAACAAATGTCCACATACATCAGAGACACCACCGACTTTTTGAAAGAAATTCAAAACATCTCAACAGAGTGAAATGAAGATATGTTTTTGTACTATTGATGTAACGGCTTTATACACTTCAATACCACACAATCTTGGCATAGAAGCGATTGAATTATTTTTACTACAATCGGAATTGGAACAGGATTTCAAAGTCTTTCTACTGGAACTACTTCATTTCACTTTATACCACAGGTTTTTTTTCCCACAATAATCAATTTTTTATACAACTCAATGGTACATCCATGGGAAATTGCGCAGCCCCCAGCTCCGCGAATCTTTTCATGCACAAATTCGAATTAGACAATATCATCAACAATGAAATATGGAAGACTCATATGGTATTATTTCTCCGTTACATTGATGACATTTTTCTCATTTGGAGCGGTCCCAAACATGTTCTAACCAATGCCATTGACCAACTCAATAAAGTTGATGAAAGACTCAAATTCACATACAACATCCATGAGTCTCAAATTAATTACCTGGACGTTCTGGTGTACATCAAAGACAACAATATAGAAACTACCCTATACAGAAAGGATACAGACAGGAACAACCTGTTGCACTTCACCAGTTTCCATCAACCAGCACTTAAGACACACCTACCATATTCCCAACTTCTCAGGATCAAAAGAATCATTTCAGAACCTGAACAACTCTCACATAACATATCAGTGATGGAGCATTGGTTTCTCAATCGAGAATATCCCCAAGAAATCATCACCAAAGCAACAAATCGAGTATCATTAACATCAAGATCTCAGCTTCTGATCACTGAAAACCACGCCAAAACAACATCTAGAGCAGTTATGGTCACCAAGTTTTCAACTGAAAGTTTTAACTTCAAAAGAATTATCTTGAAACATTGGCCCATGCTACAGGTTGAACCAGATTTTAAGAACATTTTCTCTGACGGACCATTGTTTGCCTATGAGAGGAGTAAGAATCTAATGGAATTACTTAAACCGCGTACAAAGTATGATCTAAACACGATATACAAAGCCACTATGCCTTGCCACAATTGTGGCAATTGTAATAACATCATCAAGGGAAATTACACACAACATCCAACACATGGTCACAACATCAAATTGTATGTAACAGCCACATGTGATTCCAAGAATCTCGTATATATGCTCAAGTGCCCATGTGGCCTGGCATATATAGGCAAAACTGAGAGGAAGATCAAAACCAGACTCAAAGAGCATAAAAGTAATATCCGCAACAAGAACATGAAATCAGCAGTGGCAGCACATTTCATTAACCACAATTACAACATCAGTCAACTAAGATTTCTGATATGCGAAACAGTGCCTATTAAAGAAGGAAGAGACAACCGCAAATTTCTTCTTCAGAGAGAGACTTTTTGGATCAACAGAATGAACTCACTGGTGCCCCACGGACTCAATGACCGCATTGAATTTAGTTGTTTTTTGTAAACAACAACATTGACTTTGTACTGTCCCTTGTTTCATTCAGACTTTTTCTTTCAGACTTGTCTTCAATTATCTATTCCTTATTCAGTTTTTCCAATCAACTTTTCATCCAGTTTATATCTTCATTCAACTTTTATCCTCTAATTCTCATCCATTAGTTCCTATTCTTCACATTTTTTACTCCACGTTTATTTGTTTATACTGTATCATGCCCTGCCTTTACCCGCCACTCATATTCTTATTGTCATTTTACTTTCGCTCATCACACTGCTTTTTTTTGTTTTATTTTACAACTTTACACTTCAGCAGCATTATACATACATACTTTCCCTTCTTAATATGGCCTCTACTCTTTCGAACTGTCCTGATACCCCCTTTTTCACTCTTTTAATTCCTATTTTTCACATTTTTCACTTCTCGTTTATTCGTCCATACGGTATTATTCCCTGTTTTTACCCGCAACTTATACTCTTATTGTTACTTTTTCATTAGCCTTCTATTGTTTTACCTTCACACATTACACCGTTTTTCTGGTTTTATTTCACAACTTCACACTTCAGCGGATTGGCTTTTCGGCAGCTTCTTGTAACGTGGTGACAATTTTTCAATGCATTTTGTTTCACTTCCGATTCACAATTTGTTTTTCGCTACATTCACCAACAGCTTTTTAATGTTGCGACCATCTTTAATATATTTCACCTTCGAGTCATTATCTGTCCTTGGTCACATTTACTGACCATATTTACCTGTTCTTTAATTTAGTAAACAGTTCTTTCTTTTTTTGAAGTGAGTTAACGTTATTTACACAATCGGCCACATCGTGTGTTACTTTCCGTTTTGTTTTTCCCACATTATGCACCATAACAACAATACTGATCTGTTATCTCTAAGGGTGTTTTGACACGACCGGTTTGGGCTATCGTCCATTGGTTGATCATACACATTATTATTTATTCAACTTTTATCGGGTCCATAACTTCATTAACACACAGGAGCGACGTGTCTGGGAAAATGCACATGCATGAGCTTATATTAGTTTGATCAAACAGGCCGCTTGAATCTCTCCTATCTTTATGTTTTTAGGAACACTCTCCCTGACGAAGGGTAGTCATTATACCCGAAATGCATTGGGGTTCATCCTTCAGATGTATGCAGGATTGTTTAATCCTTTGAATCTTGGATTTTAGGATTAACTCATGAATACAATGAGTACAATATATTGGTGAATTACCAGGAATACATTTTCAGCTTGAAATCGGTTGGAACTTTGATTTACTTTCACACTTTGAATTGCGATGAACTTGCATGGTATTGGTTGTGCTTAAGGAGGGACACTACCCGCACAGGATAGTGTAACTGCAGCGATTGTTTTCACGTCTTGGTTTAGAGGACGACTCCTCCCAGCTCGCCCACGAACATTTAATATCACCACAGAATTAGTGATAAAATAGGAGTGCGTGGTACATTACCATTTGTTATGTTTAACCCTCATTGAACCTTCTCTAATGCCCCCTTTCTTCCAGATACCTAGGAGACTTACTGCATGTACCGGTCCAGCCACCTGGTTTTAACAAACGTCATTGTCCTGAGTTCTTATTAACGTATAACTTTGATGAATAGATGGTGGACTTATGTTATATTTGATAAACCAATTTAAGGTCCTGTAAAATAAATCAAAGTCTCTGTATGGCAGAAGGTGTGCAAAGAGAAATATTGAACGTATTGCTGCATAGCACTATTTGAGACATAAACCTCCTCATATATCCCTTTGTATTCCAATGGCAAGTGCACTGCTTGAGGTACACAGACAACGACAAATATACAGCAGGTCTCCTAGTCCGTCTCTTTATACCTTGAATACTGTGCTTGATAAACTAGTAACACAGACAACCTATTTTATATTTTGCTGGATATTCTTTTTTTTAGTTGTCACTGTAAGGTGTAATTTTGCCTCATCATAAATGCTGAGGCCGAAATTGATCAAACCTTTGCTTTGTCCTTCAAGAAACGCGACGCAAGGGAAATGCAAAGGCTTCAGTAGTATTTACAAAATCACACAAGGGGTGATTTGTGCTGCCTTGCATGGCTTTGTAAAGAAATGTAATGCAACGTAGTGACTTGTGCTGCTTTAAGTTATATTTTAAGACAGGATGTGTTTCATGTGTGGAGCATGGGTGTTCTAATGCACCACCCATGGAATTTAGCACATTCCAAGATTTACTAAAGCTAGTAAATGTAAACATGGGCATGTGCTGAAATGTAACGCCTTCCCCAGTTATTTTTTCTTTTCATGTGTGCTGCATTCTGCAGCATGCATAGAAAGAGGGAATGCCTCTAAGGGTCATTTATGTGCAGGAAGGTGTACCTTCCTGCGCAAAAGCAATCCTGCCCATAACGCAGGCTTCCTTGTTCTCTGCTGCCGGGGTGCCTGCATAGGCGATAGGCTGCAGACAGTGCACCAGCCCAAGGACGAGGCAATAATGCTCTATTTCTTTGTAAATTTTCTGAGCATTTCTGTTCTCTCCTTTCATGTAATGCAGTACAGCAGCTTTGCTTGCTGCCCTGCATTGCGTGAAAGATTAGTAGATATGTCCCTGAATTCTTTTGCTAGATGATTAGACACACTATATGCTGGCATCATGCTCTGAGCTGCTTCCTGCACAAACAGCGATCAAAACCCCTATATTGTGGTAATTTTTAAGTTGACAAGTTCAGACTTCCTTTTAGCTTGTGGGTAGTGGGGAAGATTACGTCCAATATCCTAGGGCCCCATGAAACAGGGTACCGAATGCTTATTCATTTAGAACGAGACTTCTTTGGCTCCATTGATGAAAAACTTCCTCCAACGGACCGATAGAGTAGGGGCTATTGAAGGAAGCATATTACATGTGTCGCATCCCAGTGCTTTGAAAGTGCCACAGTGTGGCGCAGCCAAAGGGCTTGGCGTGCCGCACTGCAGCACTTTCTTGTAAATGAGGCCCAATAAAAAAGAGTTACCCCTGGGAGTAGTAGTAAATATACTCATGAGTAAATGTACATGTTGAGAATAGTACCCATTGTATTTAACATTAGAATACTGGAATGTTGATAGCATGATTGACAAAATAGAGTGGTTCAGGGGTAATAAAGGCTGGTATAGACCTTCAGCTTCAGCATTTCAAGGCTCATTGTTTTGTTTTTTCACTTTTAAGATAGAACATTCTACCCCAAGTAGCTGGAATGTTCTAATACAATTATAGGTTTTCTGCCTCATGCTGTAATAGTTGCTAACAGCCCTCTCTCTCATTACAGAAACTTTTACAACTGTTTTAGCCTTCAGTGCCAGGCTATAATGCTATACTATTTCTTAACATTTCCCCCCCTGTAATTTTTTGTGGCCTCAACAAAATTTTGCAACTTGAAATGTTTTGCTATTTGTTCAGTGTTTTAAATTTGAAAGTCTCCGCCACGCTCTCCTTTTTCTTCTTTTCCTCTGATTTTCACGTATTTATTGAATTTCACATCAGGGTTTTATATAAAAGATATTTGATATACCTCAAACCTAACTAAACACTTTACCATGGCATGTCATGGTTTGGATTTGGCGGATAAGGAACATTGGCCAAAAAGCAAGAGATGTCTACTCTGCCCTATTTAGAGTGTATAGAGGTCCCTTATACTCTAAATAGGCAGAATGGAATGTGCAAAACCTTTTGACAGATTTTTCACCTATAACAAAGTGTAAATCAGGCTGTTTTATTGTTGCCCATTCACCTCTAACAAGTGGTATTGTCCATACAGTGGAATGGTGTGCAAGGTCTGGTTGAAACCAGATTACAGATTTAAAGGATCGACCATATATTAGAGATAGCACACTGAACATTTTTTAGTTCACCTTCTCATTACTAATATGAACAGCATTATTTGATTTAGTCCAGGATTGGAATACTGGGCCTTATCACAACTCTGCAGTGTGAAAGGGAGTCCTTATCCATTTGAAAACAAATTGTTCTGTCTGCAGCACGTCGTCTAGACAGATAATAAAATGTATTATGTCAGTTTAACTATCCTGTGTGGGTAGTGTCCCTCCTTAAGCACAACCAATAACATGCGAGTTCATCGCAATTCAAAGTGTGAAAGTAAATCAAAGTCGATTTCAAACTGAAAATGTATTCCTGGTAATTAACCAATATATTGTACTCATTATATTCATGAGTTAATCCAAAATCCAAGATTCAAAGGATTAAACAATCCCGCATACATCTGAAGGATGATCCCCAGTGCATTTCGGGTATAACGACTACCCTTCGTCAGGGAGAGTGTTCCTAAAAACATAAAGATAGGAGAGATTCAAGCGGTCTGTTTGATCAAATTAATATTAGCTCATGCATGTGCATTACCCCAGACACGTCGCTCCTGTGTGTTAATGAAGTTATGGACGCAATAAAAGTTGAATAAATAATAATGTGTATGATTAACCAATGGACGATTGCCCAAACCGGTTATGTCAAAGTGAGTTTATACAAGTTTATGCAAACTTTAAGATTGAGACATTTTTTTGACAATGTTGTGGCAGAACCTTTAGAGAAGATGGACAACACCCTTGCGGGTTTAAAAACGAAAAACACATACATGGCTCCAGTTAGCCATAAAGTGTTGGATACCAATGAAACACTGGTCAAACGTGATTTACAACACATTTTTAAACATCATAATATCAACCAATCTAACCTGACTGTGAAAGACAAGGCCTTATTAAGACACTTGGCTGAGAGTGATAACCCAAACATCAGATTTGTCAATGCAGACAAAGGTGAAGCATTAACCATAATGGACACTACACATTATAACCGCAAACCTGATGAACATGTACAGGATACTACAACCTATTCTAAAGTGGAGTTCAATCCCACTGCACAATTTCAATCAGTTCTTCAAAACATCCTCGATAAAGCAGTCCGTGACGGCACTATTGGTGATAAAGAACGAAAATTTCTCACACAAGAATTTCCAGTATGTCCTACAATCAGGATGTTACCTAAGATTCATAAAAATCTTTTAGACCCTCCAATGAGACTTATTGTCTCCACCCAAGGTTCCATCCATGAACCGGTGGGTAAATATCTAGATAAACATCTACAGCCGCTAGTATAACAAATGTCCACATACATCAGAGACACCACCGACTTTTTGAAAGAAATTCAAAACATCTCAACAGAGTGAAATGAAGATATGTTTTTGTACTATTGATGTAACGGCTTTATACACTTCAATACCACACAATCTTGGCATAGAAGCGATTGAATTATTTTTACTACAATCGGAATTGGAACAGGATTTCAAAGTCTTTCTACTGGAACTACTTCATTTCACTTTATACCACAGGTTTTTTTTCCCACAATAATCAATTTTTTATACAACTCAATGGTACATCCATGGGAAATTGCGCAGCCCCCAGCTCCGCGAATCTTTTCATGCACAAATTCGAATTAGACAATATCATCAACAATGAAATATGGAAGACTCATATGGTATTATTTCTCCGTTACATTGATGACATTTTTCTCATTTGGAGCGGTCCCAAACATGTTCTAACCAATGCCATTGACCAACTCAATAAAGTTGATGAAAGACTCAAATTCACATACAACATCCATGAGTCTCAAATTAATTACCTGGACGTTCTGGTGTACATCAAAGACAACAATATAGAAACTACCCTATACAGAAAGGATACAGACAGGAACAACCTGTTGCACTTCACCAGTTTCCATCAACCAGCACTTAAGACACACCTACCATATTCCCAACTTCTCAGGATCAAAAGAATCATTTCAGAACCTGAACAACTCTCACATAACATATCAGTGATGGAGCATTGGTTTCTCAATCGAGAATATCCCCAAGAAATCATCACCAAAGCAACAAATCGAGTATCATTAACATCAAGATCTCAGCTTCTGATCACTGAAAACCACGCCAAAACAACATCTAGAGCAGTTATGGTCACCAAGTTTTCAACTGAAAGTTTTAACTTCAAAAGAATTATCTTGAAACATTGGCCCATGCTACAGGTTGAACCAGATTTTAAGAACATTTTCTCTGACGGACCATTGTTTGCCTATGAGAGGAGTAAGAATCTAATGGAATTACTTAAACCGCGTACAAAGTATGATCTAAACACGATATACAAAGCCACTATGCCTTGCCACAATTGTGGCAATTGTAATAACATCATCAAGGGAAATTACACACAACATCCAACACATGGTCACAACATCAAATTGTATGTAACAGCCACATGTGATTCCAAGAATCTCGTATATATGCTCAAGTGCCCATGTGGCCTGGCATATATAGGCAAAACTGAGAGGAAGATCAAAACCAGACTCAAAGAGCATAAAAGTAATATCCGCAACAAGAACATGAAATCAGCAGTGGCAGCACATTTCATTAACCACAATTACAACATCAGTCAACTAAGATTTCTGATATGCGAAACAGTGCCTATTAAAGAAGGAAGAGACAACCGCAAATTTCTTCTTCAGAGAGAGACTTTTTGGATCAACAGAATGAACTCACTGGTGCCCCACGGACTCAATGACCGCATTGAATTTAGTTGTTTTTTGTAAACAACAACATTGACTTTGTACTGTCCCTTGTTTCATTCAGACTTTTTCTTTCAGACTTGTCTTCAATTATCTATTCCTTATTCAGTTTTTCCAATCAACTTTTCATCCAGTTTATATCTTCATTCAACTTTTATCCTCTAATTCTCATCCATTAGTTCCTATTCTTCACATTTTTTACTCCACGTTTATTTGTTTATACTGTATCATGCCCTGCCTTTACCCGCAACTCATATTCTTATTGTCATTTTACTTTCGCTCATCACACTGCTTTTTTTTGTTTTATTTTACAACTTTACACTTCAGCAGCATTATACATACATACTTTCCCTTCTTAATATGGCCTCTACTCTTTCGAACTGTCCTGATACCCCCTTTTTCACTCTTTTAATTCCTATTTTTCACATTTTTCACTTCTCGTTTATTCGTCCATACGGTATTATTCCCTGTTTTTACCCGCAACTTATACTCTTATTGTTACTTTTTCATTAGCCTTCTATTGTTTTACCTTCACACATTACACCGTTTTTCTGGTTTTATTTCACAACTTCACACTTCAGCGGATTGGCTTTTCGGCAGCTTCTTGTAACGTGGTGGCAATTTTTCAATGCATTTTGTTTCACTTCCGATTCACAATTTGTTTTTCGCTACATTCACCAACAGCTTTTTAATGTTGCGACCATCTTTAATATATTTCACCTTCGAGTCATTATCTGTCCTTGGTCACATTTACTGACCATATTTACCTGTTCTTTAATTTAGTAAACAGTTCTTTCTTTTTTTGAAGTGAGTTAACGTTATTTACACAATCGGCCACATCGTGTGTTACTTTCCGTTTTGTTTTTCCCACATTATGCACCATAACAACAATACTGATCTGTTATCTCTAAGGGTGTTTTGACACGACCGGTTTGGGCTATCGTCCATTGGTTGATCATACACATTATTATTTATTCAACTTTTATCGGGTCCATAACTTCATTAACACACAGGAGCGACGTGTCTGGGATAATGCACATGCATGAGCTTATATTAGTTTGATCAAACAGGCCGCTTGAATCTCTCCTATCTTTATGTTTTTAGGAACACTCTCCCTGACGAAGGGTAGTCATTATACCCGAAATGCATTGGGGTTCATCCTTCAGATGTATGCAGGATTGTTTAATCCTTTGAATCTTGGATTTTAGGATTAACTCATGAATACAATGAGTACAATATATTGGTGAATTACCAGGAATACATTTTCAGCTTGAAATCGGTTGGAACTTTGATTTACTTTCACACTTTGAATTGCGATGAACTTGCATGGTATTGGTTGTGCTTAAGGAGGGACACTACCCGCACAGGATAGTGTAACTGCAGCGATTGTTTTCACGTCTTGGTTTAGAGGACGACTCCTCCCAGCTCGCCCACGAACATTTAATATCACCACAGAATTAGTGATAAAATAGGAGTGCGTGGTACATTACCATTTGTTATGTTTAACCCTCATTGAACCTTCTCTAATGCCCCCTTTCTTCCAGATACCTAGGAGACTTACTGCATGTACCGGTCCAGCCACCTGGTTTTAACAAACGTCATTGTCCTGAGTTCTTATTAACGTATAACTTTGATGAATAGATGGTGGACTTATGTTATATTTGATAAACCAATTTAAGGTCCTGTAAAATAAATCAAAGTCTCTGTATGGCAGAAGGTGTGCAAAGAGAAATATTGAAAGTATTGCTGCATAGCACTATTTGAGACATAAACCTCCTCATATATCCCTTTGTATTCCAATGGCAAGTGCACTGCTTGAGGTACACAGACAACGACAAATATACAGCAGGTCTCCTAGTCCGTCTCTTTATACCTTGAATACTGTGCTTGATAAACTAGTAACACAGACAACCTATTTTATATTTTGCTGGATATTCTTTTTTTTAGTTGTCACTGTAAGGTGTAATTTTGCCTCATCATAAATGCTGAGGCCGAAATTGATCAAACCTTTGCTTTGTCCTTCAAGAAACGCGACGCAAGGGAAATGCAAAGGCTTCAGTAGTATTTACAAAATCACACAAGGGGTGATTTGTGCTGCCTTGCATGGCTTTGTAAAGAAATGTAATGCAACGTAGTGACTTGTGCTGCTTTAAGTTATATTTTAAGACAGGATGTGTTTCATGTGTGGAGCATGGGTGTTCTAATGCACCACCCATGGAATTTAGCACATTCCAAGATTTACTAAAGCTAATAAATGTAAACATGGGCATGTGCTGAAATGTAACGCCTTCCCCAGTTATTTTTTCTTTTCATGTGTGCTGCATTCTGCAGCATGCATAGAAAGAGGGAATGCCTCTAAGGGTCATTTATGTGCAGGAAGGTGTACCTTCCTGCGCAAAAGCAATCCTGCCCATAACGCAGGCTTCCTTGTTCTCTGCTGCCGGGGTGCCTGCATAGGCGATAGGCTGCAGACAGTGCACCAGCCCAAGGACGAGGCAATAATGCTCTATTTCTTTGTAAATTTTCTGAGCATTTCTGTTCTCTCCTTTCATGTAATGCAGTACAGCAGCTTTGCTTGCTGCCCTGCATTGTGTGAAAGATTAGTAGATATGTCCCTGAATTCTTTTGCTAGATGATTAGACACACTATATGCTGGCATCATGCTCTGAGCTGCTTCCTGCACAAACAGCGATCAAAACCCCTATATTGTGGTAATTTTTAAGTTGACAAGTTCAGACTTCCTTTTAGCTTGTGGGTAGTGGGGAAGATTACGTCCAATATCCTAGGGCCCCATGAAACAGGGTACCGAATGCTTATTCATTTAGAACGAGACTCCTTTGGCTCCATTGATGAAAAACTTCCTCCAACGGACCGATAGAGTAGGGGCTATTGAAGGAAGCATATTACACGACCCATCCTATTTAGGGTGGATGGTATAATGTAGTTTTTCTGTTCATCAGCACACATTGAGAGATAAATTCCTGGGTGTGGGAGTCATTCATTTTTCAAAACCAAAATCCTGCTTTGGGGCTTTATTGATGAAAAATTAAAGAATGGAAAAGGTGTGGTGAATGGCCATGAAAACTGACCTAAGGTATTGTACACTGAAAGGAACCACTGTGACAGCAGTTCCTTTAAAGGTACAGAGATGACCGCTGGGCCAGCAGTCATTTTTAATTCATTTTGTTACACTCTTTTTATTGGGTTTTTCAAAATCGTACACAACAATGTCAAAAACAACACATTAACAATGCTACACTCACAATAAGACCACCCCTTCCGGTGTCCAAAGTCATGAATAATGTATTTTCGGTCAAGAGGAAGGCTGCCTATGTAAGTCATCAATTTACCCCAAATCTTCTTGTGTTTCTCTGGGCAGCCACAGGATTTATATATGGGTTTGTCCGCCAAGGCACAATTTCACATGTCCATTCGTCGACAGGCGGTGGCTGCGTTAATGCCAGTATTTTGCTATGTCCCTTTTGCTATGGCAACTAATGATCTCACATAATGGCTCCCTCCCCATTCGTCCACCAGCCCCAGTAAGATAAACTTCGGTTTGGGTGTTATTGTCCTACTCACATATTGTGATAGTGTGGTTCAAATGTTCCGCCAGTAAATTTACATGTTGGGGTACTTATATATCATGTGATAGAAGGTGCCTATGGGTTGGAGACATCTCAGGCATTGTGGATCTGAGCTGCCCTTCATGTGTTGGATATAGACATTGTTAGACCTGGAATCCTTGGTGTGGTTTCCCCCTAACATTTTGCCTTCAGACCTCCTATTTTTTCTGTCCTTAGGACTTTGCAACCTTTACCACTGCTAACCAGTGTTAAAGTGCTTGTGCTCTCACCTGAGTAGGATGTGTCCTGTTTCTACACAAAGGGCAGCATACCCCTAGTAGCTAGTTTGGAGCCAGGAAGCTAGGGCACCTGTGTAGCACTTCAAAGACATGCCTCTAGAAGTTTCTCCCTTCTTCAAAGGCATAACTGTGTATAAAAAAAGGACCTCAGACACCACCACTTCAGTACACTTCTGGACCTGTGGATACTCTACCAGGAAGAAGGACTGTTGTGCTGCTGAAAGGGCTGCCACTCTGCTGGACTGCTGCTCTGAAGGAACTGCTGCTCTGCTGTACTGACTCGCTGCCTACTGCCCTCTTGCCTGGCTGAGAAGGACTGGACCTGCAGGTCTCTCATACATAACCTAGACTGACTGCAGGGCTGGTTGGTTGGCTTCCTGATCTGTAGCCTCAGTGACATAAAGGGCTTCCAACAAACTTGTATCTGCACCTGGACTGTGCAATCTATCAGTCTACTCAGCCAAGTGGTGTCACCCCTGTCCTAGACCCTTGGACATGGGCTTAAGGTGCTTTGCCAGCCTCTGTGGATCCAGCGGAACTGACACTTCTCCTCTGCTACACAGTTCAACCCTGAGCAGCTTCAGAACCA
This sequence comes from Triturus cristatus, assembly GCF_964204655.1. Classification (NCBI taxonomy): domain Eukaryota; kingdom Metazoa; phylum Chordata; class Amphibia; order Caudata; family Salamandridae; genus Triturus; species Triturus cristatus. The sequence continues at coordinate 1,091,667,717 of NC_140581.1, forward strand.
CTGCTACGTGACACATTCTCGGGGCAGGCCCTCACATCTATCATTAATAGCAAGCCCACATGATGACAATGGACTCCTCATTGCAGCATTGAAGCTCCTTGGGACCGATGCATCGCCCCAACTGCACAACACATCCCTGACTCTGGACTTCAGATCACGAACTCCGTCTGCAGGACCTCAGCATCAGAACCAACGCATCTCCTTGGCTGTGCAACGCATTTTTGACACAGATCAGTGCAACACTGCAACCAAACTAGAATTTAAGGTACCCTGTTCAGTGGGCCTTACTGGGTCCCTCCAGCCAGCCTGCACTCCATCGCAGTCAACCTGAACTCGTGACTTTGTCCCATTCCAGTGCGACCAGATGTCACCAATTGGTGCTTTGAGCCTTTTAGAACTATTTTCCATAACATTGTTAAAATTGCCATATCTCTGGTTCTACTAATTGGATTTTTGTTGTTTTGGTCTTATTTTATTTATTAACTTAAGCTGTGTGGTGTTTTCACTGTTTTACGTTTGAAGTGTTGCACAGATACTTTATGCCTTGCCTTCAAGTTAAGCCTGACTGCTTTGTGCCAGGCTACCAGGGGGTTGAGCACAGATTAAATTCGGGTTTGCATTTGCATTATCCTGACTAGGATTGTGATTGCTGCTTCACCAGGGCTCACATCTCAGTCAAGCAGTAACCCAATTTTTAACAGACATGATTCACATATTTGAGTTTAATTAGCTGCAATTTAGTGGGTATCTCTAGCACTCTGGAAAACATCCTGACCTCCACCCAGTCCTCCTCCTCCAAGGAACCCATAGCCCATTCCCATCTGTCCTGTAGTGTCGCCATCGTGTTGGGTATATTATTTACCAGGGTGCGGTATAATGTGGGCATCACTTTCATGCCCATTTGTGACTCCATGACATGTGTCTCAAGTAGATTACATTGCTGGAGTGTGTGCTGGGTATCCAGGGAATCCTTGAGCACATGGTGCAGTTGTGAATATCGATTAAATTGTGACTTGTGCATTGAGTAAGCGTTGGCTAAGTGCTGAAATGTGAAAATTAAGCTGCCCTCAGACATCCCCAGTTTGGATATGCCAATGTTGTCCATATTATGGATGTCCTTGAGTGCAACTGTGTGCTTAAGCCAGCTCCTGACTTACAGCAGTGTTTCTGATGTGGGGACAGCATGCTACCTGAGCCATAGTAGTGCATGATGCCAACATGTAAAAGATGTTTGTATTGCAGGTGGAAGGGTTCTGGCTGTATTGAAGGTGTAGAGGAGGTTGAACTCATCATGGTTTTCAAGAGCCCAGATTTCTGGAGCTATGGAGGGGCCGTCTCATCCGGCGAAAATAATTCATTGGGACCATGTGGCTAAACCAGTAAAACACCAGTATATCTGCGATCCCCAACCCCCTATCATGTGGGTTCAGAACACATTTGTAGTAAGAGATGCAAGCCTGCCCTGCCTCCCAGAGGAATTTTACGGAGTCCATCTGCAGGGTGCGAAAGAAGGTGGGTGGAATATCGGTCCTGATTTAGATGTTGGTGGTACTGGTCCCACCATTGTTTTTTTGACGGTTTCACCGCCTGCCTACTTGCCGGTCCGCCCGCTAGATTTAGATGTTGGTGGGTCCATGGACAAAAGACCTTCGAAGTCCTGCCAACTCTGCCAGCATTTCCCTCCTGGCTTGACATCATCAGAGCAGCTGTCAGAGGGATTCCAGCCAGGATTTCCACCAGCCTAATTACGAGTGCCTTTCCGTCAGGGAAACAATGGTGGGAAAACTTCCTACTTCAAGTTGGCTGAATCAAAGCAAAATAGGTAATAAAAAAAGTACCTTTTTTGCTGTTTCCAACTTTCATTTCCGTCTTCCGTCCTGGTCCCTCCTTCGCTGCTACAAAATGACCACAACGTCAATCCACTCGGTTGTCGCTAGGATCAAAGTAAGTTATTGTACGCTTGTCTACCACGAATCGTGTGTTAACATTTGCTGTAGCCTCGTGTATGTTTACATTGCTCTTGAAACCTATTTTTTATGTCATGCGTTAGTGTTCATCTTACGACTTATCATGGTAAAGTGTACACATCTGTATTGACACCTAAAAAAAATATGCATTAAGTGTGGGCGGTTGTGAGTGTTGTGCTTGTGGTGCCATTGGGTGTACATTCAATAGTGTGTGTATGCTGTTGGTGTGCAATGCCACATGTAAACAAAGGGCATGACACATTACCTACATTTACATTGTGACACATTCACAGCATATATGTGTAGTAAGATGATGATGAGTAGTATTTACCTGTCTCCACACCACCATGGCCTCACTCCCTCAAGACTCTGCCACCAGGACACCAGGACACTGCCAGGACACTGGGAACATCTAAATTGGCTTGGCGCAAGCCCACCAAAGTGACCGTGATGAAGTACTATTATCCAGCAGAGAAGACCATCGCTGCCAGGGGACAATGTCTATTGCCGCAATATCAAAATCCAGTAGATGGGTAGCCATCGGCTGGATGGAGTATATGGGACCCCCGCTGCAGCGGGACAACAGTAGTCCCACAAAGATCTAAATAAGGCCTAAAGTTTGGGTAGTTCTGTAATGGAAAGAGGAGCCTGAGCAGCACCATCATCTTGAACAGAGCTACCCTGCCAACTATATTCAGCAGGAGCTTGTCCCAGTGAACCATGTCCTTTCATACTTGATTTATTAAAGGGGAAATATTTAGGTCCCATGCCTGTTGTTGAGGGTAATATGCATTCCTAGGTATTTTAAGTGCTTAGTCGTCCATTGTGTGGGAATGTCTAGTTGAGGGTCAGTTAAAGGGATGTATGTGGAATTGGGCCAAATCACAGTGAGGCCAGAGGCATCTGTGTAAATTTCAAACATAGCAGACAGGGGGGAGAGGTTTTGCGGTTGCTGATAAAGAGTAGGAGGTCATCGTCATACACTGACACCCTGACATCGAGTCTGTGGGCCAGTGGAATCCGCTGATCTGAGCATCTCTTCGGATCCACTCAGCCAGGGGCTAAATCAAGAGGGCACATAGGAGCGACGACAGCGGTAACTCTTTCTCATTCCTCGTTCAGTTTTAAAGGTTGGGGAGAGTTCTCTGTTAACTCGTACCCTTGCCCACATTTTCGTACATAGAACTTGGACATAGTGAAGAAAGTGAGGACCAAAGTTCTTAGAATACAGTCGCTGGAACATATATTGCCAGCGGACAGAGTTAAATGCGCTTTCTAAATCAATTTAGATGAGGGCCCTACACTCTGTGGGGTGGGCAGACACAGCAATTGCATTATTCAGGCCTCAGAGGAATGACGGGTGCTACACCCTGGCATAAAGCCATTTTAGTCCATGTGCACCACGTTTTGGATCATCTTTACCAGGTGGCTGGCTAACACCTTGGCCAAAATCTTGGTCTCTATGTTAATAATGGAGATGGGTCTATACGAGTCACACCAGTCATGGAGCTGCTGCGGTTTCCGGATCACTTAGATTGTGGCTCCCTTAAGTCATGTGGGAGTTCCCCCGAGCTCAGAGCATCATTGCACATGTCTAACAGCAGTAGAATCAACTGTGATGCATGCTTTTTGTACATTGCCAGTGGGAAACAATTGGGGCAGGGAGTTTCCCTGGCTGTAAGCATCTGAATGGCCTCCTGTATTTCTTTGGCAGTCAGTGGTTCATCCAGCTCCCTTCTGTCTCCGTCTGAGTGATGGGGAGACAATCAGGTCTTCAATGATCAGGTTACCCCGCTTGCCACAGACACAGGGTGTACCTCATAGAGGTGTCCATAGTAGGCTGCAAATTCCTGCAGCATGTGGCAGGAGGTCATGACTGTGAAGCACATCTCCATGGTCAGGCATGGGACCAGCTAGGCTACTTGTTTCCTGTTCGCTAGCCAGTATAAGTGTTTGCCAGCCTTATCCCCTGATTCCTACAGCTTATACTGTGTTAAAAGGTGTGCTAGGGCTACTGTGTCGAGCAATTTCTGTCTGAGGGCTTGTCTCTTCATCTCTAAGATATTTTGTGTCTGGAATTCCGTAATTCCCTTTCACTTTGTGTATTTTATGATACAGGTCTGCGATGTCCCTGTTTTTGTGCATTTTGGCTGCGGTTTGGTGCAATATTATCTGTCCCTCCCATAGTACTGAGGGAGAATCTACAGTGTCTTTGTTGATGGTGAAGTAATCAGAAATTTGTTGATTGGACGAATTTGTCAAATGTTGGGTCTAGGAGCGACCGGGCACTCAATCTCCACTGCCCTGGTCTTCTGTATCTGGGCTAGATGAGAGTGAGTAGTAGAGGGGCATGGTCGCTCAAAGCCCATGAAAGAACACAAGATTCTGCTAGGGTGGAGGCATATGATGAGGGCATGAAAAAATAATCTATTCGAGAGAAAGAACAATGTGAATGCGAGTAAAAGGTATATTCCTGTGTGGGAGGGCGAAGCAAGTGCCAGCTGTTGACCAGGGCCAGGGACATGGCCCAAGCCACAATGTCTATCTTTACATGCTAAGGGGTTACTGGTGTCCAGCTGGGGGTCCACAACTGAGTTGAAGTCATCGCTTATTAGCATCGGGCCCATGGAGGGCTGCAACAGCACCGCAGTGAGTGCTTGAAGTGTACTTTTCACCAATGTGGGAGGGGGCCATAGATTGATGCTATCGTCAAGTGCATACCCTCCATGTCTCCACTGATAACCACAAAGTGGCCAAGAGCATCTCAGTGAATTGTCGAAACTTGCATCTTGATGCTCTTGTGTAGGAGGATGGTCACCCCAAGGGATGTTAGGGTATAGTCGGCATGATATGCTCTGGTATATCTGCTTCGTTGTAGGGAGGAACAGTTTTTGCATTGTAGGTATGTTTCTTGCAGTAGCACTACAAGTGGGGAGTGGTGCATTAAGTACTGAAATACTGCCCTCCTTTTATCCATATTTTTGAGGCAATTAACATTCAATGTGCGTGCAGTACCCAGCACAGGGACGTCCATCTTGAGGGTTAAGAGAAGATGCGGACTGTTCGGTGCGATGGAGTCATGCAGTGTGTGAAATAAATTTACAAGAACTACTATTAATTAAACAAAATAATATTTCAAATGTAACGATATCCCAACCCCCCTACAATATAAATGCCCCTCCTCCCCATACTTCCATCCCAGAAGCATCCGTCACCCTCCCTCAAGCATCTATTAGATGGGAAATAAGTAACCTATCCCAGGATGCTTGTTTACAGTTCAGGGAAGTCCTAGCTTGGCAATTCGGGCTGGAATGTTCCCATAAGGAACAGGGTCAAAACTGATTTACATATGGCATGGTCTGAACTGGGTTGGCAAAGTGAGCTAAAGAACGATGATGGATTCAACCTAGATCTGTGACTGGGGGTGAGTGTCTGAAAAGTTTCAGCGCTCCGTCCATCATCTCCTTGTGTTCGATTTGTTTGCCCTAAGTTGGCAGGGTATGCCCACACGTGGGTCCCTTACTCACTTTGCCACTGGGTTCAAGCTAGCCTGGCTGACGAGGGATGTTACCCTTAAACCGGTCTCAGGATGCTTGTTTCCAGTCCAGGGAAGTCCTGGCTTGGCAGTTTGGGCTGGACTGTTCCCATAAGGAACAGGGTCAAGACTGATTGGAATATGGCTGGTTCTGAACTGTTATAGCTAAGTGGGCAAAATAACAATGATGGATTCATCCCAGATCTGTGACTGGGGTTGAGTATCTGAAAAGTTTCAGCAATCCGTTCATCATCTCCTTGTGTTCGATTTCTTTGCCCTAAAGTTGGCAGGGTATGCCCAGACATGGGTCCCTTGCTCACTTTGCCACTGGATTCATGCTAGCCTGCCTGACAAGGAGTGTTACCCAAAACCGGTCCCAGGATGCTTGTTTTCAGTCCAGGGAAGTCCTGGCTTGGCAGTTCGGGTTGGACTGATCCCATAAGGAACAGGGTCAAGACTGATTTGCATATGGCTGGCTCTGAACTGGGATTGCAAAGTGAGCTAAAGAACGATGATGGATTCAACCCAGATCTGTGACTGGGGATGAGTGTCTGAAAAGGTTTCATTGCTCCGTCCATCATCTCCTTGTGTTCGATTTGTTTGCCCTAAGTTGGAAGGGTATGCCCAGACATGGGTCCCTTGCTCACTTTGCCACTGGATTCAAGCTAGCCAGGCTGCAGGAGGGTGTTACCCTGAAATCAGTCCCAGGATACTTGATTCGTGTCCAGGGAAGTCCTAGCTTGGCAGTTCGGGCTTGACTGTTCACATAAGGAACAGGGTCAAGACTGATTTGCAAATGGCTGGGTCTGAACTGGGGTGCGCAGTGAGCTAAAGAACGATGTGGATTCAACCTAGATCTCTGACTGGGGGTGAGTGTCTGAGAAATGTAAGTGCTCCATCCATCATCTCCTTCTGTTCAATTGATTCAGTAACCTGAGTCCAATCCTTACCGGCTGACCATACAGAGTTGAGAAAGTGTTGCCAGTCTGGTCATTCTGAGATGTGAGAGGCCTGCTGTAGCTCAGATCCGGGTGATGACGGGGGCAGCTCGGCCTGTGATAAGTCGCTGGGAAGGACTAGGGCCTGATTGGCATCGGCCCTCTTGGAGTAAGAAGCTAACCGAGAGTAAAATCCACGTCATCTCCATCTTGTTGAGCTCGGGTGTCCCATCGGATATTTGGTTTTAACTTAGTTTCCCTGAGGAACATTCGCCCCCCCATGGTGGTTGTGGGTTGTTTGACAGGGAATGCTGCTCCACTGCCCATGTCCAGGCTGCCTTTGGGGTCTCGAAGATAAAAGATCTGAGGTTGTGGATCACTTTAAGACTTCCCCAGAAGAGGAGTATGTATTGCAGTCCACAGGCCCGAGGTGTTGCTTGACCTTCTGGTAGGATCTCTGTTGCTGCTGGACCAAGTGAGCGTAGTCTGGGAAAACCTTTATTCAGTCTGACTGGTATTGGCGGTCCCTCACCCAGCGCACTGCACTGATTATTGTGTCTCTGTAGTTGAAGAACTTGGCAATCAACATTTGTGAGGAAAGGCCAGAGTGGGTCTCCGGAATCTTTCCTCCACTACTAGCAACGCCACGTCTTTATGCCCACATTCACGCAGTAATATGGGCCCGTCCATGCAGAAATCATATAGGGTAGGGTCTTGCTCGACCCACTAGCCCTTGGGGCACCATGAACAGCTAGCGCTCCAGGAGGTGGGGGGTCTTTGTGTTCCCTTCACCAAGGCAAACCTTTTACTTTTGGAAGGGGAGGGGGGAGGAAGGCTCGGGCAAACCCATGGAGTCACAAGGCCCCCTAGGCAACTCATCAGGGCGGCACTCTTTTCCTAGATAATACACGGCAGCCTTCCACTTCAGCAAAAAACGGGGGCGACCCCTCAGGGCTTCAGCAGCTGAGAGAAGCGCTGCAAACGGACCATGGCCCAGACCCCAGTCCCCGGTTCTAGAGCCGCATGACTGGGCCCATCCACTCTGAGAGCATAAGCTGACCCCCTCAAGGCAGGATAGCCAGCCAAGACCCCCTTACCACTGGCGGTCCAGTCATGCATGGGTGGGAAAGCACCCCATCAGGGACCGCCGGCAACTTCGGCCGCCCCACGGCCCCGGATCGGCACTTTGCAACCAGGCGAGGAAGTGCATCAGCCCTATTGGACTTCAAAAGGCACTCCACCACGGCCCCCAGGCTTGGAGGGCCCCTTGTGTGTATTGGTTAGGGCAGCAGGACTAGTCAGCACAAGGATGTGGCTCAATCTGACTCAGTGACTGGATAGCTTATAAACCTGTATTTGCTATTTTGGTTGGCCCGGCCGTGCCAGTCATCTCTAGATTTGATGTATAGAAGTCTGTCTGGATGATGAAAGTGCTATTGATATTATGATATACAAGCCTCACATCCTACCTTGCTCTACAAGGACATTTTAGAGATAGAACTGCCCCGCTCTCTGGCTGACACTGCTCTCACATTGAGCAATTTTCTTGCCCCGGCCCTCTGTCTCACTCAACTACCTGTAATAATTGCATTATATGATCTTGTTTCAAAACTGCACTTGAAGTGTTCAGGGCATGAGAGGGTGGAAAAGATGGGCAACCAGAGGAAATGTGACAGGAGCCTTAGTGGTACTCCTCCATGAAACTCATTCTTCAACATACTTGTGATAACTACATTGAATAGTGTTGGACCTGACATACGTGGCATGGTTTTTCTCCAACTTATGCCTTCAATCATCATGTGTTTGCAAACCATAGGACTCTGCACACTTTACCATTGCTATCCAGTGCTAAAGTGCTTGTGCTCTCTACTTTAATCATAATAACATTGGCTTCCACCAAATTAGCACCTTTAATTTTAGCTGTAAGTCCCTAGTAAAGTGGTACTACCTGTACCCGAGGCCTGGAAATTAAATGCTACTATTCGGCCTGCAGTAGTGGTTGTGCCACCCACTTCAGAAGCCCTTTTAAGCATCTCAGACTTGCCACTGCAGCCTGTGTTTGCAGTTTTAAAAGTGCCATTTGGACATGGCAAAATAAATCTTTTGCCAGGCCTAAACCTTACTTTTTAATACATCTACGTCAACCCTAGAGTAGGCCCTAAGGAACACATAGGGCAGAGTGGAGTGCATTTGAAAAGTTGGATATGTTCTTTTAACTGTTACATGTTCTGATAGTGAAAAACTCCTGAATTTGTTTTTCACTACTGCAAGGCCCATCCCTCCCATAGGTTACCATTGGGCTACCTTATTACATTTAATAAGTGATACATTTCAATTGGGAATAGGTGGGAATGTCACCTTTGGTCTCTACAGAATTGTAATTTACAACCCTCTTTAATGGTAAATATGGATTTTAAGTCTCAATCTGAAAATGGCACTTTTAGGAAGTTGTCCTTTGCTTGTTCCAACCGTTTGGTGCCTGCAGCCTATATCTTGTGTCACATGACGAGGTGTAGTCGCAGTTGGACTTTTGTGCATTGCTCCCAGACAGTGAGACAAATGGGGAATAAGTGTTGGCAGGATGGGCCATCTCTGAATTTTTAGGAGGCGGAGCTATGATCTACTACACTTACACATCACAAAGACTCTGCCTTAGCACACTCACATAGGGTTTCACACTAGTCTTTTGTGCCCCTAGACATGCTGGGGCCAGTGCAGGGAGGCAGAAATTCTAAACATCTCTGTAGGGGTGTCCTCTAGAAGCTTTTCCTACTTCAAAGTGAACACCAGGTATAAATAGTAGACCCTCAGACCCAACTCTTTAGTACACTTCTGAACCTGTGGGAGACTCAGTAGAAGGACTGCTGTGCTGCTGTGCTTCAAGAAGGACTGCCTTGCTGTCATACTACATTGCTGCCCTGCTGCCATGCTGCCCTGCTGCTCTGTTGCCTGTGTAAGAAGGACTAGACCTGCACTGTGAACCCAGGACCCCAGATTGATTCCAAGGGGTAGTTGGCTGGCCTCCGGTTCAGAGGCTTGAGGACAGAGAGGGTCCAACCATTTGACCCCTGCATCTGGTCTCTGCCTGCTGTGAGTCCTAACCCTGCAAGTATTGTCCCCTCCAGTTTTGGGCTCTTGGAAGTGGGGCTAAAGGTGCTCTGTGCGTTTCTAGCAGAACGGACGCTGTATGACGCAAGCCTGATGCAGGCCCACATCGCAGCTCAACAGAATCAGCACTGCATGATGCATCCTCGAATACGGACTGCGCAGCTCCCCATTAGAACCAATGCAGGGTGACAAAGCCTCAATGCAAGCTAGCATTGTAGCACTTTCAGCTCATCTGGTTGCCACTGTGCAACTCATTCTCAACCCAAGCTTCCCATCACTCCTCAGGATGTTATGTTATGTTATGTTATGTTATGTTATGTTATGTTATGTTATCAGAAGCTTGTAAAGCGCACGGTCACCGGAAGGTTTCATGGCGCAGATCATTGAATGTGTCAAGGCGAGACGAGCTATGCCACAGCACTCCACAATCAGGACTTAAGGTACATTTCTCTGCGGGACTAATTTGATCCCTGTTTCTGGCCCGCTCTCAATCGCAGTCAGCCTGAACTTGTGACTTTATCCCATTTTGATGCAACCAGATAAACACAGTTGGCACTCTTTACGCCTAAGCACTATTTTTTACCTAAACCTTTAAAACTGCATACCTTCTGTTCTGCTGATTGGATTTTTGTTTTTTAGGTGACAAATAATTTATTAAATTCGACTCTATTTTTCTAAATTGGTGCAGGTATTTTTTCCTGTTGTGTCTTCACTAAATTATTGTTTGTGTGCTGCATAAATACTTTACACATTACCTCTAAGTTAAGATTAACTGATTTTGTGCCAAGCTACCATAATATTGAGCACAACTCAATTTGGGGTTTGCTTGTGTTTCACTCTGACAAGAATTGTGGTTGGTGCTTAAATAGGGTTTCATCCCCCTCAATCAGTAACCCAATTTCCTACAAATGCTACCTAGGATTTTTGCATACAAAAAAAAAGATTATCTATTGACATAGGTTATTTGTTTACTCGCACAAAACTATAACTAAGTATGTAACACAACTTGCCTCTTTTTCCTGTATTTTAGATGCCAGCCCATGTGACAAGCCTGAGATATGTGAGTGCTGTGCAAAAACACAGCTGCTATATTCTAAATAAATTTGGAGATAGAGCGCTGAAGGCCACGTAAGACTTGCACGTTTACTTGCCAGTTCGATTTTTTTACTTGAAATGTGATGCTGTATATATTAGCGTTACAACAAACAAATGATGGACGGAATGCTGACAATGCATACATTCTCCCCCAGTCAAGAGATCTGGGTTAAATCCATCGTTCTTTTGCCCACTACACCACCCCAGTTTAGACATGGCCATATGCAAATCAGTCTTGACCCTGTGCCTCATGGGAACAGTCCAGCCCGAACTGCCAAGCCATGTCTTCCCTGGACCGGAATCAAGCATCCTAGGACCGGTTTCTGGCTATCAGCCGTCATCAGCCAGGATAGCTTGAGTCCAGTGGCGTAGTGAGCACGGGTCCCACGTCTGGGAATACCCATCCCACTTAGGGCGAAAAGCGTTACAACAAACAAATGATGGACGGAATGCTGACAATGCATACATTCTCCCCCAGTCAAGAGATCTGGGTTAAATCCATCGTTCTTTTGCCCACTACTTTGTTGTAACGCTTTTCGCCCCAAGTGGGATGGGTATGCCCAGACGTGGGTCCCGTGCTCACTACGCCACTGGAGTCAAGCTATCCTGGCTGATGACGGCTGATAGCCAGAAACCGGTCCTAGGATGCATGATTCCGGTCCAGGGAAGACATGGCTTGGCAGTTCGAGCTGGACTGTTCCCATGAGGCACAGGGTCAAGACTGATTTGCATATGGCCATGTCTGAACTGGGGTGGTGTAGTGGGCAAAAGAACGATGGATTTAACCCAGATCTCTTGACTGGGGGAGAATGTCTGCATTGTCAGCATTCCGTCCATCATTTGTTTGTTGTAACGCTTTTCGCCCCAAGTGGGATGGGTATGCCCAGACGTGGGTCCCGTGCTCACTACGCCACTGGAGTCAAGCTATCCTGGCTGATGACGGCTGATAGCCAGAAACCGGTCCTAGGATGCTTGATTCCGGTCCAGGGAAGACATGGCTTGGCAGTTCGGGCTGGACTGTTCCCATGAGGCACAGGGTCAAGACTGATTTGCATATGGCCATGTCTGAACTGGGGTGGTGTAGTGGGCAAAGGAACGATGGATTTAACCCAGATCTCTTGACTGGGGGAGAATGTCTGCATTGTCAGCATTCCGTCCATCATTTGTTTGTTGTAACGCTGTATATATTAGGGCTTAAAGATAAATGCACATCAGTGGCCAACTATGCAAGGAAATGAAATAGACCAACTATGCAAGGAAATTAAATAGACCAAGGAAATGTAAAGCTTGAATTTAAATGTAAAAAAGTGCTGTTTAAAATAGTGTTGTTTAGCAGATTACTGTGCACCCAATTCTGACACTGACTCCCCTTAATTTTCTTGGTAATCTTTCAGACCTTGTGTCAAATGCACAAGTGAATGAATGGAAAAGCCCCCAAAGAACCTCACCCCAAATTGACACTTTTTGAGACACTCCCTCTGCAAACTAAAACGTAGTACAAATGAGCAAGAAAGCACTATACTACCAAATGAGGATGCTGCAGGCAGTTTTAGCCAGGAGTAAAAGCACTGTGTTTGGCATAGGGATTTCATAATGTGGTGGTTCCATCTTTGCAGACAAGATTTATAGTCTTCTCTTCTACATTTCTTCAATTTATAAGCTGCTTAATAAGTACGGATTTTTGGAGATTTTTCCAAACACCCATTTACTGCTTGAATAATTTGTTCAAAACTGTAGGTAATAAAAAAAATCACGTTCCTTGTTAATTCCTTTCAAATGACACTGTTTTACAGGAAATTGATTCAAACATGCCAAAAAATTCCTGCGGCTTCATTTCAAAATATACAAGAAATTGTGCTAGGTATCACTCACCAGCATAAAACCTGCTGTAGCGGAGATATGATGGGATGTATGACCGAGAGGGTAAGTTTAACATCTAAATTCTTAAATATGTTCTAGGATGCTTACTGTTCTCTTTCTTTTTACATCCATCCTCAAACTTAATACTTTTCTAATGAGAGCTGGCAGAGTTGAGAGGACGTTCATACCTACACTAAGTGCATCACCACTGCTACACACAGTGTTAAATGCCAGTAGAAGCCATTTTGCAATGCTTATACTCAGGATGGACTCAAACCCATATATGTAGAAACTCAACATAATGTAAAATATGTCCATATACATGTTATATACACGGCATGTTATATGTTATATGTTGTTAAACTGTGGCTCTAAGACATAACTGGCACATTTATTGGAAGGTGACACAGGTTGCTTAGGGTTTACTGATAGACTATCAATGCCCAAAATATCCCCATACACAAATATTGATGCAAAAATATCGATGTAAAAAAAAAGACATCCTATATTTAAAATTGTAAGTACAAAAATATCGAAACGCAGATATTGATGTAAAAAATATAGATGTACAAAATATCAATTTTGTTATTTAAATAAAACTTCGGGGTCGATTCCGATCCTGTAAAAAGGCCCTACGAATAGTCGTACGGAGCGTTTTCTCCATACGACTCGTACCAGGTAAACTCATTTCACAACCTAGGAAGTACGATTCATACAGAAAGCCCGTACAGCAAAAAAATACCCACGATTCCGACCTGGAAATGCTTGTACGCGACGTCCGTACGTATTTCACCAGCGTTTTCCGGCCCAGCAAGTACGATTCGTACCGACGTCACTCCGTACTGCTCTTTGTTTACGGGAGCCAAACACAACTGGAAAAGCTGAGTCCGACGCGAACCGCTACGCCACGGAGCCCATCGTACGTGTCATCCCGGTCCTCTTGGCCTACGACCTGGTGCACCGCACCTGACGCACACTCCGCAGAAGGTCAGAACAACATGCGTGGGTACAGTGCGTACCACACGTACCCCTACGGCGCCATGACAACAGTGGTACGGACCGTACCCACGCATTAATACGTGGGTACGGTGCATACCCCTACGACCCCATGAGTACTCAGGTATGGACCGTACCCACACATTAATGCGTGGGTAAGGTGCGTACCATACATACCCCTACGGCACCATGACAACAGTGGTACGGACCGTACCCACGCATTAATACGTGGGTATGGTGCGTACCCCTACGGCCCCATGAGTACTCAGGTACGGACCGTACCCACGCATACATGCAAATTTGGATACGAGGCGTACACACGCCAGGAATGTGGGCATAGAGGACTGGCCCAGCATGTTACCTCCAAATTGTTGTGTGTGTAGGTCCTGGACAGCAGTGTACAGCTCCAAAGGGGTGCGTGGGTGGGTGCAGAGGACTCCCAGCAGTACCCAGACATATGAGGGGTGGGTGCATATCACTACCAGCAGTGGACAGACATATGAGAGGTGGGTGCAGAGGACTCCCAGCAGTGTCCAGACATATGAAGGGTGGGTGCATATTACTACCAGCAGTGGACAGACATATGAGGGGCGGTGCAGAGGACTCCCAGCAGTGTTCAGACATATGAGGGGTGGGTGCATATCACAACCAGTAGTGTCCTGGCATATGAGGGGTGGGTGCATATCACTACCAGCAGTGGGCAGAGATATGGGGGTGGGTGCAGAGGGCTCCCAGCAGTGCCCCACTCCCAGGAGGATGGATGTTATTCACACACTGCATGACACACCACATGTGGGTGTGAGGACATACACCACATGCATACCCACCCATGGCGGATGCCCCACAATACACACCCTGATTTAATGCCAACAGACTGTATAGTCATGGAAATGCATACTAAAATAAGTTAGCCAAGGGGAACACACACTGTCACGCACATCACAGGAGTGATAGGAATGTCCAGGTGCTGTTCCAGCCACCCAGATGTTGTCTCTCATGTAAGGAATAGGGTTCACTGCGACTAGATACAATGCCCACAATTGTGAGTCAGGTGCCCAAATACCCTGCATTACACGTGCCATGTATGTGTTAGGCTGTGATTACACACATGCATAGTGCTGAAAAGGGGCAATTGGTCCCTGAATACCATTCCTACATACACAAAACACAAGTACAGTGACTGGCAATGATGGCACAGACGATTCAGCAGGAGAAATCGGTGAGCATGCATGGCCATTTTTTAAGGGATCCGTCACCAACAAAGAATATGTTGACACAGGTCAGCACAACAATTGTGCAACTGTTTGCAGGGAACATGACAGGTGCCACAGAGGAAGGAGCACTCCTTGGGACAATTTCTCACAATCCAAAGGAACACACACTACCAATTAATATTTTCACAGACATTGTGATGGCACACAGATACCATGGTCCACCTCATGACCATCATACTAAAACATTTCTCAGAACCCTAACACATTACCAGAACACCAACTTCATGGGCCTCATCACCAACATCAAGTACCTGAAATGCAATAGTGTGGAAACTAAATGAAAAGGCTTTATTCAGCACACAAAAAACAAAATTGTTATAATACACTATTTACAAAGGCCAATGGCCAGTCCATAGTTCGAGTCCAAGGGTGGACGTATGCGACTGTGTCCACCTCTACCTTGCCTGCACAAAGTCACCTCAAGGTTTGTCGACCAGGGGGGCATCATCAGTGGGAGTACCAGGCACCACAGGGACAGGAGTGGGTTGGGTAGGTGTGGTGGGTGCAGGGCTGGACGTATCCACCACAGGGGGTGGTGCAGCGCCAAAGGTGGTGGTGAGCAGCTCGCTGCACACTGCTGCCAGGGCGTTCAGAGGAACCCCTGCACCGGAAGGAACACCAGGGCCAACGGAGGGGGGGTGTCCGAGGGATGGGGTGCAGCGCTCTCGGGGGAGGTGGTGGACATGGGGGGAACTCAACTCCCCAGGCCGGAGACTTCCTCAACCGCTTGCGGGGTGGTGTCACAGTGGGGCTGAGGGACAGACTAGCCATGTAGATGTCATGTCTTTGGGTGACATCTTGGCTGGGGAGCTAAGGGGAGTGGATTTGGAGGAAGTGGGTCGTGAGGACTGCGGACTCTGACTGTGGCTGCGTGTCTGCCGTTTGCCCCCAGACCCTGTGGGTGGGACTACATCCCCCTGAGTGTGCGTGCCAGGAAGTGTGCGCTGTGCCTTACTTGAGGTGTGCTGGATGTGTCTGTTGTGGTGTGTGCCTTTGACTGTCTGTGTGTGCATTGGACAGGCATGGGAGAGGGCAGTGTGGATGGGTCCGGGGTAGGGGGGGGACAGAGCACCGCAGGAGAGACACTGCTTCCGTCAGTGAAGAGTCCATGGACCGCAGAAACCTGCGTTGCTCAGTCATTGTTGATGACATGCCCTCCACGAACGACACCAACTGTGTGAGCAGTCTAGTGTGTTCATGGAGGACATGCAGCATCGATGCCTGACCAACCTGCAACTGGTGCAGTGTGTCCACAGACTCCTCACTGAGGGAAGCAGGGGTGACAGGGGCAGGGGCTGCGGTGCCTGGTCCAAAGGAGACACGGTGGGACCGTGCACGGACAGAAGGGACGGGAGCAACTGGGAGGGCGGATAATGGCAATGGAGGAGGCGGGTACAGATGGTGGGATGCTGCCAGATGTTGTTGCATCCTCCGCCTCCTCAAGGATGTCAGCCTGGGACCCGTCGGTGTCGTACATGCTCTCGCCTCCGGACAGGTCCTCCGACTGACTCCCCTCGCCCTCCGTGCCACTGTCTCCTGCTGACTCCACAACACTGGTGGCACTGTCGCTGGGTCCCTCCTCAAGGTTCATGCCGGTGTCTCCCTCGCGTGTGGATGATGATGCTGTGGGCAAGGAGAAGAAACCAGAAAGCATCAGTCACCTGTATACATCTGACACATGAGCACAAGAACTATTGGTCACAGTGCATATCAGGCAATGCTTCATGAGTAACAACTGGATTACTCCACACATATGTAAGCCCTGTACTGCCCAGTTGGTAGACCCACCATGCCACTTTGACACCAGGAAACTCAATACACAAAAGGCCACAACTTGAATGAGCAATACACTGAGAAGCTAGTGTCTGTGAACCGGTGAGCACAGCAATACAATGAAGTCATGACACCTCTTGTTTACCCTGAAAGAAACAGGAGTGGTGCACTCAAGGTTAACTAACACACCTCAATACTCAAGGTGTCACCACACTCAGAGACCTGTAAGTCCCTTGGAACACAAAACGAACAAATGTTGGTACCTTGGGACTCCCAAAACTTTAATCAATCTACATGTTTGGGATGTGCCAATTGGCCATTTTGCGAAAAGAACACTGATGTGCCTGCATGCAAGATGTTGCACAAGGCAGTGCACACAAAAGTACATTGACACTGTCATTGAAGAAGCTGGCACCTTTTCGGAGGAGCCACTGTTAGAAATAGATGGTGTTTCAGAAAGTACATATACATGGGCCCACGTAGGTCTGGACGTCTTGACACTCGTTAGTTTGTATCACCGCCAACTAATGAGTCTCACAAAATCAAGACCACCGTGGGAACATGTATATGGAGAATCTGCAACAACATTTATTTATAACAGTGGCTTCATTGAAAAGGTGCCAGCTTATTCCATGACAGTGTCAATGTACTTTTGCGTGCACTGCCTTGTGCAACATATTGCATGCAGGCACATTAGTGTTCTTAACACAAATCAACAAATTTCCACATGTGAAACATGAACAACTGTTGACAAGTGCTGTGAGTGCCAAGGTACAATTAATGAAGAGTAACAACTTGAATCATGTCAGTTGTCACCAGGCCATCCATCACCTGATTACATAGTTGGCGACACATATGACCTACTGCCTGTCACCTGGAATGGCACACATGTCCACAACCAGGACAATGCATAAGCTAATGGGCCTGCAATTGGGTGGAAAAAAGACCAGCTGTACTGTGGGGACACCCTCATGGCAAGCCTGAATGTACACACAGATGTCAGCACACAAAGTCCAAACTGCGTTGCATCTGAACCTCACACGTTCTAAAAATGTATGAGCAGGATTATTGTTGCTAATAAAATGACACAGGCTGCAAAGCACGTACATTAAGCACTGGCCAGCATCACAGGGGCACTGCCCAGTGTATTTTAGTCCAGGCAATACTCACTCACGTCAGACCTGGCACTGAAAAATCAGAGTTGCACATGTATGCGTCTCCCGCACCCCCCTCCCCCAATACCTGAGTCAGTGTGATTTATACAGATCAAGAAGTGACACCTCTTATTCAGGGTTACAACAACTGTGCTTGCAAAATTGCTTCATTGACACCACATCACCTCGTGGGGCTGACAACACATATTTGTGACAAACAACCATCAACAGATTGTTGTGAATAGCCACATAGGCACTGCCCCAGTGTGAGTATGCACAAGCAAAATGTTGTATCCCTGTCCAGTGGACACATGTAGCACACATTAACCAAATCAAACTAGGCCAGGGAACAATGCCACAGAGGCAGACCTATGCAGCACACACAGAGAATGTGCACAGTGTTGGATGACACACATGATTAGGAGGCCAGGGTGTCTCAGGGGACTGTAGTGGGCACACAGCTCCATGGTCCTGGAATGAGCTGACTCTACCATGTACAACCGTCATGGCACTATGCATATCTCACACTCATGCACATCATGTCTGAGGCCACAACATTGCTCATGCATGCTGCAAGGGTGTCCAGTTGAAAGCTCACACTCCTATGTTGAGATTCAGCATCAGTGACAACTATGGACCCCCTACATAGTGAACAGGTCATGGCACAGGCAAGGTACCAACACAAGTCACAGACCACCCTCCCACATGATGCAGAAAGCAATGTGCACTTAGATGTACTGGCACCCTAGATGACCATGTGCAAATGTGATTACACACACACCAGGGGACATATGTCAAGGAGAGGAAGGGATGAAAAAGATCCCCAGGTGACATTTGGGAACAGAAAATGCACTGCACATATGAACTCTGGGAGTGTATTCATGCAAAATAGACCTTCCTAAAGCTGGCGACACATAACACAACAAAAAGCCATGTACCTACCCCCTCCTTGCTGCAGTCTCTCCTCTAACTGCCTATCGAGGTCAGGAAAGACCACCGACAGGACACGTTTCATGTGGTGGGTCAGGTGTCGGCGCCCGCCGTGGCGGCGAGGTGGAGAGAGCTTGAGCTGGACCCTGGCGATCCGCCGGGTCCAGCACCGGATGTCCTGCCACCTCTTGCGGACCTGGGCCAGCTGCCGATCACTCCCCCCCGCAGTCCTCACGGCCCTGACGACGTTGGTCCAGATGCCCCCCTTCTCGTAGGCAGTTACCTGTCAAAATGACAAAGTGACACAACATCAATACACCTGCTCCATGTCCCAGAGACACACATTAGAACATCTTTGAAATGTTGAACAGTGGATAGGATGCTGACATGAATAGCCTCTTTCACAACATGCAATTGGCCTGTGTGCAAGCTCCAATACAGTACATGGTATTGAAAGTCTACAGGTGGCATGAGGGGTGCAAAACACTCAATGAACATGCCACACACTGTGCAGCACATGCAACAGCAGGCTGATGGGCAGCACGCGCCATGCAGTCACATGTCCAACTCCACTGACGCACCCTCAGCAGACTAGACAGACACACCCAGCCACTGATCACTGGCCTGTCATTGACTACAGCGGATACAACCCTCACTCTGCACATGTGCCATTTGCCAGGGCGGAGTCACAAGTGTCGTGCTAGCTCTGCAAATCAGACACAAAGCACGGCTCACTTGTCACATCAGATGGTTAGATCAGTAGCCTTCAACATGCAGCTGTGGTGCAATACTTCACATAGACACTCACCCACATGACAAGGAACATTCACACATGTCAATGTCCATGAGGTCATACACGTCATTTGGACACTCTCACCACAGGTCCACCCAACTCATACACATCTGTGGGTACAGTCACCTGACACACCGGGGGGACCACTGAATCACCTCAGGACAACATGAATAAAAGCCCCCAAGGATTAGCCAGGCTGAATGTCTCATGCACTATGCAGTGAAAGTCACTGTAAGCACCATGCAAGTGAGGAGTGCACACAGGAACTGCATGATGCACTGCATGAGAGACATAAGCATGCCCCACCGGGACACACTCTGAACAACATTGCATGTCAGTCCCACCTGGACACAATATTGACAGGCACACAACAGGTGCATAGGCAAAGGTAATGGACTCAGCACTCACCTTCTCCCCTGGTCTCCCATACAGGCTGGTGTACTGTGGGAGGAGGACGTCCAGCAGGGCCTGATTCTCCTCCAGGGTGAATGGCTGGGCCCTCACCACAGCACGAGACATGGTCCAGGGAAGCAGAGACAGCAGCAATGTTGTTGACAGGAAAGTTGTGCAGGCAAGTGCCCTCTCATGGCTTCTGGCTGCCTTATATCTGTCTTGCTGAGGGCCATTCATTTTGAGGAGTACATAGTGATTGGTCAGTATCATTCGCATCTTACGTTTACTCCAATCCCTTGAAACATACACCAATGACAGCATTTGCATCGTTCAAATTTCGAGCATCATGTCAAGTCAACAACCACTTTGCAACATTGTATTTTGTGGCCAACTGACTTTTCCAGGACACCTGATGGAAAAATTTGAAGAGAAAACTCGGTATCCATGACAACCTGCATGCATTTAGGGCCTAATACTTGTCCCTTATGTGTCCCCTATGTAATTTTGAAAGCCACACACAGGTACGGTGCGTTTCACACATACCCCTACGCGACCAGTTGCACAGTGCGTTTGACACGTACCTGTACGCACTAGTTGTACACGTACGTGTACTACCAGTGCCTACACGTATGTGTACTAAAAGGGCGTACACGTACTTGAAAACATACCTGTGCGCACTAGTTGTACACGTACATGTACTACCAGTGCCTACACGTATGAGTACAAGTACATGTACGCACTAGTTGTACACGTGCGTGTAGGCACTGGTAGTACACGTACGTGTACTACCAGTGCGTACACGTACCTGTACACGTATGTGTACTACCAGTGCCTACACATACGAGTACAAGTACGTGTACGCACTAGTTGTACACGTACATGTAGGCCCTGGTAGTACACGTACGTGTACAACTAGTGCGTACATGTACGTGTGCAAGTACGTGTACGCCCTGCCTACACGTACGTGTACTACCAGGGCGTACACGTACTTTTACACGTACCTGTACGCACTAGTTGTACACGTACGTGTACTACCAGTGCCTACACATGCGTGTACTACCAGGGCATGCACGTACTTGTACAGGTACCTGTACGCACTAGTTGTACACGTACGTGTACTACCAGTGCCTACACGTACGAGTACAAGTACGTGTACGCACTAGTTGTACAGGAAGACACTCAACAAGCAACTGACCAATTTCCTACATGCAACCAGCTCCAGCCAACTGGCACCAGACCGTTTTACACAGTAATCACACCACTGCAACCGTCATCATTGCCAACACCAACGACTACTTTGCCCTGCTCAACAATGGTGAGGCCACCACCCTTGACCTCTCAACGGCATTCTACACCATGTGCTACCACACTGTCAGCTCACACATCTCCAACACTGGTATCCAGAGGAGGGCCCAGGATTAAATCAGGAAGTAGCTCACCAGCAAGGCACAGGGAGTCTGCCTCCACCCTGCAACATGTAGTACACTGGGGTCATCTGGCCCATGCCACAGGGCTCTTCTCACAGCGTGACGATCTTCAATGTCTCCATGACCCCCCTCTCCACCATCACATGCACACACAACCTCATCATCACCTGGTATGCCATTGACACCCAGCTGCTCCTCAAACTCACCAAAGAGCCAGCCATTGCCAGATCCAAACTTCAAGAAGGCATGAGATCCGTTGATGAATGGCTGAACATCAGCCATCTGAGGCAGGACTTGGACAGGACAGAGGTCATCATCTGAGGATTGTCCCCTTATGGCTGGGTCAACTCCTTGCGTCCCACTGGTCTGTGCACCGCACCAGCACCCAGTGGCCACGCAGGCAAGCTGGTGTTCATCATGGACCCATCGCTCACAATTAACATGCAACTCACCAACATCTGGGCCTCATGCTGCAACACCCTCCACATGCTGCTGATGACCCCCAGATAGATCCACTCCAAGGCAAGACAGACCGTCCCCCTGGTCCAGGACACCAGCCGGCTCAAATACAGCACCGGCCTCTACAGAGGACAACAGCAAACATGCAGGAGAACTTATCCACATCCAGGGTGCATCCGCACACCTCATCTGCAACATCCCCCGCCCCAGCCACATCACCGTCCACCTGAGAGAGGTACAATGGCTCACTGTGTGCTGCAGGATCACCTTCAGACTCCTCAACCACACTCAGGAGTCAGTCCACAAACCCAGACCCAAACCGACCTTGTACGTGTGCCATCCAACACCCCGTTGCCCCTACTCCATGCAGCCCACCTTGCCCTGGCCACCATTCATCACATCCACATGATCTCTGCATGCAGGAGATAGTTCTCCCACCTCGCAAAACAGACCTGGTACTCCCTCCCCGGGCACATCAACATGACCCATGACCTCGACACCTTCATGCAACTCTTCCAAATTGGTCTGTCAGAGCAATATAGCAAGCCCCCCTCAGCAGCTTGAGGCCATCACGGGTGAGTGTTAGGCTCCATGTCTGTATTTTGTGATACATTGTGAGCCATGTGTGTCCTCGACCGGACTCAGATCCAAGTGTATGGATGGCTGGAGTTAGTTCCACACTTAGGCATACTTTAACATATCCCCACACGTAGGTTGTGGACTCATGCTAATTGACTGCAGCAGGAAATTTCAATTATTAATTTTTTAATTTCGAGCTCTTGGGCGTGATTTGTGCACAGAAAATGGGGAAATGCAGGGACAATAGAATCCAAAGTTCTCAGGGGGAGATGGGATCCTTGCCATTTGAAGTCATCAGAGTCCAGCCCACAGTGTTTGGCATCATTGGTCAGACTGTGACCAGCAAGTCTATGTGGCAGATGATGTCAGTCAATGAGGTGATGCTGTCGCACATGAAGGCCAGGTGCCTGGCCAGATGACCTGGGAGATGTGGATGGCCTGCTGCCTCTCACGGTCTTTTCCGTGGATGACCAACCTTCCTCCGGGGACCCTCAGATGCAGGCCTTGACGATGTTTGAGACGCTCCGTCGGATGAATCCTCCTCCTCCCTCCCTGTGGGTGGTGCTGGTCTGCGCCTGGTGTCACAGGGAGGGTTGCCCATGTTGTCGGCGATCCGACGGAGTGAATGGCTTATGTCCCTTTGCACCGCCAAGAGCTCAGCCAGTCTTGCCTCCATCCGTCCTTGGTGTTGTTGTTGACTGGCGTGTTGCTCAGCCTGCTGGTTTTTTATCTCTGTGAGGGTCACCACTACCTGGCTGATCTCCCTGGTGTCACGCCGGTATGCCTCCATGATGTTGCGGATGTGTGACATACCGGTCCCTTCAGCTGGCTGGTCAGGTTCTCGCCTCCGCCTGCCTCCACTACCGCCACCCTTGCCCACACGAGCCGGGCCTGCCGTTGTGGGCACATCGGGTCGACGGGACCCCTGAGGGATGGCAGTCCTCCCTCCTGGTCAGACTGGCTCTGTTCACTGCGGGCAGGGCTCCTGGGTGTCTCCTGTGATGTGGCAGGAATGGGGGTGGTGGTTGGCACAGATGTTCCTGAACCAGGTGCTGCAGGGGCTTGGACACCAGAGGGTCCAGGTCGGGGGGGTCATCCGCGGAGTGTTGAGAGGCGTCGCTGCTGGTGGGATCCGGTTCCTCCCGAGCCTGTGACTGTAATTCTTCCCCCCCATTGTTGGGGGGATGTTCATCACGTTGCCCTGTGTGTGAGAGAGAGACAATGTTAAAGCTGTTTAATGCAACATGCATGTTTCATACACATTCAAGTTGGCACAGTTCCTGCAGGTAGTTGTATGTGCCTAGCATTCTCCTCAATGTTCACTTGTGTATGGGTATGTTGCGGGGGACAGATTGATATGTTCTCTTGAGTCTTTGACATGTCCATTTGTGGCTTGGGTGATTCTTCGGCTATGTATTGGTGTTGTTGTGTTACATGTCCATTGTGGCAGTGGGTAAATCCATTGCCTGTCCTGGTGATGTCTGCTTGTGTAACGGGTGTGTGTGACAGGGCCTGTTGGTGGGTGTAGTGTGATGATTTGGCAGTGGGGCTCCCAGGTGATGTAGCTGTCCCCCCATGGAGCATGCTGCCATGACAGCGAGTGTGAGTTCCTGTCCTAGATATCTGACCTTGTTGTGTTGGTGTTTGTGTTTGCACTGGTCACAGGAGGGCCTTGTGCTGCCTACACCAGGGCCAAGTGTGAGCTATCTTGTCAGTACTTTCCCAATGGGTATGTAGCTGGGCCATATGGGATGAGGGCAATTGTGTCTGATTTGGAATTCAAACATGCATTTTGGTGCACCCACCCTCCCAGCATACCGGACATCCATTCTTGGGTTGGTGCTTCGTGTAGCATGGGACATAGCATGGCCTTGCTTTCTCAATGGGGCATACACATGTTATTGGCATTCGTGTTGTTTGTGACTGTGGTTCTGGCGGGTGAGGGCTTGGGGGTAGTTGCGTGCATTTGGTGTAGTTGGGGTGTGGATGCCATTACCCCCATGTTAAGTAAGTTGTTTGTGTACTCACCAGGCTCTAGAGGTCCTTGGAGTCCATGTACTCCCACCGGTGGAAGCATGGCCATCACCTTCTCCTCCCAGGGATGGTAATGTACTGGTCTGCTGGGCGCACCACCTCCAGTGATGTTGGTCTGAGCGTGCTCTTCATTTATTTTTCCCTTGACCGCCCTCCGCAGATCGTACCACCTGGCTTGGCATTCATTCCTGGTCCTTCTGATGGGTGAGACAGCATTCACCCTCTCGACAATCCTCGGCCACAGGCGTGATTTTTCAGCTATGCTGGTCTGTCTGACCAATGTTCCAAACAGCTGTGGCTCGACTCTGATGACTTCGTTGACAAGGATCTCCAGCTCCTCCCTTGTGAACTTGTGATTCTTGTCGGTGGGCATGGTGTGGGGTGAGGGTGTGGATGGTTGTGGGTGTGTGGGTCTGAATGTGACGGTGTGTGTGTGAATGTGGAGAGGGGGTATGTGTGAAGTGGTGTGTGTGTAGGTGTATATGTTTAGGTGGATGGGTGCAGTGGTTTGTGTGTGCTCTGTAGCGGTGGTGAGTCTGTTGCAAAGGCTCATGGTTTGTGTGTGTGGTCCCTTTTTATTGGTCCATTTGTGGGTGGGGCTCAGTTTGAATTTTTGGTGGGTGTGTTATAAGGGGTGGTTGTGAGGTTACCCCTCTGTTTGCCTGTTTGGATGTGTCCAGGTCAGTCCTTTTCATTTTTTGTGCAGTGTAGATGGGTTTTGTGGTGTTGTGCGAGTCGAATAGGCCCTCCTTGTGCTGTTTTACAGTGTCTGTGGTTCAGTACGGTACAGGGGTACGAGTCGTACAGCCACACACCCCCATGGTAGTGGATGTGAGGTGCGTACACGGACATTGCTATGTACGGTGCATACACCCCATTGCTTCTGTACGGTGCGGGTGTGTAGAACGCCATCGCGTATGTACGGTGCATACCCGCAACATCACGTACCCGCAACATCTGCCGTACATACGCGATGTTGGGGGGTACGCCCCGTACATTCGCAATGGGGGTACGGTGCGTACATACGTGTGGGGGGTACGCACCATACATACACGATGGGGGTACGCACAGTACATTCGCACTGGGGGTACGGTGCGTACCTACGCGCTGGGGTACAGTGCGTACCTACGCGGGGGGACCGTGCGTACCTACGCGCTGGGGGTACGGTGTGTACCTACGCGCTGGGGGTTTGCACCGTAAATTCGCACGGGGGTACGGTGCGTACCTACGCGCTGGGGGTACGCACCATACATTCGCGCTGGGTTACGGTGCATACAAACTTCGCTTCATGGCGGGTAAAGTCATTCCCCGTGTACGGGACGTTTTCTGTACAAATCGTAAATTGTAACGCCGGTCCGGATCGTACTAGTACGGTCGGACTTCATTTTTACGATTTGTACGGAGAAGTGTCCGGGTCCGTCTCGTACTAATTTTCCCGCTACGATTTGTACGGATCGGGCAGATCCGTATGTACTTTTCCCTGTATGGATCGTACTTCACGGGTCGGACGTGACTTATACGATTCGTACGGAAAAAAATACGGATACGAGTCGTACGGGAAAAAAAAATACAGGATCGGAATCGACCCCTTAATGTTAAATATATCAAATAATAAAATTAACGTAAAAAAATATATAGAGATTTAATATACATTTTAACAAATATAATAACATTAATTTCATTAAAACAATATTCATACATACATATATAAAATGTAATACGTATATATCTATTTCCTTAAAAACAATTAAATAACTATTAATTTAAATGACTTTTATAATTTTATAAATATATAAAAATCTAGAAAAAAATATATATTTGCAAACACGTATAACATAAAATCTAATAGAATACATTATATTATAAGTTAAATCATTAAAATGTTTAATAGACTTTAACATTTTATTTTGCACTCCATTGAGTGCAACAGTAGGGAAAGTGTTGGATAGTGGATGGGTAAAAATTACTACTCCCACTCCATGAGTGCAACAGTAGGGAAAGTGTTGGATAGCAGAGGGGTAACATTTTATATTCCCACTCCAGTGAGTGCAACAGTAGGGAGAGTGTTGGATAGCAGAGGGGTAAAACTTAATATTCCCACTCCAATGAGTGCAACAGTAGGGAAAAGTTTGGTTAGCAGAGGGGTAAAAATTACTATTCCCACTCCAGTGAGTGCAACAGTAGGGAAAGTGTTGGTGAGCGGAGGGGCAAAACGTAATATTCCCACTCCAGTGAGTGCCACAGTAGTGAAAATGTTGAATAGCGAAGGGGTAAAAATGTATATTCCCACTCCAGTGGGTGCAACAGTAGGGAAAGTTTTGGATAGTGGAGAGGTAAAAATTACTATTCCCACTCCAGTGGGTGCAACAGTAGGGAAAGTGTTGGATAGTGAATGGATACAATTTACTATTCCCACCCCAGTGGGTGCAACAGTAGGGAAAGTGTTGTATAGCTGAGGGTAAACATTTATTTTCCCACTCCAGTGAGTTCAACAGTAGGGAAAGTGATGGATAGGGGAGGGGTAAAAATATTATTCCCACTCCAGTGAGTGCAAAGTAGGGAAAGTGTTGGATAGCCGTCGGGTAAAAATGACTATTCCCACTCCAGTTTGTGCAACAGTAGGGAAAGTGTTGGATAGCGGAGAGGTAAAAATTACTATTCCCACTCCAGTGGGTGCAACAGTAGGGAAAGTGTTGGATAGTGGATGGGTAAAATTTACTATTCCCACTCCAGTGGGTGCAACAGTAGGGAAAGTGTTGGATAGCGGAGAGGTAAAAATTACCATTCCCACTCCAGTGGGTGCAACAGTAGGAAAGGTGGTGGATGGCGGATGGGTAAAAATTACTATTCCCACTCCAGTGGGTGCAACAGTAGGGAAAGTGTTGTATAGCTGAGGGGTAAACATTTATATTCCCACTACAGTAAGTTCAACAGTAGGGAAAGTGTTGGATAGGGGAGGGGTAAAAATGCTATTCCCACTCCAGTTTGTGCAACAGTAGGGAAAGTGTTGGATAGCAGAGGGGTACAAATTCATATTTCCACTGGAGTAATTTCAAAATTAAAAACAAACAAATTAACAACAACAACACAAAATATATATATATTTTTTTAAATATATATATATAAAAGTTTTTAAATAATACAAAAGATAGAAACAGATTAGGCTGTGAAAAAGATCTAACAAATACCTAGAAACATTATTTTTTTAAAATTAGAAATAATTTAAAAATAAATAACTATTTTTTATCGAACTTTTTTATAAACAAAAACATTATTTATTACATAAATTCAATATTTTTTATGTCCTACCCTATAACACCACACAATTCACAACCCACATTTAATTGCTTTTTAAAAATGTACCTCATCAATTAACATAATTAATTTTCAATTGAGCAAATATTGTTAATAAAAAAACAAACAAAAAAAAATAATTTACTCCCCAAACGTTACCCCTATAAAACCAAAACACACACACACAATAACAATAAACACTTACCATAAATATTCATCAATTTATAAATTGACATCAATAATCAACTAATTATTAATTAATTAAACATAAATTACTTTCCACCCTCTACCCCAATAAACACCACAACTCACACCTAAAAATCCTTACACAATTTCCATAACTAATTTTACATTAATAAATTATTATCAATTAACTACAACTTATTAATGAATTTAAAAGAATTTGCTTCCCACCCTTTACCACTATAAACCCCAAAACGTACATAAAAAATTATTTACACAATTGCCATATTTTAATTTTAATTAATTAATTAACAAACAATGATTAATTAATTATAAATACATTACTTCCCACTCTATTCTCCTATAAACCCTATCACCCACTCCTAAAAATGACACAATTAACATAATTAATTACAAATTAATTAATTAATAATACTTAACCAATTAATAAATAGTTGATTATAAAATAACTCCCACATCTAACACTATAAAATCTAACTAAAATAAATAATAATAAATACAAACTATTAATACATTTATTAGAATTAAATTCCTTCCCACCCTATTCCCCTATAAACCCACAACGCGCTCCTAAAAAATGACACAATTAACATAATTGCCAATTATTTAATTAATAATAATTATCAGCCAATTAATTAATAATAATAATAATAATAATAAATTACCTCCCACAATTAACACTACACAATCTAAATTAAATAAATACAAATACATAAAAATGTATAATTAATGTATTATAATTAAATCACTTCCCACCCTATTCCCCTATAAACCCACAACCCAATCCTAAAAAAAAGACAAAATTAACATAATAAATATTTAATATTAACTCCCACAATTAGTACTATGAAATCTAAATTAAATAAATATTAATCCATAAAAAATAATCATTAAATCATTATAATTAAACTACCTCCCACCCTATTCCCATATAAACCCACAACCCACTACAGAACTTAAAAATCCAAAATGTAATTAAGATAAAATTAATAACTACTAAACATGGAACACATATATTAAAAAAAAAAATCTTAAACAAAAACATAATCACATACTTTTAAAATGCATACTAAAATGCATAACACTAATTAAAACATCGATATTTTAAACAACTATATTTTTGCAAACGATATTAACAAGTTTGATATTTACAAAAACAATATTTCTTACCTGCAAGTTGATATTCTTGACCACAATATTCTTCCTGTCCATATTTCGGACTCACGATATTTAAAACTCGATATTTGTGTTCGTCGACATTTTAAACTCGATATTCTGTCTGTGCACCGTGGTGTAGTGCCCATTAAGGCCGATAGATGGACAACTGTCTCTCTGGAATGCCTTTCCACTTCTTACTACTCCCTTGATCCTTTTGATCTTAGATGGAGTTTAAATGCCTAAAGAAGTTAGATTAATTTCAGGAACTAGCATACCTGCTCAAGGCGCACTACATAGAAATTGTTCATGACAGCCCCAATTCGCAAAATTGATTGCATGTGCAATTTTTACCTTAGATCGCTGCAAGTTTGATTTAGGGTGCAAATTACCAAATCCTGATTCACAGAAGATTAAAATCCACAATGTGCTTTTGAATTTTTTTAAAATCTCTTTCATATGTTTTCTTACAGAAAACAAAATTGCATTACCAATGATTTCCTTGTTGAATTTGCACTCTATGCTTTTATCCTCTTTGCACCGTAATCCCAGCTCAAGCAAGCAAACAAACAAGAAACAAACCTGTTAAGCCACTCATACAGGCTCTGATCTGTTCACCATCTCATCTTTCTGTCACTCTCTTTGAGCACTGCTTCTTGTCTTCTTTCAACTGCTGAAAAATACCTTTCCTTTTCTGCTTCATTCTCAACAAGAGTACAAGCCATAACCCCCAGTTTATTACATTAATCCCACTTCTTTATTCTATTATTAATTGTCATAATCTCACATTCAGAATAATTTCAGGTAAACTATCTTTTTCCTGGATATCCTACCTTTTCATGGGAAACACTACCACTGGTTTCACATGGAAGCTACTCTTCTGTAAAATATATTTAGCGCGGATCTACCCCTGTGGGGGTGATTCCTGCGCTTTATAAATTCCCTACATACATACATTCTGTCTTCACATAATCCCTTTAGAAGTTTCTTGGTTGTGAAGAATCTTCTACATTTCCATCACCTTTGCATATTTTATTTCTATAAAAATGTGTTCCATTATTATGCCTTACTATCTGACCATAGAACCCCTCATGGTTATTTTCTAAGCCATGTTTTTCTCATGTGAGCAATACCACTTATCATTGTCTTTCATATCCCCAAGTCTTTTGATTTCTAAGTGTTAATTTACTGACACCTTGGACTGGCTTTTTGACAATCAGACTTACTGGCCCCTTTCATGAGAAGTATATTTACACTATGAAAAGCTGTAAAAGATAATTGATCATTCTAGATGCATCTTCTAAATATTACCAAGTGTACTAATTTTCTGTTGTGTGGTACCAGATTATTGTCCTAAATATAATCTAAAAAGGTATTGTCCCATTGGAGTTAATAATGGAAAATCTACACCCAATTGGTAGAAACTTTTGTAAACAATGTTTGGGGCACAAAACGTATGCCAGACAATATTTCTGTACATGATAATCTGGCATATAATCTTCTCTTCACCTATGTGCTACTATAAAGTCAGCAAATATGGACATATGCTGATCAAATTATGATTATTGCCTGGAACACATTAATCCTCTTGAATCTCTTCTATCACAGCTGAAACTTACTACCAAGACGTGCGAGAAGAAGGATGAGATATCTGCTAAACTAAAAACATGTTGTGACAAGGACAACCTAGATCGATCAGCATGCATTGTCGAAATGGAAAATGATGAAAAACCAGCAGACCTATCTCCACAAGTCCGTGAATATATTGAAGACCCTAACGTATGCAAACATTTTGCAGATGAGGGTGATGCTCATTTGGCAAAGTAAGACTTCCCTTTTCTAATTAGTTCATGAATAATTGGTAAAGCTAAATGTTTTGTATAATCTTGTTTATATAACAGTAAGCCTGGGCAAAGCACTACGGTCCTCAACGTCAAGTTGGCGACCGCGAGCAAGCAAAATGATATCCCGGCGAGACTTTTTCCTCGTTCGCAATCAGTAACATCAAGTTGGCGAGCGTGGAAAATAAACCTCCCGGCGAGATTCTCAACCCAAGGAGGTCAGGTTTCTCATTGCGAGTGGTCGCGTATGCTCGCGACCGCTCGCGATGAGAAACTACCAGTCCGCGTTGAGAAAGCTGCAGCTCGAGTAAAAATCTACTCGAGCGGCAGAAAACTACAGCTCGCACTGTGCAAGATGCTGTTTTCAATGATTGCACAGTGCCGGATGCTTGTCCGCACTGCGCAATCATTGAAAACAGCATCTTGCACAGTGCGAACAGGGTACTACGCAGTTCGCGAAGTGCTACGCGTAGCTCGCGTAGTGCGAAGTGCACTTTGCATAGCTACGCGTAGCGCTACTTCGCGAACTACGCCCAGGGTTATAATAACAGACCTGATTCAGAAATGATGGCAGAATATCAGCCTCCCAAATGGCAAATACAGAAATCATCAAGTAGTGTGAAATGTCTGCTTTATCAAATTTAGCATTAGCTCCAACTTTCTTGACACTTAACACAGAAATACCTGAAATAATTCTGTCAAAGACATGAGTAATTTTAACTCCAGGTTAGGAGTGGGAAAGTGCAGGAAACACCCTTTTTCATTGTCACCCCCATTTTTGCTACATTTTATTGATGGTTTATGGACTCTCAACGCAGCTATGCTCCAGCACCCCCCCAGTGTATGTGCTCCGACACATAAAACATGTAGAATTGGCTAATCCCTAATTGCCTGATTGATATATGTCATAAACCTGTAAATCCCTAGTATATGTTTTCTGTGTCCCAGGGCCTGTACGTTGAATGTCATTAGTTTTTGTGGCAGCACCAAAGTGACAGAATAACTCTATGCTTGTCACTGCAGCCTAACTGTGCAGTTGCCAATTCAACATGGCAAAATAAACCTTTTTCTGAAATATTAACGTAATCACATGCACTCATGAAAGAACATTCTGTCAAGGTAATCCGTGTGAGTGTGCTACTTTGGAGTGAAGCCTGCCTGTCTCCATAAGTAAATCTGAAAAAATCGAGCTAACCCTAAGGCTTCATAAAAGCAAAGTGCACAACTATATGAGCCCGGAGGCTACTCTTTGTCACAACTTAAAAAAATGCGCATCAATAATATTGGTTTACATTCAAAACATGCACATTCTAAACATGATTTATTCATAAGACATTGTATGATTTTCCAAACAATGTTACTTCACATTGAATACATTAACAATATCTCTTCAATTGTAGTACACCACTTGCTGGATGATACTGAATCCATTTCTGGTGATCCCACCCTTCATCGGGGGTAACTGTGGAAGAATTTATACAATAACACTGTATTACACATCTGATTGTCAAGAACTGTAAAAACTTTTAGACACTCCTTATAAGAAATCAGAAGATAAAAATGAAGAAAAAGAAAGGTATACAGGTGTACTGCACAATATTGGTGAAACCCATGCCAACGGGGCCCTTATGTGCAAAGTCTATCAGCCAGCAGTAGATATGAAATGGGAAAACCTCACGTGTCACATACTACTGAATTAAAATCGTATAACTAAAAACAACAAATGGTGCAACAAACACCCATATCCGATGTCACCAAGGTGCTACTAATTTACAAAAATGGCTGTATGATATGGAAAAAGGCCCCAGTGACCTATGAATTCATAATCCCAACATACAATTCACGAGTCCTCTTCCCCAAATGAGGCAAGACGAAACTCCAGCCTCAGTTACATTCAGCCATCGCGACTCACTCCAGGGAATAATGTGCACAAGCCAGATGAAAACACAAAAGTGCAATTGAAACTCACCATAGAGAAAAAGGTTTTTGTGAAACGAATATCAACATAAGACCGATACTTACAGCAACACGCTCACACTTGACAAGTCCAGGTGATACCCAATGCATTTTGGTGATCCCACCCTTCATCAGGGGTCACTGTGAAACAATATATACAATAACTCTGTGTTACACATTTGATTATCAAAAACTCCAAAAATCTTTTAGACACTCCTAATAAGATAGCAGAAGAAAAAAAAGAAGAAATAGAAAGGTATACTATTGTACTGCACAATAGCATTCATTGGCGAGAGACATGCTAATGTAAATTGGTGAAATGTAAATGCTCGTAAATTGCCCCGGCACAACCCGGTTCAACAGTGCTAGAAATTTTTTTTTTCAAAATCCTTTTTGTACATGTAGAGAAAAGTCAACGCGTTTCACCCTTCACAAGGGCTTCTTCAGGGCTGTGAATATCATACAATATAACAAATGGTTAGAAACCACTTGATTAAAAAAAAATAGATATACACATAGGAAGACGTTCAGAATTAGAACAAGTGAAAGAGAAGGCGAATGAAGGACGGTCATAGTCATATACAGAGCAGAAAAAAGCACAATAGAGGTGGAAACATCCATGCATAAGTGTGAAGGTAGGGAGATGAAAGGATAATGCAACCCAAAGAGAGACTGCTGGTAGAGTAATGTGACCATGGTGTCTTTGTGAGAGGAAGCTGGTGAGATAAACGCCAGACCAGAAAGAAACACCCTAAGTGTAAAAAAGTGTAGAATGGTACATAAATAGATTGACTACTGCTTACCAATATGTGACAGCCAAATTTGTGTGGCCGTTTGTAGGTACCAGCAATAAATAAAGTCACAAGAAGTTCCTGTAGATGGATATAGACTCAATGATTGAGGCCTAGATACAAAAGCATAATATGAAGTGGTCATGTATTGTTCTACCACACGTGATCAGCTACGTAAACAAAGTGTGTTTAATCAAAAGGTCAGAAATGCTAGAGAATAGGAAAGTAGACTCTGCTGAAGCAGGATAATACCAGAAAAGTAAGAAGATTGATGTTGATACTAAAGCTGATGTCACCAAAAAGTGGGTAGGGAAGGCCAGCAGGAGCATACCTATGATCCAGGGCAAGTGCCCTTAAGTCTTCAGTCCAGCTCAAGGCATACGTTTGCCAAAGGCGGTGAGGAGAAACCTAATATGGGGCAAAAGGTGAGCCTCCAGTTTAATCGGTGTCAGTACCTGTAGACAAC
The DNA here is from genome assembly GCF_964204655.1 of Triturus cristatus. NCBI lineage: Eukaryota > Metazoa > Chordata > Amphibia > Caudata > Salamandridae > Triturus > Triturus cristatus. Next base: position 1,091,701,739 of record NC_140581.1, read on the forward strand.
GTAAGAAAATGAGTATGACTACAACCGTGTAGAATTATAATCAAAGGTCATGCTTACTATGAATCTCCATTTGAAATTGTTGAGGGGATGCAAGCTGATAGTAAGTCACAAATGATAAAAAAATGCTTGTCAACAAATGGTAGTAATTTTAATAAGCGGTGAGTGACGTGTCCTAGGTTACAAGTGTTAAAGGTCAGAAAAGGTAATCAGAAGGAACACAAGTAGAGGTAACCTAGCCCAAAGGAGTGAGAGTACTAAAGGCATGAACTCTCAGCCAGGGAGCAACAGTATATGAAAAACACAACTCCCGCAGGCAAACAATAAATAGATCTGTCAATCGGTGAATTGCAGGGTTACAAGTCACCCGGTGCAACGTCCACTCCCAAAGCAAGGGGACCCAGAATTAAGCACCCTTGGCGAGTATCTAACTGCGCGCTCGAAGCATTAGATGTGCATGGGTTAACACGTAACTACTGACAATAAAGCCCATTAGAGGCTAGAATACTAAGCTCTATGAGTTATACCATGAAGGTAACCCTCGTGAGGCTCAAAAACCTTGGTCCAAGAGTACTTACTTGAGTAATCCTCCGTTGAGTGAAGAGACGGCCTGTGTCCGGCAGCGGCAGCGGTATGGAGTGAAAGCGCTGCGCTACTGTTTAAGATCCTGCCGGTTGCTAAGGCAACCAACGTGCACAAACATGCACGTCGCTTCCGGCAGGCGAGCCCACTTGAGGTTAGAGCGCTACAAGTTATGAAAAACTAAACGAAATTGGCGCTTGAGGCACATAAAGCCAATGTTGATGCTAGACTTGAATAAAAAGAAACTTTATTTATAAAAAAGGGTGACACCTGGTGGGAAAGTTGTATTAAAAGGTTGCTAGATAATAAAAAATGCAAGAACGCGTGGCATCTGGACAAAGTGATAAAGTGTGCCTATGAGAAGATTTTAAAAACTGTTTTACAGCAGATTTAGCGGGTAGTAGGTTGTCTACCCAAATGTTAAAAAGTTAAAGGCGAAGGTGAATGAGAACTATATAAAGAAACCATTCATGTTATGAACCATAGGGAAGAGTCTAAAAAAGCTAAATTCGTTGAGAGGTGTGCAGGCAATGAGTAATACCTGTGAACATATATAGTTAGCTGCTGTTGGACAAGTAGAAAGACGTCCTTGTCCATAGAAAAATTAGAAAGAAAAGTATTATTGTGAGTTAGCTACAACAATCCAGCAGGGTAAACAGGAAGATCCAAGGAAAAAATAGAAAACTGGAAATGAGCATGTCGGTTTGGAGATCAGAAAGTCACACATCATGGTGTTTTTATAAAACGTGAAAGAAGACAAAATATGTAAAAGGCGATTAGACATTAAAGTGACAGTGAAGACTGATGCTAAACATGTGTTCACTGGCATTCACTACAAACTGGGAAGTAGGGTTACAATATCCCAGGTGCAACATATCATCATATCTGTGTTGTTTGAAACCATTGCAGATGTTATGCACATAAACTATTTCTTGAATTCTAACCAGGGCAATAAGGTTACAGTGCCCCTGGGGTGCGGCATTGTTAGCAGTCAAAGCCCTTGTAAAAGCAATACCAGTTTTTTAAGTTCACAATGCATCCCTGTAACCCAAGGTGTTAAAAGGCATGTGGTGTTTTGAGACCCTGCAAGAAATTGTCACAAGAAATAATGCATTTCATTGTCAGTGTTGAGACCCAGTGTGGTTTAGCGCAGATTGCATATCCATTTTGCTTCCAACTGTCTTAGTGCAAGTTCCCTGTCACCCCCTCTCACGTTGCCTTTAGCAACATCAACGCCATGGAATCGAAATTTAGTTCTGTCAACACCACTTTAACATTCATGCGAAACCAATGCATGTGTAGTGTCCCCATTCAGGCATGCCTTGCGATGCTCTTGAATGCGAGTCTTGAGCTGTTTTGTAGTACTTCCAATATAGATCTTGTCACATCCACAGATCAGTACATAGACTGCATAGGTAGTGATACAGTTGATAAAGTGTCCTACCATGTAACGTGTTCCTGTGTTGTAGCTAAAGCTAGTAGTCTTATTGCAACCAAAACTGCATTTGTTGCAACTACCACAGGTATAGAAGCCAATGGGTTTATGTAGCCAACTTTGTGGTTTTAAAGTATTGTTAGGTAATGTGTAGCTAGGGCACAGTGCATCCCCGATGGTTCTGCTTATTTTGAATGTAATAGAAGGCTTCTCTGAGATGAGGTTACTGACCCCTGGGACACCCTTGAGTAATGCCCAATGTTTCCCAAGCACTTTGAAGACCTCATGGTTCAGTGTAGAGTGTGCTGTGATAAATGAGAGCCTTTGATCGTCTCAGTCAAATGTTTTGTGTTTCTTGCAAATCAGTGTGTCCTTTCTGTCGGCATCCCTAGCTCTGTCTTCTGTCAAGTGTAAGATACGTTGATCATAGCCCCAACTCTTGAATCTATCCGTGGCTAGTCTGACCTGTGTCGCAAAGTTGGTCTCCTCACTGCAGTTTCTGCGGATGCTTAGCAACTCCCCATAAGGGATGGAGTTCTTGGTGGAAGGTGGATGTGAGTTGGAGTAGTGTAGTATACTGTTCACCAAAGTCTCCTTCCTCTGTAGAGCACTTTCGATTCTGTTGTTCTCAATGTATAGTTCAAGATCCAGAAAGTGTATACTGGATTGGGACATTTCTAGAGTAAAGGTGACATTCAGTGTGTTGTCATTGAGAAAATCAAAGTACTCCCTTAGTTTTTGTCCAGTATCTGTCCAAATGATGATGATGTCATCAATCTAACGGCCCCAGAATTGGATGTGCCTCGTCCAGTCCGAGGCCGCTGCTGACCATGCGAATGTGTGTTCTACCCACCCCGTGAAGAGGTTGGCATACAAAGGGGAAAATTTGGAACCCATCACGGTCCCCTGCTGCTGTTTATACCACTTTGTGACAAAAAGAAAAAAGTTGTTGTCAAGGATTAGATCAATCATTTCAAGCATCATTGTGTTGTGATCAAAGAGGTTCACTCGTCTTTTAGAGAGAAAAAAATCTATGGCCAGTTTCCCAAGGTCTCACCTAATGCAGGTGTGGAGAGATTCTACATCTAATGGCAAACCACATAGTCTCATCCCAATCAAGGTCCTCAAATTTGTTTAATATGTCCATACTGTCTTTGAAATATGAAGGCAAGTTGACTTCTAATGGTTGTAAGAAAGTGTCAACAAACTTGGAGCGTGCCTCCGTCATTTAACCTATCCCAGAGATGATGGGACGTCCTGGCGGGAAACGTAGTTTCTTATGTATCTTCGGTAGAAGATAGCTACAGGGGAATCTGGGGTCTTTGATGCTGAGAAACGTGTACTCTGTGTCCGATAGGAGGTCCACTTCCCTCCAGTGCACAAGTTGGGTATTAATTGCAGAGGAGGCTTGTGCACATGATTTATGTGTCAGTTTAGAGTAGTATGCCGTGTTGTTAAGCTGCCTCATTACCTCTCCCTCATAGTCAATTTTGTTCATATCCGCAATATTACCTCCTTTTTCAGCTTCCCTTATTACAAATGAGTGATTGTTCTTTAGACTGGTGATGGCTTTCCTCTTATCCGTCGTCATATTGTCCTTGGTATATTTCCTGTGGCTGTGCTTGAATCTGTCCTCTAAGTGATGTAAGTCGTCAGTAACAAGGATATAGAAAACTTAAATGCTGTTAAGGTGTGGGCCTTGCGGTGTGAATTTGCTGCGTGTGTGTAGATCACTGTCAAAGGTGTAGTCATCTACGATGTTCAAGCTATCCAGTACGTGCGCTATGAAGGCTCATTGTCAGTGTCAAGAGATAGTAGTGTGGATACATCTTTGACATGTGAAACCGTAAGTAATGTTGGTGGTACAATAGCTTTCTGTGGTACTCTCAGTATAATTAGTGGCAAAATGACATTTCAGCTTAGCTTTCCTCACAAATTTAAACAAATCAATGTGCAATTCTGAAAACACACCCAAGGACACAGAACAGAATCCAGGTCCTTTATTCAAGACATTTTTCTCATGTATGGTCAACGTATAATTGAAGAAAGGCCACTCAAACCTCCCTGTCAAAAATAACATTACGATCGTGTACACCTGAACCTGTGTGCCTGTGATATAAAAAGGTAAATGAAAAAGAAAAGAGAAAAAAAGAAAAATGTTTGCACAACCCCTGCCCATATGCACTTGCCCCAGGAATGTAAACCACCTAAATAAAAAATCACCGAAATAAAAAAAAAATCACATGCTCACATAACAAGGATTACATTCAATCAAGACAGAAGAAATTCCACCTTACAAAAACTTTGTTCACAACATAAACTATAAGGGTGCCGAGACAATGTATTCGACACAGCCTTACTGCATTGCTTCAGCAGTCACATAAACAAAGCTTGTCACGAAAAGTCTTCATCATGAAATTCTCCAACAAATCTGATAAGATCAAGAGTAGCATATCTACTTCATGACAATTACTGCAAACAGAACCTGATTCCAAATGGCTTTTTAAAGAAAAACCTGTTTGCATATTCACCAGGCTCAAGGAATCTGAACGAGATTTTAAACTCTTCTCCAAAGGAACAAGCACACAATCATAAAGATATGCGCAAATGCCTTAATTACATTCATTGTGGCAATATGATTACTGGTCAAACACTGCCACTTTTCTTGACAGGTAAACCCATTAGATTGCAGTATATTTCAGTTTGCAATTCAGACACACTGATGTATGCCGTAAAATGCCCTTGTGGCCTATTGTACGTGGGGAAAACAGAGTGCAAGTTAAAGGTCAGAATCACAGAACTCAAAAGTATATAAAAAAAAACAAAGAAATACAACTAAAGTCTGCTAGTTCATTGATTAGATCACAACCACAACATAGCACAATTACGGTTCACAGTTATCAAACCGATTGCTGTGAATCCTAACACCAACATATAGAAAATCTAAGCACAGAGGGACGCTCATTGGATCAAACATTTGGACAGCTTTGCACCATAAGGGTTAAATGATAAATTAGAAATGCTTTGTTTCTTATGAGAACCATTCACCATGTTGGTGAAATAGTTACATTCCATTCGGGACCCATGTCTGGGCATTCCCGTCCCACTCGGGGTGACAAATGCCAAAAGAACAATTGATGGGCAGAATGCTGCACAATGTCAAACATTCACCCCAGTACAGAGATCTGGGCCTAAATCCATCATTTTTTTGCTACCCATGCCATTCCAGTTCAGGCTCAGCCATTTGCAAATTCGTCTTGACTCTGTTCCCCAACTAAGTCAGTACTGACAATATCTTTTTTAGGTTGTTTCTCCTTGTGAAAATGTCATGACAAACATCAGATTGCTTATTTGGCTTTAACATGCTCACGCTTTGATAAAACATTGTTACCTGTCTCTGATGCAATGTTATCAGGATAACGGAGGATATGTTATGTGGATTGTTTGTTTGGGTCATGCTAATTTTTTTTTATTTCGATGTTTTTATATTTCTGGGGTAAGTGCATATGGGCAGGGGCTGTGCACACACTTTTTCCCATTTTCTCTGTTCTTTTTCCTTTTCATGTCACAGACACAGTGTACACGGTTGTAATGTTTTTTAGGCAGCGAGGCTTGAGCATTTTTTCCTCGTTGTTTACTACGATTGATGTCTCGTGGGACATATTGCTTTAAGGAGTCGTACGTCAGGAATTTAATTCTTTGAATGGGAGACAACATTTTCTGGGTAAAGAGCAAGTAGTACATCGCTTGGTGAAATTGTTGTTGGTGTTGGTTTTCTTTAATAGTTTTCTTTTTTTACCAGGGTGAATCATGTACATTTCTGGCATTGTTGAACCGCGTTGTGCTGCGGCAGTTTGCGAGTATTTATGTTTCATCAACTTATGTTAGCATTTATTTCACCAATGCATGCTATTGTGCAGTACAACAGTATACCTTTCTTTTTTTTTCCTTCTGGTTTCTGATAAGGAATAGCTAAAAGATTTTTGCAGTTTTTGATTATCAAATGTTTACACAGCCTTATTGTATATACTGTTCCACAATTACCCCTGATCAAGGGTGGGATCACCTGAAAGGCATTGAGTATCATCCAGCAAGCTGTTTTGTCAAAAAGTGTGCTACAATTGAAGAGATATAGTTAATGTATTAAATGTGAAGTTCAAGTAACATTGTTTGGAAAATCACGCAATGTTATATAAAGAAATCAAGTTTACAGGATGCGTATTTTTAATATAAACCAATATTATTGATGTGCAATTTTTTTAAGTTTGGACCAAAACTAGCCTCTGGGCTCATATAGTTGTGCATTTTGCTCATAGGAAACCTTAGTATTAGCTGGGTTTTTTCCAAATAAACCATTTACCAGGCCAAAACCTTACTTTGTAAGTAACCCCAAAAGTAGGCCCTAATGACCATAGGGTAGGGTGTATGATATTTAAAAAATAGAACATGTCTTCAGTTTGCGTGTGCTGACAGAGAAAAAAGTACCCAAACCTGTGTTTCACTGTAGCAAGGCTGACCGTGTCATAGAAAACACTGGGCTACTTCATAAAAGTTAATAAAGCTAACTTTAGATTAGCACTAGCTGGAAAAATACTTCAAACATTCATATTTATTTTTAAACAAAGTATAACTTAATGCCAGACACACCTTATGGTTGTACCTTATGGTTGTACCCATAACTCTGCCCAGGGGAAGAAAAGTTATATAATTTTGGATTTTGGAAGAGCAGTGCACTTTGGCATTATTTACAACCAACCGCCCAGGATATTATGCCAAAGTAAATAGGATTGCCCCTCAGAACATTTTCCCTGTTGGTTAGGAAGTCTCCCCACCAAAAAACAAGTGCAGGCATAGATGTGGCACCCCTGGATACCTTCTTCAGAACACCTCTGGACCTGTGAAAAATAGAAGAAGGAATGCAACTGCTGTTGAACCTGTGGAGAGAATCCTGAAGGGTTGTACCTGCTCCTTTTAAGCTCTATGAACAGAAAAGCTGCAGGAGCGCCCACTGCTTCAAGCCCTCCCAGCTGACTAGTTACAATTGGACTTGCCGTGGACCCTGCGGTTGAGTTCCGGGAGATTGAGACCTACACCCAAGTGGTGCCCAAAAGGTCTAAGTGTACTCTTTTCTCGACATAAATTGCAAGACATGACACTTAAAAACAAGAAACTGCCTATGTAAACTATTGCAAATTATGAATAGTTAATAATACATAGCACTAGGTAGATTCCACCAGGTCTATTCTGGAAAATTGTGGAGTTTCATGAAGACATCAACCTAGGTCTACAATTTAAATAATTTCTAACACTTTATGAAATTTGGAGAATCCCACAACATTTTTCAGGGAAAATTATATTGTTTCCTCATTTCACACCTATCAAGCCTAACCCTGCAACTGTGAAATGCCTGTGAGGTCAATACTATTCTAAATTTCCAAGTGCTCATATTATAAATATTGTTTTGCCTGGATACATGGTATCTTTGTGAAGAAAAGAAAGATGCACTCCGCTTATGTGGGAAAAGGCACAGCAATTATTTGTAAATACCCACAAAGTCATGATTTGTGTTCACTGCATATGTGCTGCTAAATGCCATATTACTGCCATTTTCCTGCCTCCAAATTCACATGTACAACTGCAGAAAATTGACCTACTTAAAGGACTTTCTGCATTCATCCTGTATGGCCAGAACATTTTAGACATTCTGTGGGTCAGTGCCTGAGATTTTTAAGAATCAAATCTACTTTTTGCAAGTAAAATGTAATTGGCATGGACAGAAAACATTTCTAATTTACCCACTGTTGGACATGGGCTTTTTTGCAGGGTTATCCCCCAAACCTTTTGCCTTTTTCTCCTATTTTTCTGACCCTCTTTTTATTGACTTTAGGACTCTGTGCACTTTACCACTGCTAAACAGTGCTAAAGGTAATGTGTGTAAAACATGGTATGGTTGGTTTACACCTGTTTGGCATGTTTATTTTACTTATAAGTCCCTAGTAAAGTGGTACCTCAGATACCCTGGGGCTGTAAATTAAAAGCCTAGAAGCGGCCCTGCAGCACTGCTTGTGCCACACACAGACGTATCCTTTCAAAACTGTCTCAAGCCTGCCACTGTTGAGCCTGCATGTACAGTTTACTGCCAGATTGATTTGGCATTTAAAACTTCATGCCCAGCCTTAAACTCCCCTTTTACTACATGTAGGTCACTCCTAAGGTAGACCCTAGGTAGCTCTATGGGCAGGATGCTGTGTAAGTAAAAGGGGGGACATGTGCCTTTATTGTGCGGCATGTCCTGGGAGTGACAGACAACCTATTTTGTTTCTCTCTATTGTGAGGCCTACTCCTCTCATAGGCTAGCATTTGGAATTCCCTTACATGTGCTTAAAAGGTCATTCCTTATCGAAAAGGTGTGGAATTGCCATGTTTGGTATCTTTAGAATAGTGGTGATAAATCCTCCTTACTGGTGTAGTTATATATATTTTACATTACTATTTTAGAAATGCCACTTTTAGAAAGTGGGCATTTCTCTGTGCGTATAACTTGTTGTGCTTAGCAGCCTGACTTCAATTCATGTCTGGGCCTGGGTGACAGCTACACTTTGTGCATACTTTCCAGATGGCCACCACACAGAAAGGGTTCGGTGTGACAGGGTTACATCTGCATTCATTTGCATTCTAATGGTCTTCCTGGTCTAGGAGAGGGAGGGCCGTTCACACTTTACATTTGTATAGGCTGTGTCCTGCCATCACACAAAGGGCTGATTTATCCCCTACTCATTTCTGGAGCCAGTGCTGAGTCAGAATGGGGTTTTGTGCACTTCTAAAGTTTCTTTTAAAGTTGCCCCTTAAAGACAATTTTGTGTAAAAGGAAATGGGCTATGACCCCATGTTTTCAGAGCACGTTTGGAACTTGGACAGAACCTCTGTCAGAAGGACAGCTGCGCTGCTCAGAGGACTCATCTGGACTGCTGTTCTGTTGTTGCCCTGCTGCCTGTTACATGCTGGGTAGCTCAAAGGACTCACTGGATTGCTTTTCTGTTGTTGTCCTGCTTCCTGCTGCCACTTGCTCCCTGACTCTGTTCTGCCAAGGCACTGGGGTGCTGCCAGAAGAGATCACCATTAAAATGACTGGTTTTGCTGTGCTGGTCTGCCTGCCAACTGCTGCCTGCTTGGTGTCCCTCCCAAGTGTTCTTCTGGGCTTAGGCTGCTCCATAATTGGCCGTCAGACTCTGTGTATGGCCACTCAAGTTGCCTCCCAAATATGCATAGTGAGTGCTTCATTCTCCACTCCTTCATGATTTGTGCGTGGTGAGCACTTTATGTTTTACTCATACAGTACATGTTGAGCGCTCTTCATTTTACCTCAGAGAAGTTTTGGTGGAGCGCTTTGGCTATTAAAAATTAGCATGTGCTTATTGAGGTATTGTGGATCAGTATGCCTGCACTAGTGAGCATTTAGAAAACACATCGCCCCGACAATGAGGGCTCCGGGAAGGAGCCACTTCGGCGAGCAAAGCATCCACCTCTGGCTTGCAGCCACATCGGCGAGGGAAGCTGCCACCTATGAAGCAAGATTCCTATGCCAGTAATGCAGGCCCCGTGAGTGAGGCCCGCCAACATCTCCAAGTGGGCATGATGCCAAAAGAACACAGTCCCCCTCCCCTCACAGTTCCATATGCGGGGGACCCAGGGAGGTCTCCCCACTACCTTCCGCAGTTTGTGCTGGGTCCCCCCTTCCCTGTCATTGGGCTGTACCCGTGGGCACTTGCACTTACTGGCTGGTGGCATTACAGGGTGAGTCCTTGACAGAGGCTCCCAGATCCGGCACTTTCCACAGTTAGGGAGCAGTCAGAAATTACTGTATTACCATTAATAGGAGTGCAGATTACTGTGGCTTATGTTGTCATGGTAGTCTACATGTTTCCTTCTTTGACAAATCTGCCATACTTGCACAATTATAACTGACATGCCATTTGGGACCATTATTTATTTACTGTGATAATCCACACAATATATATGTGTTTTCTATCGCAAGGTCTTTTGTCCTTCAATACAAGGAATACGCCTGGAAAGTGAATATCTTGGCATTACTGAATAGTGTCTAATAGGCAGGAAACGTCCTTCTCTTTTGCACTGTGAGAGATCAGTGCTTTCTCTAAGAGATATTTAAAAGTATCTATATGATCTGTGTACATATGGTGATTTATGTGTGACGCCTCTAACCTAACTGCTGCAATTTATGCCCTGATGTTGTAATGTATGACGTTTTGATTCTTGCACTGTCAGGATAATGAGTACTACAACAGGATTTGCATATGCACAGTATTTATGATTTATGTAATTTTGGTCCATGTTATATGCAGAAAACATATCATATTTTTTTATATAATCTTGTGTGGAGTCTCTTTTGTGGTGTATTTTTTGTGTTTCTGTGTGAGTATGTTGCTCAAATGCTTTACACATTGCTTCTGATGATAAGACTGCCTGCTCTACGCCAAGCTAAGAGAAGTGAGCACAGTTTATCTTTGGTGTGTAACGTACTTGCCCTGACTAGATTGTTGGGTTCTGCCTGGCTTATATGCACACCCTAGCCAACCATAAACCCAATTTCCAACACCCATACATATTGAGTAGTTCGCTATGTTAAATTATTGTCTTAGTGCTAGCTGCTCTTGTGAAAAATTGCATTATCTGCATTCAATTAAAAAGTCTTTTTAGGATTGGTGTTTCACAAACAAGCAATTTTGGTGAGGGTGTTTTAAAGTTTAGCTAATCTTAACCATCTTAATTTCCAGCTTACTGCTTACAGGATCTTGGACGAATCATAACTTGACATTATAAATACATTGTATAAATACTGGTTTTGAGGCCCATTCCTGGGTTTGATTATTTTGGAAGAGCTTTTGAAGACGAAATGTAAATAAGAAGTGTTGGCTGGTCCAATTGATCTAGAATTCCTTTTTGGGCACTTATAAATCAATATTTCAAACTAGCAGATGCTTTTTAGACACATTTGGTTTAAAATAAAATAGAAACCATACTTTTATTTTATCAATGAGTTGTTAGTTCTTTAGTGGGATGCATCATATAACTGTTGACAGCATAGCCTAAAATGTGGGCATTTATTTTTTTAAGCAAAAGTAGTCTCCATAGAATATATTGTAAACTATGGCCATGATTCCAAGTAAAGGTGTTTTTCCTAGCACCTGAGAAAGAATGATATTGTGGGGTTCGTTATCTGTCGGGTGTGATAAATAACACATATAATACATTTTTGGGAAATAGCATGCAGATTTAGGTGCTTACTTGTAATGACCAGTCATAGCCAAATCTATAATGATGACTCGTAGCCTATACTATGTAATACTCTTTAATGTAGACTCCTGGTAGATACACACAGCAGATCCCGTGCAGATCCCATAAGCCCTACCGGCTCCTGCCCTGACCGCCTGAATCAATTGTCTCATCCAACACTCCACATGCTACCACTCTCTCACTTTCTACTTCCCATTTCAAGCTCACATTCTGACATTCACGGTCAGGACAGGATCACCACACATCTTCTCCTTTACATTGCATGAAACAAAGTGAATATAATAACAATAAATACCTATCCTTTGATAAAGGTGAACTATTTGTACAAAATACATAACACAGACATACAATTAAATACAAGTCTCAAAACACGTGGGTAAAAATGCTACACATGGGATAAGGATATGTTGGTCCCCCCACCATTGCACTACAATTTAGTGATCCACATATTCTCCCAGCCCAGTTGGTGTCCTTACAATCCTGCCAAACCTACCCGTCCTAAAACCCTTTTGTACTGTACTCTATTCTGCGGGTGCCACTCCCCCACACTTACCCTTCCTCTACATGTTGAGGATTCCCTTGCACTCTCTCTGCTACTTGAATCCTCACCACATCCATTCTCGGTTTCACTAGGCATACAGCCATCTGTCCACCAACCTCCAACACTTCTCCCTCTTTTCATGCTACTCTTGTTGCAGACGGACAATGAGCTCAAATGATGTACCTTCCCATTACTTAACAATGCAGCATTGCAAAATATTTTTACCACTTAATGTTGTCTTGAAAATCTGCTCTGATCCCTTCTTAACACACCTGTTCTTTTGACTCTTACTTCATCCCCTACATGTAAATTACCTTGCTTACAACTATGTTTAGAATCAAACTACTGCTTGTAAACCTGCTTGGCTCTTTCAATGTGTGCTTTCACCATCTCGGTACACAGTTCACCCTTCCGGTATATGGCATCCCTCTAATATTGTCTTTAGTGAATTCAGTTCTATCTCTCATCAATTCAAAAGGACTATGTCCAGTGGAAACACTAGGCGCCATTCTGATTGTCCACACAGTCCTAAATAATCTGTTTTCCACTCCAAACCACTGCATTTAGCCAGCCGTACTGCTCCCGTAAAGTACTCTATTGAACCTTTCTCCAGCTTTATTTCCCACTGGATGATAAAGGGAAGTGGCGCAATGTCTTACCTCATTGCGCTTCAAAAACTTCTCAAACATTGCAGCTACAAACTGTACTCCATTGTCAGTGGTCACAGACTAGTGCAATCCTTCTCTTAAAAAATGTTGTCTGAAAATTAGATCACTGTCTCAGTATCTCCATGGTCAACAATTTCTACCTCTGGTTACTTAGAAAAATGGTCCACTGTCGCTATCAAGTACTTTTGAACAGGCCCATTCCAAATCGAACCTGTAATGCCTAATCCTATTTTCTCTCACAGCATACTTGAAGAGCTAACAGGACACAATGGAGAATGTAAGGTGACTTGGCTCTTTTCCGCCATCTCACACAAATTGCACTCTCTGACCTTCCTCCCAATAGCTAATCCCATACCAGGCCACCAATACAGTTCCTTCATGTGATCTTTTGTCTTTGCAATTCCTAGGTTCCCCTCATGGCACAAATCGATTATCTGGTTCCTCAGTTTTACAGGTGGAACAATCCTATCATTCCTTAATAACTTGTTGTCCATCACAGACAATTCATGTCTCAACTCACAAAATGCTCTCAACTCCTTGGAAATGTGGTATTTAGTATGCCATCCTTCCTCGACATTGTCCATGGCATTTGCCAATGCATAATCGTCCTCATAAGCTTTTGACCATTCCTCAGATAAAATGTCTCTCACACCTTCTAAACATGTAACACTGAACTGCTCAATGTCTTCTCCCATATTGCCTATAACAGGAAGAGGTAATCTGCTCAAAAAGTCTGCAACTCTATTTCATGTACTGTACACAATACCTGAAATCGAGCAGTTTCACTGAAAACCATGCTAATCCAGGGAACGCAGTATACAACCCCTTGGTAGATAAAACGTTTACTAGAGGCTTATGATCACTTCTTAACATCACATGACTTCCCCAAATAAAAGGTCTGTAATGCTCCAGACCCTACACGCATGCTAGGGCTTCACGCTCTATCACAGAATATTTTTCTTCTGTGGCTGTCAAAGCACATGATCCAAAAGCCACCACACATTCATCCCCCTTCTCGTTCAACTGGGTGAGCACCGCTCCAATGCCCTTCCCACTAGCATCGGTTGTGACAAAGGACTTAAACGCGGGATCGAGACCTTGTAACGGCAAGGCACTGCACATCTCTTTCTTAATAGAATCGTACTCCTCATGGCACTTCATTAACCACTCAAATTTACATTTGTTTTTAAGGAGCTGCCTCACACTGTATGTTTTGCTCACAAAATTCTCGATGAATTTGGAATAGAACTCCCACTAAACTAGGAACGCCCTCACTTCATCTTTGTTGCTAGGTATAGAGGACTTTTCTATGGACTCTAATAATTCCTTCTTAGGTTTAATGCCCTCAACAGATACTGCATGATCCAAATACGCCATGCTCTGTTGAGTGAATCTAAATTTTGAAAACTCTGCCATAAGCCCATTCGCCTTTAATACATTCATTACTTTTCTCACTGTTGAATCATGGTCAGCCTTGACTTTACCCATTATTAAGATATTGTCCTGGAAGAACATACCATCTTTCAAGTTTTTAAACAATTCATACATAATGCGTTGAAATATTGCTGCCCTGAGGCCAATCCAAAAGGTACTCTCACAAACCTAAAAGAACATAACGAGGTTATAAGCGTGGTAAGGTTCATACTTTTCTTGTGAAGTGGAACTTGATGATATCCGCAGTTAGGTCTATCTTTGTGAACCACTTTACTTCCTTAGTGACTGACAACATCTCTCTGATCTTTGGTAAGGGGAACTTATCTACTATTTTATTCCTGTGCAGATCTCTCATATCTACACACAATCTCAGTTTTCCATAAGCCTTCCTAGCAATCACCAAAGGTGACACCCATTTGGCTGCATCTACCTTCTCAATCACACCTTCTGTACATAACTTCTCCAATTCATTCTTCACTTCCTCCCTTAAGGCGAAAAGAATACCTCTTACTTTGTGAATCTGAGGCTATGCACCCTGAACTCCAATTCTTTCACTCCAGACATCACAATATCCTTTCCTGTGAACGTTTTGGGGCGAACATCCGTAGGGTCAAGAATATTTTCTAACACATTTATCACGCCATGTTTTCTCATTTGCAATAGTGTAAAGTGACCCTGAGTCAGTCGTGACTGTGATGAGAACCCCTCCAATAGTAACAGCATTTGGGTTATTTCCTTTGTTGACCTCCTACACTAAGGATAACTTCATTAATTCTTAGTACACACATATTAACATTGTCATCACCTGACTCCTCCAAGTCAGTGGCGGAGTCCTAAGTGAGGAGGTTGACCCCTTTACTCCACCTTTCTGCCATCTACACACTTTCTGGAAATGTGCAATAATACCGCTTCCTGCACATCTATGATTCCTTGCGGGCACTTCTTGTCATTAGCTAAATACCCCAACTTCCCACACCAAAAACATCTACCTTTGAATACAGGTCGGTCATAATGTTCCCCGCTTTTACTCTCATTTACCACTGTCTTGGGCTCCCACTTTACTACCTTTTTTTACTTCTTCTTCGTTTGCACTTTAGCTACTATGCCCCTCTCAACATCTGTGCTTATCCTGTCCACTCTGTGGAATAACAGCCTTGGGATATCTTTCTGTCAACTCCGATTTCTTCACAACTTCAATTACCTCCTGAAGGGACGACTCTCTCATGGTCCATACCTACTCTGGATGTTAGAATTAGCGCAGCACATCACAGTTTCATCACGTATAAATTCACCGTGCAGGAAAGTGAATCTACATGTCAAAGTTAAGGGGGTCATTATGATGGCGGGCGGACTCGAGTCCTCCCACCACCGTAGCGGTGCCTGGCACCGCCCGCCTGCAGTGCGTCGGTCCCGCACATCAGATTACGATGTGACCACCACCGTGGCGGTTGCATTGTGCATGGTTAACATTGTGGCGGGTACTGCTGGCTGCAGCACCTGCCACAGTGTTAAACATGCATGTTGGTTGTACTTTTCACTGCACTACATGGCAGGCACCACGCGGTGCCTGCCACATAGTGCAGTGACATGTAGGGGGGTACCATGGGTACCCTCACTGTGCACCACTCCCCAAAACACAAGGGGGCCCCCAATGGGCCCCCAAATGCTTTCTCCACCAGCCTTTCAATGGCTGCCTGCGGGCGGGATCATAATCTGGCAGACGGTGCCTGCTAGGCACCCCCACCATTTTACGCTATCTTCCAAAGACTCTTCTTTCTCTTGTTTCCTATGGAAGAATTTGTAGTGTTCTACTGTTACACACACTATGGGGTTAAAATAAGCATCCAAATCCTCTATTGCATGTTTGTATACATCACCTTGACCTTGTGGTCTAACTTTTGTCTGGATACGATTGTATATATTCAATTCAACAGCACCTAAGCAGTGTAATAAACATGTTTTCATTCTTTCAGGTTTTAGTTCCACATCGTCATCGAAAGTGGAAATACAATTTTGGAAATGTTCCATCGTCTCATTCCATTTTAAGATAGGCTCCCCTTTACCTGCTAAGAAGGCCTGAGGGAGTGATAAATTGCAGACATTTCCCGAAGCCATAGTAACACACACAATAGAACTGCACTATTAAATTTGAAATGACACTCTCTCTAAAATATTAAGACGCTATTCCTAAATATAAATCGGCTTTCTTTGTATAAGAATTAGTGAATGTGGGAATTAATTATGTTATAAATCGAAACAGAACATAATGGTTTACAGTGTGCCTATCACTGTTGAAGGTGGGCAACACATGGAGAAGCAGACGTGTTGCTGTAGAAAGCTTGTCTTTTTATTCTCCTTTGTGGCACGCGATTGACAAGGATATTCAACGAAAGCGTGTCTATCGCTGTATGAATACCATTAAAGATAGGCAAAACTGGCAAAAGCGTGCCTGTCGCTGTGTAACATGAAAACTGACAGGCTAGCGATCCACAAGAATATTAAAACTAAAGCATGCCTATCGCTGTATAAATTCCATTAAAGATAGGCAAAAAAGCGCCTGCCGCTGTGGAACATGAAGACTGACAGGCTAGATGTTGTAAAGGATGATACAGAGTCCATCTGTTCATGTAGGTTACTTCTTTATTGGTAACTTGGTTCCAGCATAGGTGGTCAGGATAGTAGGATAAGGTAGATGGTACAAAGATAGCCCCACCAGGAGCAAGCTCCTTACAGCTCAGCCTGAGTTGACCAACTGACAATCTCCCCAGAGAGACACACAGGCATTCTATGATGTCATGCAACATTCTAACAGAGCAGAACAGTGAAGAATAGCTGACAAGTAATTTACCACGCATCCTCTTTCCTTAGGGAACAACAGAAGTAAAAGTAAGATACCCCAATAAACCTTTAGCAGGAAGGTGCAACAATGAGGTGCACATATCCTCAGGTGTAATGCATGAGGTATCATGAATATCACTGGCATGAACAGAAATGTGTTAAAAATCACAAACAACATTACTACACGCCCCATCCCCCTCCCTTAGGGAATACAATGCATGGCTCAGAAGAAAAACCCAATGCAACCAAGAAGGGCGGACACCCACCCAACCTCCCCAAAAGCGGTTACACCCAGGGTAAACACCCTGTTAACCAGGTGGATGTAAATACAGACCCTTGGGAGAAAACAACATCCCCACTAAAAGATACAACAAGGATTAGAATCACTCTAGTTAGCCCAAAGAGAGCAACCACAACCGGAAAGACACTAGAGAGAAAACATGTGGGAAAGAAACAAGGATTCCCCTGATTAGGCTAGAAGGCATGCTGACACCTAAGATCCACTAGGAGTAACAAAAGAGATCTAAACACAAAAACTGCACCTTCAAAGTCCTCCAAACATGAAACCCTTGGCCACGAGTTCCATGGAGGCGGACTTCGACCGGAACACAGTGTCAACTCGAAAAGAAGACCCATTGATAGCGCTGGAAATTAATCAAGTACGCCAAAAATACAGGGTACTAACCCTCGAAAATAGAAAAACCTCCCCTAGACAGGGTAGATATCTTGAAAACAGCATCACCTCCCCTAAATAGGGTACACCACAGAGAAATCACCCTGGAAACTAACATGAGGCATTGACTACTTACAAACGCAACCTGAACCACATCCCCTAACTAGTTTACACCTAGAAGGGTACACCACAGGGTACTAACCCTGGAACACCGAAAACTAGATTAGAGGCATAGATTACCCCCACAATCTCCCCAAACAAATGGGTACACTCTATGTATAAAGACTGAGAAATTAAGGACATTGACTACCCCCACAACCTCCCCAAAGGGACAGACACACTGCATGTTAAACACTACAGAAAACAACACGACTACACCTAGGTAGGGTACACCCACAGAGCAGTCACCCTAAAAACTGACATGAGGCATTGACTACCCCCCAAAGACAACCTCCCCTAACTAGTCTACAAGTAGAAGGGTACACCACAGGGTGCTCGCTTTGCTAACAGATACACGGCAAAGACTACCCACAAATGACAGAACCTCCCCTAACAAGGGTACACCTCAGTACACTACAAGTGTACACAACGTGAAAAACACACAACTTCCCCTTAGTAGGGTACAGCAGAAGGTACATAGAATAAGGCTAAGGAACAACAACAGACCTCCCCATGACAGGGTACAGCAAAAGATATACATCAGCCTTAATTTACCACACTAGACTTGTTAGCATGCCCGTCACTGTACTGTTGAGATGGTTTTCCAATGTATGGCCACCTTGCGTGCTGACGTTGTTTCAACAGTGACCACTGTGCATCCTTTCCACAGCTGATAGGCCACACCGAGTTTGCTCGCAATTACTGACGTTCCACATTATCCAACATCATTAGCGTGCTCGCTCATTCCAGATGAACCTCACGCTCAGGAGCAGTAGAAGAATGTCCACGTGCTAATGCACTTGCACGCCTCACAACTGCCACATTAATGGTACCGTTTAATTTTTTAAGGATAAATATTTTTTAAGGTCTGGCCCAAAGCCAATGTAAGAAGGCTCCTCACCAAGCCTACCACTCTGTAAGTTGAAGTCTGCCTGATCCACGGTGTAACGTGCCCTATTATCTGTACAGGTTCTCTTCAGTACCGGAAAATAAATGATGTGGGTTTCGTGTACCAGGAGTTGCCCCAGTCATCGCCAAATCTGTAATGATGACTCGTAGCCTGTAGTATTTAATGCTCTTTAATGTAGACTTCTAGTACATACACACAGCAGATCCAGTGCAGATCCAATAAGCCCTACCAGCTTCTGTCCTGACCGCCTGAATCACTCGTCTCATCCAACACTCCAAATTCTACCACTCTCTCACATTCCACCGTCCCATTCCAAGCTCACATTCTAACATTCACGGTCAATAAAGGATCACCACATTACTGCACCAACACACTCATGCCATGATAAATACCAAATATTTTGTTCCCAGTTAAATTCGAGCAGGTTTGAGCTGCTGAAAGTTAATGAAGGGTGAGATATTTAATGCACCCAGTAATTACGAGATACAGTAAATACCACCCAACTCAGAATTCCTATCCCTGGGCAAATATAGGTGTACACAGGTATCTGAGAATTCCGACTAACTGGCAATCAGGCCTTTAGATGTATTATTTATATTTATATATGCTGTTGATTAGCAATTATCTTAACATGTTTATTGGAGCCCAATAGACGTGTAAACTGTGTAGTAGTTATTCTGTCTTCAACACCCCTTCAATTAAATATATTCTTGAGGTGTGAAGTAAGAGAGGACACGCAAAAATAGACAAGCACGTGAATTGTTTACCTTGCTGAGTATGTTCCCAGTCAGTCAGTCAGTATTAACTTTATTCGATCAAAATAAATGAGACCAAAAAAGTACAATAAAAAGAGGCACAACATACAATTAAAATGTGACATATTTTGACAATACATTTTAAAATCATTCCATATGAATCATTAGACCCTAATGTCCTCCTTTTATATCATCCATACATTGCATTACGATAATAGCTTTAACACAGAGGAAAAGTGAAGAGGAAAAAATGCAAAAACCTCAGCTAAAGGACCACTATGCATTACTGCTTAGCTATTTTCTAATAGTCCTCTGTTCAATATCATAATAGCAGCTTTTAGAGGTTTCTTAAAATCCATAGTTTATAATATATTTCAGGATGATAAAACCGTATTGATAAAACTCTGTGTGTCAATTGATCATTTGTAAACATGTATACAGAATTAATCATATCATCTATATAATATTCTTTCTTGCATAAAAAACAGCCCACAAGAAGCTTGACATTCAGCAACAAAGCTCAACAGTAGGTAGTGATTGCAGGAATAGGTATGCAGGAAAACATTGTGTAAACTGTAAGGACCTTAGGAAAGGTAGGATGTAGCGTTTACTCCATTTATTATAAAATTTACAAAAAAGTACAATGTGCATGGTGCTCTAGGGCATCATGCCATCGCAAGGGCAATTGCTTACATTTAATGACCAATCATTGGGTTCAGGAAAGCTGACCAGCTAATGGAAAATATCCATTTTAAAATGAGTCCGGACACATCTATGCCTTGAATTAGATACATCTTTGTAAACAGAGAAGGTTTTGATAGTTCAGCGGTCAACCCTAAGGTTCTTTAAGTGTGCATTGCATTCATTTTTAATGCTGTTCTACTAATAGCTACCAGGGAATCAGGTTTCTCAAAATAGTCTGGATGCCAAAAAGTCTCGCCAAAAGCGCTGGATATATACCACCCACGGAATGAAAGTGAACATGGTTGATTTTAAACAATCCCCAATAATAGCAGACTTTATGCCAAAGTAATATGGGTTGCATCCTGATTAGGTCAATGAGAAATGGAACCCCCAACTCAGAGTAACAAACATATGTAGGGTCACTTTTGGGGGTGGCAAGCAGATACCTCAAAAACTCATTCTTTACCAGTTGCAATTCTGCACATTTGGAATGCCCCCATATCCCCGTCCCATATAATGCTATGCTAATAAATTTGGGTTGGTAAATCATAATCATCTTCAATGGGGGATTTGTATCCAACCTACTGCCAACATTTCGTAAGGCCATGCTAGCATTTCTAAATAATAGGGCCCTGGTAGATATGGAGCATTTCCATGTGCCTTCTTTGTCGAACAGGACACCTAGATAGAGGAAGCTGTTTGTAAAATTTTAATTGGTGTCCCTGATTTATATGTCACAACAGGTGGCGGTTTTCCTGCCACACTTCATTATAAACATTTTAGATTGATTAACTTGCAAGTTGTGATGCTGCATAATTTCAACTAAGATGTTAAGTAGGGACTGCAAGGGGAGTGCAGACCATAAGAACGGCATCATCCGCATAGAGGAGGACCGGCACTGGGCCATGACCCACCTGTGGAAGGTCTTTAGAATGTAAAGTCAGCGCTATGCCTACATTATTTATATATAAGGAGAAAAGAAAAGGAGCTAAGACTCAACTCTGTCTTACACCTCTCTCAACACTGAAGGGCAATGTGCATTCTCCCCTAATGCCGTATCTGACCCTAGCTTTGGCTCCTGTATAGAGGTCTCTCAGAAAATTAATGATCGGTGTCTCCACTCTCATATCGGACATAATTGTCCATAGCTTAGAGTGACTGACAAAATCAAATGCTGAAGACAGAACGACAAATCCCAGGGAGAAATTTCCACACTTAATCTTAGTATATTTTTCTATGAACATGCTTAAATTGAGGCTCTGTACAATTGTCCCAACCCCACTGCGAAATCCGTACTGAAGGTCTGACAATATATCTTTTGATGCTGCCCACTCTTGTAGCCTGCTCAAAATAATACGACCCGCTATCTTCACTAAAGAATCAAGCAGGGAAATCGGCCTATAACACGCAGTATTATGTTGGTCTCCCTTTTTATAGATTGGTACGAATAGTGATTCCACCCACGTGGGGAGAAAGCCTATATTACAGCAGGCCCTTAATACAACAGTTAATAAGGGTCCCCATAAAGTGATGTTAGCTTTATACAGGTCCACTGGGATAGCACCTGGGCGTGGTGCTTTTCCACCGTTGCTAGCAGTAATTGCCCTGTTGACTTCCTCCGAACTAAACGGAAGAATTGGGGAGGATTGGGTTGAGACTAAGATGTCATTATTTTGTGGGTCTTATAGTATTCTGATATAGGGTTTAAATAGGATAAAATACCAGAGAAATGTTTTATCCAGTCATTATCCGGTATGGCATCAACGATCCCAGGTCCCTTATCTACTCTCAGAGGTGCAGATTTTACTACTCTCCAGAATGTGTTATCATTATTTGTGCTTGCTTAATGTAAGGCTTCCCATGCTTCTTTTCTCAGCTGTAGTTTCCTTTGTTTCACTGCCTGTTTATAGGCTAGTCTACAGGCCTCGACCTCAGATCTACATCTAGGGGTTTTGTGTAATGTGTCCTTTAGCCTCTTATTAGCCTTAGTGCATGATGAATCAAACCATCCATTTTTCTCCTTTTTTTGTTTCCTGGTAACGAGGAGACTCTCCTACACCACCCTGTGTAATTGCCAAAAAGGCATTAACGATAGCGTTTGGGTGTGAGGTTTCATCTAGACATGTCTCAAAGGCTTCCCCTGTACTACAGATTAGTTGTTTTAAAAACGCCTCAGGGATAATCTGTAGCCACTGCAGGAAGTAGCCATTGAGAGTTGCTAGCTCGAGCTCTCCAGTCTGGGCCATGGTGTGGCTTCTGTGCTTTTTGGATGGTCCGCTACATAAGAGAGAGAGAACAGAGTCTAGAGATTAGGTTCTGAAGTGTGAGTGAAGTGAAGACCAGATACTCCTGGGTGGGTGCTAGAAGTGCCCTCACACACCCTTGCGGGTGCCAAGCATCATCATAGGTCGAAGCTCCTCGTGGGGGTGGTGCTACAGTCCCTCACGGGCCCTCAAAGAGGGAGCTCTGTCGGAGATCTTTTGTCGGAGTAGCCGTAGTTGTGCATGCGGGTGTGTGGGGAGGATGTGAGAGGTGGTGAGGCTAAAAAGACCCTTCGGTACCCCAATAGTTTTATTAGTGAGTCCTGAGGGTCTGGATAAAATGTAACGGGGAATGGTGCGTCAATAACGCTGAAGTGAGTAGGGGAGAAAAGGTTATCTGTAATCCCGCTGCTCTCAACCCGTATGTGAAGGTTTAAGGTGAGAGAGAGAGTGTATAGTGGGTGGTCAACATGTTTCGCGCTGCCCGTGGTCCCTAATGGATCCTTAAGCGCTTCGTCAGGACCTTAAGATAAGGAGATCAGGGATTCAGGGAGAGAAAACATCCTCTAATCCCTTCTAAAATGGAGGGGCACGTCTTATTTGTGTCCCAAGCGTCGAACCTAAAGAAGACAAAGAGAAAAAGGAAGAAAACAAAAGAGGCAATGTAAGAAAACCATTGAAGGGCCACAGTGTTAGTGACCAAAGTGGAGGGGGGGCAAGCCAGCTGGAATCATGCTGGGGGTGGTGGTTGTACCAATGACCGGTAGATCAGGGGAGGAGGGGTGTACAATGGGGCCACCATTGGGAAGTGGTGCGGGAACAGGATACAGGATAGCTCGGACGTGAAAGACCCCTAGGTACACTGGTCATGCACCAATAAGAGGGGGTGTGAGAGACGCGGCTCATAAGTGAATAAAAGCAGGGTGCGGGGATGTTCACGGGGATGAATGACCAACCCAAACCCGGCTGCAGAATCACTTTTTGGATCATAATCATCCCCCTGACAGTCTTCAATGGACTGTGATTGATCATAATCCTTCATGGACCCCCTCGGCCCTGTTCAAGACCGAACAACGCTGGGTCTTCAGACTTAAAACTTATGACGTTGGTCTGAAAGACGATATACCATGGAGTTCCCTCCCCTGTTGAGATGTCGCACAGTGTCTCCCTTCCCTCTCCGTGAGTCCTGCATATACAGTCTCGAACACTCCTATGGACATATTGTTGCGTTCTGAACTAGCGCCTACCCCCCATTCCTGAGTCGGTACCCATACACTGGTTGCATTATACGTGCATTACTCACGCTCACAGACTGCTACACGGCTATGCTCATCACGCATGTTCACACATTGACCTGTTATTATTCCGACCATTTGATACGTATCGTTCTAATCACCACCATTGATTCCTGGAAGGGCTCCCGCACACTGGTCTCACAATGTGTGCAGTACTTACGCATATTTTTGGCACATGAGCGTTCATACACAGCCCTGCAACGAGTCTCACTGTTGCAGATGACTTATGCTCTGAGACAAGACAGATGCACATCGAGGACACCTCCAGTTCATCCCCTTTCCCCGCCCCCCCCCCTTTTGCAGTCTGATACGATACTTGATACCACCTTGTCAGCAGTCACCTCTTGAGACTGAGAGTCACTTTTTGTGCAGTTTGTGAGATACGAACATACTGTTAGCCACGCTTACAGCTCTTGCCTCAACTCCCCCGATCCCATTCCAACATGGCCGCTAAGATATGAGAATGGCTTTAGTTCCTTTTCCGGCCCACCACTACGCCCCCTTACTTCCGGGACTACTACCCGCCAAATCACTCTGCTTATATACTGCCCGCACCGCAGGTCTTGCCACCGGCGACCCTGGAGGAAGACTAGGTTTCCTGATCGGAACGCCCGGGGTACACGTAAGTCTTTGGATCCCGCTGCTGCTAACCACGGTAAATTCATGCCAACTTTGTGTGTTTTTACAGGACTGTTGCTTTAATATTACGTGTTTGTCTTTTTCTTTCGTCTCCTCCGCAATTTGCTGTTTGCATCATAATGTTACGCCTCAGCTGTGGCTCCCTCCCCAGACGGTCCCTTCCGGTACAGCCCGGACCCATACCTTTGAGGGTAGGACTGCCTTTCAATTGTCTGTGTCATTTTTCCGTTTCACTTAGTTTTTAAGCTTCATGTGCATACGCCGATGCACTTTTCACAACACAGCTCCCCCCTGATCTCGTGGCACACCCCGCCCTTACTGAGGACTCTGCCTCGAGTGTCCGCTCCCTCTGCTTCTGACTGATTTTTCCTTTGTGGTCTGGGCCTAGCTACGCATCTATGACCCGGGTCGACCCCTACCTTGCCGCGATCTTCCAGGCACCTCCCTGCGTTGACGCGACCTCTGTACTCTAGTGTTTCTGGCATGATGAGTATACCTTGAGGCCCCGTCCTTAGCCTACATGACGCCCACCAGGCCAATTTCCTTTTGGGTGAACTTTCCCGGGGCACTTTGGTCATTCATCCCCGTGAACATCCCCGCACCCTGCTTTTATTCACTTATGAGCCGCGTCTCTCACACCCCCTCTTTTTGGTGCATGACCAGTGTACCTAGGGGTCTTTCACGTCCGAGCTATCCTGTATCCTGTTCCCGCACCACTTCCCAACGGTGGCCCCATTGTACACCCCTCCTCCCCTGATCTACCGGCCATTGGTACAACCACCACCCCCAGCATGATTCCAGCTGGCTTGCCCCCCCTCCACTTTGGTCACTAACACTGTGGCCCTGCAATGGATTTCTTACATTGCCTCTTTTGTTTTCTTCCTTTTTCTCTTTGTCTTCTTTAGGTTCGATGCTTGGGACACGAATAAGACGTGCCCCTCCATTTTAGAAGGGATTAGAGGATGTTTTCTCTCCCTGAATCCCTGATCTCCTTATCTTAAGGTCCTGACGAAGCGCTTAAGGATCCATTAGGGACCACGGGCAGCGCGAAACATGTTGACCACCCACTATACACTCTCTCTCTCACCTTAAACCTTCACATACGGGTTGAGAGCAGCGGGATTACAGATAACCTTTTCTCCCCTACTCACTTCAGCGTTATTGACGCACCATTCCCCGTTACATTTTATCCAGACCCTCAGGACTCACTAATAAAACTATTGGGGTACCGAAGGGTCTTTTTAGCCTCACCACCTCTCACATCCTCCCCACACACCCGCATGCACAACTACGGCTACTCCGACAAAAGATCTCCGTCAGAGAGCCCTCTTTGAGGGCCCGTGAGGGACTGCAGCGCCACCCCCATGAGGAGCTTCGCCCTATGATGGTTCTTGGCACCCGCAAGGGTGTGTGAGGGCACTTCTAGCACCCACCCAGGAGTATCTGATCTTCACTTCACTCACACTTCAGAACCTAATCTCTAGACTCTGTTCTCTCTCTCTTATGTAGCAGACCATACCGGGACTGTTATTCTGTATCTTAGGAACTGTTACCCAACTGTGTTTGAGTTTACTATTGGAGCTTAGGTACAGGACCTTCTCGTTTTTTGCTCCTTGTCCCTCCCTCTTCAGTGTGATTACACTTTTTGGATGGTACCAAGTGTGAAATTTAGACAAACTGTGGGAAGTGGTTACTTAGTGGGGTAGAACGAGTATTAAAATTAGAAGCACAAGCAGCGCAATTTTTAGATAATAGGATGTAGTCAATAATACTGTGGGTGTTTCTGCGGTTAAAAGTACATCTAAATGGAGCATATGGGGATGATATTTCATTATAGAACACCAAACCAAATTTAAACATCAATTCATTTAGCTTATCCCCGTATGGATTATATATAAAATGTGTTTGGCCTAGTCATCTTGGTTGGTCAGACCACATATTTTCCATAAGGTAGACTACATAGAGTATTAAAATCCCCCCCCTCCCAACCCCATAGAGGTAACAGGTTCTTCTTACTACTATGTTTGCCAAGTCATTCCCAATCTTCATTCAGTTTTCTCAAGTTTGTTGTTATATCACATATGGCTGCATTATTATAGAAGTTAATTACTGCTAACCGGTTCATTACTGCTGGGCCAGTACCTTTACAAACAATTACTTGATAATAAGGATTAACTACTTCTTTAGTTATTTTAACAAGTTGTAGATTGTTAGAAACAAAGATTCATAACCCTCCTTTTGGTCTTCTACGTGGTGTCGGGGAGGCAGCAACATGGTATGTTCTATACCCATTTATGTGCATGGGCTCCAGGAGCCAGGACTCTTTGAGACAAATAAAATTAAAGACCTCAGTAAATTCTTGCCATTCCAGAATGTTAATTTTGTTCCGGAGACCTGCCACATTCCAGAAAAAAATCCAATCCATTCAGGGCAGACTTCGGAAGGGCTCACTGCACGGTTGATTAGTGGAACAACTGTGGTAGAATCAGTAGTTAGCTGCGTAATAAATTCAGATTGCGGGATATTTACCCCACTAAATTCTTGAGTGAATCTCCTGGTTTCAGGGTTGTACAGGGAGGTAGCAATCTCTGACCCCCCCCCACAGAACCCCCGAAGATGTCCTCAATATGTGTAGCTCTGTTATCGGAGGACGAGAAATCCGGGTTTAAATCCAAGTAACCATACTATTTAGTCAATCACAGTGTTACGATTTCAGTTATTTGTCACCTCACCAAGGACTTTTTTATTTACTCTTCCTAAGGACCGTTTAATTAACCCAAAAAGTCCGGAAAATGTACGTCATTTCGCAGGATGTAACTCACAGGCACTGCTAAACATGCAAGTTTACCTTTGGGATATTTACCTAATGGTGCTGTTCTAATCATACAAACTAATAATGCAGTGCAATTTTCAGTCATATACACCCCTCTCCATAGAGTGAACATTATTACTTGACTGTGTAACATTGCTGTTTGATTATGTCGCATCCATATGCCAAAAATATTTGCATGTACACCATTAAAAAAAGTTAAAAAATACATCCCTTTCCATAGAAACTGAGGAGATGTTGAATAGTGCTCGGTCGTTCCTCTCTACATTTCACATATTCCACACAGACAATAGACAATAGGTCAAATAGGTCACCCTAGAATCTCTAAAATATAAACATGATGATGGTTGCATAAAAAAATCAAAGGTGAACGTTTTCCTACTACTTTTTCACATATATAATGAAGTGGATTATACAGTAACAACTCCTTTAATATACCTATAGCCACATAGTTTCAGGAACATATAGATATTTTTAGTTTACATCAACCTAGTATTGGGTGCCTCTCCCAAAGATTACTCACAGAACCATCAGGGCTTTGCTCTTGTTAGTGCAGTATGTGCGGTAGTACCAAGGCTGGGGGCAATGAGGGACTCACTTGACAAAAAAGTAGGCTGCAATTTGTTGCTTAACAAGTACACTGGGGCCCATCTCCTTTCCCTGCATTAGAACCATGGCGTCATTGCTATAACACTGAAACCACATGCACTTTTTAGGCTGACATGTAGGATTTTAGTTTCATGTCAATTAATATATGGAAAAGTGTAATGAATAGTGGATGTGTCATTTAACAAATATATGTACATTTAACTTATATATATATATATAGGGGCAGGGTGAGATTGGGGTAGAACATAACTGGGAGAGCTGTTTAAAATGCTTCAAATTTTTTTAGTAGTTTTTAAGTATGACCTTTTCTTGAAACTGATGGTAAGACTCCGAGTCAGAAGGACATGGGATTGAGAACTCATGGCATAAGGTATGGTTACATGAATGGCATAACTCTTTGCGATAGGGGGAGGCGCACTGAGCATTCATCGCAGGCTTTCCATAGACAAATGGATTGGTTAACCATACTGTGACATTTCAGTGAAGTTGCTTAATTTACACATTTCACATGAAACTGACTTTTATGCACTTACGTTAATATGTATTTCCTCTTCAAAGAATGTGTGGCTTATATAAATTCTCAGTGGCGGTTGGTGGACTTGTAATGTAGTGAGGCGTAAACTGCCACACCCAACTAAAACAAGTGTGCAAGATCTCACCTCTTCATGTTATCACTGTTGAAGGGTGCTGACAGACTCCAATGATTAACCAGAGGACCACAACACAGAGAAAACACTGCCATAATATTATGTGACACAATACCAGAATGTGCGCAATCCTGAGAATAAGAGCCTGAGGACAGTATGGATAACACATGCAAAGCAATGTTTGGAAAGCACAGGAAAACTGCACTCAATGTGGAAACCCAGGAAATAAACACAGGCCAAGAGAGCTAGGTGAATGCAGCACACACAAACCAGAGGATAAAAATCGGTGGAACAAAACAATGCCGCATACCAGTACACTAGTGGTATCATATTACAGTATGTACAATGAGCCAATTCGTGTTCCGAGTTCCCCTACTAATCATTACACTGAAACGCTTTAAGCCAGGGATTACAGCCGGCACACCACACTGTATAGTACACCAAGCCAGGATCTTCTATTCCATCAGAGCACAGGCAGGTTGAAGGCAGCAGAGCTACTGAACCGCCCGGCACTTGTGAGGCACAAACCCAGTCCCAGTGCATGCTGGGCGCACACGAGCACGAATTGTGAGGCCTAGTGAAAACATGGCCTCTGTGGTGCTGCAAGCTCCCCGGCACCCACTAGTTTGAGTAGGAGCAATCTGCGTAACTGTAATGTAAATACGCTCAAACTTTGAAAGCATTTCCCACTGTTGTGCATGCATACTGACTGTTTGGTCGGCCCCAGGGCCGACCAAACAGTCATTAGGCACAAGTGGTCAAGCCACTCCCTCCTGCCCTCGAGCAGGAACGCCCACCCCAACCAGGCACTCTTCTGCTTCTCGCCGTGCGAGAAGGCAGAAACATAAAATGGTAGTTATTACCATTTATGTTTCTGCCTTCTCACATTGCGAGAAAGCAGTGGGGCAACGCCCCCACGCCCCAATGGGGTGCCACCACTGTAAATTCTACCTGTGCCTTAATTCAGCAGGGGTGCCTAACTGGCAGGATCAGGAATGCCTGGCCATGTTGCATGTATCTTCGAGACTCACACACACCACACCAAAGATTGAGCAAGGTAATATTGGAGAGTAGTATTTTCTCACCTGGTTCATCTTTATTTTGCCTCTTTTCAGGTTCACCTGTGACTATGCAAAGAGACACCCCGAATTTTCGATACAGCTGCTATTGAGAATCAGCAAAGGTTACCAAGACCTTCTGACCAAATGTTGCGCTGGGGAGAACTCGCACGATTGTTTGGTCAAAGGGGTGAGTTTCACTATTTTCCATTTTCTACAGAACAAATCTTGCCAATATTGGTGTATCCTGTGGTGATTAGGATATGAATTGGTTGAAGGCCCTTATACCCTCCCACTTTCATAAGTTGAAATATTTGTCGAAAATAATCCAGTTCTGACAATCTTTAGATCTTTAGATAGATTTATCGCCCTATTCACAAGCTGGTGCTAAGAGCCGATATCGCTAGTTTTCCTATGAAAGCAGCCACAAAAAACATTGCCACGGATGACACCGACAACTAACTCAAATGAGATACAGAGTAGGCGTTCACGTGCAAAAAGCCATGATAACACCACTTCGCAATATTATCAACGACCAGCCAGATCGGCGATAAGATCCCAAAACAGGCTATAAGGTGCGTTAGCCACTGATCATTCAGCTCGGAGCCCCAGGAGGACCAACACACCCACTGCCACCACCCCCAGGCTGGCCAGGCCCCCGGACCCCCCCTCCGGACTACCACAGAGGCAGCACATACAAAGACAGCGGACCTTCAGAAAACGCACCAGCCTCACAGACTTAACACCAGAGGATGTCATTGCCCACTACAGGCTCAAAAGTACAACCATCCTCCACTTCCTCACCCTCATTGCCCACAGGCTGACAATACCAACACAGCAGACAACCAACATCCCTCCGCAGACAAAGCTGCTGGCTGTGCTGCACCTGTTGGCCTCTGGGACCTTCCAACCAACAACTGCCAGAGTCAGGGGAGTCTCCCAGCCACCCTATCCAAGATCCACACACCTGTCTTGGATGCCATCATCAGCTTGGTACCCCTGTGCCTTCACTTCCCACACACTGAGCAGGAACAGCTCAAAACCCAGCAAGGCTTCTACGCCGTAGCTGGATTCCCGCACGTGTTGGGGGCAATCGACTGCACACATGTACTCCTCGTGCCCCCTGCCGGCACTGCACACAATTACCACAACAGGAAGCACACACATTCCATCTATGTGCAGGCAAGGCAATAGTGGACCACCGGGGACTCTTCGCCAATGTCGTTGCCAACTACCCAGGCAGTGTGCATGATTCCTTCATCTTTCGGAAGTCCATCATCAACCAGCGCTTTGAGGCTGGCACCTATGGAAATGCATTGCTTGTTGGTAAGTACCAAATGGACACACCACACACCTCAAATCCACAATCATGCAACTCACAACTCTGGGAATGCACACGTTACAAACTCACATACAACATGCCAAACAACATGCCCACCTACCAGACACAACAGCACAACTTACTGTGGTAACCTGGGCTAGCCATGTACATGAGCCATCAACGGCATGGCACCTCAGCCACACAATAGCAGAATCTGGGGAGAGGTGGGAACCAGGCATGTGCGAAGGAGGCAAGTGACCCATGAATGAGAATGTACACAATGCCAAGTGTGGCGTGGATGTGCTGGCCAGACTGCAGTATGCAGACCACAAACATGCCCATGTCGACATATACTGCTGGTGTTTGGAGTGTAGTTAACAGTTGGCGCAACCATGTTACCCCAGGCAGTGGGGAAGAGCGCGGAAATGTAGCCTGTCACGTCTCCCCCTGTAATCGTGAGCTGAGTGGGCTGGTCTGGTGTACGCCAGGCCAGCGTAGGGGTGTGAATAAAAAGCCCGTAGCTCTGAGCATGGTTCTCTTCCGGAATCGCCGACGTGTATGCCAGGGCTGCGCCTCCCAGCCCGCCACGAGGCCGACGCCATGAGCGGCGGTGCCTGCGATCATGTGCGCATGTTGCACCCCTGGCCACTGGTCCCCAGGTCCGTCTTGTCCGCCCCCGCGCAACCAGGCCACACCGCTCACCTGCCGACACCGGCATGTGTCAAAGAGGGCCCACCACGTGCCTGTGCAAGCTCCAAGTCTGAGGCATGCGACCTTGGCAGCCTCCTCAGACCATCGCTGTCTTCCCCGAGACAGGCCCGCAGCACTCATTTCTCGTTGACATACTCCACCGGCATACACAGCAGTCAAGTAGGTCACACATTTGGAACGGAGTCTTGATTATACAATGGCAGAGTACATATTTTATGGCAGAGTTTATATCACTATACTCCGATATGGTGCCACCAACTCTGTGCATAGCATTCCAACCACACATGTCTGTGGGCCCTTGCTACTACTGCCTTCGGCCTACACTGCGGTCCAGCACCGCGGAGTCACCTGTGTTCTGCCTGCACTGCAGTCCAGCAGGCCTTACACCAATCCAATCCAGTCCGTACCAGGGAGGACACGGCATCATCGCAGGCTGCACACCAGCTCAGCTCTGGTGCTTCTACCTCCGTCAACCACAAATCATCTCCACATGCCATTTCAGCGTTGTGTGTTAGAGTTCCAGGAGGAGCTGGCTGAACAGCGGTTGGCTAACCGCTGCCTCCAGCCTACACTGCGGTCAGATAGGTCACACATTTGGAACTGAGCCTTGATTCCTTCATGGCAGAGTTCACATCATTGTACACAAGAAGAGGAGTAAGAGGAAGATGCGGTTCAGTCCGGAGAAAAAAAGGATCTTTGTTATGGAGGTGATCGAACACTACTAACAACTACCCTGGGGCCGCTAACTCTGTGCATCGCAAGCCAATGACACATGGCTGTGGGCCCCTGCTGACCACTGCCTCCGGCACACACTGCGGTCGAGTAGGACACACAATTGGAACTGAGTCTTGATTTGTTCATGGCAGAGTTTGTATCATTGTACAGGTATCATTGCAGACTGCATCCCCTTCCAGCTCTGGTGCCACTGACTCTGTGCCTCGAACGTCATGGACACTCTCTGGTTGAACTTGGTGGCGTCTGAGTCTATGGCCTGGGGGTTGTCTTCAACATCATGTAGCTGATACTGACTTGGTGGTAAAAAGGAGTCTGTAGCATTCCACTCCTCCATTTGCCTGTTACTGCATGCTTCTGCCCTCTGCATCATGCCCTGGAAGGACACCTTCCACTGTCCCCTTTAACACTCTGCAACATTCTCCTTGGACATCAACGAGTACCCGCTCAGCTCGCATGGCCCTACCTTAGTGCACCGCAAGTCAACGTCCCGTGGTGGTGTGCCTGTGCCGTCCGCAGTGCATCCGGGGCCACTAACTCTGTGCAGCTCAAGTCATGGACCCTTGCTGTTTGAACTTTGAACTTCTGATTGTCTGATCACTGTTGTAGTTGTTCATGAAAAGCAACAAAGGCCCCCTGTCCAATAAATGTATAATTCCTAGGGCAGGGTACTATGTAAGTAAAGTATAAATCCCTAGGCAATATAATCAAAAAGTATTTAATCTGTCGAGATATATGCGCCCTTCTGGTGCACTTTTATTTCCAAAATTCAGAGTGCAACAAAACCTAAACAACACTTACTAAATTTAAAAACAATAATTTAATGACATGTTAAAAAACATTTCAAAATACATTTTAAAAAATATATAAATGTTAAAACAAATTATAACTCTTTTTCATCCATAAACACAATTACATAAGTAACAATTCTTGGTGGCAGACAGGTTTTATCTTTTTCGACGCGCGTTTCGACGCAAACTGCGTCTTCATCAGGAAAAAGCCACACGTACACTTTAATTATACCTCCTCTGTGATTCTCAACAATGAAAGACTGTATTTCCTTCAGTGTGTAATTCGATATGCATTGGTTAAACACTGATGAGGGTCTTTAGTCGCAAGGATTATAGATCTATTCCTTTATTTTCTAGTGTCCCAACGAAAGATTTTGTTTAATAAAACCCAGAATATGATTCAATGGATAAGGGTTACTGTTTATTTAGTCCGTCTTTGAATGATAGATAACTTTATATTCAATTTATGAGGAACGATGTTTTCTTATTAGAAAGCAATCATTTCTATACGGCTTCAATTGATTCAATAGATATAAATACCGGCGGCGTCTCTGCGTCCTGCTCGGTCGTTTCGGGACGTCAACGAGTACCCGCTCAGCTCAGCTCGCGTGGCCCTACCTTAGTGCACCGCAAGTCAACGTCCCGTGGTGGTGCGCCTGTGCCGTCCGCAGTGCATCCGAGGCCACTAACTCTGTGCAGCTCAAGTCATGGACCCTTGCTGTTTGAACTTTGAACTTCTGATTGTCTGATCACTGTTGTAGTTGTTGCCAGCACCAACCAACCCCTGAGTGTGGCTTACACTCACCCAACACCCATCCAGCACAGGCGTCACTGAACCTGTGACCCTGGCAATAAAAGGTGCCGGGCGCACGTGCCCGTAGCCAGTTCCACAAACTATCTCAGTGTGTCAGTGTGGTTATTATGTATGCATGAGGGCCCCGGGCCCTACCAGATTACATTGTGCTGTGTACAGCGGACAAAACCATGTCACCTCAGGCAGTGGGGTAGACCTGGGACATGTAGGTGTGTCGTACCCCTCTGTAAGTGTAAGCAGAGTGGCCCGGCGTACGACAGTACAGTGTAGGAGTGTGGTTCCTCTACCAGGGGCTCTGGGCGTGATTAAGT
Source organism: Triturus cristatus (assembly GCF_964204655.1). Taxonomy (NCBI): domain Eukaryota; kingdom Metazoa; phylum Chordata; class Amphibia; order Caudata; family Salamandridae; genus Triturus; species Triturus cristatus. The sequence continues at coordinate 1,091,735,749 of NC_140581.1, forward strand.
TTTGGCCTTGCCAAGGTGGTAATTAATGAGTGTGTCTCTGTTGTAGTGTCTGCGCCTCCCGTCCCGTAATGGACAATGTTGCAATGTAGCATGCCCCCTGAGTGCGGGTTCGACCGAAGGGGTAAATGAAGGACTGCAAGCCTGCTCGGGGTCCGGGATCATACATGCCAACTGTTGTGTGTGTTGCTATTACCGCAGCAGAAGCCAAAGGTCTACCCTCAACCGCAGCGTGAGTCCAGTCATCCATGTACTCGACATCTGTGTACGCCCTGTCCTTACCATAGGCCTACACACATGTGGCTGCCCACCTTCAGTGCGCAACATCACAGTGTTGTTGTCAGGCTTGTGGACATGCGCAGACAGGCATGACAATGGTGTGCCGTAGGTGTGCAAGTGATGTAACCGTGCTGTGCACACTCGTGATTAGGCTCGGGGGGAGGGAGGAGCAGCAGTGAGGCTACGTGTTACATATTGGTGCCGCTCAATCGCTACAAGCAGTACATGTCAGACAGGAATCACTAAGTCACACATATCACACACCAATGTACCAGTGAGCCTGCTGACACATAATGCAGAACCAACTATTGACTCATGTCTCTCTGCACTGTCACAGGTGACCAGAGATATGCACTCTGCGCTTGGATGATAACACCCCTCCGAGCCCCGAACACACAGGCCCAGAGGCAGTACAATGCGGCCCACAAATGCCCCAGGGGCATCGTGGAACGCAAATTTGGCAGGTGCCTGGACATCACAGGTGGAAGACTTCTGTACAGCCCAGACATCGTGAGCAACATGATCGTTGCATGTTGTGTGTTGCACAACATATGTGCATGCACCAATGCCCCCTGGAAACAAGTGCCAGATGCACCGGACGATGATGAGGAAGATGAGGCAGGTGGACCACACCCCACTGCAGGTGCAGCAGGAATTGCCCGTAGGAACAACATCATTGACAATTTTGTCACATAAGCACATCACATTGTCACCGTCCTTAGCAATCATGGGACAGTACAAAATGAGCACAGGCACAGCATGTGAATATAGATCCATTCCAACACACATTCCCTGAGTGCATGTCACCCCTCTGTACAAGCACATCACTTTGACAGGTGTAGGTGCAACATGTAGTGCTAACAATCTCATTATTTGAAAATAGATGGTGGGTGTGTCACCTCTGTACAGAGAGACAGTTTGGGTATCACATATTCGAAATCCCATTCCTGTGTGTCAGGGACAGTACGGAATCCCACACATGCTACTGGAGGTGGGGTGCGGAGGTTGTCCATAGCCGTTGGAGTTTGTCTGTATTGATGTCCTGGGTGCCGTCTCCATCATCACTGACGTGATGTAGGGTCTGCTCAGCAGGAGGTGTTGATTGTCCCTCTGCAATGTAAAGGGGAGATGCAGGTTCATGGGGTGTTCCATGTATGTTTATGCATTGGCGAATTTTACATGCAGACTGCATGATAATGTACATTGTGACAGTTTGTGAGGGGATGCCTATTTGATGCGGGACAGTGGACATTTGCACTTTTTTACGGATATGAGGTTGTACTCATACATTGTCATCTCCGAAGTGATTGTCCTTTTTGTACACCCATGCGGTACCAGTTGTGTCCTGTGTACAGTTGTGAAAGTGTTGCAGTTTGTACCACATTGTTGTCAATGTTGAGGTGCTCTTATTCTTATGTGTGTGTGCAGCATTGTGGGTAAGTCGCCCCTGCAGCTCTGATTTTGTGGCCCCTCATCCCTTTCAGGCAGTGTGCCTTTGCCTTCTATGCTTCTACAGTGCTGAGATGTACCGGTCTTGGTTGTTTAGGGCTCTTGGTCGAGTTGTGACTCTTGGGCATGGTTTGTTCGCAGATGTGTTGTTGATGTCAGGGGTTGTTTGTGCACGTGGATGTGTCAGAGTGTGACCTGCTCCTTTCTGGATGTGGCCCACACTCAGCCACCTCAGTGTTGTGGCGTACACAATGTCATGATGATTGGCCTGCAGCCATCCTGATCGTCATGTAGTGTCACTTGCATTGCTCACAAATAGGCATCTTTGCTGGGTTTCGCACGTGTGCATGTGTTGGTGTTGCGATTGGTAATGTGTGGTGTGGGACCCCTTTAGAGACATGGGGTACGGGGGCCTACTTGGTGTTTGTATGAGTGCTGCGGTGTGCCACGGGGATCAGGGACATGATCCAGAGTCATTGTGGGTGTGCAGTGTTCTCTACTTACTTGTGCATGTGTGCCATTGTGCCCATCTCCCCAGTCCCCCCAATCCCTGGTCGGTACTGTTGAAGTTGTGTCAGGTCATGTTGAGCAGTGTCCGGATCTCCAACTCCTGGCACCGTGTCCCGACTGATGACTGTGGCCACCATTTTCTCCATGTCATCCAGCTCCTGGTGTACCGCTGGACCCCCACCTCCAATGAGCGTTGCTGCTTTCATGTTGGCATTGAGTTTCTTCTTGGTTTTGCCCTTCACATCATTCCAGCGCCTCTTAACCTCTTCCATTGTCCTCCTCAACACTACAACTGCATTCACATGGTCCAAGATAGTCTGCCCTATTTGCGTCTTTGTTGCCAATGACACGTTTGCGGTGCTGAACAGTTGTTGGTAGTGTTCTATCACCTCCGTAATGATGAGCCTGTTTTCCTGTGGACTAAACTGCGTCTTCCTCTTTCTCTTCTCCTTGGCCTTCCCCGAGCCTGTGGTTCCTTGCTGGTTGTCTGTGGGGCTTATGGGGTTCGTGTTGTCCTCTGCACTCTGTCCGGGCGCATCCATGGTGCTACGCAGTTTATTTTTTTTGCCTTTTTAATTTATGGTGCCTTTTCCCACATAACGTGTGGGAAATGCAGACCTTTCGCTGGTTATCGCTGATTTTTGTAACGCGATTGGCCACATCGCAACTTTTTTCGCGTCGTGTTTCACGTTTTTTCAGCGACATGTTAGTTTTAACGCGGTCATTTGGCACGTTATGGTGTGAGTATCGCATGGTGCTACCGGGTTGAGAATACAACGTTAACGCGGCGTTATTTTCCAGTGATAGACTGCGATGTGCAAAGTTGAGTTAAGCAAATTTTGCGATAGTTATCACACGTTCTTGAGAATAACCCCCCAAATGTTGATAAGTGCGGCAACAGGAGTTATTATACGTATCGACTTTAACTGGCAAAAAGTCTTCAAATTGTAATGCTTCATGAGACATAGCAACTTAAATCGATTGAAATTTTGGATTATTTTTCCTTTGAAATGGTTGCTAACACGAAATGAGTTGGTAGGCCCTCTGATAGTTGCCAGACATGTGTTTAAAAAAAACGGTAAAGTGTTCTTTTGGAATTGACTTGCAAATGAGGTGGGCTGTTCTAGTATAATTTCATGATAACTAAGAAGATTTATGTACTAGTGTCCATCTTCTATTAGATTTTTTTTGTGTTCCTGAAGGCTTTACCTAATCTTGCATTTTGAACCTACAACATTCAGTATCACATGGACATATCACATGGACACTGTGTACGGGAGTATATGAAGGATCTTGACATAACAGTTGAACTGGAGGCGTTTTTAATTTTAATGAAACATGAGGCACTGATTATGTTATACATTTCTGGACTATATTTTTTAATTGTTGTGACATTGTTATAGAATGTCCTTCAGGTATCTAACATGCACGATAAGGTAAGACTCTGTGTTCTGAAATAGTTGAAATATTTTTCCTAGTCCATATATGTGCTCCAGGCCCGACACTAAAGACAGGCCGTTTGTATGTTTAAGGTCAACATACATGTAACTAATCTGATTTACTAATAAAATGAATTGACAATAGGTGAAATTGCGCTTGTGAATCCATTTATCCAGCATATTATTTCCCCACAATACTGTAATATCTTGCACCTGTGATCCTACTAAGGGGGCTAGGATTTCTTATTCTAGGGAAGGAATAGCTTGGAAAGATTTAGAGAGCCCATCAACTCTCAAGTTTGTGGATATTCATGAATTTTTTAATAACTCATTCCCACCATAGAAATGGTGGGCAATTTAATCCTGTCAAGGGCAGGATTAAACCCCTTCCCAAGGTGGGAATTGAAAATAAACACCCTAAATGTATTGGGGGCTACACAGTAGATCTTTCTAGACAGGGATAAATATTATCCATACGACAATAAAATAAACCTAAAAAAATACAATTACACAAGTGTGAGTGTGTATATCTGACTGTTCAGACTTATAAATAATGGTTAGGGGTACCCATCATTCAGGGCCTTTTGAAAATCTGTGAGGTGACCAGCATAACAGGCATTTTAGAAGTCAGAGACAAATTTTGCCTATATCCCATTTATTACCCTACACTACTAATGAAGACACAGGCATATGCTAACACTTTTAAGTCACAATGGTGAAGAAGTATGAATTAGTGCATTTTCAAATTATGACCTTAAGGAGAAACAGACGCAAAAAAGTTAGTGAGGCAGGAAACTGTTTGTCCTTTTTGTTACATGCCAATAAGTTAAAGAAAACAAATCTTAATGTCTCAATTCTTTATTCTTGATGCAACATGGGTTCATGTAGCGACTATTTTTTATTTGTTTTTAGGAAGAGGAACTGAAAAAGGAAATTGAGTCAAGTGTAAAATTAATGAAACAGACTTGTGATGCCTTCGAAGACCTGGGATCCTATGGATTTGAGAACAAGTGAGTTTTTGTTTTAATAAATACTGACTTACTCCAATTCACTGATTTTTATCTCATGAAGAATTACTCTGTTCTTTGATTTGTCCAATCTATATTTGACGAACCTGCACAAATATTTCAATCAAATAGCGGTAAACCCCACTAGCATTTCAAGTTTTCGTCAGCTCGGTCCGGGAAGGTGAGGGCAATAAAGGGGTGTATCAGAGATTTTGCATTGCTAATGTTAATCTCCATGGCAAAATGCTCTCCACTACAGCAAAGACCAGCAAATTAATTTATAAAATTACTTCTGGTAAATATAATAATGGAATCCAGGATTTAATACATATTTTATATTGATGTTTGAATAAGGAGGTAGTAGAAGCTAGAAAATATTTTATAAAACCTATTGTTATTAGATATAAATTGTATACATCAATGAAATCTATTTTACTCATGTTTTAAAATAGATTTTTTTAAACGCATTGTATAAAGTTTTTATAAAACGTGACGAAACAATATATTTTATGTAGATTGTTGATCTCATAAGAGATCTTTATCAATTACTTTTTTTATTTGAATTTTCTTCTGGTATCGTTCTTAAGGAAACAGCTGTGGGGGATGCACATAATTGGGGCTGTGTGTCTTGGCTTTATTATGGGCATTTTGCCATTGTTTCTGGCCTCAGCTAGGGATGCACATAATTTGTACCAATCCCTGGCAATTCGAAATTTACTGTGACCCCCCTCCCTGTGCAATGTATCACTTTCACATGATGTAATTTAATGGCTGCTACCCACTGTTTGATATCCTGCCCTGTAGGGGATTTCCATTTCATAATGATGGGTGGCTTCGCTAGTATCAATAACAAATCAGCAAATTTAGTTCCCACCTTTCCTTAGTGGGTGTAAGTTGCAAGGCCAATGAGTCAGGCTTCTGGAATATTGTATGTCTTCCTTCCAGAAGTGGGCTACAATGAGACACCCCCATATCATGTGATATAAATCAGCATTCTCCTCATGACAATGGGCACACCAAGATGTTTCATTGTTGTAGCTCTTTAATCATGTGAGGGGACACATAAGCTCTGTGTGATTGGTAATATTAAATTTGTTGAAGCCTGACAATGCAAGAGACTTTCTAAGGGTATTCTAGGAACTTATCTAAATTTTTGTCACTAAGAGGATGATCTAAATCTTTCTCCCAGCGAAGTACAGTTTCGATAACAGGAGAGTAAAAAGTAAAAAAAGTCAGTAATGGTCTGTGCCGCTATGTGAAAAGCTTACGGCCCATCCCCATGTTGAAAAGAGTTTGTATGTAGCCAGGTAGGTGAGATTGCATCAGTGATGTGCCAATAAGCATACATCAGAGCCAAGACCGCCCTGTGGATCAGTAACCCAACAGATGGAAGATCAAGTACCACTAGTTTTGTTTCAAAGGGGATCAGGATTCCATGCTCGAAAAGGCCTTTATCTATGGTAAGTTCGGCTTGCTTCCGTTGAGCTAATACTATGCTTTCCCTCATTGACAGCTGAGCAAATAAGCATAGGGCCGAGCATTTGTTACACACTGCATGATACTCCAATGACAATATTGCATTACTCTTATGAGGCAGAGTGAGTTATTCTGTGGCCTAGGCAGATGCAGGACCAATTTAGCAAGGTGTTTAATTTTATTGACTTCAAAGCATTCCTAACCTTGCTCGGATATAAATGAGCCAACCAACGCAAAAGTCGCCAAGTTATTTAGCTTAAAATCAGGTACTCCTTGACCTCCCCGGCCTGCCAGTCAAGTAGTTAAACCACTCTAGGGCAGCTTCCATTTTAAATCAGATATAATAATAAACTGTCTATTTCTTTAAAATGTTGTATCTGTAAAATTGTGCAACAATAGGGCAGACGATTTAGCACTACCATTTTATTCAAAGCTTTTCAGTTTGCTGCTGTGAGAGATAAAGAACATCAAAAGGTGACCTGGAAATGGAGTGATCTTACTGCCCTTCCTCTATTCCCCTCTATTATGTCAGCTTCGGTGTGATAAAACTGTACCCCTAAATATCTAGAGTGGAGGCTTCCGATTTAGGAAGACTAGCTACGAAGTTATCCCATGTAGATGGGGCTCTGGGTTTCAATGGGAAATTATTAGTTTTGACCAGTTCGCCTTCAGACTTAATAAGCCGCCAAAGACTTCAAATTCCCTAATGACCTCATAAATGTTGGTCTCCTCTTCTCGTACATATAACAAGAGATCATCCGCATAAAGTGAAACTGTGTGGTATGCCGGTCTATTTGGAATTTTCCCATTCTCTGCCAATTGAACAAAGTCATGCAGCAAAGGGCATGATTACAAAGGCAAATAGGAGGGTGGAAATGGGGCTTGCCTGTTGACCAGCATACTAGATATTACCCCAAGATCACTCGACCAGTGCGTACGCGTCCTGTCAAGAGGTTGTACAGGACTTTAATCTATTTATGAAGGCATCTCCCAGGCTAAAACGGTGCAGTACCTTGTCAAGGAATCTCCAGCTAAGTCAGTCAAAAGCCTTCTCCATGTCGACTGGCAACACAGTCACTTCAGGTCAAGTCAAATGGGCAGACTCAGCTATCCTAAACAGTCGCCTCATGTTTTACAATATATTTTGGTCAGATATGAAGCTGTTTTGGTCAGTGTGGATTTGATGCGACATGTGAGGCAGTAGTCGGTTAGCAAGAATTTTCACAAATATCATATACACCACATTCAATAGTGAGAGGGGGCGGTATGCTGTCAACTCCTCTTGCGGTTTCCCTGGCTTCAGGACGAACGCTACAAGTGCCTCCCAAGTCATGGGGAGGCACATTGCATGTTCAAATGCTTCATTATAGAGCTTGACTATCGTAGGTGCTAGTTGATCTGTGAAAGATATGTAAAACTCAATATGTAGGCCATTTGCCCCAGACACCTTACCTTTCGCCAGCGGAGATATTGTATATTTCACCTTCTGTAAGGAAATTGGTCATTCTAGTTCTGTTGTGTCCTAGCGCACTAATTTAGGCAATGAGATATATTCAAGACTGTGATCTATATTAGAGTCTAGACTATCATTACTACTATCCTATAGCCATTTGTAGTAGTCTACAAACTCTTTGTTAATTGTTTCTTGAGACTGCTGTACAGACTCTCAATGTCTACAATTTTTGTCAAGGTGGACCCTTGTTTGTCCTGATTAACTAACTAAACTAGAAGTCAAAGCAGTGTTAACGCTTGACTAGGGAAGCATGCTCTTTATCTTCCTTCGAGTCAGTTAGATGTTTTGAATCTTCTACTTCTTGTTCTCAAGGTCATGGAGCTGTCTGTCAAGTGCATCTAGCTGATTGATAATTTGCTTCCTGACCCCTACAGTTATTTGTATGCAATGTTGCTAATGTGTTACTATAAAAGCCTCCCATATAGTGGAGTGTGAATCGGTTGAGCCCTCATTTTCTTCATATCAATGTTCTATTAACTCCCTGATTGATGCACAGAAAGCTGGGTCTTCTAGAGCATTGTGTTGAAGCTGCCATGTAGAAATTAGTGATGTGCCTTTTTACCATGAAATGTGTAACATTAATGGGTTATAATTTATATGGTTTTACCCACATATTCCCCTGTGACCTCTGATGAGAAGCTAGAATGGCCAATGAAAAGATCCAAGTGGACATGAACGTCATGAACTGCCAAGTAATAAGAGTACTGCTGGTGGGTTGGATGCTTATGACACATATCTCTTGGAATGATCAAGGCTGTAACTAGTCTCTGAGGACCTGGTCTGTGGTATGCACTGGAGTATTTGACAGTGGTGGTTGAGATGCGTTGGATGTCCACTTGATCTGATACAGATATTAGTATTTGCACTATTGTGTATTTCATGTTTCTCAACCATATGCCCACCTTCTGGTATTACATCTTCGCTTTTCCTTCTTTTGTCATTACTTTGACTAGGCCAGGAATGGCTCACCACTCTCCCCATGTTCATTCTACCATCATGTGTCTTGACAGCATTCTGAAAGAGATTTGTGATTTTCATAGGTTCATTAAATTGAGGACATTTCTTGTTGCCAGTAGGGGCTTTAACTTTAACCCACTCACCTATTTTGAAATCTATCAACTTGGACCTATGCAATTGATCAAATCTCTCCAACAGGCTGCTTGCAATTCCATTTCCTTTTTTCTCCACTGTTGACTAACATCAACCTTCACCCAACCTTTGTGCCACTTCATCCACTGAGGTACTAGCCTAGAATTGGGTTTCATTCCTTTTAACAGCTCAAACGGAGTCATAGTTGTGGACTGATGAGGAGCTAGACAATAAGATTTTAACCATCTTAAGACCTCTTCCTTCCAACACAATCCATTAGATCTTGCCAGTTGAATACCTTCTCTAAAAGTTGTATTAAACCTTCATTCCACTCCATTAGTTTCTGGGTGATATAGGGCACACATTTTTTGTGCAATTCAATTGTATTTCATAAATTCCATCACTTATTTGGATCCAACCTGCACCCCGTTATCAGTCAAAAGAGTATTAGGTAGTCCCTCTCATTTAAAAAGCTCCACCAAAAACTTCAAAACTGCTGTAGAACTGATGTCTGAGACAAGCTTAATTTCTGGCCATCTAGAATATGTCAACTAACACCAGAATGTATGGTGAACTTCTTTTTCCAGTCAGTGTCCCAATAATGTCCATTGCCACATTCATCCAAGGTCGTACAGGAAAGGAATAATAAGACATGGGCGGAGTGTGTAATTTTACTACCTTGTCACCTGCATAACAGGACATCCAGTCCCTTATCACTCTCTCTACTACCACTTCCATACCTGCCCACCAAAATCTAGTCCTTAACCTTTGTTTGGCTTTTGTAATCCCAAGATGGCCTTCATATGCTATGTCAGTCATTTTTTTCCTAAGAATTTCAGGAGTTATCAATCAGGGGCTGTATTACGTATTGGCATTGTTTGCACCAACGCACCTTTGAAAAGGTGTGCCGGGTGCAAACAATGCCAATGCGCCCCATTATGTTGAATGCGCTGCCCTTGGTCAGCCGCAAACTCGCTCTGCCCTGCAGGCAGCGCATTCATGTGAAAACACGGAGCAGCTGCTCCATGTTTTCACAGAGCAGGTGGCACCCGCCTACACTTTCAAAGGGGATTAGAGATTTCCTTGCAGGTGGGTGCAGTCAGTGACTGTACCTGCCTGCAAGGGGATGTCTGGGGGGTCCATGGAACCCCCTTTGACACCCGCAGGGGGCTGCTCTCAGGGGGCACACTGACAGTGCGCCCACCACCTTTTAAATGGAGCACTGTCAGTGCACCTTCTGAGGGCTTCTTTGACTCTACGCCCGCATCTGTAAAATGGCGTGGGCGCAGAGTCAAAGGAATTTCCTCATTTGCATAGAGCACATCCCTATGCAAATGAGGAAACACCCTCTGTTGATAGCGCTGGCGCTTTATGTTCGTCAGCGCTATCGGTATTATAGAAGGGGACGCACAAGCATCTGCATCCCCTTCTATAATACCAAAGTGCCCGGGGTGGGCAAAGCGGGCGCAAACGCCCATTGCACCCCCGGGACACCTTATGTAATACGGCCCCTGGAACCTCTAAACAGGCATCCATCCATCTCTGATAAATGTGCCTCGACCATCCAAAATGGTCTAGTCCGTTAATCATCTTTTTTTTCTTTTACCATCCCAACCATGGACTAACAGCTTTTTCACTTTACTTAGGACACGATCAGCTTCCAACTCCTGTTTACAATTTTCCTCCTCAACAACCTCTTTTGTGATCACACAAATATCTTCCTTGGGTTACTCTATATCCTCAACATTGTTATAATGGAATCCATCTTCTTCCTTAGTGTCATTGACGGATGGGATCAAACAATTTGCTTCAAAATTTCTCACACCACGAATATATTCTACCTCAAAAGTAGAGTCTTGAAGGTTAACAACCCTTCTCTTGATCCTGCCGGAAATTGCCTTTTTTAGTAAATACTTCCTTCCAAAGCATATGATCGGTTCTCAACTTGAACACCATCCTCCAAATAAAATTCTGAAACACAGTAATTGTCCAGTACACTGCCAAGGCTTCTTTTTCGATTACTGAATAATGGGCTTCGGTTTGTCACAAAGCTCTTGAGGCAAACACAATTGTCTCCTCCCCTTTCTTATTTTTCATGCAAAAGTACTGCCCCAAATCCCTTTGAATTGGCTTCAGTTGCAACAATTAATTTTTCCACCGACACAAACACCTTAAAGCTTGGAGCAGTGGTCAAGGCATTCTTCACATCCTCAAATTCCTGCTCACAATATTCATGCCAACTAAAACTCACCCTATTCTTCAATACGCTTTGCATATTGTAAGTTCAGCCAGCACAATTACTAATGACTTTGCTATCAAACTTTTTCATGCCTAAAAAAGACTGCAATTCGTCTTTGTGTTTTTGGTGCTACCAGTGTCATAATGGTGTTTAGAAGCTGTGCTTTGGGTTGTATCACTTGAGGAGTAATCTTATGTCCGAGGTAGTTTATTTCTGTACACAGAAGCTTACAATTTTCTCTTTTTACAGTAAGGTTGTAGTCTTTGAATTTCTGTAATACCTTCCTAATCCTCTCATCTTGTTCTAACTGTGAGTTCACAAACATTAGCACAGTGTCTTGCTAACAGAATACGCCAGGGATCCTCGAATTAATGGATGGCTTAATTCTCTGAAAAACTGTTGCAGTTGAAACTAGTCTGAACAGCATAAGTTTAAATCCATATGCCCCCACTGGTATGATAAAAGCAGTGGGATTTTGGGAATTATGGTGCAGGCGGATTTGATAGTATGCTGAAGTTAAGTTCTATGTTGAGAAATCTTGGCTCCTGCTACAGTTGTAACCATCTCTGCTATGTTTGGTAACGGGAACTTGTCTACCACCACCTTTTGTTGAGAGCTCTAAAGTCAACGCACAGACTACTCCAACATGCTCTATTACACCTTATTTGTTCAAATTTTCCAATTCCTCTCTCACCGCATCATGTACACTCAGCGAAAGATCTCTTACTTTAGCTTCCTTTTTTAGTTTTATTTTGTGCCTATATTGTTTGAACACCCTAGCTCATCTGTGAACACCTTTGGGTATTCTTTTTTATAGATGGATATTTTATCTTCATTCCTGGAGGCACTCTGAATTACAATTTGTGAATCAGCATTGGGATTAAGATAAACCCCTAAATCCTTTTGTGCTGCCCTTCCCAAAATGTTATCCCCTGTACAAGAAACATATACTTTGGAAACAGTGTATATATTCTTATATTCAATATTTCACAAGAAATATCCTTTAATTTTTATTGGTTGTCCACAATATCCTTCTGGACATATGTCCATTTTGTGCAACTTTTTATGTTCAATAAATATTTTATTAAAACCCTCTTCTGAAATCATGGTCAACCTGGAACTTGACTCAAACATGACCTCCACTTCCCCATCTTCAATTCACACCAGGTCTTTGGATTACTTGAGCCACCAACAGTCATCTGCAAAACAATCTCCTCACATACCTCAGACATGCTTTTTCAGGTTTGTTACTAACATTCCCATTTCTACAACACACCATGAAATTACCTTTCCTCCCACACTTATTGCAAACCACTCTCATTGCAGGAAAGGCAAACATGCTATATCTGGCTTTGACTGAAAGAGAATGCTAAAAATTCCCAATTTCAGAATTGCCTTTTGTAAAGAATGAAGAGGCGCCGGCTTCGTATCTTAAAAGTTTTGCTAATGTTTTTACAATAATCAATGATGTTTCAATTACTTTCTGTTATTACTCATCACTCAAAATTCTGCCTTAATTATTGCTGTCATTATCACCTCCCTTTTACCTCTTATTCCTGCTTCAACCTCTATTGCATATGCACAAAAAGAGGAGCAGAAGGTGCGTGCAGTCGTATCACATCAGACAAAAATTTATTATCCAAAAATAAGCATATATTCTTATAGGATATGACAAGCATGTTACCTATCTTCAACACCAAATACACCTCATTTAGTAAGAATTAGGAAGAAAGATGAGGGGGTAATGCTATCAATTTGCTCTTCGTTTTTAGAGTAGACCATCAGTGAACTAGGGCCAACACATTCCGCTGCATTAATGTTGCCAATCATTTCGGTCTTTTATGGGGCTCTTTGGTAGAAGAGTCTTACAAATGAAATAAATAAATAATTAATAATTATTGATGAACACTAAAAGGCAATTGGTAAGAAAACTCTACATCCACGAGGAGGCAATTTAATTCTAAAATGTTAGCCACAGCATTCCTTTACAGATAGAGTGTGATTTGGAAAGCCAACTTAATGCTCAATAACAGCAGAAGCAATATATTTCACAGATAAATGCCCAGCTTCTCCACACCTTGATGTTTGGAGTTCTGTTGCTGATAGTGCTTCCATGTTGGCCTTTTGTGGGGTTGTTATTGAGTCTTTAAGTGTTCAGTCAAGTTAACCATTTTAATACAAAAGGTATATTACTTCTGAGTTCTTTTAATTTCAGGATGTTGGTGAAATATGCAAAAAGGATGCCCCAAGTAACAGATGAGTCGCTTATTAAAATAACAACTGGAATGACATCTGTAGGACACAAGTGCTGTAAATTACCTCAAGAAAAACAGATGTCCTGCTCTGATGGTGGAGTAAGTAGAAATATTATTGAAAGTAGTGACTTGTTCTCCTTAAATCTGCTGTATCTTTCATGTAATGGAAAACTGCACTCAAATGTACCCTCTGTTATTATGGTGGTATGCAGTAGAATCACCCCAATGGATTTTTGTATCAGCAGGAATTCAGTTCTTTCACAAGGGGTGCTGAGATTTCCTATAATGTAAAATATGCAGATTTGTGTGTTACAGTGTATCCACCATCTATAATTGTCGACAGAATCTCCTAAAATATTTGCTGTTGAATGAAAGACACATTGAATAGGCCATCTTGGTGCAAGGTGTATCAAAATGTACTCAAGTAGAAATTCACAGTGATGTTGCCTCAAGGTGTGCACTTCTTGACCTCTGGGTTACGTCCCAATATTACTGTACTGTCACAATTGTTGATTTCATGTCTAAGGTTTCATAGTGCTGTTTCCAGCATGAGCAACCCTTTGTTATACCTTTCAGCCTTAGGGTGGTCTTCCCTGCAAACGTTTTGCCTGCACCCTTGCTTTTTTGTTGAGCTCGTTTTTGTTGGCCTTAGGACTTTGTGCACTTTACCACTGCTAACCAGTGCTGAAGTGCTTGTGCCCACTCCCTAAAACATGGTGAAATTGGCTTACACCTGATTGGCATAGTAAATCTACTTATAAGTCCATAGTGAAGTGGTATACCACATACCCAGGGCTGGTAAATGTAATAATACTAGCGGGCCTGCATCACGTATTGTGCCACCCACTCAAGTAGTCTATTAAAACGTACCTCAGGTCTGCCATTAAAGCCTGTTAGCAGTTTTAAGCTGCCTGTTCCACTCAGAGAAATAACCTCAAAACAAATAAAAAAAATCCCTTTTTATTACATATGTCAACCCTAATAAAGACTCTAAACAGCTCTTGGGCAGTGTGCATCGTAATCAAAAAGTTGGACTTGTACTTTTAAGTTTTGTATGCCTTTTCACTACTATGTTTCCTTCATCTCCCATAGGGTACCATTTAGCACATTGAATACATGTTAACTTTTGATTGAAAGCAGGCCGGAAAGTCATATTTGGTGTATGAGGAATTGATATTAAAAATCCTCTATAATGTCAAAGTAAAATTTAAGTTACATTCTGAAAATGCCACATTTATAAAGCTGTCATTCTCTTGTCCAAACTATTTGGTGACTGCAGCCTGTTTCTGGGTCACATGACTAGGTGCAGATGGCAGTTGGCCTTTGTGTATTCTTTCCAGACAGAATCACAATAGGGTGTTGGCAGGATGGGCCATCACAGGTTTGATAGGTGGCAGAACTGTCATCTACCACACATGCATTTCAAAGGCACTGGCTCATCTCACACACACACACACACCCACACACACACACACATGCGCGCGCGTGCACACACACACACACACACACACACACACACACACGCGCACACACTCTCTCACACACGCACACACACACACACACACACCCACGCATACACGTGTTACCATCCTTGTGGGGACTATGTGTGAATACCTGCCTTGTGGGGACTAACCTTTCCCAATGTTTTTAAAACACACTGATAACAGAAAAATGTTAAGAAAAAATTCATGAAACAGGATCCTGCTTAAAATTTGCAAATATATTGTTATTTAATCCTGCGCACAGCACCATCCTTGTGGGGACTTGAACACGTGCTACCATCCTTGTGGGGACCTAGTCCGTAACACTATTTGTGATTGAATACAGTCGAAGGCAGATGGCTAAATGTTTATTTTATGAACAAACTACACAAACAACATTATAATCTATTCATATATGGTATGTTAATGTGTCAGAAAATATCTTATTATGCTTAATGAAAAACACTTGAAGCTGTATGTGACCTATTTATTAGTGCTTAAAATCTTAGGAGATTCGGTAACTAACACATAGAAATTAACATATGGAACCAAGGAATATGGTCAAGTGGAACTCGGAGCTTCATTAGCTGCTTACATTTTTGCTAAAATAGATGTTTAAGTCCCCACAGAGATAGTGGGTGAAGATCATTGTGTTTAAGTCTCCATAGAAATAGTGTGTACATTCAAAGCTAAAATCCCATTACAAAGACCGTGAAGCTCATGATGTTCAAGTCCACACAGAGGCTGTGTGTAGTTATAGGAATGCTCAAGTCCCCACAGAGATGGCATGTTATTATAGCGATGTTTAAGTCCCCACAAAGATAGTGTGTTATCATACAGATGTACAAGTCCCCACAAAGATAGTGTGTTATTACAGTGTAGTTCAAGTCCCCACAAAGATAGTGTGTTATTACAGTGTAGTTTAAGTCCCCACAAAGAGAGTGTGTAGTTCAAGTCCCCACAAAGATAGTGTGTTATTACAGTGTAGTTCAAGTCCCCACAAAGAGAGTGTGTTATTATAGCAATGTTTAAGTCCCCACAGAGATAGTGCATGAAGGTGATTGTTTTTAAGTCCTCATTAAAATAGGGTCCAATTTACGAAGGTAAACTTAGACAAAAAGTTTAACTTTACTACTTTTCAGTATTCACAAAGCCCCATACAGAGAATGTAAAGCTGATGATGTTCAAGTTGAAGCAAACACAAGGAGATGATGGACGGAGTGCATAAACTTTTCAGTCACTCACCCCCAGTCACAGATCTGGATTGAATCTATTGTTGTTCTCTAGCTCACTTCACCACCCCAGTTCAGACCCAGCTATATGCAAATCAGTCTTGACCCTGTGCCTCATGGGAACTGTCCAGCCCGAACTGCCAAGCCAGGTCTTCCGTGGACCGGAAACAAGCATCCTGGGACCGGTTTCGGGGTAACATCCCCTCATCAGCCAAGCTAGCTTGAATCCAGTGGCAAAGTGAGCAAGCGACCCACGTCTGGGCATACCCTGCCAACTTAGGGCAAACAAAGCAAACACAAGGAGATGATGGACGGAGCACTGAAACTTTTCACTCACTCACCCCCAGTCACAGATCTGGGTTGAATCTATCATCGTTCTTTAGCTCACTTCGCCACCCCAGTTCAGACACAGCTATATGCAAATCAGTCTTGACCCTGTGCCTCATGGCATCCCCTGGTGCTTCAAGTCGAAACAGAGCTTGCGTTTAGTTACAGGACTGCTCAAGTCCCCACAGAGATGGTATGTTTTTATAGTGATGTTCAAGTCCCCACAAAGATAGTGTTTTATTATAGGTTTTTTTCAAGCCCCCACAAAGATAGTGTTTTATTATAGTAATTGTTTAAGTACCCACAAAGATAGTGCATGAACATGATTGTGTTTAAGTCATCATTAAAATAGGGCCTGATTCACAAAGGTAAACTTAGAGACAAAATCTAACTTTTCTACTTTTCAGTTTCACAAATGTAAACTTAGACCAAAAGTCTAACTTTACTACTTTTCTGAGCTGATGATGCTCAAGCCAAAACAGAGCTTGCGAGTGATTACAGAAATGCTCAAGTCCCTACAGAGATGGTGTGTGACTATAGTACTACCACGGTCGCCAAAGAGAATGTGTGTGATTATAGACATGCCCAGGTCCCCAAAGAGATAGTGTGTGACTATAGTATTACCACGGTCGCCAAAGAGAATGTGTGTGATTATAGACATGTTTTAATCACAAAAAATACTCCATTAGACCAACTAGTGGTCAGTGGTGTTAGTTAACTAACTGCACGCGGGAAACAAGGAAGATAACTAGGCAAAAATAGGGGAAGGAAGAGGAAATAGGGGGCCTCTATAGTGAAAGGTTGTACCTAACTTAACAATAAATGTTGGGAGGGGAACCTTAACATTTATTTAATTACCCTCACACACCCTAGTGATGTCATGCTTCATCATTGGGTCACCCCGACTCCTACAAGTCGGGGTGGGCTCGACCACAGTGTTGGGAGCTCTTTGGATAAATGAAGGTTGGGGGGGTTAAAGATTAAGAAACCTCAGGCAGACCCCTGGTGTCCCTTTATTCTTGGGTCTGTCTGGGTTATTAAAAATTGTAAAAAACGGGTCTGTAGGAGTGTTGTGGTCCTAGGACCCTGGTGCCATTATAGACATGCCCAGGTCCCCACAGAGATAGTGTGTGATTATAGAGATGTTGAGGTCCCCACAGAGATAGTGTGTGATTATAGACTATAGACATAGTATGGGTTTTGGAATGGTAAGGGATATTTTAGGGTTTAGGGTGGGTATAGGTTTTTTGGTGGCAATTGAATTTTTAGGGTTTAGGGTGGGTATAGGATTTTGAGTTGTAAGGGATTTTTTAGGGTTTAGGGTGGGTATGGTTTTTTTGGGTGGCAAGGGCATTTTTAGGGTTTAGGGTGGGTATGGGTTTTTAGGTGGCAAGGGAATTTTTAGGATTTAGGGTGGTTATAGGTTTTTGGGTGGCAAGGGAATTTCTAGGGTTTAGGGTGGGTATGGATTTTTGATGGTAAGGTTTAGTTTGAATATAGTGTTTAGGTGATAGGAGCTTTTTAGGGTTTAGGATGGGTATGGGTTTTTGGGTGGCACAGGATTTTTTAGGGTATAGCGTGTGTATGGGCTTTTGGGTGGTAAGGTATTTTTTAGGGTTTAGGGTGAGTATAGGTTTTTAAGTGATGTGATTTTTTAGGTTTTAGGGTGGGTATGGGTTTTTGGGTGGCATGGGAATTTTTAGGGTTTAGGGTGAGTATGGGTTTTTGGGTGGCAAAGGAATTTTTAGGGTTCAGGGTGGGTATGGATTTTTGGGTGGCAAGGTATTTTTCAGGGTTAAGGGTGGGTATGGGTTTTTGGGTGACAACTGAACTTTTTAGATTTAGGGTGGGTAGGGATATTTGGGTGGAAAGGGATTTCTTTTTAGGGTTTAGAGTGGGTATAGGCTTTTGGGTGGTAAGAGCTTTGTTAGGATTTAGGATGGGGATGATTTTTGTGTGGTAAGGGTTTTTTTTAGGGTTTAGGGTGGGTATGGGTTTTATGGATGGCAAGGGAATTTTTATCATTTAAGATGGGTGTGGGATTTTTGGTGGCAAGGGATTTTGTAAGAATTATGGTGGGTGTAGGTTTTTGGGTGACAATGGAATTTTTACGGTTTTGGGTGGGTGTGGGCTTTTTTGGGGCAAGGGAAATGTTATGGTTTAGGGTGGGTATGGGATTTTAGGTGGCAATGGAACCTTTAGGATTTAGGTTGGGTATGGGTTTTTGGGCGATAATGATTTTATCAAGGTATGGGTTTTTGGGTGGCAAGGGATTTTTTAGGGTTTAGCATTTGTTTGGGTTTTTGGTTGGCAAGAGAATATTTAGGGTTTGGGGTATGGGTTTTTTAGTGGTAAGTGATTTTTTTAGGGTTTAGGGTGTGTATGGGTATTTGGGTGGGAAGGGAATGTTTTAGGGTGGGCATAGGTTTTGGGTGGCAAGGGAAACTTTAGGGCTTACGGTGTGTATGGGTTTTTGGGTGGTAATTGATCTTTTAGGTTTTAGTGTTTGTGTGGGTTTTTGAGTGGTAAGGGATTTTTTAGAGTTTAGGATGGGTTTTTTGGGTGGCAAGGGTATTTTTATTGCTTAGAATGGGTGTGGGATTCTTGGTGGGAAGGAATTTTGTATGGTTTACAGTGTATATGGGTTATTGGGTGACAAGAGTATTTTTAAGTTTTAGGGTGGGTGTTTTGGGGCAAGGGAAATTTTATGGTTTAGGGTGAGTATGGGTGTTTCGGTGATAAGAAATTATTAGGGTTTAAGGTGGTTATGGGTTTTTGGGCTGTAAGGTTTGCCTTAGGTTTCAGGGTGGGTATGGGTTTTGGGTAGCAAGGGAACCTTTAGGGTTTAGGGTAGGTATTGTTTTTTGGGTGGTAATTAATCTTTTAGGGCTTAGTGTTTGTATGGGTTTTTGGGTGGCAAGGAATTGTTTAGGGTGGGTATTGGTTTTAGAGTAGCAAGGGATTTTTTAGGGTTTAGG
Organism: Triturus cristatus; assembly: GCF_964204655.1. Taxonomy (NCBI): domain Eukaryota; kingdom Metazoa; phylum Chordata; class Amphibia; order Caudata; family Salamandridae; genus Triturus; species Triturus cristatus. The sequence goes on from NC_140581.1 coordinate 1,091,755,020, forward strand.
GTGAGTATGGGTTTTTGAATGGTTAGGGATATTTTAGGGTTTAGTTTGGTATTAGTTTTTGGGTGGCAGTTGAATTTTTAGGGTTTCGGATGGGTGTAGGTCTTTGAGGGGTAACAGATTTTTTAGGGTTTAGGATGGGTGTGGGGTTTATGGGCGGCAAGGGAATTTTTATCTTTTAAGATGGGTATGGGATTTTTGGTGGCAAGGGATTTTGTAGAATTTACGGTGGGTATGGGTTTTGGGTGGCAAGAGAATTTTTAAGGTTTTGGATGGGTGTGGGTTATTGTGGGGCAAAGGCAATTTCATGGTTTAGTGTGTGTATGGGTCTTTGGGTGGTAAGTTATGTCTTAGGGTGGATATGGGTTTTTGGGTGGCAAGTGAATATTTAGAGTTTAAGGTGGGTATGGGTTTTTGGGTGGTAGGCAACGTTATAGGTTTTAGGGTGTGAATGGGTTTTGGGTGGCAAGGGAGCCTTTAGGATTTAAGGTGGGTATGGGTTTTGGGGCGATAATGCTTTTATTAGGGTTTAGCATTTGTATGGCAAGTGAATTTTATAGGGTTTCGGGTGGGTATGGGTTTTTCGGTGATATGGGCTTTTTTAGGTTTAAGGGTGTGTATGGGTTTTTGGGTACCAAGGGACTTTCTAAGGTTTAGGGTGGGTATGGGTTTTGGGTGGTTAGGATTTTTTAGGGTTTAGGGTGAGTATAGGGTTTTAGGTGAAAAGGGCTTTTTTAGGGTTTAGGGTGGGTATAGGTTTTTGGGTGGCAAGGGGATTTTTAGGCTTTAGGGCGGGTATGGGTTTTTGGGTGGCAAAATAGTTTTTAAGGTTTAGAGTGAGTGTGGGTTTTGGGGGGGGCAAGGGAAATTTTATGGTTTAGGTTGGGTATGGGTTTTTCAGTGAGAAGGGATTTTTAGGGTTTACGATGGTTATGGGTTCTTGGGTTGTGAGGTTTGTCTTAGAGTTTAGGATGGGTGTAGGTCTTTGAGGGGTAACAGATTTTTAGGGTTTAGGCTGGGTGTGGGGTTTATGGGTGGCAAGGGAATTTTTATCTTTTAAAATGGGTATGGGATTTATAGTGGCAAGGGATTTTGTAGAATTTACGGTGGGTATTTGTTTTTGGGTGGCAAGAGAATGTTTAAGGTTTTGGATGGGTGTGGGTTTTTGTGGGGCAAGGGCAATTTCATGGTTTAGGGTGGGTATGGGTTTTTGGGTGGTAAGTTATGTCTTAGGGTGGATATGGGTTTTTGGGTGGCAAGTGAATTTTTAGAGTTTAGGGTGGGTATGGGTTTTTGGGTGGTAGGGAACGTTATAGGTTTTAGGGTGGGAATGGGTTTTGGGTGGCAAGGGAGCCTTTGGGATTTAAGGTGGGTATGGGTTTTGGGGCGATAATGCTTTTATTAGGGTTTAGCATTTGTATGGCAAGTGAATTTTATAGGGTTTCGGTGGGTATGTGTTTTTGGGTCGTAAGGGATTTTTTTGTGTGTAGGGTGGGTGGGTATGGGTTTTTGGGTGGCAAGGGAATGTTTAGGGTTAAGGGTGATTTTAGGTTTTAGGGTGGTAAGGGATTTTTTTAGGGTTTAGGGTGTGGAAGGGTATTTGGGTGGTAAGGGATTTTTAAAGTTTATGGTGGGCATAGGTTTTGGGTGACAAGAGAACCTTTAGGGCTTAGGGTGGGTATGGGTTTTTGGGTGGTAATTAATCTTTTAGGGTTTAGTGTTTCTGTGGGTTTTTGAGTGGTAAGGATTTTTTTAGGGTTTAGGATGGGTATGGGTTCTTTGGGTGGCAAGGGTATTTTTGTGGTTTAGGATGGGTGTGGGATTTTTGGCGGGAAGACGTTTTGTATGGTTTACAGTGTGTATGGGTTATTGGATGGCAAGATAATTTTTATGTGTGGGTTTTTTGGGGGCAAGAGAAATTTTATGGTTTAGGGTGGGTATGGGTTGTTTGGTGATAAGAAATTTTTAGGGTTTAGGGTGGTTATGGGTTTTTGGTTGTGAGGTTTGTCTTAGAGCTTAGGGTAGCTATGTGTTCTTGGGTGGCAATGGAATTTCTGGGGTTTAGGGTGGGTATGGGATTTTGGTGGTAAGGTATTTTTTAGGGTTTAGGGTGAGTATAGGTTTTTAGGTGATAAGGGGTTTTTTAGGGTTTAGGGTGGGTATGGGTTTTTGGGTGGCAAATAAATTTTAAAGGTTAGGTTGGGTATGGGTTTTTGGGTGGCAAGGGAATTCTGTAGGGTTTAGGGTGGTTATGGGTTTTTGGGTGGTAAGGGATTTTTTAGGTTTTAGGCTGGGTATGGGTTTTTCGGTGATATTGGCTTTTTTAGGTTTTAGGGTGCGTTTGGGTTTTTGGGTACCAAGGGAATTTCTAAGGTTTAGGGTGGGTATGGGTTTTTGGGTGGTTAGGAGTTTTTTAGGGTTTAGGGTGAGTATAGGGTTTTAGGTGATCAGGGCTTTTTTAGGGTTTAGGGTGGGTATAGGTTTTTGGGTGGCAAGGGGATTTTTAGGCTTTAGGGTGGGTATGAGTTTTTGGGTGGCAAAATAGTTTTTAAGGTTTAGAGTGAGTGTGGGATTTTGGGGGGGCAAGGGAAATTTTATGGTTTAGGTTGGGTATGGGTTTTTCAGTGAGAAGGGATTTTTAGGGTTTACGATGGTTATGGGTTCTTGAGGTGTGAGGTTTGTCTTAGGGTTTAGGGTGGGTGTAGGATTTTTGGTCGCCAGGGAATTTCTAGGGTTTAGGTGGGTACGTTTTTTTAGGTGATAAGGGCTTTTTTAAGGATAAGGGTGGGTATGGGTTTTTGGTGGCATCGGAATTTTTAGGGTTTAGGGTGGGTATGAGATTGTGTGATAGGGGATTTTTTAGGTTTTAGGGTGGTATGGGTTTTTAGGTTATATGGGATTTCTTAGAGTTTACGGAGGGTATTGGTGGCAAGGGAATTTTGAGGTTTTAGGGTGGGTATGGGTTTTTGGGTGTCAAGAGAATTTTTAGGGTTCAGGATGGGTATGGATTTTTGGATGGTAAGTTATTTTGGGGGGGTTTTGGGTGGGTATGGGTTTTTGGGTTGGAACAGAATTTTTTAGATTTAAGGTGGGTATAGGTATTTTGGTGGAAAGGGATTTTGAGTGTTTAGGGTGGTGGGTAAAGGTTTTTGGGTGGTAAGAGCTTTTTTTAGGGTTTTGGGTGGGTATGATTTTTGGGTCGCAAGTGAATTTTTAGGGTTTAGGGTGGGTGTAGGTTTTTGAGTGGTTAGGGATTTTTAGGGTTTAGGGTGGGTATGGGTTTTATGGGTGGCAAGGGCATTTTTATCATTTAATTTGGGTGTGGTATTTTTGGTGGCAAGGGATTTTGTAGGATTTACGGTGGGTATGGGTTTTTGGGTGCCAAGTGGATTTTAAGGTTTTGGGTGGGTGTAGGTTTTTGTGTGATAAGGAATTTTTAGGGTTTAGAGTGGGTATGGGTTTTGGGTGGTAAGGGAACCTTTAGGGTTTAGGTTGGGTATGGCTTTTTGGGCGATAATGATTTATTAGGGTTTAGCATTTGTATGGGATTTTGGGTGGCAAGAGAATTTTTAGGGTTTTGGTGGGTATGGGTTTTTGAGTGGTAAGGGATTTTTTAGGGTTTAGGGTGGGTATGGGTTTTTTGGTGCAAAGGAACTCTTAGGGATTTCGGTGGGTATGGGTTTTTGGATGTCTGCTTTATTTAGATTTAGAGTGGGTATGGATATTTGGGTGGAAAGGGATTTTTTAGGGTTTAGGGTAGGCAATGATTTTGGGTGGCAAGGGAACCTCTAGTGTTTAGGGTGGCTATGGGTTTTTGGGTGGTGATGAATCTTTTAGGGTTTAGTGTTTGTATGTGTTTTTGGTGGCAGGGGATTTTTTAAGGTTTATGGGCATATGGGTTTTTGCGTGGCAAGGATTTTTTTAGGGTTGAGTGTGGGTATAGGTTTTTGGGTGGTAAGTGGATTTTTAGGGGTTAGGGTGGGTGTATGTTTTTGAGTGGTAAGGGATGTTTTAGGGTTTAGGGAATATATGGGTTTATGGGTGGCAAGGGATTTTTTTGCGTTTAGGGTGGGTGTAGGATTTTTGGTTGCAAGGGATTTTGTAGGGTTTACGGTGTGTATAGGTTTTTGGGTGGCAAGGGAATTTTTTAGCTTTTAGGTTGTGTATGGATTTTTAGGTGATATGGGCTTTTTAGGTTTTAGGGTGTGTATGGGTTTTTGGGTGGAAGGGGATTTTTTATGTTTAGGGTGTGTATGTGTTTTGGGTGGCAAGGGAACCTTTCGGGTTTGGGGTGGGTATTGGTATTTGGGTGGTAGTTTTTTTAGGGTTTAGAATGTGTATGTGTTTATGTGTGGCAAAGGCTTTTTGGGGGTTTAGGGTGGGATGGTATTTTGGGTGGGGTGGGAATGTTTTTTTTGGGTGGGAATGGATTTTTAAAAATTTAGGGTGGATATGGGTATTTGGGTGGTGAGGGATTTGTTACGGTTAAGCATTTGTGTTGGTTTTTGGGTGGCAAGGGATTTTTAGGGTTTTGGGTGTATATGTGTTTTTGGGTGGTATTGGATTTTTTAGGATTTAGAGTGGGTCTGGGTTTTTATGTAGTAAGGGATTTCTTAGGGTTTAGGGTGGGTATGGGTTTTTGGGTGCCAATGGAATATTTAGAGTTTAGGGTTGGGGTGGGCTGTTGCATCTTTCCTCTCTGTTCTCTGTTGTCAATGTGCATAGCCCGGTCCACTCCCTATTGCTTTCTAGGGTCCGTTGTGCTGCACTGCCATCTCACTTGCCAGTGGCATTTGGCCTTGTGATTGGCATATAGTGGGGTATACCATGAAGTTACAGCAGTATATGCGGCCCAACACATAACCTTTTGTTTTTTTACTTATAACTGTAACCCACTTAAGTAATTTAGAGCTACTTCCAAAATTACCCTTTCCACCCCATATTCTATATTCTGCCAAATTGAATCTGCATCCATTCAGGCACTTTCATCCTACGTCTGTTTAAACTAGACTCAACTACACTCTATGCCACTCCTCTCTATGCCATTCTGCTCTATGCTATTTGCCTCTATGCCACTCCTCTCTACGCCACTCTATTCTACGCCACTCCAGTCTGTCATTCCACTCTGTGCCACTCTACTCTACCCCATCCGACTCTATGCCACTCGACTCTGTGCCACTCCTCTCTACTCTGTTTCACTTTACAATACTCCACTCTATGTAACTCAACTGCACGCCACTCGACCCTGCACCATTCCACTCTACGTTATTCCACTCCATGTACCTCCACTCCAAGCCACTCCATTCTTCGTCACTCCATGCTACACTATACCAGTCTACAGCACTCCACTCAAAGCCACTCCCCTATACGCCATTGCATTGTATGCTATTCCAGTCTACACCACTCCTGTCTACTCCAGTCCACTCCATTCAATTCCAGTGTACACCTCTCTATTTTACGCCTCTTCACTGTATTCCACGTCACTGTACACCACGCCACTATAGGAGACTCCACTCTACACTACTCCACAGTATGGCACTCTACTGTACGCCACTCTATTATAGAGCACACCACTTCACACTACGCTTTTGCACTTTACACCACTTGACTCTACGCCACTCCATTCTACTCTACTTAACTCTCTGACACGCCAGTCTACCCCACTCCACTCAAGGCCACTCCACTTTAGAACACTTCATGCTATGCTATTCACTTCTACATCACTCAACTCTGCACCACTCTAGTCTGCACCACTCCACTCTATGCCACTCCCCTTTATGACATTTCATTCTACAACACTCCACTCTATGCTATTCCACACTATGCTACTCTGCTCTATAATATTATATATATATATATATATATATTGAGAATGATTCTAATGAGTGTTGATGACAGAATGTGAAACTGAGGTGCCAACTCTTAGGCTTTGGTGTCTTGTTCTATGTGATGAGTTCAGGGAAAGTGTCTAATGTGTCAATTTGCTGTGAGGTATGGTTTACAGGTAACAATGTGGATGTTGTGCTGAGGTGGCAACGCTTAGCCAACTGTGTGACTCTGGTGTGTTGTGTGAGTGATATGTGCTTTCAAAAAAGAATCATAAACTCTACAATTTACAAGTGCGGTAATGTTTACCACCCAAAGAAATTACCCAAGCTAGATTACAAGATTGTCCCTTTAAAGCAAATATGGCCAACAATACTAATCTAACAATCATAGAGTAAGATTTTAAAGAACACCCAGAGGCGAGTAGAGGATCAAACTCAAGCAAACTGTTTCATAGTTGGTACAAAATGCTTGATGTCACAGTACTTTTGGCATACTTCTCTAGTATAAAACTGATATAGGTTTAAGATGCTTGCTTTTTGCATGCGATAATTATTGACCCATTATAAATCCAGATATGTAGCGAGTTCCTCTTGGCAAAAAGGCTGTCCCATCCTCACCAGCTGGACAGACTATATCTCATTGACATTCTCTATTTCTCCTCTTTTTCCAGCACTCTCCCCTCTTAATTCTCTTTACTCGTTTGTCTCTGTTCTGAGTCTCGTTTCTTCTTCGTGCCGCCTTTCTCTCACTATTGCTTGCCTTCTCTATCAAGTCTGTCTGCCTAAAACTGTTTATGAATCACTGTTTTCCTTAATTTTTGCCCTCCCCTTTCTTTAGCTTCTGTTTTTCCTACTGCTTCTCCCTTACTCCACCCCTCATTTTCCCCTTCACTTTCGGTCTCTCTTCCTCACTCACCACAATTGAGCATGGCACCCTCACACATCAATCCTCCAAGGACTTTGTTTTTGAAGAAAGGGGCTAACTCAATGTGTTAGCCACTTTCTTCAAAAACAAAGTGGAAAACATATATAACTCATTGCACATGAGCCCCATGGTTGGCTCTGAAGTGGAGCAGGTCAATTCTGGCAGGACAGGCCAGCACTCCAGCCCAAACCAACCTGGCCCATCAACAGCCCCAGTACTAGACACCTTTCCGGTCCTAAGCAAAGAACAGGCAGGTGTGATCCCGAAGAACATCCAATCAGGTTCACCCCTAGATCCAGCCCCCCCTAACATTTTACTTCAGGGAGGGGATCCCTTCCTCTTCAAGATGACTGACCTTGTCTTGCTATCCCTGAGCACCGTGAGAGTTCCCAGGAAGTGGAAACACGCTATCATAAAGCCCCTGCTCAAGAAGCCTCATCTTGATCCCGGTACTTGGAAATTGCCACCCCATCTCACTGCTACACATTCTGAGTAAAGTAGTGGAGAAACAGGTCAACAGTATCGTTTCACAATTTCTTGAGGAGAATAATATCTTGCATTAGACTCAGATGGGTTTCCGTCCTGAACACAGCACTGAGTCTGCTCTCCTCTTGATCACCAAGAAATCCACCGCCATTCTGCTCCTTGACTTAAATCCGGCGTTTGATACAGTTGATCATAGGGTATCTTAATGCACAGATTAAGGAAGATTGGGATTAAGGACAAAGCCATCCAATGGTTTGCCTCCTTTCTAAGTAAAAAATAATTCCAGTGTATGGAATCTGCCACCCTCTCAGACACGTTCTCTGCTCCATACGGAGTGCATTCAGAAGTATTTTTCTTAAAGTGATGGTTTTCAAACATGAATTTAGAAACGTTCATGCTTCCCTCCCCCCCCCCCCCCATCCTGACAACAATGCCATTACCCCCAGGTCCCTCCTGTCCTCGTCCCCTTCATACTGACTAGTGAGATAACCTATCTCCTTGACAGAAAAAAGAAAAGCAGGAATGCTGGTACACCCCTTCCCCTCCCCACTGGGAGTACATAAGGGTACCTTACCCAGCATTCCCCCTGTTCTTTTGTCTGTCTTCTGACAGTACGAAGTGGACCAGGAGCCTGGAGGCATTGTCTGTAGAATTGTCGTGGTTCTTATACCACTTTTTTAATATATGGTTTGGTCCCCCCCCTGGGGCCCTGTGATTCCAGTGCTATTTATTGTATCTATCAATGCTTGTTTGAATTTTACCTCTAGCCTCATAAAGAGACTTGTGGGATTCTGTCTAGAATAAATACATATATTTTATATATATACCTGTGTGGACTACTCTTTCATTTGGTCATTCAAGAGGTTATCTATGGTGAAACAATAAGCTTAACACTCCTTCAAGACTTAGCCTGAAGGCTGCTCTCCACAGCTTCCACTAGGATAGCTTTCTTTAAAGGTTGTCTTTAACCTATCACCATAAGAGTCGAATGGGAGTGGTGCAAGGTGTTCCCTATAACTAGAGGACAGCATATGCCAGGCCAACTTCTCACATTGGAGGTTGATTTGAAGTTTGTCACTTTTAAAGTTGTTTTTTTGGTGGCTATTACTTCTGCGCGTCGCCTGGGGGAGCTGGGGGCTTTGATTCAGAATGTTCTGGGGGATGACGCTAACTTTGGTTTGGGGGTGCTTCAGGCTGTGTGCTCTTGATCCCCCTTTTTTTCTTTGCAACTGTGCTGTTTCCTAATAGATTACTGGGTTTGCTATGGCTCTGTGTCCTGGTGGTTTGTTGGGTGATGATGGCCGGTTGCTGCTTGGGTATTATCACTAGTCAGTATGAAGGGGACGAGGACAGGAGGGACCTGGGGGTAATGTCCTATTACTTACCGGTAATCTTCATTACTCCGGGTCCCGTTGTCCTCGAACCCTTCATACCATCCCTCCATCCCTCCCGGGCTTTCCGGCCCTCATCTGGGGCTTGGTGGTTCAGGAGGAATGCTGGGTAAGGTACCCTTATGTACTCCCAGTGGGGAGGGGGAGGGGTGTACTAGCATTCCTGCTTTTTTTTCTGTCAAGGAGATAGGTTATCTCACTAGTCAGTATGAAGGGGACAAGGACAACGGGACCCGGAGTAATGAAGATTACCGGTAAGTAATAGGACATTAGTGATTACATCCAAGCATAGGAAATGGTTTTGAACAGTATGCATCCTGAAATTGTGTATTTTGACTTCCTCTTATATGTGATAATGTAGAAAATGAAGTAAATTGAATTAAACATTTGCCTAGGGTCACACAAGTTGGTCACGTGGAGAAGCCAGGATTCATCCCATGTGTTCTGGTTTCACATTACGCAGTTGAGTTTAGCCACGACATATACATGCTTTGCTTCCAATATACTGACTTTACACCCCCTGCTGACCTCAGTACAGCCCTCGGTCACACCAAAGACCAAACTTTGTGGCCCCCAGGAAAATGTTTGTGAGTACCCATAGCATAGAGCATGAACAATGGGTAAGCCCATTTTAGCCATTGGCTAACTTCACTGTGTGCATCGTCATTGTGCTCTATCACAGTTGTTCCATTCAGTGGCAGGAATTGCTATGGCGATGTGTGGTTTTGAGACCTAAAAAGATTAGCTGTTAACCAATTTTGTTAATATATATATTGATGATTCTCCAGCACCTACCCCAACAAAATGTTTCACAAAAAAAGTGACAAAACAAAACATGCATTTACAAAGTCAAATGGCTGGTGGCCAACGCCAGACCTATTTGCTTTGCCAGTGGTTGTTATGTCTTGTACTTTGTTCCGGTTACAATTTCAATGTTCAAAGACACATGTTTCTTTATTGCACAATGATGGTGATTTGTGCTTTATGTAGCACTTGCTTTAGCAGATTTCTGCCATCCGTTTATTGATACTTGTTTCATAAATTCAAGAACATGATAGGCTGCGAATCCCCTGCTGATATTAATAATTGTGCCATATAGGGTAGACACAGATATCTGCAAAAGTCACTAGTGGACCATTTATCCATATTAGAACTTGCCAAACTTTGTGTTACATAGACCAACTCTTCTGAAATTCACAAATGTTGTGTTTTAGCAAATTCTGCAAAATTTCTTGGCATTTCATGAGTACAAATTTGTTTTTAATTTGTGCCCACAGGACACTGGTCTGAGCATAAAATGTCTTACAGGGAGAGCAAAACCACAGAAGAGGTATATTTTTCTTCCAACTAACCTCCTACTGGTTTCTCGTGGGGCTCTTGTACACAAGGCATGCCCTCACGTCCAATTTTTACTCAGGATTCAGGCTATCTATATGCCAAAGGGCCACCTATATGCACACATTACTTGCATTTTGAAAAGAAATGCGATTGTGGGCACTCCTAACCATTATGTAACATCATACTATGACTATTATATACAACCCAATGCCACAATGTAAAATATATGTTGTACAGTTCAAGTCAAAATAGTGCTGCAAGTTATGATTCTCCTTCTCCTTGCATTACTAAAAAACACATACAGACTACTATGAAGATTTTTTTCCTAATGTGACAGGCACTGTTCTTTGTCTTTGGAAAGCAAACCTCTTTCCAGAATATCATCATAGCCCGCTTTGCCATGTCGTGTCATATCATGCCATGTCATACTGTTAGTAACTTCCCTTTTCTGCTTTTGTTTTAATGGGCGCATGCAAGGCACGAAACACAGGTCAGACCCTGGATGGCTATTCCTGCTGTTTGTTCTAAATTTGTGGTCTCTTCTATTTTAAACCAAGACGCCAGGACACATTATGTAGCCCACTTGGCTGTTTATTATTAAGAAAGTGAAAGCATGTGAAGCAATGTACAAAAAAAAATTAACTAAACGGAGGCCAGTCAAGTTATAAATAGCTCTCCGTCTTCAAGCAAGATGAGTGATCTTTGGTCCGTCTGCTGAAGTCCAGTTGGCCCCTCTTACGGCAGCTGACGGGGGCTGGAGCCCTTTCAACCCAATGGGTGTTGCGCCCCTGTACATATTGCGATATGCCTGGTTCCTTCCAATTGAGTGCATCAATCATGCACTGCTGTCACATGATGCAGACGCCTACATAGGTCTCATAAAATACCTTACACATTTTCAAAGCTTTTAAAATGCTGCTATGACTCACAAGGTGAACTGGTATTTCATTATTTTGACAGTCATACTAGCATGTCCCTCTTCGGCAATGAAACTGTTCTTTTTTAAAGTACCTCGCATTTGGTTGTATGGGGAGTATAATGCAAAAGAAGCCTGTCATGGGCACATCAGGCGCTGGAATGCTATAGAGAGGGAAAAGCCTTCATGCCTCCCTCTAAATATTAAACATAGTAGTTTTTTAAGAGGCACACACAATAGAAGATAAATACATACACATTTTTATCACTGCTTCTAAGTCTAAACTGCACAATTAAAGACACAACATAGTATTTTCCCCTCTAAAAACAAGGAAAAAATGGGCCTTTGGATTTACTTCTAACAAACACAATGAAATGAAAATGCACTGAGGGCTAGTCACATTACTTCTGTTCCCTCATCACCATTAAAACAATGACGGAAACTTTGCATTTTGAGCACAGTAAAAAGAAAGGCCCTGCAAAAAGCTGTCTGCAAAGTTTAGACAGGACAACCTGCAGCGTTCTCAGGACAGGAGCGAAGAGAGCCCTGGATTAGCAGCACAAAGGTTTCCAAGCCGCCCACCCGACGAGGTGTTCACATATGTAAATGACCCCTTTGTTTTTCACCTCCGTGGCTGGAAGCGGAGGTCAAAGTCAAAGGGTGAGGCCAGCACTATAGGAACACCTCCCCCTTCCCCCAGCCGGGAAACACATTGGCGGCTGCAACTTCTACATTTGAAAGGCGAAGAGCTGAGAGCCGAAAGCAATGTTTAGTGTAATGCAAGCAGGGTGCTAGTAAGGAAATCACTAATGTTACTTTGCACAAAAAAAGCCTTTATTTTTTTGTCACTGTACACCAATGAGACTCCAAAAAATAGTAAATGCCTATTATTTAATAGTGTAATGTGTTACATACCAACCGACAAACCAACCCATGAACGTGATTTACAAGTTTCAATGTTATTAATTGTATCTGTCATTTCTAAAAATATACAAAACAACATGACTAATTAACCCTAATATAGTTTCCAGAATATAGGCCACAAATGTCCATAGGAAAAAACTAAAGTACAAACTAGGAAATAATTTTAAAAGTGCTTATTCGATTTAAAATATGCCATTCAACAGGATACATCAAATGGTGTGAAAAGGAAAAATAAAGATGAATGAAACCTCTTTCTGTGACATTTTGTCCGATGCAATAGTACTTAAGTGACCTCATGCACATATTGTTCCCGTTTTAGCACTAGAATTGATAAGTAAAAATGTTGCTCATTTCTCCCATTAGCACTGAAAACTACAATCAGGTTTTACTGGGTTGTTTCTGTTTCTGCTAATTCATGAACAATTACTAATATCGTGTGCATAGTGGATATTAGTGCTGTTTATGTGTATTATTACCTATTTCGTTGCAAAGAAACATTAAACAGCTGTAAATAAAAAACAAGCACTGGCAAATCCAATTGGCCCCTCTTTTTTTTTTTTAAACAACCTCTTGAGGTGCCCCTGTGCATCATTTTGTAGTCACATGCATCACACATGCCTGCCTACAAAATGGTGCAGGCTTTTAAAATTATTTATGGTTAGCGATCCAAGTCAGATCAGTAACTAAAAAGAAAGATGCCAGGGAGGAGCTCCAAACCAAAACAGGGATGAGAGTGGACTGGGAAGCAAAATGGGGGATGCTGGTCATGCGAAAGCAACATGGGGGACAGAAAGAACACTGGAGGGGCAGAAGAGCACAAGTGCAGACAAACCAGCATGGAGCGAGCACAGAAGCACGGGGAAGCACATGACAAGACAGAGCAACACGGAGGTGTGGGAAGCAACAAGGGGAATGAAACAACATGGGAGGGGTAGACAAGCACATGAATCATATGGTGGAACAGGAGCTCCTAGACAGTCACAAATGGATCTATGATATGCAGCCACATCTTCCCTTGTCTTTGTTTGTCATCAGGATTTTGTATTTACAGTGGAAGAAGTTGGCCATATCTGAGGTGGAGGAGTAACTGAACCAGGCATTGGTGATGACTGAAAGACAGATGTGTTAATGGAGGTCACAGGTAGTCTTAACTGCTCCATAGAGCATCAATAAAAACACACGGTAAGGCATTAGATGGGAAAGGTGATGATACTTAGTCATCAGGGAAGTAAAGAGAAGGAGGAACATGAAGTGGAGGCACAGTAGCAGGGTGGTAGGATAATACATCACATGTTTGTGAACAGGTGGGCTGGAGAACCTGGTTATGGAAAGGTCACTTGAGAGTGCTTTGATGTTGTTAAAAAAATTATTATTAAGCCATTATCATGCCATTGTAATAGATGTTGATGGTGGTTGTTGAATTATGAGATTTAGCGGAAGGTATAAGCTTCTGCTCATCAGCATGGGGTGGGGGGCAGATCATATGGAAAGACCTTATTGTTCCAAGCATTGGTGTCACAGGAGGTTGGTTGTGATAATCTCATTTTAGGGCCTGATTATGAGTTACACACAGTGCTTAATTTGAGCTGATGGTTGCCAGCGGGAGGGTTTGCAGGGTGTCACAAATTTCCTGGGAATGGGTGTTGACGATTTCTGTGGCTGAGGGGTTGAAGAACTCTCTGACTATGTTAAAGAATCCTTTGCAGGGGTTTGGGCTTTAGTGCGGTCTGCCAGGGAGTTGTTATTCATCTCCTTCAGGAGCTGGTGGTAGTGGTTGAAGGCTGTCTTGAAGGTGGCTCTGTCTGTGGAATCCTTGCTAGTGCGCCATTTCCTTTCTAGTTGCTTGTAGTTGCGTTTCATGGTCCTTAGTTCCATGGTGTACCAACTTTTCTTTTTGGTGGATCTTTTGCATTTGCTGGGCTTGGTGGGGGCGACTCTGTCGGTGCAGTCAGTGATTCAGACAAAGCCGTTCTTGACAGCCTGTTCTAGGTTTGATGCAGTATCAGGGTGGGAAGTGTTGAGGGCATCGGTTCACTGCCTGTCTGACACTTTGACCCAGCTGTGGAGGGGGAAACTGGGAGGCTTGGTGAAAGTAATGGGAGGGTCTTCTGATGACGAAGTGGATAATGGTGTGGTCTGTCTAGGTGAGCTTGTGACATGACTGTGCTTGACTTTGTCACTGGTCGTGAAAATGGGGTCATGCATGTGTCCTGTGTTGTGAGTGTGGCTGGTAACTAGTTGGGTGAGGCTGATATTGTTCATGCTTTTGAGGAGGATGGCAGTGTTGAGGTGGGAATGTAGGACTCTGAGGAAGAAGTAGCTCCTACATTACTTTACAACACTTTACACTACGCTGCTCTACGACACTATTCTACACCTCTCCACTCTACATCACTCCATTTTATGACACTCTATTCCACTCCACTCTTTGCCACTCCACTGTAATCCACTTTACTCCACTCTATGCCATTCTACGCTACACCACTTCATGCCACTCCACTCTATGGCACTGTACTCCATGCTACGACACTCCACTTTACTCAAATGCACTCCATGACGTTTTACTCACTGTAGGACACTTTAATCAACTTAATGTTATGCCACTCCATTCTATGACATTTCACGACACACCACTCTGTTCCACTCTACTCTTCCCACTCCACTCCACTTCACTCTAGTCCACTTCATTCTATCCCACTCCATGGCACTCCATGATACTTCACTCAATGACACTCCACTCAACGACAGTAAATGCCACAACACTCTATGCCCCTCCACTGTACTCCCCCCTACTCTACGTCACTCCACTGTATGACACTCTGATCCAGAACACTCAACACCCCTCTATGCTAATCTATGCTACTTAACTCTAGGTCACTCAATTCCACTCTACACCACCCCACCCTATGACACGCTACACTACAACACTTTGTCACTCTACGTGACTCCACTCTATGCCAATTCACTCCAATCTATTCAATTCAAAGCTGATTTACTCAACTCTGTGCCCCTCCACTCTACGCCCCCCACTCTGCAACCCTCTACTCTGCAACCCTCCACTCCGCAACCCTCCATTCTATGATGCTCCACTCCATTACTTTCCACGCCTCTCTAATCCCCCTCAGCTCTAAACCCAGTCACACTATAGCCCTCCACTTTGCACCCTTTTACTCTATGCCCCTTTATGAGACTCCCCTCTGACACTCTATGCTCCTCCACTCTATGTGATTTTACTTTACTCCACTGTACATCCCTCCACTCTGTAGTCCTGCAATCATTGCTACTCTACACCACTGTACTCTACAACACTTTACTCCCCTCCACTCCACACCACTCCACTCTGCTTCAATCTATACCGCTCTACTCCTTTCTATACCACTCTCCACAACACTATTCCACTCTACTGCACTCTACACTACAACACTACATGACACTCCACTCTACTGCAATCTACCCTACTCCAAGACACTCCACTCCACTTTCCACTACTCCACGACACTCCACTGCACTCCACACTACTCCACGACACTCCACTCTACACTACTCCATGATACTCCACTCCACTGCACTCTACACTACTCCACTCCATGACACTCTACTGCACTCTACACTACTGCACTCCATGGCACTCTACTGCACCCTACACTACTGCACTCCACAAAACTCTACTAACCTCTACACTACTCCACGGCACTCAACTCTACACTACTCTTCTCCACAACACTCCACGACACTCTACACTACTCCACGACACTCTACTGCACTCTACACTACTGCACTCCACGACACTCTACTGCACCGTACACTACTGCACTCCACAACAGTCTACTAACCTCTACACTACTTCATTCC
Organism: Triturus cristatus; assembly: GCF_964204655.1. Taxonomy (NCBI): domain Eukaryota; kingdom Metazoa; phylum Chordata; class Amphibia; order Caudata; family Salamandridae; genus Triturus; species Triturus cristatus. The sequence continues at coordinate 1,091,770,677 of NC_140581.1, forward strand.
ACGACACTCCACTCTACACTACTCCACGGCACTCCACTCTACACTACTCTCATCCACGACACTCCATGACACTCTACACTACTCCACAACACTCCACTCTACAACACTCCACTCTACACTACTCCACTCTACACTACTCCACTCCACTCCACACTACTCCACTCCACTCCATGACACTCAACTCTATGTGATTTTACTTTACTCCACTCTACATCCCTCCACTCTGTAGTCCTGCAATCATTGCTACTCTACACCACTGTACTCTACAACACTTTACTACCCTCCACGCCCCACCACTCCACTCTACTTCAATCTATACCGCTTGTTGGACCCGGCCCTTCTGGCAGGTTCACCCCGAAACTTTTTGCTTTTTATGGGTGACTTGGTTTAGTGATTTTATTGACTTCGGCGCACTTTTACCGCTGTGTCCCAGGGTAAAGTGCGTGCGTGTTGTGAGGTTGGCCTGCCCTCCCATAGGAATGCATGGGGGAATGTATGTGTCCCGGTAGTTCCTGATGCGTGGGGTGTGCAGGCCCGTGTTTGGTATGTGCGGACTCGTGTGAGTGAATGCTGCGCGTTGATGTGTGCGGCGTGCATGTACCTGGTGTGGAAGTGCCACTTCTAGAAGTGGGCACTTCAGTGTGCAGTCTGAAATGTGTGGCTTGTCTGGCGATTGGCTGGTGAGGTCAGGTGACGGACTAGGGAATTCCCCAGAGTCAGGAGGAGTCACCCAGTGGTGAATGGGGAGTTAGCATGTTGATGGCTGGGGAGGAGTGTACCTGGGTCCTGAATAGGACAGGGCTTCCCCCACACAATGCTGGTGCCGGCCCCTGTGGTGCGTCTAATGACCCTAGCCCTGCCAGTGAATAGGGAGAGGGGCTGAGCAAAACAAAGTGCTCAGGAACCTGTTGGAACTGGTTCGCCCCTTCCCTGCACCTTAGACAAAGCCTTGTACTGTATAAAAAGGGGCTGTGTCCCCTTACATGTTGTTCTCTTGCAGGATCCACTTGAGGGGGGGCCTGCTGCTGCTGGGCGCCAGGAGAGACCGCCACTGGGGACTGCCTCCCTGCTGGAGGGCCCTGTGAGCTGGCTCTGGGCCCAGCCTTTGCCCCCTGCTCTCTGAAGGACCTCTTTGTTGCTGAACCCTGCTTGCAGCGCCTGGGAGCGCTTTTTGGACTTCCTAGCGCTGGGCGCGCTGTTTTGCTGGACCTTCCTTTGTTTATAGCGCTGGGAGCGCTGGTTTACTTTATAGCGCTGTGAGCGCTTGGGATCCGATAGCGGGTGCCCACTCCGCGATCCGGACGGTGTCTGCCAAGTTCGGCGGGTGCCCACCCCGCCGTTGTGCTCGCTGGCGAGGGAGCCTACCCCTCTCATTTGCCAAGGAATTCACCGCCGCGGCCGGGCTTCAGCCGGAAGTCAGGCAGGCCTGGGGGCGGGTCCCGAGACGGAAGCAGGAAGCGGACGGGAGCCTACCCCGCGCTCCTGTGCAGTGAAGATCCAGGCGGGAGCCTACCCCGCGCTGGACCCGAGCGAGGAGAAGTGCGGCCGGAGCTGGTGCGGAGGGGGCGCGAGGCACATTGTCGGTGCCTGCCCCTCCGCGTTGCAAGGAAGCCTCGGCGTCCGCCGGGAGGAGAGACAACGCGGGAGTCCCCGAGCAGCCCGGTGAGTGTGTAGCAGGGCTGGGGGACTCCGCGCATGCGCTGGGGGTGCGGGGGCCGTGTCAGAGCCCCGTGAAGGCTCCAACGTTGCCTGGCCGAGTAGTGGCCACCGGAGCGGCCCCAGAAGGCAGTGGGCTGCTCCAGCGTGAAGGGCACCATTCTTTCCGAGCCCCGTGAGGCTCCAACGACGGGGGCATTTCTTGTTTAGAGCCTGCGAGGCTCTTGGGGGCATTTCCGGCTGTCTTGGGCCCACGAGGCTCCAACGAAGGGGAGCATGATTGTTTAGGGCCTGCGAGGCTCCAGGGGGGCATTGTGTGCAGCCAGAGCCCAGAGGAGGCTCCCACAAAAGCCATATTTGTTTTCCCAGGCACGGAGGTGCCCACGCTTGCTTTCTCCAGCTGCCCAGCACTTAGTGGGCAGCTGCAACGTTTAGGTGGTGGCCTCTGTGTTCTAGCTTGCGCAGCTTGCGCAGCCGGGCCCTGAATATTCTGGACACAGAGCGTCCTAGCCTGGACAAGGCCAGTTGGCCTAGGGACTGCCACAGGTGGTGGCATATGAGTTCTTGCGCAATTGTTTCCTACTTACACCTCTGAATGTTTTGTGCATCATGTGTTTCCTTTGCTCTGCACCTCTGAATGTTTTGTGCATCATGTGTTTCCTTTGCTCTGCACCTCTGAATGTTTTCCTGCATCATGTGTAACGTTCTATTACCCCTACAGGTATTGTGATACGTAGGTGGTTGTTGCTTTCTCCTAGTACAGGTGGTGCTAGTGAGGTTCTAGTTCCCTGCGTGACAGTCTCCTAAGATAGTTAGGGTTACGTAGGAGGTACTTCCCCGATACCAGTGAGTACTGGTTGTGTGCTATACAGTTTATTTTTTGTGCTACAGTGATTTTATATATTTATGTGCTAACTATCCAAAAGTGCTATTCCCTGACAGTGGTCCAGTTGGCCCTGTCTTGTACATAATCCCTTGTAAATTCTGCCCGTGCCTGTTGGCACATTGTAAAGTGTGTGTTCTTATCTAATGTGTTGTGTATAATACAAAGGTTATTTTTGTAGAATACCTTGTGTGGAGTTTCCTTTGTGGTGGGCCTTGGGTGTTGTTGCTGGGTGCGCGCGCAAACGCTTTACACATCGCCTCACACGTCCAATTTTTACTCAGGATTCAGGCTATCTATATGCCAAAGGGCCACCTATATGCACACATTACTTGCATTTTGAAAAGAAATGCGATTGTGGGCACTCCTAACCATTATGTAACATCATACTATGACTATTATATACAACCCAATGCCACAATGTAAAATATATGTTGTACAGTTCAAGTCAAAATAGTGCTGCAAGTTATGATTCTCCTTCTCCTTGCATTACTAAAAAACACATACAGACTACTATGAAGATTTTTTTCCTAATGTGACAGGCACTGTTCTTTGTCTTTGGAAAGCAAACCTCTTTCCAGAATATCATCATAGCCCGCTTTGCCATGTCGTGTCATATCATGCCATGTCATACTGTTAGTAACTTCCCTTTTCTGCTTTTGTTTTAATGGGCGCATGCAAGGCACGAAACACAGGTCAGACCCTGGATGGCTATTCCTGCTGTTTGTTCTAAATTTGTGGTCTCTTCTATTTTAAACCAAGACGCCAGGACACATTATGTAGCCCACTTGGCTGTTTATTATTAAGAAAGTGAAAGCATGTGAAGCAATGTACAAAAAAAAATTAACTGTGCAGTGAAGATCCAGGCGGGAGCCTACCCCGCGCTGGACCCGAGCGAGGAGAAGTGCGGCCGGAGCTGGTGCGGAGGGGGCGCGAGGCACATTGTCGGTGCCTGCCCCTCCGCGTTGCAAGGAAGCCTCGGCGTCCGCCGGGAGGAGAGACAACGCGGGAGTCCCCGAGCAGCCCGGTGAGTGTGTAGCAGGGCTGGGGGACTCCGCGCATGCGCTGGGGGTGCGGGGGCCGTGTCAGAGCCCCGTGAAGGCTCCAACGTTGCCTGGCCGAGTAGTGGCCACCGGAGCGGCCCCAGAAGGCAGTGGGCTGCTCCAGCGTGAAGGGCACCATTCTTTCCGAGCCCCGTGAGGCTCCAACGACGGGGGCATTTCTTGTTTAGAGCCTGCGAGGCTCTTGGGGGCATTTCCGGCTGTCTTGGGCCCACGAGGCTCCAACGAAGGGGAGCATGATTGTTTAGGGCCTGCGAGGCTCCAGGGGGGCATTGTGTGCAGCCAGAGCCCAGAGGAGGCTCCCACAAAAGCCATATTTGTTTTCCCAGGCACGGAGGTGCCCACGCTTGCTTTCTCCAGCTGCCCAGCACTTAGTGGGCAGCTGCAACGTTTAGGTGGTGGCCTCTGTGTTCTAGCTTGCGCAGCTTGCGCAGCCGGGCCCTGAATATTCTGGACACAGAGCGTCCTAGCCTGGACAAGGCCAGTTGGCCTAGGGACTGCCACAGGTGGTGGCATATGAGTTCTTGCGCAATTGTTTCCTACTTACACCTCTGAATGTTTTGTGCATCATGTGTTTCCTTTGCTCTGCACCTCTGAATGTTTTGTGCATCATGTGTTTCCTTTGCTCTGCACCTCTGAATGTTTTCCTGCATCATGTGTAACGTTCTATTACCCCTACAGGTATTGTGATACGTAGGTGGTTGTTGCTTTCTCCTAGTACAGGTGGTGCTAGTGAGGTTCTAGTTCCCTGCGTGACAGTCTCCTAAGATAGTTAGGGTTACGTAGGAGGTACTTCCCCGATACCAGTGAGTACTGGTTGTGTGCTATACAGTTTATTTTTTGTGCTACAGTGATTTTATATATTTATGTGCTAACTATCCAAAAGTGCTATTCCCTGACAGTGGTCCAGTTGGCCCTGTCTTGTACATAATCCCTTGTAAATTCTGCCCGTGCCTGTTGGCACATTGTAAAGTGTGTGTTCTTATCTAATGTGTTGTGTATAATACAAAGGTTATTTTTGTAGAATACCTTGTGTGGAGTTTCCTTTGTGGTGGGCCTTGGGTGTTGTTGCTGGGTGCGCGCGCAAACGCTTTACACATCGCCTCAGAGATAAGCCTGACTGCTCGTGCCAAGCTACCAAGGGGGTGAGCAGGGGTTATCTTTGGCGTGTAACTCCCCAGCCCTGACTAGACTGGTGGTTTCTGCCTGACTTTGGCGCAAGCCTTAGCCAACCGGAAATCGCCAGGTCTAACACCGCTCTACTCCTTTCTATACCACTCTACTGCACTCTACACTACAACACTACATGACACTCCACTCCACTCTACTGCACTCTACCCTACTCCAAGACACTCCACTTTCCACTACTCCACGACACTCCACTCTACACTACTCCACGACACTCCACTCTACACTACTCCATGAGACTCCACTCTACACTACTTTATGATTCTCCACTCCACTCTACTGCACTCTACACTACTCCACTCAATGACACTCTACTGCACTCTACACTACTGCACTCCACGACACTCTACTGCACACTACACTACTGCACTCCACAACACTCTACTAACCTCTACACTACTGCATGGCACCCCACTCTACACTACTCTCCTCCACGACACTCTACAGTACTCCATGACACTCTACTGCACTCTACACCACTGCACTCCACGACACTCGACTGCACCCTACACTACTGCACTCCACAACACTCTACTAACCTCTACACTACTCCATTCCACGACACTCCACTCTACACTACTCCACAACACTCCACTCTACACTACTCCACGACACTCCACTCTACACTACTCCACTCCACTCTACACTACTCCACTCCACTCCACTCCACACTACTCCACTCAATGACACTCAACTCTACACTACTCCACGACACTCCACTCCACTCTACTCTACTCCACTCCACTCTGTATATAAGGAATAGTGGCAAGGTGTGGTCGATGCTTCAGGCAGTAACACTGGACACAAAGGAGGGCCCTCTGACTGTTGCACTTAATTTTGCGAGGCCTCACTTGGCCGTGGGAATTCCCCCCTTTGTGTCCAGTGTTACTGCCTGGAGCATCAACCACACCGTGCCACTATTCCTTATCTACAGAATCCAGCCCTACATTCAGAGGCCAGAATTGGCTCTACTACCTTGCCAAGCAGTGCCTGACCACGGTGTTCTGGAGCACGTTCTTGCAATTCAATAGTTCCTTAATTAAGGACTCGTGCCTCTATTTAGGCGCTAGGCCGGACCAGGCCCCTTTTACACTTTACACTGCACCCAATATTTGTTTATTGCAGCCATACATCAGTATTGTGAGGGTACTCGCCCGATTGAGCCCTGATGAAGTTCTCCATGAGAGAGCCAAACGTGTTGGCTAAGTTCAATGTTTCAATATCATAAGGAAATTAAGAATTGAAAATAAAGACTGTTTTTGAAAATCCACTATCAATCTCTAGACTTCATTATCCAGCGCACGCCCACCTTTTGCATTAATGAAAAATCTGACTGGGAACAGCAAGAGTGGTATGTTTTTAGCTATGAAAGTCTATTTCTGTATGGAATAGCACGTCTTACTTTTGGAACCAGCGATTTTTGTACACAAACCAAATAAGAAATGCAGAACCGGGTTTGAAGATCCTCTAAACCTTATATTATTTAAATTGATTGGCTTATCATTTAACAAACGTAGCCCTTCATCCATTGCCCTCAAGTGACCCTCATTTAGGGGTGAAAAATAATCATTCTTTTTCATGGCTGGACTGGCTATCGGGCGTTTTGGTGCTGGGGGCTGATTTCGTTGATGGCGACCTGTGCGTGCATTAAACCATTTGTTTTGCTTTGTTTATTTAGAAGCACACGCAGGTCCCCATCAACAAAATCAGCCCCCACCGCAGTGTAATCAGCTCCCAGCTTGGCAGCACACCAAAACGCCCGGTAGCCAGTCCGGCCCTGTTCTTTTTACTTGAAAAAATGACTGCATCATCACTAAACAATCATCTCAGAAATGCATTTGATATAATATCCAGGCCCAGATTTACTAAAATATTGTCTCGGTTGCATCACTTATTTGGCGCAGTTGAGATGCAAAATCCATTGTGGACTTAAAAAGCTATGAAAATCCTGATATGCGTTGCCTTGTTAAAAGCAAGTAAGGCAAGGCAGCACATAGAACACCCCTTTGTAAATGGCAGATGAACACGACTAATAGAAACCTACATACATACTTAGAAATCCTGGACAAGCTATTTAGAATGATTGACACTGCTAAGTTTGTCTCCTCCCAAATTCAGACCGGCACACACAATTAACGATCTTCTTGCTCCTCATAAGACAGCTTTGTCTGCCTCTTCTCTTTCCGCACCACACTTTGCAACCAGCTTCTCATTAAAAATCACCCTCCGATAAACCCTAGCCTCACTACTAACTTCTCCTCATTCCACACTTGGCAACTTTGCGTGTAAATCCATTGGACCGTCCTCCGATACTCAAATCTAGTAACTTTTTGCGAGCTTTTTACCCTTCAAATCCACAACCATTAAACTTCCTGTTCTAACCACTAAAGTACTACTGTGTCTGGCATCCCTGTTTCGCACTCTCTCCTATTTGGTACCTACCCCTCATACTTTAAAACTGTGTTGGAGATACCTTTATAAAAAACAGCAAACCCGCATCCCAATCCAATGTTTCTACTGCCCTCCTTTTCCCAAAAATTAAATGTCTCGCCTTCAATCACGTTCAAGTCTTACATCCTGCTCCATGAGTTCCAGTCGGGATTGTGAGCCCTCCACTCCGCTGAAATTTCCCTCATTCACATAGCTAACTTCCTAAAATCAGCCTATTGCTACTTTATCTGAGCTATCACACTCACCACATTTGACACCATTAACCACCTACCTTACTTGAACTACTAAGGCCCATAACATTATAGGCTCGACATTGAACTGGTTTTTCCACCTCTTTGGGTGGTATGTCTGTGCAGACTGGCAATCCAACAAATCATCTCACCCCCAACTACCAGCTGGTGTCCACCAAGGTTCTGACTTTGGTCCTCTCCTTTTGTTGCTTTACACCACCTCCCTTAGTGATGTGATCTACTTGTTTGTGTTTGCTAAGAAATGTATGCAGCCAAAACCAAATTTCCCCAACTTTTTCACCCCTTCTGAAGCCTCAGATATTAGACTGCCTTGAAGCAAGACATTTTCTGCATAAACCAGTCTTATGTAGGCAAACGATGGGAAATTGCGTACGTTGAAAAATGTGTTGCTAGTGTCTTTACATTTATACCCATGCCTACTACTGAAAGTGAGGTCAGGAAAGCCTAGGATAGATGTCCCCAGGCACATAATTATTGAAAGTAACCCAGGAAACTACTGCTCCTGGCACAAGGATAAGCGGAGCATTATCAGGTGCCTTGCAAGTATCCAACGTGCCACTCGGTTGAGACCCTCTGCTGGTCATTCTCCCAGGAGCACAGCAGCACATTAGAGATGAATGCTGAGAGAGAAATCGGAGTCTCATATTTTCTTTCTGAAAGGAATATGTCACTAAATATTGTTAATTTCTTATTTTACAAAACTGTACACCTTGTATCAAGAAACAATTCAATGAACATAAAATATTCGGAATATATCGGTTCCTCTGAAAATAGAAATATCACATTTTCAAGTTTACATTGATGTGTTTTTACTAAGTATGTAAAGATTATAGGATGTAACATAGAAAGCTTTTTTCTCGGTTTTTCATCTGAAGGAAGTGAAGCATATACTTTAAGGGGCATCCAAGAGCTGTGTTCTAGGCAGCTTCTGGCATTTTCCTATTATAGTACATACACCATAGCTGAAACCAGATTTTGATGTGAGGGATAAATTGAAGGATAGCTGTCCGGTGTGAGAATTAGATTTTTGATGCTTGTAAATCTGAAATATAGCTGTGTTCCATGAAATACAAGCACTCAAAGCTATATGTAACAAGAAGGGAATCACTCTGTTCCTATGTCTGAGCCTGTAATTTGTACTCTGTAATACCTGAGCCTGTATGAATATTTGTCACCTGAGATGTGGTTGAGACAAGAGTCAATTGATCTTTGTACCCTTTGGATTACTTTGACTTTGTAAGGCCTCTGAAAAGTGCATATGTGGGGTAGTGGTTTAGGATGGGATTAGTATGTGCCTGGGGCCCTCACATGGTACTTTCTAGTGTGTGCCCTAAGGATTTGTTATGTGTCTGGAATACATGTGGCATGGTCACTCAGGTACATCAGTGAATTGTAGAAGTTTTCAAACTTTGATTTGCCTTGTTATATGCAATACATAATCAGCACAAGTTTCAAAAGAATTCCTCGCCTGCATCGACCATTTATAATAGCACTTATTGATCTTACTCTGCTAATAATGCCTAAAAACAAGTGTGTCCTTGTGTAAAGTAACTAATGCTCATGTAAAGCGCTCTAGTACCTTCGGGTTAAGTTTGCGCTCCATACTCACTGACTCCCCTAAGAGAACGTGTGCCGATAACTTTTGAATACTTTAATGCGGTCATGTGAAAACAGAGAAATACCCACTAGGATGATGCTCCGTTTATTCTGTTCAGAAGCAGAACACAGCTGAAGAGTGTAAGGGGTCAAGGAGGTGATCGTCTCCACACAGTCAAAGGTGATGGTGTTCCCTTCAACCTGAGGCCGTGGGAGGAGGGGATGGCAGCCTATTCATTTTGAGTTGAGTAATTAAGGCACCTTGAGCGAGCTGCTCCTAAGCTTTCACATGCAAATTGACCTTGGCCTCGCAGGGTGTTTTTAACTTCCCAGGCTGGTTTCACTTCATTCCTGAGAATGGACCAGGAGGGTGGAGTGTTAGACGATTTTCACTTTATATGCAGAAACCCAATTCGAAATAAGGCTTGGATATTCCTACTGAAGCTTTAATGAAATGAGAAAGACCGTCTTATGTGTTCCCGAAATTGCACTTTTAAACGCTGTTTAAACTGTACTAACACAAAACAAAAGAAAAACGCTTTCAGCTTTTTAATGCTTTTACAGCTACAAATGAAAATGTGCTTTAATCACATTTTAGACTGCTTCTCATTTCACTTGGGCTGAGCATTCAGACACGGAATGAAATAAACGGCAGCTTAGTTTGCCGAACATTTTGGCGCAGCAAATACATGGGTAATGTAACCATCCGAAACTCCTCAAACTTTCAATTGATATAAATAAGAAATAATGCAATGTGACCCACATGCTTCTATTTTTTTGTGGTTTATAAACATATTTATTTCTATCAGACTTTCATATTAAATAGTGAATCGGTTAAGTGTCGGAAGTGTACAAAATTAGAATCCAATTAATTGTTCATATCAATGCTTTTCAAAGAAAATAGCCACCAAACAAAATAAAAGTGGAATGTAAGTAGTTTCATTTGCTTCTAAAAAAAGGAAAAAAGGTTACATACAATTAAAAAGGTCATTGCATTCAGGCATTATGGTTTCTGATCGGTATGCTTCTTTAAAATCACTATCCTCTGTGTTGCTAGATAGGATACAATTACTGCAGTGTGTTTAATATGCTAAGTGTGTTTAAGGCTGCAGTGCCACCTCCTGTCTACAGGGGCAGAGCTGAGCAAAAAAATAAACACACTTGGTGAAACACAGGTCCCCACAAGGCAGTTTTTTAAAAAGTTGTAAAAATTGGCACAGATGCTTTTGAAGTCATTTCCAATCATTTAGAAGACTTTACCTTGTGGGGACTTGGGTTCAAGTCCCCACAGTGCAATCAAGTCCCCACAGCGTGAGTGTGTTATCATACTCAAGTCCCCACAAGGATAGTAACACAAACCCACACACACACACACACACACACACACACACACACACACACACAAAGGACCTCACACTAGCATATTGTGCCCCCAGACAGACTGAGACCAGGTTAAGGAGGTACAGAATTTCAGACATCTCTATAGGTGAAAACTCCAGAAGCTTCTTCCACTGCAAAAGGGGCACCAGATCTAAAAATGGAACCCTCTGACCCGCTATTCAGATCACTTCTGAATCTGTGGAAGACTCAGAAGGAGGATTACTCTGCTGCTAAAATGACTGTTCTGCTGCCATACTGCTTATTTTCCTGCTTGCCTGCTGCTGAGTAAGAAGGAGTGGACATGCACTTTGAGCCCAGGAACACCAGAGTGACTCCAAGGGCTAGTTGGTTGGCTCCTGAAGAGAGCCTCGTGGACAGAAAAGGCTCCAACAATCTTGAACCCTGCACCTGGACTCTTCCTTCTTTGAGTCCTAACCCTCAAGCAAGTGGTGCCTCCCAGTCCTGGACCAATGGAAGTTGGGATAAAGGTGCTCTGCCAGCCCAGCTGTGGTCCTCTACCAGAAGCGGCACAGCATGACGGAACCCAACGCACCATTCGCACCTCCTCATTGGAACATGCACGGCGTGAACTCAACTCGACATGGACCTTGCATCGCAGCACTTCAAACTCCTCATCAGAATGATCACAGCATAACTCAACTATGCGTAGACCAGTATTGCATCCCTTACAGCTACTCATGGGACCTCCACATTTTTCCTTGGAACTGCCGCTGCACAGCTCAATGCCCCACACCAAGGACATAAGAGTAGGCCTGGGTGTAAAATTCCACCCCGCTTGTGGAATTTGGGAACTCTGCGATCTGTGGAGAATGTGGAGCTCCCAATAAATTCTACATGTCAGCTGCCTGCGAGCACCAGCGACATTTGCCAGCCGTCTGCGAGCGTTACCAAGACTTGGTGACTGCCCGTGAGCGCTTGCAAGACTTGCTGGCTGTAAGTCCAGCTTTAGGCCATGCCTGCAACATCCGGTGTCTTGTTTTGTGAAGACAGCAAGTGTGAGAGAGCGCCAGTGACTGAGGCTGCATTTGGCTGCAACCTCGCGCGGATTTTGTCCTCTAGTGCCGTTTGTATGCGATTTAGAGTGCAAGAACTTGTGTTGCGTTGCAGAGCGTCAAAAAAATAGCACAAACGTGTGCGTTGAGCAGCTCTGCCTGCTTGCGGAATTCCCTGGAACCTCGCAGAGCTTTTGGGCCACTCCATGGAATAATACATTCAAGTACTAGTACTTGTTCCAATGTGCACTATTGCAAATACAAATGCTTACACTCCTATGCTCTTTTTTCACAAAATGATTTGTATTTAATTGAGATGTTTTCACCTCCAATCTTCATAAAACATACACAAATACACAGATTTTTTAACTTCAAAATGTACAGTGATACATCTGTTTATTCTGCTCACATCACAGAATTATGCCTTTAAGTTTTTTATACATGTATTCTTTTCTTCCCTATCCAATGCATTTCGGGACATGCATCCCTTCATCAGGGCCCAAATTGGTAAACAACAAAAATAATTATAAAAATGACAATGCGCAGGGTGAACCATTCATCTTCCTTATAGGCAAAGCACTGCTACTCACAGCTATAAAACAACTAGATATCATGCATAATAGTGATAATAATACTGTCTCGTGGTCTTATTTAAATTTATAGTGCAAACCCAATGTTGCGATATATCCAACCAGTCATGGATCCTCATGTGTTACACCTTGTGTGTTTGGAGATACAAGAACTGAATGAGTGTGTGAAATTAAATATCACCACCTCTCATCTGTGCCTGCATGTTATTAGTCACACACAACTTACTCAATGTCAGAGCCAACACTGCACTCCGGTTCGTGATGAAATAAAAACAATCTATGAAATAAAAAAAAAATGTTTTTTACAAACACAACCTCGTTGGCACTTTTAAATTCTATCAAACATTACTTATTGACTAACCTGAAGGATGTATGATACTCCGAATCCATTAAAAAATTGTTGCTCTTTTCTGGAAAACCAAAATAAATGACCCATCACCGGTCAGGATAAAACTAACAGCCTCATTTTACCAAATGTTCAATAGACTGAGACATTTTAAAATGTTACCCCACCGTCGCTTACCTCAACCACTGTATGGGAAGATTCCAACAACATTCAGATGCTCCAACCGTTCATTAAACCCGACACTGACACTCACTTTTCAAACAATTCTACTCGGGTAAAATATCGACAACTGACTACTGCGCATCAGCTTTAGATATCCAAAACTCTGACCGCCATTGTGGAAAGGAATATAAAATGTGACCGCAACTGAATACAGTAGACTCAAGATCAATAGATGAATTATGTCGCTCTCACTAATGTACCTCTATGAAATGCCCCAATAACATCTGATAACCAACAATCCTAAGGGTGTCCGGCACTCTCTTTATCCTTGCGGAAGGTCATGCACTAAATGTTAAAAACCTGGGCTAATTTGCGTCTACTTGAAACCAAAAGTTATCATGTCAAGACGATGATTCTGGGCTCTAATAAACCTTGATGCTAGAAATGCCATGAAGTTGATAACCAGAAGATATCCAGACAAGGTCCTGCGTAACACAAATACAAATATTGAAATTCCAAAACTTTATTGATAAACTGAGCACAACATTCTCTCCTATTCAGTCAATATGTTCTGTTTGTGGTTAGTACATATTCGAGCATGCAGAATATTAGGGTGTATAACACTTCAACATGGTCTCCTTCTACTGTATGCGTGATGGAATGGTGTTAGATCATGAATCCTAATGTTCACTCTCTTTCATCTTGTGTGGTTACAGAAAACAACTCATATCGATCTTTTCACTAAGCCCTCTTGGCTGCCGTGTGTCCAATTTTTTAATCCAAAAAATCTTTCTTTGCTATAAATATCTGGTTAGATCTTTCCCCGGAGTAGGTGATAAAGTTTCTATTACCTGAAAGTGTAATTGAGATATAGTGTGTCTTTCTGTGGACCAATGTACTGCTTGGCTAGTAGTTTTGTTTGCTGTTCGTATGGTACTTTTGTGCTGTGAAATACGTGTTTTAATGTTTCTCTCGGTCTTACCAACATAAAGTAGTCCACTTGGACACTTGGGGGTCTATTACGATGGTTTGTGGATTGCCTCCGCCCTACCGGCGGTGGTGATCTGCACGCCAAAACACCCCACCACATTTTTTTTTACCCCCCACCACATTAGCATGGCGGGGGTAAAGCGGCGGACGGAAAAACCGTCTGCCGCTTTTCCGCCGGTAGGCAATCGTCACGATTGCCTACTGGGCGCAAAAGGCCTGCAATATGGTGGCGGTGCTTTGCAGGCACTGCCATCCATATTCTGATGCTGGCTGTTGGATGCCTTTCCATGGCGGAGACTCCGCCATGGATAGGCATGCAGGAATTCACTGTTAGGGCCCGTTACGAGCCCCCGGGGTGGCTGCACTTGGGGGGTACCTATGGTACCCCCAACATTGGCACACACAAGGTGGCAGGCACCGCGCGGTGCCTGTCACGTTGTGCATGCCAATGCACAACATGCTTATATTGCATTGTGATGGGTGCTGTTTACAGCACCGCCCGCCACAATGCAATATATGCAGGATGCGACCGTCACGGTGGCGGTTGCATCCTAATTGGCGGTGCGGGACCGCCACACCACTGGCGGCTGGTCCCAGCACCGCTAGGGTGGCGGGCGAACTGGAGTCCGCCTGCCATCCAAATAGACCCCTTAATGCTGTAAATCAGGTTTCTAGAGTTGCAGTCTGCTGTATGGGTTAACTCAATGGTTTCTCCAGTTCTTGGATGTGTAATTTTGGGATCAGTAACATAATATCGACGGGCTGAATATAAAGTTGCCAGAATATCGACACCAATATATAGGTGCCGATCACGATCCGGTAAAAAAATTCCCCGTACGACTCGTATCCGGTCTTTTTACTGTACGAATCGTACAAGTGCCGTACAAACTGCCAAGTACGATTCGCATGGGAAAAAGTCCATACGAATCGCATTGGGAATAATTCCCCACACGTCCTCGGGTCGGAAAATGTGTCCGACACGTCCTCGGACGATTTACCGTACGAATCGGAACAATGAAGTCCGACCGCGGAATTACGATCCATCCCGTGCGTCCGATGTTACAACCGTATGGTAAAAACACCGTCCACACCGAACTCCCATAGCAGCCATGGAGACATGTGCCCGCATACGCGCCCAACACTCCCCCCAGCCCCCGCATGTACGTGCCAACCCCCCCAGCCCCTGCATGTACGCGCCGACCCCCCCAGCCCCCGCATGTACGCGCTGACCCTCCCAGCCCCCGCATGTACGTGCCGACCCCCCCCAGCCCCCGCATGTATGCGCCGACCCCCCCCAGCCCCCGCATGTACGCGCCGAGCCCCCACCCCAGCCCCCGTACGTTCGAGTCGTACCCCCCGTGTATGTACACCCGTGTACGTGTCGAACCCCCCGTGTATGTACACCCGTGTACGTGTCGAACCCCCCGTGTATGTACACCCGTGTACGTGTCGAACCCCCCCGTGTATGTACACCCATGTACGTTCGAGTCGTACCCCCACCCGTGTAGCGCTGGGGGTACGCACCGTACATACACGGGTGGGGGTACGACTCGAACGTACACGGGTGTACATACACAGGGGAGTTCGACACGTACATGGGTGTACATACACGGGGGGGTTCGACACGTACACGGGTGTACATACACGGGGGTTCGACACGTACACAGGTGTACATACACGGGGGGTTCGACACGTACACGGGTGTACATACACGGGGGGGTTCGACACGTACACGGGTGGGGGTACGACTCGAACGTACACGGGTGTACATACACAGGGGGGTTCGACACGTACACGGGTGTACATACACGGGGGGTTCGACACGTACACAGGTGTACATACACGGGTGGGGGTACGACTCGAACATATCCGGGTGTACATACACGGGGGGGTTCGACACGTACACGGGTGTACATACACGGGTGGGGGTACGACTCGAACGTACGGGGGCTGGGGTGGGGGCTCGGCGTGTACATGCGGGGGCTGGGGGGGGTCGGCGCGTACATGCGGGGGCTGGGGGGGGATACGGTGCGTACCGGGCCACCTACTCTGGTCGTTTCGCGGCGTACTTCGCTTTTCCGGCACTTTTTGGGTGCCGTGAAAATATTGCCATCTGGACTGCTGTCGGTTCGAATCGTACTTCCTGGGTCGTGAAACGCTGCCTGAAAGCGTCCCGACGTCACGTCGCAGCATTCCCGGATCACATTCGTATGTATATTTTCGTCGGTCGGTGTTTTTTACGATTCGTACGGAAATAGTGTTTCCGTGCGAATCGTAATTCCATGTTTGTAAAGTTGTACAACCGGGTACGAGTCGGACGGAGAAAACACTCCGACCGACGGTTCGTACCCGGTTTTTACCGGATCGTAATCGGCACCATAGACGTCAAGAATATAGACTTCCTATCTACATCATTGTAAGTACAAAAATATAAAAAAAATATCGATGTCAAAAATATAGTTGTAAAAAATATTGTTATTTTTAAATATTAAAAAAATAATGTAACATAAAGTAAATAATACATATAATTAAATGAAACATAGTTAAAAATATATATCATATTGAAAATAAATTAAACATATACATATATAAAATAATATATACTTACTCCACAGAGTGCAACAGTAGGGAAAGCGCTGGATAGCATAGGAGTAAAAATTACTATTCCCACTCCAATGAGTGCAACAGTAGGGAAAGTGTTGGATAGCATAGATGTAAAAATTACTATTCCCACTCCAGAGAGTGCAACAGTAGGGAAAGTGCTGGATAGCGTAGGGGTAAAAATTACTATTACCTCTCGAAAGAATGCAACAGTATGGAACGCGCTGGATAGCGTAGGGGTAAAAATTACTATTCCCACTCCAGTGAGTGCAACAGTAGGGAAAGCGTTGGATAGCGTAGGGGTAAAAATTACTATTCCCACTCCAGTGAGTGCAACGGTAGGGAAAGCGTTGGATAGCGTCGGGGTAAAAATTACTATTACTACTCCAGAGAGTGCAACAGTAGGGAAAGCGTTGGATAGCGTAGGGGAAAAAATTACTATTCCCACTCCAGTGAGTGCAACAGTAGGGAATGTGTTGGATAGCGTAGGGGTAAAAATGACTATTCCCACTTCAAAGAGTGCAAAAGTAGGGAAAGTGTTGGGTAGCGTAGGGGTGAAAATCACTATTCCACCCCCAAAGAGTGCAACAGTAGGGAAAGCGTTGGATAGTGTAGGGGTAACAATTACTATTCCCACTCCAGTGAGTGCAACAGTAGGGAAAGTGTTGGATAACATAGGCGTTAAAAATAACATACTTATAAATTAAATACATTTTGTAAATTAATAATGATTTATTACTAAATTAACAATAAATAAATTTAAAATACCAATAAATTATAATTAATAATTACGTTAATATTAAATTACTTCCAACCCTATTCCCCAATAAACACACAACACACTCCACATAACATTTCACACAATTAATGTAATTTTAGATTAATCAATTAATAAAAAGTAATTGCCAATTAATAATTAATTAACAAGAAATTAATTATGAATAACACTAATTATTAATTAATAAACAAATGATAACCAATTAATAGTTAATTAAAAATATATGAAATATCAATAGCCCCCCAAAAATATATAATTACTTAATTGCAATTAAATTACTTCCCACCCTATTCCCCTATAAACCCACAACCCATTCCAATAATAAATTAATGCAAATAATATAATTATCAATTAATCAATTAATCAATTAATAAAAAATAATTACCAATTAATAATTACTAATCAATCAATTAATTATCAATACCAATAAATAAAAATTAATAATTACTTAATTAAAATTAAATTACTTCCCACCCTATTCCCCTATAAACCCACACCCCACTACAGAACTAAAATGCTAAATTTTATTAAAAATAATAATAATTCCTAAAAATTATTATTTAATTTAATAAAATGAAATTACTTCCCACACTATTACGGTACAAAAACACATAATTTACTTTTTTTTTTTAATTACTAATTTCACAACATTTTATACATATATTTAAACAAACAGTATAATACTTAACAAAAAATATAGAACACATACATATAAAATACATACTAAATACATAACACTAATATAAACATTGATATTATTAACATCGATATTTTTGCCATTGATATTACTAACTTCGATATTAACAACATCGATATGTCTTACCTTCAGTTCGATATTCTGGTAGTCGATATTCTTGATGTCGATATTCTGTCCCTACGATATTTAAAACTCGATATTAATTTAGGTCGATATTAAAAACTCAATATTATGTCTGTGCACCGTAATTTTGGTGCCAATTATGACATTATTGCAGTTTATGCAATTTTGACATCTCTTTGTTCCCTTTGGTGTTGATAACTTCTCATCATTCCAAGAAGATAGCAAGCTGGTGGGAAAAAAGAGGTGACCAAGCCCCTGATGATAAAACAAAATGTCCCAAGTATGGAGCCACCCTGGTTGACATGGTGCATATGTTTGCTACATGCCCACCGATCTGGGCATTCTGGGAGGACGTTAGTTGCGCTTGTAGAGACAGATTGGGTCTAGAACTAAGATTTACTGTACAGGAGATAATGATGGGTTTAAGGTCGACCATAGCCCGGCACGTCGTGCATTTATTGCCATTTTATTAGTTACTGGAAGGCTTACCATTGCCAGGGTTTGGATCTCCCCTAAACCTAGTAGCTCGGTGGAGTGGTGGATCATGTTGGTCGAGATTTGCGAAAGGGAAAAAGCTGTGGCAAAAAACAGAGGTATACGAGCTATGCGAAAATTTCACACTATTTGGGACATAATGTACTTAAAGATTGATGATTTAAAGATGATTTTCCTGTTTTATATGTTCCTGATGTACCAATTATGTTTTATGAAAATTATGGGACCTGGCTGCAATCCTGTTTTTCCATTAACTCATATCTGTATACACTGTGATGATCTCCCTTTGGATGAATTTTTTTTTTTTTTTTTATAGATGTCTTCTCATGTTTCGGTGTCATTAAAAGTTCTTTGAGATTCCTGGATCTCCTGTACTCGTGGAGTTGTTTTTCTTTGAATACGTTTTTGAAATATGGTTCATTCTGAAGTAAATCCCATCTCATGTTGATTATTTTCCTTAGTTTGGCCGAACTGGTTGAGTATCTAGAAACAAAAACTTGTCTTTGAGAACTAATTTTTGTTTGTTTTTTCAAGAGTGTATTTCTGTCCTCTTTCACCGTCCTATGTATTGCTTCATCCAAAATACTCATTGGTTACCCCCTCTCAATGAATTTTCTGTTTCTGTATTGCCAAATTTTCCCTCCGTGTGTTTGCTTCTGTGCAAATCCTTTTTATCCTCAGGAACTGAGAGTACGGTAAGTTACGTATGAGAAACGTGTTCAGGAGGGCGTTATTTTTGTCTGTTTCTTTTCTGTATACTTGGCTTTGGAGTCCCAATTTTGTTATGACAATGAGTACATCCAAAAATGCAAAAGAAGTATCGCTAATTGTGTGTGTAAATTGGATGCAAGCATCATATGTATTCAGTTGCTGAATCTTTTGTTCAAGTTTCTCTTGGGAATCAGTCCCCATAAGGAATATGTTGTCAATGAATCTGCAGTAAAGTTGTAGATAATCTGTCCATTCTGGGTCCCCTTATAAATAGTCTTCCTCAAATTTAGCATTAAAGGTGTTTTCATAGGCTGGGGCTCCTCCAAAGCCCATTGATGTAATAACTCCAATAGGAATACTTTGTCTGCTCTAATCTTTGGTTGTTTTAACAATGCCCAATCCAACAGCTTCTATTCCTTCCATATGTGGAATTGAAGTATAAAGCGATTTGACATCAATAGTACATAATATATAATTTGCTCTTTTCAAATTTGTTACTTGCTGAAATTTCAGTAAAAAATCTGTTGTATCTTTCACATAAGATGCCCATGCTTGCACAATGGGTTGTAAAAAGCAATCAAAATATTGACCTAATGGTTCATAAACTGTTTCACATCCTGTTACAATAGGTCTGAATGGTGGATCTTGAATGTTTTTGTGGATTTTTGGCAACATGTAAAGACATGGTTTTTGTGGATTCGTGACTGTTAGAGAAGACTTTGTGGTGGTACTAATCTAACCCATTTCAAAAGATCTATTCAGTATCTCATCCAGTGTTTTGGTCAATCTATTGGTAGGATCTTGTTCCAATACTAGGTACGTAAATGTATCTGAAACATGTTGGTTGACTTTTAGTTGGTAGTATTCCGTATCCATAACCACTAAGGCGCCTCCCTTGTCAGCATTCTTAATAAATATTTCTGGGTTACTGGAAAGTGACCTCCGTGTATTTCTTTCATGTATAGTGAAATTCTGCTTTTTGTTCGTTCTGAAGTTCAGTTTCTGTACGTCTTTTTTTTACTAAGATATCAAAAGAACCCAACATTTTATGTGAAATTTTAGCTTGAAAACTGCTTCTTGGTTTGAATTCAGGAAATTCTGTTTCGTGTGTGTCTTCTTTGGGTCGAAGTATGTTGGAAAAGAAATGTCTTAGCCTCAAGGTGCGCATAAATTTATACAGCGATATTTCACATTTCAACTCATTGGAACTGTATGTAGGTACGAAACCCATCCCTTTATTCAAAATGTTCTGTTGCGGTGTAAGACTTATGAAGATATATTTACCACTGAACCCTGTTTTGGCTCCTTAAATTTGTGTGTGCTTTTTCTCTTACTTCTCTTGGTCTTCCTGTAGGTGAACTTGTATTCATGACCTGGAATAAAAAAGGTTTTGATGCTGATAATTGAGCTAATTCCTCGTTGCCTGTTTCTCTCTGTGAGTGTTCACTGCTCAATGCTGTTTGGGCAACAGGTGCTCGATTAATGTCTGTTTTGCCTTCAGTGACTACACTCTCTTCCACTAAGGCAGTTGTTTTTTTAAAATATTTGCGACGTTGGTCATATACCTCGGCCCAAGGGTAAACTTCATTTATAATCCAAATCGTCTCATTTGAATTCACGTAGTTTTCCCTCTTGTAGTTCTTTGTTGTATGTATCCAATTTTTGATTAATTCCTTCTAATGAGATTTTCCAGGTGTCAGGCTCCATTCGTGATTCAAGATCTTGTTTGGTGATCAGAATTTTTCAGATATTTCACATATGACTTTTGATAGTTCTTCTATCAACAATAAGATTAGATCTAAAGAACACTTATTGAGGATGGCATACCATTTATCGAGGAATATGCTGTTTTGATGGAATCTAAAAAGCATCAGTTTTATTGAAAGTCTTAGTTCCCTCTGGACCCTTTTCTCTTTATTGTATTGCACCAGTTTAGATGCTTTTATTCGATGGTTTAACTCCCTTCTCATAAGATATTCTAGTTGTTTGAGTTGTTGGGAGATGGAACTGCCAGAACATAGCAGAACTCCCTGAGCTCTGCCCAGGCCTACATATGGTACAATGCTCAGTGGACCAGACCTGGTCCCTGTGTCCGGCCCGTGCTCCATCATGGTTGACCTGAACTGTGAGTTTGTCCTCGTCCGGTGCAACCAGATATCCACAGTTGGCACTTTGTGCTATTAAGCACTATTGTTACCTAAACCTTTAATCTTTCATATCTCCAGTTCTACTAAATGGATTTTTGTTCTTTTGTTCTCAGGTAATTTATTAAAATTACCTCTGTTTTTCTAAATTGTAGTGGGATTTTCCTTGTGTTGTGTTTGCATTTTATTATTGTGTGTACTGCATAAAAACTTTTCACATTGCCTCTAAGTTATGCAGGACTGGTTTTGTACCTAGCTAACAGAGGGTTAAGCACAGGCTGATTTAGTGACTATGGTGGTTTACCCTGATGAGGATTGTGGCTGTTGCTTGATAAGGGCTCATGCCCTTCTCAACCAACAGCCGAATTTCTCACATTGGTTCAGTGGTGGGATGCAGTACTTTTGTGTGTGCAGTGCCATACAGTGATTAGTGGAACAGTAAATCCTAGACAAATAATTTGACACAAGAGTTGATCTCTTTTTAAATTGTACTTAGTAGTTTCTTGGCTATTTTTCTCTCTTTTCCAATTTAAAGATTTTCCACCTCCTTTTTTTTTTACTACAATGGAGATGAAGCTGCTCAACATGGATGAGCTGCATAGACTATGTCAGGAGAGGACCTAAATGCAGGGAAGAAGGCCACAAACGTGGACCACAAGCTAGTACTCAGCTCCTATGAGGAGGTCAAGAGGATGCAGGCTACCCCAGAGCAGCATGAGAATGATAGCCCTGAGGAGCAGGGACAAGATTTGGATGAGGAGGAGGAAGACCCAGCTATGGGTCCAGTACCACAGCTTCCTGATCAGGGGAATATTTTGCCTACCGGAGAGCTGTTCCCTGCTAAAGCAAGTGTGTCCTCCCACAGCCTATTCCCATAAGAATGGGCAAACAGGAAAGCTGAAAGGTAGTTCAGGTTGCAGTTTTCCATACTGCAAATTGAGGAGAAGTTGGCTCTGGAGGAACATAAACTGTCCCTGGAGGAAAAGAGGAGAGGTGACAGAATGAGGTATCACCTCATGAACCATGCTCTGACCAGGAAGTGTAGCCTTACCCCAGAGAAGAAGAGGCAGAAGTTTAGGGACAACAAGAAGTTGCCCCAACAGTCCTGCATGGAATTTGTGGATCACTTTTGCAAAGCACTGGATTGTTGGGTGAAGGGCAGTGATTACAAGGTACTGTACAATTTGTTTTCAAGGGAGCACATATTCAGCAACTGTTTTCCCTTTGAATAGGAGGGTGGATTCAGGTTGACTTAAGTTACCAGTGAGCCCTGCCATGCCTGTGGATTGTCTGTTAGGCAATGACCTAGAACACACTGTCTGGAAGAAGTGGAGCTCAGTCACACCTGGAGATGTTAGGGTTACCTAAATAGGTCTGCATGATGACATGGTCCATGGCTGCTCATGAAGCGAGTCAAAGAAGCCTTGAAAAATGCCCCAGATAGTGTCATGAAAGTGTAGAGCAGGGGACATGAGAAAGAAACCAGCCTCCAAAACATCCATGGAACAGGATGATAGGGTGCTGGAAGCAGCCATCCCAGAACCTACTGTGGAGGGTATTGCCACCCTGGAGGACCTGTCTGGCAAATTGAATATGCTCTCACCAGGAAGGAGTTCTGTAAGGCACAAAGAGAGTGCCTAATCCTAGAGGGCATGAGCCACAGGCTCAAGACCAGGCAGCTGGTTACACCTCTTGAGATCAACTCATTAATTGGGAGAACAACTTCTTATACGGTGAGCCTAAGGCACCTGTGCATGGGGGGACATGTGTGCATGGGGAACATGTTTTTGGGGAGTCCACCAATGCTACAGGGACTTCCTACTAGGTCTGGCTCTTTATATTCCCCTAGTAGGACATCTGGAGCGCTGCAAGATCTTTTCCATGCTTTTCTACCACTTTAATTGGACCTGGAGGAAGACATCCTCAAATACATTTTGCAGGGCTTGTCCCACCTGCCAGTGGGAAAGCAGGAAAAATGTTTAAGGCCCAGCCTGAATTCCTTGCCTGTGGTTTGCACCCCCATTGAATAGGGGGCATGGACATTGTTGGACCCTTGCACCTCAAAACCACCTTAGGCAACAGGTTCATCCTGGTTTTGGTGGATCACACTACTAGGTCTGTGTCTGCACCTGCAGTGGCAGGAGCCCTGATACGGATTTCTACCTTGGTAGGGTTTCCCAATTACGTGGTGTCTGACAGAGACACCAACTTTGGTGCCAATTCCGATCCGGTAAAAACCGGGTACGAACCGTCGGACGGAGCCTTTTCTCCGTCCGACTCGTACCCGGTGCGAAATCCATCCGAAAATGCAAGTACGATTCATACGGAAACACCATTTCCGTACGATTCGAACAAAACACCGACCGAACAGAAACTAAACACAATTCCGATCCTGAAAGGAGCCGACGTGACGTCGGTACGCATCCAGCCTACGTTTCACGAACCAGGAAGTACGATTCGAACCGACGTCATCCCGCACGGAAAATATTTACCGGCTGCCAAAAACTGCCGGGAAATCAGGACGACACACGCAAGGAGCAGCTGGACGCGACGAACAGACATGGACCCGAACCTACGTGCCATCCCTGCCCTCCTAGCAGTCCACCTGGCGTACAGGAACCGACGCAGACGCCGCAGAAGGTCAGCACAACAACCAGGGGCAAAGGGGGGGGCAGGGGCAGGACACACAACACCAACACATGGTACCAAATCACACATGGCCTGGACATACCTGACCATCAGGGCCTGGTCACTTCCAGGGGGTGGGGGCAAGGCCAGCAACGCAAGCGTCCGCCACAACGGAAGTGGATGGTCACGCGAACCGGTACGTACCCTACCCAGGCCGCAAGAGCGTGGGTACGGAACGTACCACGCGTCCCCCTACGTCACTCCAACAATAGCGGTACGGCCCGTACCCACGTCAGAAAGGCCTTGGTACAGCTCGTACCAGCATTGCTGGGGTCATGTAGGGGTACGCGTGGTACGACCCGTAGCCACGCCCCCAAGGCCTGTGTACGGTGCGGACCCCACGGCCCGCAACAATGGTGGGACGCACCGTACCCACACACCAAAGGCATGGGTACGGCCCGTACCCAGGCACGCAGAGCGTGGGCAGGGGTATGTACGGACCGTACCCCCACCCGTGGAAGTACGGCCCGTACCCCCACCCGTGCATGTACGCCCCGAACCCCCACTCGTGTATGTACGCCCCGAACCCCCACCCGTGTATGTACGCCCCGAACCGCCACCCGTGTATGTACGCACCCAAGCGCCACCCGTGTATGTACGCCCCGAACCCCCACCCCACCCTGGTATGTACGCCCCGAACCCCCACCCGTGTATGTACGCACCCAAGCGCCACCCGTGCATGTACGCCCCGAACCCCCACCCCACCCTGGTATGTACGCCCCGAACCCCCAGCCGTGTATGTACGCACCAAACCCCCACCCGTGTATGTACGCACCAAACCACCACACCAGCCGTGTATGTACGCACCAAACCCCCACCCCAGCCGTGTATGTACGCACCGAACCACCACCCGTGTATGTACGCACCGAACCACCACCCGTGTATGTACGCCCCCGAACCCCCACCCCAGCAGAGTATGTACGCCCCGAACCCCCACCCGTGTATGTACGGACCGAACCCCCACCCCAGCCGTGTATGTACGCACCAAACCACCACCCGTGTATGTACGCCCCCTAACCCCCCCCAGCCGTGTATGTACGCACCGAACCACCAGCCGTGTATGTACGCACCAAACCCCCACCCGTGTATGTACGCACCTAACACACACCCCAGCAGAGTATGTACGCCCCGAACCCCCACCCGTGTATGTACGGACCGAACCCCCACCCCAGCAGAGTATGTACGCCCCGAACCCCCACCCGTGTATGTACGGACCGAACCCCCACCCCAGCCGTGTATGTACGCACCAAACCACCACCCGTGTATGTACGCCCCCGAACCCCCCCCCAGCCGTGTATGTACGCACCGAACCACCAGCCGTGTATGTACGCACCAAACCCCCACCCCAGCCGTGTATGTACGCACCGAACCACCAGCCGTGTATGTACGCACCAAACCCCCACCCCAGCCGTGTATGTACGCACCGAACCACCACCCGTGTATGTACGGACCGAACCCCCACCCCAGCAGAGTATGTACGCCCCGAACCCCCACCCGTGTATGTACGGACCGAAACCCCACCCCACTCGTGTATGTACGCCCCGAACCCCCACCCGTGTATGTACGCCCCGAACCGCCACCCGTGTATGTACGCACCCAAGCGCCACCCGTGTATGTACGCCCCGAACCCCCACCCCACCCTGGTATGTACGCCCCGAACCCCCACCCGTGTATGTACGCCCCGAACCGCCACCCGTGTATGTACGCACCCAAGCGCCACCCGTGTATGTACGCCCCGAACCCCCACCCCACCCTGGTATGTACGCCCCGAACCCCCACCCGTGTATGTACGCACCCAAGCGCCACCCGTGCATGTACGCCCCGAACCCCCACCCCACCCTGGTATGTACGCCCCGAACCCCCAGCCGTGTATGTACGCACCAAACCCCCACCCGTGTATGTACGCACCAAACCACCACACCAGCCGTGTATGTACGCACCAAACCCCCACCCCAGCCGTGTATGTACGCACCGAACCACCACCCGTGTATGTACGCACCGAACCACCACCCGTGTATGTACGCCCCCGAACCCCCACCCCAGCAGAGTATGTACGCCCCGAACCCCCACCCGTGTATGTACGGACCGAACCCCCACCCCAGCCGTGTATGTACGCACCAAACCACCACCCGTGTATGTACGCCCCCTAACCCCCCCCAGCCGTGTATGTACGCACCGAACCACCAGCCGTGTATGTACGCACCAAACCCCCACCCGTGTATGTACGGACCGAAACCCCACCCCAGCCGTGTATGTACGCACCAAACCACCACCCGTGTATGTACGCACCAAACCACCACCCCAGCCGTGTATGTACGCACCAAACCACCACCCGTGTATGTACGCACCAAACGCCCACCCGTGTATGTACGCACCAAACCACCACACCAGCCGTGTATGTACGCACCAAACCCCCACCCCAGCCGTGTATGTACGCACCGAACCACCACCCGTGTATGTACGCACCGAACCCCCCCCCAGCCGTGTATGTACGCACCGAACCACCACCCGTGTATGTACGGACCGAACCCCCACCCCAGCAGAGTATGTACGCCCCGAACCCCCACCCGTGTATGTACGGACCGAACCCCCACCCCAGCCGTGTATGTACGCACCAAACCACCACCCGTGTATGTACGCACCAAACCACCACCCCAGCCGTGTATGTACGCACCAAACCACCACCCGTGTATGTACGCACCAAACGCCCACCCGTGTATGTACGCACCAAACCACCACACCAGCCGTGTATGTACGCACCAAACCCCCACCCCAGCCGTGTATGTACGCACCGAACCACCACCCGTGTATGTACGCACCGAACCCCCACCCCAGCAGAGTATGTACGCCCCGAACCCCCACCCGTGTATGTACGGACCGAACCCCCACCCGTGTATGTACGCACCAAACCCCCACCCGTGCATGTACGCACCGAACCTGCTATAAGAATGGGGTGTGCAAAACACCCCCAGCAGTGCCCAGACACAGGAGGGGTGGGTGCAGGGTCCTCCCAGCAGTGCCCAGACACAGGAGGGGTGGGTGCAGGGTCCTCCCAGCAGTGCCCAGACACAGGAGGGGTGTGTACCTATCACTCCCAGCAGTGCCCAGACACAGGAGGGGTGGGTGCAGGGTCCTCCCAGCAGTGCCCAGACACAGGAGGGGTGGGTGCAGGGTCCTCCCAGCAGTGCCCAGACACAGGAGGGGTGTGTGCCTATCACTCCCAGCAGTGCCCAGACACAGGAGGGGTGTGTACCTATCACTCCCAGCAGTGCCCAGACATCGGACAATATACCCCATCAACAAGTTCAGTGACCTACAAGGGTGATACCCCAGATGCAGGCGGAGCCATCGCTGAGCCAGCATGGCTATATTGAAAGGCAACCCTCACACATCCAGGAAATGTAGACACAGCACAGCACAGCATTTGGGAGACACCCTGCAGGAAAAATGGCCTGGGCCACAGAGGACGGAACACACCTTGGGACAATGTCACCATACAGTGAGAGCAAACATGACCAAATACCATTTGCAGAGACCTTTGTGATGGCACGCAGATGGCAGGGTACACCCCATGAGCAGCACACTCCAACATTTCACAGACCCCTAACACATTATCACCACCCCAACGCAGGGAGCACCAGCACCAACAGCAAGTCCAGGAAAGCATCAGTGTGCAAAACAAAAAGAAAAGGCTTTATTCAGCAGGAAAATATATCAGAGAAAATGTCCACTATGTACAAGGGCCATGGGCCAGCCCAGCAGCAATGTCCGGGGGGGGGGTACACATCGGGACGTGTGTCCCCTAGCTTGCCTGCACAGTTCACAAGTCCATTTCATCCACAGAAGAGGGGGCATCAGGGGGGAGGGTGGAAACAGGCACCGCAGGGACAGGAGGGGAAAGGGTAGGTGTTGTGGGTGCAGGGAGGGATGAATCTGCCACAGGGGGGGTGCCAGCGCCAAAGGTGGAGGACAGAATGGCGCTGCACACGTCGGCAAGTTCCCCCAGCGACTCCCCCGTACCCAATCCAACCACAGGCCCCAAGGAGGGGGGGGGGGCAAAGGGATGGGTCGCAGCGCCACTGGGGGAGGGTGTGGACAGGGTGGGGGACTCAACTCCCCTGGCCGGGTCCCGCCTCCACCGCTTGCGGGGTGGTGTCATCCTGGGGCTGGGGGGCACACTCGCAGTGGATGATGCTGTCACTGACTGTTGGCCAGGAGAGCTAAGGGGAGTGGATTTGGAGGGAGTGGGTTGTGTGGAATGCGGACTCCCACTGTGGCTGCGTGTTCTACGTTTCCCCCCCGACCCAGTGGGTGTGCCTTCCTCACCCTGTGTGTGCGTGACAGGAGGTGTGCGCTTCGACTTCCCTGGTGGTGTGGTGCCTGTGTCTGTTGGGGTGCGTGCACGCTGACGTCTGGATGTGCGTGGGACAGGCACGGGAGTGGGAATTGTGGATGGGGCAGGGGTAGGGGGTGTTACGCAGCGCTGCAGGAGATCCAGTGCTGCAGTCAGTGTGGAGTCTATGGACCTCAGCAACTGCCGTTGGTCAGACTGCGCAGCCGACATGCCCTCCATGTATGCCTCCATCTGGGTCAGCACCTGGGTGTGGGCATGGAGGACATTTAGCATCGCAGTCTGACCAACCTGCAACTGCCTCAGGATGTCCACAGACTCCGCACTCACCGCAGCAGTGGTGACAGGGGCAGGGGGTGCGGTGCCTGGCAGGAAGGAGACATGTGGGGACCGAGCACGGAGGGAAGGGCCACGAGCATGTGGGAGGCCGGTGATGGAACCTGAGGTGGCGGGGGGATGTGGAGGGCTGCCATCAGCTGGGGGGGCAGACTCCGCCACCTCTGGGAGCTCAGCCTCGGACCCGTCTGCGTCATAGTCTGTGTTGGCAGTCAACAGGTCCTCCGCCTCACTCCCTTCGGCCTCCGTGCCACTCCATGTGCCAGACAGGACAGCACTGCTGGTACTGGTGCTCAATCTCTCCTCCCGGTCCGTGCTAGTGTCTCCTTCCGTGTCCCCCGGCGATGCTGTGGGCAAGGTGAAGAGACAGGAGAAAATCAGACACCTGTACACTTATGTCACATGAGTCAAATATACATAGGTCACATTGCATAGCCTGAAAAGCAACAGGAGTAACACCTACAAAACAATGTACACATGTAGGCCATGGAACACACAGTTTTTCTACCCACCATGCCACTGAGACACAATGGAGATCATGACACAACAGCAAATCACTGCACCTGAAATTTTAGAGAGGAGTCAGCCTCTGGGGACAAATGTGCACAGCACCTGCACCACACTGCGTCGTCAAAAAGGGATGAGCATGAATCATATCCATTTACTCTTGCCGCATGCTGCAAAGGCAATACATGAAACCAGGCCACACATGACAGGGTCACTGCACCTTGAGCGTATGTCCAGTCAAACATCACACACAGGCTAAACCCAGCAAGGAGGATGAAGCTTCTGACATGTAGGCCTTGTACGCACAAACCACCCACACCTGAGACAATCTCATTGAGACGGAGAAAGTATGTACACCTCTTACTCTGGGATGGAAACACATGGCCTCCACTAATTCATGACTGTAAACACACAGCCCCTGGTGGCCATGTCCACACATCATTGACAGGCAAACATCATCAGATTGTCTCAACAACACACACAGGTAATGCCCACTGTGAGTATGCACAAGCAAAATGGGTCCCCCTGTACAGTGGACACATGTAGCAACCTGTAGGTCCTAACAGTTGAGCCCAGGGTACAATGCCACCCTACGCAACCCATGGCAAAGACACAGTGAATGGCCATATTGTTGGATGACGCACATGATACCTAGGAAGAGGTGCCCCAGGGCACAGTAGTGCCCACACTCCTCCATGGTCCAGGATGGACATGACTGCAAATTAAGCAACCGTCCCTGCACTTAGCAGGCCTCCCACTCAGGCACATCATGTCAGAGGGCACACAATTGGACATGCATGCTGGAAGGCTGTACATTTTGGAGACACACCCCTATGTCGTGATTCACAATCAGTGCCAAGTGACATGGACACCACAATGACTGAAATTGGCCATGGCACACGCAAGGTCCCCATACCTGTGGCACATCACCCCCACACATGATGCTGATAGCATAGGGCACCTGCATGAACTGCCTGCATAAATAACCTTGTGCAAGAGTGGCGACAGACCAGGGAACACATTGCAAGGAGGGGAAGGGAGGGAGTGAGAACAGCACTGTGCTACTTTGTGGAGAAGTTGACGCACTGCACAATCAAACCCTGGCAGTGTATCCATGCAACTGCACACTTACATTGGCTGGGGACACACAACTGACACACATGTACCTACCCCCTTCCTGCTGCTGCCTCTCCTGTAGGCGCCTGTCCATATCGGGGAAGACCACCGCCAGCACACGCTTCTGGATGTGGGTCAGACGACGGCGGCCACGGTTCTTACGGCTCTCAGGTGAGTCCCCCAGCAGGAGCCGTGCAATCCTCCTCGTCCAGCACCGGATGTCCTGCCAGCGTTTCCTCACCTGAGACAGGCTCCGCCTCCGACCCTCTGTACCCCTCACGGCACTGACGGCTTCCCTCCAGATCTCCCCCTTGGCAATGGCGCCTACCTGTGAGGATGCAAAAGAGAGAATACATTAATCCACATGAGCAAAGACACAGAGACACACATATAGAACAATCCTCATTATGAACAGGCCATGGTATGCATGCAACTAATTGCACCTTTGTCATAGGGACATTATCCACTGTGGAAGGCCAAATGCACTACGTGCCAGTGGAAGCACACGGGTGGCATGAGGGGTACCACACACTCACTGACCAGGGATCACACTGTGCCTCACAGGCTACACCAGGATTATGTACAGCACCTCACAGCAGTCACCTGCCCCAGCACACTGATGCTACCTCAGCAGAGTACACAGACACACACAGGTACAGGACAATCACATGGCATTGCCAACTGCGGGTACACACCTCACTCTGCCCATGTGCCAGTAGACGTGGGTGTCACAGGTGTGGGGCTGGCTCAGCACGGCATGCACACAGCACTGCTCCCTGCTCACATCCGATGGCCAGGCCATATCCATCCCTCATGCTGCTTGTGTGCAACACTCCCCATATGCACTCACCCACATGACAGGGGACTAACACACACACCAATGTGCAGGGGACGAACACGGCCTTTGGACACTCACAGCACAGGTACACTGAACAAACACACATCCATGGGTACTGACACCTGTCACACTGGGGGGAACACAGGATCACATCAGGACTGTGGAAACAACATCCCCAGGAGGAGTATGCAGGCAGAATGTGGCATGCACCTTGCATTCATTGTCACAGTAGGCACTATGCAAGTGAGGAGTGCACACAGGAAACACAGCATGCTCTGCATGGGTGACATGAGGCCTTCCACACCCTGGGACCCACTCCAAACAACAGTGCATGTCTGTCACACATGGACACAATGCCAGAAGTCACTGTCACACAAAAGGGGCACAGTCTAAGCTAGTGGAGTCTGCACTCACCTGAACCCCTGGTCGACCATACAGGCTCTGGAACTGTGGGAGGATCACATCTATCAGGGCAAGGTTCTCCTCCTGGGTGAATGGCTGTGACCTCTCCACAGTCCTGGACATGGTGCCAGAGGAATCACTATCAGCAGCAGTGGTCAGGGATGAATGGATGTGCAGGCAAGTGCTCTCTCATGGGACCTGGCTGCCTTATATATGCCTGGCTGGCCTGTTCATGTATAGGAGTACAGATTGATTGGTCAGTCACATTAGCATCCTACGTTTCATCCAATCCCTTCAAACCTACCCCAGTGTGTGGCTTTGCATGGTTTCAGTTTTGATAATGATGTCAAGTCAACATCCACATTGCAACAATGTAGATTCTTTCAAACTGACTTCTGCTGTGCACCTGGTGCTCAAATTCAAAAATTTAACTCAGTCTCCATGGCAACCATCAGGCATTTAGGCCCTTATACTTGTCCCTCATGTGTCCCCTATGTGTTTTCATACATTTACACACAGGTACGGTGCGTTCCACGCCCTAGGGCACCCCACAAGCAGTGATACCGACCGTACATGCGCTTGTACGGTCCGGATCACAATATGGGCGCTGGCGTATGCGTACGCCACAGTAGTACGGACTGTACACGCGCTTGTACGGTCCGGATCACAATATGGGCGCTGGCGTATGCGTACGCCACAGTAGTACGGACTGTACACGCGCTTGTACGGTCCGGATCACAATATGGGCGCTGGCGTATGCGTACGCCACAGTAGTACGGACTGTACACGCGCTTGTACGGTCCGGATCACAATATGGGCGCTGGCGTATGCGTACGCCACAGTAGTACGGACTGTACACGCGCTTGTACGGTCCGGATCACAATATGGGCGCTGGCGTATGCGTACGCCACAGTAGTACGGACTGTACACGCGCTTGTACGGTCCGGATCACAATATGGGCGCTGGCGTATGCGTACGCCACAGTAGTACGGACTGTACACGCGCTTGTACGGTCCGGATCACAATATGGGCGCTGGCGTATGCGTACGCCACAGTAGTACGGACCGTACAAGCGCGTGTACAGTCCGTACTACTGTGGCGTACGCATACGCCAGCGCCCATATTGTGATCCGGACCGTACAAGCGCGTGTACAGTCCGTACTACTGTGGCGTACGCATACGCCAGCGCCCATATTGTGATCCGGACCGTACAAGCGCGTGTACAGTCCGTACTACTGTGGCGTACGCATACGCCAGCGCCCATATTGTGATCCGGACCGTACAAGCGCGTGTACAGTCCGTACTACTGTGGCGTACGCATACGCCAGCGCACATATTGTGATCCGGACCGTACAAGCGCGTGTACAGTCCGTACTACTGTGGCGTACGCATACGCCAGCGGCAATATTGGCCCAGGGACCCTATACACGCGCTCCGAGCGTATGTACGGTGCGTATAACAACTGTCAGTGGTGACAGGCGGCACACAGACAGGAATGGAGCGGACAGGTATTGCCAAGGGTGGACACCAATGCATTGTCTGTGCAATACCACCTGTGTGTGACACAGGTGTGTCAGGATGTGATGTGGCACTTTACCCCTGAGGTGTGGGCAAAGCACATGTACGATGAGCTGTGTACACATGTCGTGTGTGATGGTGCGCATTGTACCACACATCCCCTGCACTCCTTTGACATGTGTGCATGTCGTACACACTAGTGGAGCCATGAGTCACTTGCATGTCCCAGTCACGGACACCCGCACCTGTCCCCTGATGCCAGGTACACGGAATATTACATATGACACGTGTATGGCTGCGTTGCATGCTGCAACCATGTCATGTGTGTGGCATGTCTTTCCATGATTTTGCTGTAGGTGTGTGATTCAATGTGTCAGCAGTTGCTGCTGCCAACATGTGTCTGTGTGTCGATGGGCATGGCACACTGTTCCGCACACCAGCCCACATATGTGATTTGCCATGAGGTGTGTATGTATCCAACTACACGGAGTATCAACACAAGTACATATCCACATGCTCCCTATGTATGTTCTGTCTCGACATGTACTCCTCAAAGGCAATGTGTGTGGCCTGTCCTATTCCTATGACATGTGACCAGTGCATATCGCATCCAACTACCTGTCTGTACCATACGCATACTACCTCTGCACATGTGTGGATGTCTGTGAATCCTGTGATGCGTGTGCATGTTCACTTACACTGGCCCACAGCTAGTCTCATGCCATGTCATCGTGATCTTGCCCCCCTCCGTTAGTGGCTGTCCCTTGGTAGGAGTGTAACCTGACTGGCGTTCGTGTCCAGGAACTGTGGCACAGACCTGACTCACAACGTGGCATATGTGTATTGGCTGTGTAACATGTGCTCAGTGCATTGACGATGTTGTTGTACAGTGCTCACTCTTAGGTGTTCCTTCCATTTCACTGCAGGGCTCCGCCTCTCCCTCGACGTATGCCAGACATTGCTGCCCTGCATGAACGGGACTGTATACGCCGCTACAGATTCAGCCAACGGTTGATTGATGAGTTGACTGGCCGGCTGGAAGCACAACTCCTCCCGCGCCACAGGTATCCAAGTGCACTGACACCCAAGTTGAAGGTGATGGCAGCCCTACATTTCCTTGCCACGGGTACGTTCCAACATACCATTGCTGATGTCGGGGGCATGTCCCAGACGATGTTCAGCCGTGTTCTGCATGATTTCTTAGAGGCCATGTTGGTTCACCTGGATGAGTACATTAAATTCCCAAATCGTGAGCAGTTGACAGATGTCAAGCGTGAGTTCTATGCCCTGGGAGGGATGCCCCATGTCATTGGGTCCATAGATGGGACACATGTTGCGTTGGTACCACCACAGGCACAGGAGGTGGTGTATAGGAATCGCAAACATTATCACTCCATTAATGCCCTTGTGGTGTGTCTGTCCAACATGGTGATTTCACATGTCTGTGTTCGCTTTCCAGGATCAGCACACGATGCCTTCATCATGAGGCGTAGCAGGGTGCCAGAAATGATGCTGCAGCTGCGGAACGAGCGAGCATGTATTGTTGGTGGGTAGACTCTGGCAGTTCTGTGTTTGGCGTCATCTTCCAATCTCACTGCCTGTGCTGACACACTTCTGTCCATGATGTTTCCTTGTAGGGGACGCTGGCTATCCCAACATGCCATGGCTGATGACGCCTGTCCGCAACCCCAGCACGGCTGCCGAGCACCTCTACAACAACGCACATGGGCGGACCAGGAGAGTCATTGAGAGGACGTTTGGACTTCTGAAGAGCCGATTCCGGTGCCTCCACAAGACCGGCGGAGCACTCCCATATGCCCCGGTGAAGGTGTGCAAGATCATCATCGTCTGCTGCATGCTGCACAACATGGCAGTGGAGGAAGCTGTTCCACTCATACTGGATCAAGATGACCAGGACCATCCACCCGTGGAGGATGAAGGGCTTGGTGACGGGGCAAGTGATGTGGAGGAGGAGGAGGCTGTGGAGGACATGCGGAGTCGGCTCATACGCAACTTCTTTGCTTAGTGGTGAGTTCCAGTGTCTGAGTGTGCACGCATTGGGCCGTGTGTGGCATGTGTTGCAATGTGTGTGTCCATCTGCATGTCTGCCAAGTGAGTCAGTGGTGTGTATTGAAGTGTCACTCAAGTGATGGCGCAATGGAAGGATGTTGTCTGAGGGTCATCATTGTCACCTGTCATGTTAACAACATGATACGTGTTAAGTACATGCTTGCGGATGTGCTCCTTTGTGCTGAATCCTTGTGTGTCTCTCTTCCACAGGTCCATGTGCATGCTGTCTGCTGGTGGCATTGTTGTGCTCCTGCTACTCCTCATGAACACAGCGACATGTGCTGATTCAGCGTCACATGCACGGGCAAGTGTTGAAATCTCCTCAGGGTAAGGGATGCCTCACGTCGTTTTGGGTGTGTGAATTGTTTGTAGTCTGTGTGCACTTCTCCGGTTCATGTGTGTTCCATTTGCATACATGGTGATCCTACATGGGGAACATGACATGGGGCAGGCTTCACCTGGAGCCATGCTCAGACTTGGTGACTGTCATGTGGCAGGGGATTGGGGATTGTGATGAGGCCATCATTGTGTGTAACACTGGCCTCGGAAACATACAGGTTGCACCGGGTTGACATGGTGTGTGATTGCCCCATCAGGGCCTCAATGGTGTATAGCGGCCTCTCCGTGGCAGCAGGGGGTGTTTAGCTGTTATCCGTCACTTGTGTGCCAGGTCAATGGGATGCCAGCATCTGTGTTGCAATGGGGGGTGCCAGTGTTGCTCCCACATGTACATCCACATGACCTGTGTATGTGTTGACAGAGTATCATTGTCATTCCAACACACATGACTAATAAATTTGTCCCTCTGTCTCCAAGGTGCCTCTTCCCTGTCAATGGTGCCCTGTTGCCACTGTGCGTGCCGCAGGTCTGGCATAGTTTTCATAGGTGGTGCATATGTGTCTATGTGTAGAGTGACAAGATGCTAGGGGTTTGTCAGGGAGTGGGAACTGTATTATGCACAAGATGCACAGTTCCATCCACCTCAAGGCAAGAGAGACCATCCCCCAGGGAAACTACAACATCTGTGTAGAATCCTACCCTGCAGTCTACGGACATGTGCCTCACGACTCCCATGGTACTTGTCCATATCCGGAGTGCATCTGCACAGCTCTGCTACTGCGTCGGGCAACCAGGCCACATCAACGTCCTAACGGGATGGGGGGAATGTTTCACAGCCAGCTGCAGGATGACCTTCTAGATCCACGCCCACACTCATGATGCAGCCCACAACCCCAACACAACCATGTGGCACAGTGATCCTAAACTGCATTCTGGCATCTCCATGCATCCAACCTTGGCCTAGCCACCATTCTCAACATCCGCCTGACGCAAGCATGCTGCACATTGTAGGGACACATGTCTAGACATACCTGGGAGCGGCAAGCCAGGTCACTCCACATGATCCCTGACCTCTGCGCATGACTGTTGCTCCCCTGAATGTGTCTGTAGCCACAGTTGTGCGGGAACCACTCAGCTGGTTGGGCCCAGCACAGGTGAGTTTGGTACTCCATGTCTGTATCAGATGAGACATTGGGACCCATGTGTGTCCTGGGCAAGACTGCGACCCCACGGTTTGGATGGTTGGAGTTAATTCTGAGATCAGGCATGCTTTGACTGTACGACACACACATGTATTGTAATAATGTAGAATCACGGCATCATCTTGTAAGTGTGATTAATTTATTTGTGGTGGGGTACGGGTTTGTGGGGATGACAAGAGGTGCACAGCGGGAGTGTAGAATCCAAAGTTCACTGGGGGAGTTGGTATCCTTGTCGTAGCAAAATGTCAGAGTCCATGCCACAGTCTTCGTCAACATAGGTCAGACAGTGACCAGCAAGTCCATGTGGCAGACAATGTCATGTGCTGCTATTGGGCCAGAGGGCCAGGTGCCAGGCCAGGTGACCTGGGAGATGGTGATGTTCTGCTGACTCTCACAGTCTTTTTCGTGGACGACCCACCTTCCTGCGGGGACCCTCGGAAGCAGTCCGTGACGATGTCTGTGACGCTCCGTCGGATGAATCCTCCTCCTCCTGATCCCTCCCTGTGTCTGGTAATGGCCTTCGCCTGGTGCCACAGGGAGGGTTGCCCATGTTGTCGGCAATCCGACGGAGTACACCGGTCATTTGGGTTTGCACCGCCACGAGCTCAGCCTGTCTATCCTCCATCCTTCCTTGGTGTTGCAGTTGACAGGCATGTTGCTGGGACTGCAGGGTCTTCATCTCCTGGAGGGTCCCCTTGATGTCATTGAGGGTGGACGCAATCTGGTCCATGCCCCTGGTGTCACGCCGGTATGTATCCAGGATGTTGCTGACCTGGGACACTACCGGGTCCTGAGCTGCCTGGTCAGGTTCGCGCCTCCGCCGTCCTCCACTCCCGCCACCCCTGCCCACGTGCACCTGGCCTGCCGTTGTGGGTGCATCGGGTCTCCGGGACCCCTGAGGGATGGCATCTGCGTTGCCGCCTGCCTCCTCCTGGGTGCCCGGAGGACCGTGTCCCTCCTGGGCAGACTGGCTGGGTGGTCGTGTGCGGGCAGGGCTCCTGGACGTCTCCTGGGATGTGGCAGGAATGGGGGTGGTGGTTGGCACAGTTGTACCTGACGCAGGTGCTGCAGGTGGTTGGACACCAGAGGGGCCAGGTTGGTCTGGGTCATCCACGGAGTGGTGAGAGTCATCGCTGGCGGTGGGGTCATCATCCCGCGGAGCCTGGTCCTGTGTGACTTCCCCCCCAGTGTTGGGGGGTGTTCGTCGACGTTGACCTGTGTGTGAGAGAGACAATGTTGACAGTGTCACATGTGGCATCCATGTTGCATGCATTTCTGATTTGGCACTCTTCCTCTGGGTAGTTGGATCTGTCCTGCATTCCTCTCACAGTGCACTTGTGCATGGCTATGTCCCTTGGCCACAGCTGTCAGGGCTTTACGCATGTGTGAGACACAATCTTAGTTGATGCATCTATTTGGGTACACAGTCAGCAGTGTGGTGTGCGGGCGTAGCGAGCCATGCAGAGGCGCCTTACGTGTTGCACTGTACGTGGCCAAATGGTGTTTTGGCAAGGCAATTTGATGTTGCAGGTAGGGGACTGAAGCATTTGTGACAGGGTTCTTACCGACACGGTGGGTGGGTATACTGGGTGTGTGGTTAGGTCTGTGCCTGCAGCACGGATGGACTCGTGCACAGATTGACACATGGACCGGTCTTCATCTACGGAAGGGGGGGTTGAGGCACTGCCAGACCTGGTCTGCATGCACACAGTCCACCGGCTGACGAGTGGACATGGCCACACCACCCAAGGGTGATTTAGTCTCCCTGTGTCTCCCTTCCTCCCTCCCTCTGTCACCCTCCTCCCTCCCTCTGTCGGTCTCCCTCTGTCACCCTACTCCCTCCCTCTGTCTGTCTCCCTGTGTCCCCCCTCTGTCTCCTTCCCTCTCATTCCCCCTCTCCCTCCCTCTCTTTGTCACTCTCTGTCACCTCAGGCCAGCTTCCTGGGCACACACAGTTAGCCGGTCTTTGAATGGCCATTGGCTTGTTCATGTGAGTTAGTCCCTGTTCTCCGGGCACCCATTGGGCAGTGTGTCTGAGTGTAGGCTGCTGCTGTGGCGGTGTGTGCTGAGACTCTATCAGAGCGATGCATCTTCATTGTCTGCTGTTATGTGCAAATTGTGCCTTCAGACCCATGGCATCCTGCATGGCAGCCATCATTTGCAGGCAAGACAGTACTGTGTGGGTACACACAGTTTGTATGGCTGTGCCCTGGGCCATATGGGCTGAGGGCATTGTTGTGTGCTTGTGAGTTGCTCAATGTTAGTTTTGCTGCCCCCACTCCCAGCATCGACCACATCCTGTGTTGTGTTGGTGTATTGTGTGGCCTGTGACTTGGCATGGCCCTGATTGATGCATGGGGCATGGAGGTGCCAGTGGCATGTGTGTGTTTGTGGAGTGTTGTTGTGTCCGGTGGTGGCTTGGGGGGGTGGCATGCATGATTGATTGTGTATGGCATCCCCCCCATGTGAGGTGAGTTGTTTGTGTACTCACCAGGGTCTGGGAGTCCTGGCAGTCCGTGTAGTCCCTCCACCGCCAGCGTGGACATCACCTTCTCCTCCCAGGGATGGTATTGTACCGGTCTGGGGGGCGGCCCTCCTCCAGTGATGTTCCCCTGGTTGTGATTGTCAGTCATCTTCCTCTTGACCGTCCTCCGCAGATCGTACCACCTGGATTGGCACTCGTGCCTGGTCCTTCTGGTTGTCCCAACAGCATTCACAGAATCGACGATCCTCTGCCACATGGCGGTTTTTTCGGATATGCTGGTCTGTCTGACCAATGTCCCAAAGAGCTGTGGCTCGACTCTGAGGATTTCGTCGACAAGGATCTCCAGCTCCTCCTTTGTGAACTTTGGATTCTTGGTGGTGGACATGGCGTGGGGTGTGGTTGTGGGGGTGTGGGTGTGGATGGCTGTGGGTGTGTGGGTGTGGTAGTGGAGGTGTGTGTGTGAATGTGATGAGGGGGTGTTTGTGTAGGTGGTTGTGTGAAGGTATGCAAGTGTGAGGTTCAAGTATGGTGGTGTGGGTCGTCTGTGGGCTCTGGCAGCAGTGGGTCTGTTGCAAAGGCTCATGGTTTGTGTGTGTGGTCCATTTTTATTGGTCCATTTGTGGGTGTGGCTGTGTTTGAAATTTGTGTGGGTGTGTTATGAGGAGTGATTGAGTTTTGGGCCTCTGTTTGGCAGTTTGGCAGTTGCAGGTGAGTGTATGTGATGTTTGTGGGGTTGTTGGGCCTGTTTGGTGGTGTGGGGAAACTCTACTTGACTCTCCTTGTGTAAATATGGTTTGTCCGGGTTCAGTACGTGTTTTTTTGGCGTCAGTACGGTCCGTACATGCACTGGTGGGGGTGCGGTCCGTACATTCCCTGGTGGGGTGGTGGTTCGGTGCGTACATACACGGCTGGGGTGGGGGTTTGGTGCGTACATACACGGCTGGTGGTTCGGTGCGTACATACACGGCTGGGGGGGGTTCGGGGGCGTACATACACGGCTGGTGGTTCGGTGCGTACATACACGGCTGGGGGGGGTTCGGGGGCGTACATACACGGCTGGTGGTTCGGTGCGTACATACACGGCTGGTGGTTCGGTGCGTACATACACGGCTGGGGGGGGGTTCGGGGGCGTACATACACGGGTGGGTGTTTGGTGCGTACATACACGGCTGGTGGTTCGGTGCGTACATACACGGCTGGGGGGGGGTTCGGGGGCGTACATACACGGGTGGGTGTTTGGTGCGTACATACACGGCTGGTGGTTCGGTGCGTACATACACGGCTGGGGGGGGGTTCGGGGGCGTACATACACGGCTGGTGGTTCGGTGCGTACATACACGGCTGGGGGGGGGGTTCGGGGGCGTACATACATGGGTGGGTGTTTGGTGCGTACATACACGGCTGGGGGGGGGTTCGGGGGCGTACATACACGGCTGGTGGTTCGGTGCGTACATACACGGCTGGGGGGGGTTCGGGGGCGTACATACACGGGTGGGTGTTTGGTGCGTACATACACGGCTGGTGGTTCGGTGCGTACATACACGGCTGGGGTGGGGGTTTGGTGCGTACATACACGGCTGGTGGTTCGGTGCGTACATACACGGCTGGGGGGGGTTCGGGGGCGTACATACACGGCTGGTGGTTCGGTGCGTACATACACGGCTGGGGGGGGGTTCGGGGGCGTACATACACGGGTGGGTGTTTGGTGCGTACATACACGGCTGGTGGTTCGGTGCGTACATACACGGCTGGGGGGGGGTTCGGGGGCGTACATACACGGCTGGTGGTTCGGTGCGTACATACACGGCTGGGGGGGGGGTTCGGGGGCGTACATACATGGGTGGGTGTTTGGTGCGTACATACACGGCTGGTGGTTCGGTGCGTACATACACGGCTGGGGTGGGGGTTTGGTGCGTACATACACGGCTGGTGGTTCGGTGCGTACATACACGGCTGGGGGGGGTTCGGGGGCGTACATACACGGCTGGTGGTTCGGTGCGTACATACACGGCTGGTGGTTCGGTGCGTACATACACGGCTGGGGGGGGGTTCGGGGGCGTACATACACGGGTGGGTGTTTGGTGCGTACATACACGGCTGGTGGTTCGGTGCGTACATACACGGCTGGGGGGGGGTTCGGGGGCGTACATACACGGGTGGGTGTTTGGTGCGTACATACACGGCTGGTGGTTCGGTGCGTACATACACGGCTGGGGGGGGGTTCGGGGGCGTACATACACGGCTGGTGGTTCGGTGCGTACATACACGGCTGGGGGGGGGGTTCGGGGGCGTACATACATGGGTGGGTGTTTGGTGCGTACATACACGGCTGGTGGTTCGGTGCGTACATACACGGCTGGGGTGGGGGTTTGGTGCGTACATACACGGCTGGTGGTTCGGTGCGTACATACACGGCTGGGGGGGGGTTCGGGGGCGTACATACACGGCTGGTGGTTCGGTGCGTACATACACGGCTGGGGGGGGGTTCGGGGGCGTACATACACGGGTGGGTGTTTGGTGCGTACATACACGGCTGGTGGTTCGGTGCGTACATACACGGCTGGGGGGGGTTCGGGGGCGTACATACACGGGTGGGTGTTTGGTGCGTACATACACGGCTGGTGGTTCGGTCCGTACATACACGGCTGGGGGGGGTTCGGGGGCGTACATACACGGCTGGTGGTTCGGTGCGTACATACAGGGCTGGGGGGGGGGTTTGGTGCGTACATACACGGCTGGTGGTTCGGTGCGTACATACACGGGTGGGGGTTCGGGGCGTACATACGCGGGCGGGGGGTGGTGGGGTGTTCGGCGCGTATGCGGGCACATGTCT
This sequence comes from Triturus cristatus, assembly GCF_964204655.1. NCBI lineage: Eukaryota > Metazoa > Chordata > Amphibia > Caudata > Salamandridae > Triturus > Triturus cristatus. The sequence goes on from NC_140581.1 coordinate 1,091,812,478, forward strand.
CCATGGTTGCTATGGGAGTTCGGTTCGGACGGTGTTTTTTGCGTACGGTTGTGAAATGGGGAGGACGGGAGGGATCGTACTTGCGCAGTCGGACTTTATTTTTCCGCACGGTGGGTTTCTCGCCCGGGGACGTGTCGGTGACTTTTCCCGACCCGAGGACGTGTGGGGAAATCTTCCCAATGCGATTCGTATGGACTTTTTTCCGTTCGAATCGTACTTGGCAGTTTGTACGCTACTTTGACGATTCGGACGGAAAAAAATCCGGATACGAGTCGGACGGGGAATTTTTTTACCGGATCGGAATTGGCACCTTTATGTCATCATATATGAAGTCCATATGGGAAGAGTGTTGAGTAGCCCACAGGTTCTCTACGGCCTACTCTTCCCAAGCCAATGGGCTTGTTGAGATATTTTAAAAAGACCCTGAAGGGCATGATTATGGGCCTGCCTGAGCTATGAGGTGAAAGTGGAATGCCTTGAGGCGAAAGTGGAATGCCTTCTTACCATGCCTCCTCTTTGCCTATTATTGACACCCTGTTAGGGGACCTCTTAGTCTGGTCAAGGAGAGATGGGTTCAGACTCCCAAGAAACCCCCTCAGGATGTGGTTAGCTACATGCTGTCATTCAGGAACCAGACACAGAAGTTCTAGAATTGCAGTTCAAAGGCACTGACTCAGCTCAAGCACACAAAGGACTTCACCCTAGAAAATGGTGCCCCCAGAGAAACTAGGATCAGGGCAGGGAGGCAGGAAATTCTAGACACCTCTGTAGGGGGGAATCTCACGAAGCTTCTCCCACTTCAAAATGGGCACCAGGTATATAAGGGGACCCTCTTATCCACTCTTCAGATCACTTCAGGATCTGTGGAAGACTCAAAAGAAGGAGTGCTCTGCTGCACTGCTGCCTGCGTTAGTAGAACAGAACTGAACCTTGGACCTAGGACTACGAGAGTGAATTCAAGGGCTGATCAGAGACTCAAGGACAGAAAAGGCTCCAACCATCCTGAACCCTGCACCTGGACTATGCCGGCTATTAGTCCTAACTGCCCCAAGTGGAGCCTCCCCATCTTTGGACTCTTGGAAGTGGAGCTGTAGGTGCTCTGTCAGCCCAGCTGTGGTCCCTCCCAGAACTGACACAGTGCAGCACAACCCAAAGCAGCCAATGCAGGTCCTCATTGGTTGAGATCACATTTACAATTATAGCATTAAAAGTCATAAGTCTATACCTACTAGATTTTCTGCTGCGATTTGAATTGATGTACACATTTTATGGAATTTACGGAAATTCCAAAGCATACAAGCCAAACTCAAATTGTGAATTAATGCTCACACAGCAAACTCCACAGGGTGAAAATGTGCAGTTATTTAGAAGGTAGAGCACATTTAATTGTTTTTTTTTCTCTCTCTGCAGAAAGTGCTACCCATGCATCCTTAGTAAATATGAGGGTATTATGAGATTGTACAACGAAGTAAAAAAATGGTAATGTAAAAATGTTTTAAAAGTCCATAGAACTCAAACAAATAAGGTTTTCTTAGTTCATAGAAGTGATACTGGAGAAGTTCCTCCAGAAACACTGCAGTCAATGGGGTATATATTTGGGCTGTAACCAAGGTTTTGTACCTTCTAACTTCCAAGAGTTTCAATTTGAATCACCAACCAGTTGTTGAGCCATCAGCTGAACCCTTTTGAGTCTAGTGGAATTCAGACGCAGAGGGCCCAAAGTTGCACTGGCCCAGACTTACAAGCAGTTTCAGAACCAGTTAAAAATGTTGAACCTTCAGTTCAGAACAGTCAGGGAGGCCAATGAAAGGATTGGAACCAGCTGCCTGGCATATTGGTGCTACTCCTGATGAGGCAAAGACAAAGATGAATATGTGTCATGGCAACATTGATTTTTAACCTATGTTGGAACCTGTTTGGGTACAAGGCTTTCTAGTGTATTGATGTAATGCTAGTCCAACCGTAAGCTGTTTAATTTGACTTCGCTTGCTTTAGATGTTGGCACTGACTTAAAAATTTGAGAGAGCAGTGGCAATTTTACCGTAACCCCATTTTATAACAGTTCTTTGTACATGGTTCTACCTACCCAAGTACCCATTGTGCAATGTTCTGTAGTCAGAAACATCTACTGATACTTTGCACCCTCACAGTTGTCAGCTTCTTGAAACTAGCTCCTCCAGCATAGTCTTCCCAAAAGCAGCACCACGAAAAGAACATTTGGACTAGAAGGAGATTTATACTCTCACTGATCTAACAAATGTCGTGAGCATATTGATTCAAGTAAGGGAGTGGAACTAAATCTCCCAAATCTTCAGTTTCATGCAGTGCAATGTGTTTTAAACATTCCAAGTTGTTTCTGAAGGGAGGACCAGTGGACAAAGCAATTATTTTCAAAATGGGCACTAGCACTCATTGGAGGGGGGTCCTGAGCCAATTTGAAAAAATGTTCCCAGAGTCTCCACCCTAATATTTACCTCACAGTGATGTTGTTTCTGTGTCTACATCTCTCTCATTGTTTTTATATGTTCACACCACAAATGACGAGGACAGGTGTAGGGCACAGAGCTCATCTCCACATCACCCAGCATTTCCCGTCACCTTTTAGTGCAGCCTAGTCAAATTCCAACAGATTTTTACTGGACATTGGACACTATGAGTGTGCCAGGAACCCCTCTTCCAAATGTGACCCAAGGGCATTAGAGCACATTTTATGAGCACCAGATTATGTTGAAGAAGTTCCTTTTTTGGGCATGGGGAGGTTAAGTGCTTTGCCCAGAAACACAGGATGTTGAACTGAGACTGGGACTTGAACCTGGTCCCCAGTGCCAATGTTGGCAGCGCTGTTGTTAGGCCGCGTCTTATACTGTATTTCAAAAGTTTTTTAGAATTGTTTTACTAATAATTGTGCAGAAATTGCACATTGATCAACTAACTTGTCGTTTTTTGGCCATTGTTTGTTTGTTTTTGAAGCCTGAGCAATAAATGTCTTTCAGGAAAGCAGGCTATGGATGTGAGGTTGAACTGGGTTTGCCAGTCAGAGGTGTAAAAAAGATATATAACGTTTCAGATGAAGCAGAAGTGTCATTTGGCCAATGAAATTGGATTGGGGTCCTAATGTACCATGTCTTAATCGTCACAAAGCTAAATTAGTTGCACAAATCTGAATATAGATTTGAATATTTCAGGCCAAAATGCTATTAAGATTTATATTTAATACTTGCTTCATTTCCTAGATCCAGTTTAGAAGTGAGATAACATTTTATTAGAATGCTGCCAGGCTATTAGTGTGTGCAAGCTAAGTGTAAGGTAGAGACTGGGGAAATGATGTATCCTGCATTACATTTGTCATAAATTATTGATAAGCAGCGTGACAGGCAGCCCTGTATTAAACCTGTGGAATTACTACGAGGGAGCATTTCATAATTTGACACTTTGAGGGCCAGCTTAGTGAGCTGACAAAGTTAGGACATCACAATGGTATGTGGACTGCACCGTTGGCACTCCTGAGGGTTGTGAAGTGCAGACTAGGTGTAGAACATTTGAACAGGTACAACTAGGTGTATCCCTTCAGCATGCAATCACAGAAACAATTAAATCAACACTTCCAAGGAAAATCTTGAAGAGTTGTCGTGTGCACTAAAGTGATGCCGGTAGATATTAATAGCCAACTTGAAACATATCAAACACATACTCAGTTTGTTAACATTATGGTTTAAGAAGTTAGTTTATTTTGCAACAAAATTTGGAGAATAGTTTGTAGGTCCATTAAATACCTCAGATTCATTTTCAATAATGACCCAGTGCATTTGATTAATTGATTTCACGAGCTGCGACTGCCACAACGCAGGGACCTGGCAGTGTGAGTGCGACGTTAACAAGCATTTGCAATGCAATCGGTCTCGCCTTTGGGACCATATATGTATTTAGCACATAGTCTGGGTGCTGAAACATCTACTGTTATTTAAAAATGGAGGGAAAGTAAGCACCAAATTGCTTGACATGCCAGGTATGGGAACACATGGAGAGAAATATTGCCTCTCAGCGGGAAATGGTATAGTCCAAAACTCTGTTTTTCATATAAAATCAGGGCCTTTGGTGGTCATATAACTGAAAATACAAGATTATTGTTTACGAGTGCTTGTGGAAGACAATTTCCATGGACTGGAATCTAAAGAATGCTAAAGTGATTCTGGAATTTTACTGCCCTCTGCTGGTCGTTTTCTATCAAGAAAGTTAAATTGAGGCAGTTGCCAGAAAAAGAGAAAAAAGAAAGTCCTGCAGCAGAAAGCAATTCTGCTATTTTACTGACCTCTACTGGTCGTTTTCTGTCAAGAAAGTTAAATAGAGGCAGTTAAATAAGCAGAAAGCAATTCTGGTATTTTACTGACCTCTACTGGTCATTTTTTTTATCAAGACAGTTAAATAGAGGCAGTGGAACAGACAAAAAATCCCTAAGCGGAAGCAGACAAGTCCTAGGGCTGATCTCCAGAGCCCACAAAGTACATACACATATAAGTATATACTAAATTATATACAAGAGGTCTTGAATGCTCGACCTAAAAATCAATGTATCAGACTGTCTCAGGAGTAGACAAAAAATATTTAAATACGCTCTGATGAAGGGGTATGTCTCAAACTGCATCAGGACCACTTAAAGGCCAAACAAAATTAAATCATCAAACCTGATGTTTTATTGGCCCTGATAAATTATTCCCAATGCTTGTTTTAATAAATAAACTACATTCCTATTCTGAAATGTTAACAAATTGAGAAAGCATTGACTGTGGTGTAAGTTGAATATCAATGCCTACTCTCATAGCTGTGGTACACTGCGACTCTCAAAAGTTTCCTTTAAGACCAGGGGGCATATTACCAAGAACTGCGTTAAAATTATCACCGCTTTATCGGCAGGAAACTGCCGCTAAAGCGGCGATAATGGGCTTGAGAATATGCCCTTGAGAATTCCAATAGAAGCCCATGTTCTGGTGTGAACCTGGGCATCTATTGGAATTCTCAAAGGCATATTATCAAGCCCATTATCGCCGCTTTAGCGGCAGTTTCCTGCCGCTAAAGCGACGATCATTTTAATGCCGTTCTTGATAATATGCCCCTAAGAGTGCTAATTTGAGAGTCCAGGGCTCCCGCCATCGAAGTCATGCAAACAGGACACAAGCATACCATTTATACAGGGCAAACAGTGCTGTGGCCTGTTTGGGAGGCCTCAGCTCATGCAGTCATCTAAACTAAAGCAGAGAGAAAACATAGAATATACCGATTTTCTTTCACCATCCCTCAACCGAAATGTGTTATACCTGAAGTCAATTGAATGGGTTGATTTTCCATTGTCATTAATGCAGTTTACAATCGTAAAGTCTTACATTGTTCATTCGCAAATGGTTAAACACACCTATGCAATGATAACAGCGCTTGCATCAAAAGTGTTTTGGTGACTCTATTCAACTGTCCTCAAAAACAAAGGTCACCCCCTAAACAAGTACTAATAGGTTTGGGATGAGGGGGAGAAAACACCAACTATAATATAAAAAAAAACACTTGACCTGTATTTCTTCTTGTGTGCCTCACAAGTGCTGATGATTCAGCTTATCATATATTTTGTCATTTTGATTGAAAATCCTATTTTCCACAACAACGAAAATTCTTTTGCATTTTAAGTTTTACTCAAAATGCAAAATAATTGACTTTTTTGTGAAAAACAGGTTTTGCCACAGTACATAGAAGGAATTGTGAAAATGTACATGAAGACTTTTTATGAACTGTGTTTACTGAGATTGATGAATATGATAAAATATATGATAAAATGAATAAATGTGGTTTGTAAAAACTGCATCTGTAGTATAATTTCATTTCGGGATCAGAACCAGCAGCACTTGTGAGGCACTCAGGAAGAAATACAGGTAGGTCGAGTGGGAACTTTTTCTATTATAGTTGACTCTATTCAACTGAGCTCTGAAACAGATCTAAGACACTGTACTTGTTTTTTCCACTTCACAGCACTGCACACATTTACACGCTGGGCAGTTAGAATAAAGGAAGAAAAGGAATAGCAACGACTGTGGCAAAGCAGTTCTAAGTCGAGTCTGAAAGTGTCACTAGCCACATTGTAGTTGGGATGCTAGACTGCCAATCATGCCAAAAACTGACTTCCAGGAAACAGGTAGGTATGTGTGGAATAGAAATGAATGACAACTTTAGGGGAAAGAAAGGCTTCTTACCATTTGCTTTCACCCACACAGACGCCAAGAAGCATCACCTGAAATTGACTTTTAAATGATAGGATGCAACAACCCAACCGAAATGCATCTCAGCATCATAAGAAACTTGCTCTAGGACGGTCACCCGCACTGTGGACTCACAATGCCTTTTTCAACTGTGACTGGCCTGCTTGATAGAAAAATGCACAGAAGATAAAGGGGCCGATTACCATGTGGTCTTAAAAGGCTTCGACCCTCGGTCGGAGCCTTTACAACCACATCACAATATGTCGGTTGGATACCTTTCCAACCACCTCATTACATTTGAGGCAGTTGGAAAGGAATCCAACGAGGTTGGCCAGTCAGAATGCAGCCTGTAATCCCAAGGGAGACTCTTTCCGCCCTTGGGAATTTGACCGAACAGTGTTCGGTTGCATCCTAATGGGCCGGTAGGGACTGCCGATCCGGTGTCGGTCGGTCCCATGACCGAGACGATGTCAGGCGGAGGCAACTCCGGCTGACATTGTAATCAGCCCCTGAGTCTGGATCTTTCTAAAAGCACAAAATCAAAACAATTTAACTGGAGGAAAGTCTTCTAAAATGCTAATTTCATACAAGAACTAATTGTTTCTTCTTATGACCGTCAGTTACTTTGTATTTTGTTTTCACAGGTTACTTATTGCTTTATAATTGTATTTCTATGGTTTGAACAATGCACACAGCACAGATAACATCTTATAATCTTACATTTATTATGAACAGACATTTTCAAAAGATATATTCATTGTTTTCTCATAGTGCAAAGTCATTGAAAGTCGTACCACTAACACTGGTTCCTTTACTATCTTGTTGAATTAATGATCTGTTGGTTTCCCCAACTGGGAGGTTGTTGGCAACTCCCACACCTTGGAACTGTCTTCTATACAGCCACTGTCTTGTTGGGGGGATATGGTGAGGAGAACATATGGGGAGGGAATGGTAAGTAGGGAGGTTTCTTATTTTATTTTTATTTTTTTTTTTGTAATCCTCATCTCACCACTAACGAATGCAAATTAGCTCCTATGGCCCAATCTTAACCTGAGCGCCCTGAGCCAGAGTTCTTGCTTTCGCCTGGGGCCACCCTGGCCTGCCTTTTTATACCAAGGCATGGTGTTAATCATTGGACCATTGTTGTTAGCGCCTCAATGCAATTCCCCATTCAATAAATGGTTTCCAGATGGTACTGTTTTTTTTTTAAGAGTTAAAAGTGTTTCTAAGCGTGCAATTCTAAGTGTAGCTCGTAACCAATTATCATATAATGGGGGGTTGGGATCCTTCCATGACTTACAGATTTCTCTGCGAGCAGTCAGAATAAAACAAAAAAATAATGCAGCTTGTGGCTCCCCTAGTTCAATAATGAGTTCTGCGTCCATCCCAAACATAACTCTAGCTGGATTCAAACAGAGCTTTAATTTAAAAATACTCTCTATAGCCCGCTCCACTCTGCTCCAAAAGGGTCTGATTATCAAACATTCATAGAATATATGGATATCATCCGCTTCTATCAGCCCACACCTTGGGCAGAAGGGGGGTGGATTTAAAAACTTCGCAAGTTTTTTTGGTGTATAGTATAATCTGTTTATAGTGAAAAAATGATTCTTTTTAAGAGAAACAGTCCGGACATATTTATAGAGTATTTTTAAAGAGTGATCGTATAGAGTAGCTGAGTCTACCTCCAGCCTTGTTGAGTTCCAAACCCTATTTGGTGGAGGAGACTGCGCTTCCTCCGCTTCCAACATTTTCCTGTACCAGAATCCCACTTCTCTCTTCCTGGGCCCTGGTAGTAAGAGAGCACTCTCGATATCCCAGTTTCCTCCAATATTCTCTTCCTCGGCCTTATACCAGGAACAGAGTTGAATATATTTAAACCTAGAGAGAGAATCCCCAATCCTGGACTTCAGTACCTCCCACGGCAGGACTCCCTCTGGTGTTATCAGATCAGACCAGATATTTATTCCTGCTCTCCTAATAGGGAGGGACAAACTATCCCTTAAACATGAAGGCTGACCTGGAGATTCCCAGATTGGAGCAAACTCAGAGTAATATTTAATCCCCCATCTCTCTTTAACTTTATTCCAGACTCTAAGGGCTGATTTTAATACCTTTAAGCGTACTTTTTTGTAAAATTTTACTGCTCCAAATTTGTACAGGAACCCAGACTCTCCACCCTCCAAACCTACCATTATTTTCAAAATTCTCCCCCAATTGGAATCATCAGGGCATGACAACAAACACCTAATATTTTTCAGCTGAAAAGATAAAGCATACCAATTTATATCTGGAAGTGCTAACCCCCCTTTTAATAATCTTCTTTTAAGCTTTTTCCATGATAACCTGGAGGTTTTTTTCGCCCAGATAAAGCTACCAATCTTTCCCTGAATGTTCGCCAAAATTTTATCAGAAAACGAGAGGGGTATTGAGTTAAACATATAAGTCAACTTAGGCAAAATAACCATTTTAACCAAATTAACTCGGCCGTAAATTGTAAGGGGGAGATTCTGCCATCTGGAGAACAGCTGGTCAATATCCTTACATAGTTTCTTGATGTTAATTTGGACTATATTATTTATATCTGAAGTGATAATAATTCCTAGATATCTAAACTGAATGCTGCGAGAACCCGTCCAATTATCAATCCCCCAACACATTATTTCTGTTTTTGAGTTATTTATTTGATATCCCGAATAGAGGCCAAATTCTGCCATTATCGCCTCCACCCTAGGGAGAGCTGCCGCAGGATTGCTTGTATAGATCAGTAAGTCATCAGCATATAAAGCTAATTTACACCTGTAATCCTTATATTTGAAGGGTGTGATTGTCTCGTCGATCCTAAGTGCTTGGGCCAACGGCTCAATATAAATGCCAAAAAGGAGAGGGGAAATAGGACACCCCTGCCTAGTGCCCCTCCCTATACTAAAGCTTGATGTTAAACGGCCGTTCAGAAGAATTTCCGCAGAGGCTCCTTCATAACACCCTCTCATCGTTTGGATAAAAGTCTCACCAAGGCCCATTACCTCTAATACGTTCCACAAAAAACCCCAGTTGACACGATCGAAGGCCTTCGCCGCATCATATGCGGCCACCGCCAAGGGCTCCGACCGTGTCACCGCTAAATCTATACTACCTATCAACTGTAAGCTCAACTCATGAATATACCTTCCAGGCACAAAGCCTTTCTGGTCAATATAAATGAGTTGTGGGATCAGCTTAGCCAATCTCCCTGCCAAAACACTAGTAAAGATTTTATAGTCAGCGTTTAGCAGGGAGATTGGCCTATATAAATCTGCACTGAGTGGGTCCTTTCCTGGCTTTAAGATGAGTACAATAACCGACCTCCTCCATGATGGTGGTATCCTCCTCTTCGTATTGTATATGTAGTTAAACAATTCACATAGTCTTGGGACCAGACTCTCCTAAAAAATGTTATATATTTCGCCTGGAAGAGCATCAGGCCCGGCTGCTTTGTTGATCTTTAATCTTTTAATATGATCCCTGACCTCTTCCTCAGTAAAGGGGCTATTGAGAATGGTTCTGCCTTCATTTGTCAAGCCAGGGAGGGCCTTGCTCACCAACCATTGCACAGAGTTCACCTGTGCGGGGGATGATTCTTCCTCGTATAATTTAGAGAACATAGAAAGCAAATGATCTTCCATATCCTTCTGTTTACAGGATATATTCCCCTGGTCATCAAGCATTAGCCTATCTATATTATTCCGCACCCTGTCCGATCTGATCTTTCTTGCCAAGACAGCCCGGGCTCTCTCACCATATTCGTAGTTATCCATAGCATGGACATCCCATTGTGCCTTAATTTTTTGATCTAATAGACCCCTATATTCTGATCTAAGGAGTTCCAGCTCATCTAATACCTGTGTTGGATTTAATTGTTGAGTGCCCAATCGAGCATTCTCTAAAAGAGTTATTTTGTTCTCTAAGGTTTTAAGCTTCCTCACCTCCTCCTTATTTTCGGAACATATTAGACTATGGAAATGTCCTCTTATATTTGCTTTCCAGGCGTCCCATACATATTCAGGGAGAGTAGAGCCGACATTATCAGTGAAATAGTTATCTATAGATGATCTAATAGAAGTAACTATATTTTGCCTATATAGTGCAGACCTTTTTAAAGTCCATCTTGGTAGTGCCATATTTGAGTTCCGATTAATGACTATCGAGAACATAATGGGTGCATGATCTGATAGAATAATAGGTAAGACTCTCACATCTTCCAAAATCTCTAGGCATTGCCTATCTACTAAGATATAATCCAATCTCGATGCATGGCCATGCTTTTTACTAAAATAGGTATATCCTGGAGCTGCCCCCCCTCTAACCTTCCAAACATCGATAAGCCCAATCTCATTCATCATATTAACCATAGCACGCCTAGAACAAGTTGCAGTAATATGCTGGGAATGATTAGAGCGATCCTGTCTAGGATCAAGAAGTATATAAAAATCCCCCCCCATAATAATGTGTGAGCTGACCTCAACCAAATTAAGTTGCACTTTGAATAGGTGGGTAGGGTCGTCTATGTTAGGCACATAATATGAAACGATAGTCTGCGTCCCCCCATTAAGATCTACCTGAGCCATTACCCATCTTCCGGTATGATCTGTTATTGTCGATCTGAATGTTCCTCCTACCCCGATCTTTATCAAAATTGCTACCCCTTTACTTGCGATTGATTGTCCAGAACAACAGAAGGCCCCTACCCATCCAAGTTTACCAAAGAGCTCATTGCCCTCACTAAGACTTAAATGGGTTTCATGGAGAAGAATTATTTTAGCATCAGATTGCTCTATGTACTTCAAAACTAGCCTTCTTCTTCGTGGACACCGTAGCCCATTAACATTCCAGGAAATATAAGAGATTTTACTACTAGTCATTGAATATACCCCTTACCTCACGCCCAAACCCCGTATGATTAATAAGAAACTCCGCCAGATTAGAACGTAGTGAGTATAATGAGGACTTGAATTTTTATTATTTACCCCTCCCAACCCTCCTCCTCCCTGCAACCCCCCCTCACCCAGCACCCCCCCAAACCTAGCAAACCCCACTTCCTTCCCTGGAGGACCCTCCCAATCTTCCTGGGCATACGCCCTTTGATGCCCCCCCCCCGTGCAGAATTAAAAAGTGAAATAAGAAAACAAAAAACTGAACTAAATTGATTTTTATCTAGTGATTGCTCTCTAAAATAAGTGCACTTAATTGCGAGGTGTATAAGAGCTAATATATATTGCCATCCATATATCTATAACACTCTTAGCCTACTTCCCACTGCTTCAAATACTCTATTTTCCTCTACTTTCCCCCCTCCCTACCAGCCCTTATACTATCTATCAGGGTATCTGCTTCCTCCACCTGACGTATAATATGCATATGGTTACTCCACATCACGCGGAGTGAGGCTGGAAACTTCAGCTGAGCACGGGCCCCCAATGAATTAAGTATTGCCACTCGCTTGCCCAGTTCCCATTGTCTAACAGCTGTCATGGATGAGACATCTGAACGTATCATATATGAGAATGGGCTGGTGAAGGAAGATGATTTTATATGACCTGTTTTCAGAGCGAGCGATAGAATCTTTTCTTTAATGGTATATGTTAGAAAATTAACCAAAATCTTTCTTGGGTGCTCTTTGCCTGGTTTCTTCCTGTAGGGGTCACGATGAACCCGCTGAATGTCTGCTGATAAATCCAAATCCGCTTCCGGTGATTCCTTTAGCACCGTTGTTTTGAGGAGGGCTATTATAAATGCCTTAATGTCACTACCTTCAATATCCTCAGGTATGTTCAAAATGTTTAAATTGTTCCTTCTCGTATAATTTTCCAATCTCTCGATGTCATCTCGCATCTCCCGATTCTGCTGGGATAATTTATCGTAGGCCGCTGTAGTAGCTCCTAGTGCCTCCTTAATTTTTGGCAGCTCCACTTCTAATGCATCCGTCCTCGATGCAACCTCCTCCACCTTCCGAGTAAGCGTCTCACATGAAGCCTGGATCGCACTTTGATTTGCTTCCGAGATAGTAAAACGCTTTCCAATGTCCTCTTTTAGCCCTAACAATAAGTCCGCCAATGTACCAGGGGCAGGCATTGCATCTGAAGCTGTGGAAATATTGTCCATGTGAGACACTACGAGCTTATCTTCCTTAGATGTTGCTGTAGCCAAACATAAATCTCCCTTACCTACATTATCCTCCCCCCTTACTCGGCAGTCCTGCTGAACCTGCTCATCCTCCTCATTATGATCCTCATCTTGAATAGCCAGAGCTGAAAAACTGTTAGACAGTACTATTGTTGGATGAACTATATCCTGTATAGGGGAGGACGTAGAGTGGGGTAATGGATCTGTAGGGTCGGTTAGATTAGAGATACTGAGAGCGGGAAGTGTAGAGAGCGGGCAGGCTGTAATAGAGCTCTCCCTCATCGCAGTGCCTACCATTGTTGTAGCGCTCATAGAACTTATAGGCATGTTTTTTCTAGTAATTTTCCTTGCAGTGCTCACTGTGCCGGTAGTGGTTACAGTAGTAGTTACAGCAATTATAATGTTTGCGGTGCCAATTGCTGCCATCTTTTTTCCTTGATCTACACCACTGATAGATAGAACCTTATAGTATGTTTTCAATGATGGTGTGACCTTAGGGAGACCAGATGTCCTTCCAGATATGCCGGCTCTCACCTTCTTAACTTTCCCCTTGCCTGGGGGAGTGTCCACCTCACCAATGCTTATCTTGCCCTTCCGAGCTCTCACCTTCGGCTGTATCACTGGCGGAGAGGTTATTGGTTTTAAGGGTATTTTCACAGTGATCGCGTTCGTGCCCCGATTTCGCAGTGCATAGTGGGTAATCTCAGCCTGAGGGGGAGATATACCTGAATTACCGCCACGACTAGCCCAGCAGTTTCTCGATTGTGTACCAGTAGAAGTAGTAGAAGCAGCTGTCGCACCGTGTTCACCGTATTCACCCTCCTCCATACAGAAAACCTGATCCTGGTGCCTGTAATGTGTATACGTGGCCTGGTTTAGGAGACTATCTGAATTAATTGCCTTACTGGGAGTACAAATAGCCTGATACCCTTCTCGTCCGACATACGTTCCTCCGAACCTAAATGACAATCTCCCTGAAATATGCCGTAGAAACTTAGCTGCGCCCAATTCCTTACACCACACCGGCGCGGCTAACTCTCCGCTACTCCTTGTCAAGACCATCCGTTACGCTATTTGTACCACTCTCTACTTGATACTGATGTGGAGAAGAGAGAATGGGGGACAGCGTCAACGCCCGGAATAAGCCCGAAAAACGAAAAAAACGGAACACAAACACAGTCCCAAACTAGCTTGAAATGAAGGCTCGGAGCTTACACCGGATACAATGGTCACACAGCCTCTCTCGAACTCACTCGATTCTAAGACCCCCACAAATCCAATCCTTTACCGAAATCCGGCTCACAGTCCGATATCAAACGGCCTCACCGGGTGAGAGACGCAGAGGGAAGTAAGCAGCGTGCAACATGCAGCATGTCAGCATAACGACATCCAGCGTTCAGCGTTCTCAGCCATACACGGGGGGAGGAGCTTCGTCACGCCCGTTAGCTTCCGGCCGTCATGTCCTCCCGATGCCCTGCGCTTTCTCAAGAAGAAGAAGGAAGGGAGGTTTCTGTAAAGTGGTGGTGGGAGGGCATTACAGAGGGCACATCGAATTGTCTTTCTACTCATACTGATATTTTACTGGACTGGTTTCGCTTTTCACAAGACACAATCTTGAAGCAGGGTGCCTTTAAGTTTTAGACAAATTAGAATGCCATCATTTACATTTGCAGTGAAAAAACACCTAGGTGATTACTTCACTAGCGTTCACCTGGTTCATGCGTGTCATCTAATGCACTGAGACCTTTACAATCATTGCTAAAACTCATCGAACACACACTTTATTTCCGCTTCATCTTGTTAGGTCTTGCCTAGGCAGCGCATGCACCGTCTCTCGAACCATGCTGTATGTATCTACTGTATGGCATTCAGCACACACATTGCTTATGATTGGTTCCCTCATGTGCTTTTCCAAATTCCTTTGTTTTCATTGGTGAATAGCTTACAATTTGTCTCTCCTTTTGCTATTGTCGTCACACCCTGTGATGCAGCGGAGTTTACCAGCTCTACACATTCATACACACAACACTCATTTGGGCCCATATACATTCATACACACCATGAGCTGGCAATTATCCACTGGTCATCAATTTTATTTACCCTAGGAAACCTTTACACCAGTATTCTTATCAATCCTGTCTCCTGAGTAAAATGTACGGTCGAAGGATCTAGTAGTAGATTAGAATAGGGAGGAAAATACAACAATGCATTTATCTTTTGATTTAAAGAACCACAGACTCAGAAGGAGTTTTAAAAGTTTATCTGAATTAATAATTTTGTGATTCAAATCAAATACACATGAATAGACCAGAAATCTCCCTCAGGAATATAGTACAATTAGCTTATAATCAGTTTGCATTCATAAGTTCTTGCAATGACAGCACCTGAGGAGAGAAGGGACAGAGAGCAAGTACGGAACATTTACCCTACAGATGTCTTCACCTAGAAAGGTGTGAGGACCCCGACATCAAAGAGTCAAGGATTCAGGACAGGTTCGGGACAAGGTAAAGTGACCTCTTCTAGTGCAACGCCAGCATTACACCCCTCTCTGGTGCTACTCTCTCCGGCACGGGCACGTCCGGACCCCTTCCTAAATGTGCCTCCTCGGTTGTTCCACGAATTTTCCCTAGTGTAGGATTCTTCAGTCAGATTGCAGCAAATCGGGCAGCATCTCAGCATAGCATCAGCATCTCAGCATCAAGTGTGTCTAACTGTCTATAACATACCTCTGTTATACCAAATTCAAGTGTATGATCCACCCCCAAATGTTTCAATTCCATGTGCATGAATTTTATTCGGCCAAGCAGTGGGGTGAGGACATCACACCATTACCAAGTGCAATATTTTTCTTTAGTCTATTGTCTAACTCCCCTCCCCTTAAATTTAATACCCACAAGCGTTATTCCCACAAGCATTTCATATTCTGATCGATAAATTTATGGTACAATGTTTCTTCTAATTTCCTCTCGTAGAGTTCAGAAAGTTGAGTTCCCATGTCCTTGCTAGGCTTAGGATTTGACAGATGTCCCATGACTTCATGGACTTGAGAGCAGAGAGGTAAGACGCCTGCGTAGTTGCCACAAAGGATGAGGACATCAGTCACCCTCCAAGGTCCACATGCGAACTATTAATAAAGTCAAAGAAAGACATGTTAGAATACAAAAATTAAATGAATTCACTGTATACCACTTACTTCTACTCTAACCCCATTTACTTAATAAATCTTTCGCATTAATAGCTTAGTAGCATGTGCATAGGTTAGTTTCAGCTCGGCATGTGCACTAGTATGTTATTTTAAGCGGCCATTTTAGAAACTACTGTGCAGAAGAACTTCACACCACGTGATGTGGTTGACGCATGTGCAGAAGATTTCCCACATTTTAGCGGCCATTTTTAGAGCACTCGTGTTACTTATTAATACAGCACATAGAAAAGCTTCCCCTAGATATGATTATATAAAATGTGGTGCAATTTTAGTACTCACGGACAAGTTGTTTACAGTATTACATGTTATTCGAGAGGATTGCATACGAGCAAGTTTCTTTTGATGTGAAACCTTGCTCCATCACCTGGAGACTGCCATAGTTACGTGGATTATTTCACCATCGGCCATATACTTTAGAGTCCTGCACTACTTTTTCTTTTGCCTGGGCTTGAATTGTTCATTTCCTTCTCAATTTCCATGTCTGTGGTCGTAGCTCAAAGCACTGCCCCGCGTCCCGCTTATTTATTCACCCGTTGTCCGTGTTGCCTTTAGCCCCTCCCCCACGCTGTCCAAGTTGTAAATTCCCTTCTTCCCTTCCGTGCCTCAAGCAAGTGAACAACAGAGGCGAAATCATGGCATGCACTCCCTGCTGCTCCTGCTCCCCTCCCCTCGTCCATGTTGTTACCATGAAGCGAGTCCATACCACAGGCAAGCTAAGCAATGGAGGAAACATCATGGCACCCTGCCTATGCGGTGAATGCTAACATGAGCCATTGAGCCCTATCTGTTTTTTTTTTAGCTTACTGTTTATTGTAGTTTTACTTTTTTAAAGGAAAACAGTTAAAACCAGGGTGCATCTAAGGCTTCTCTTCAAATAAGGCAGTGTTTTTTGGGCAGAATTGGGGTCTGTGACAAGCCTAAAGCTATTCTCTGGGTGAGAGGGTCATCGCTCAGAAGAAGCAGACCGTATAGTCATGTAAATTGCCGAGATGACGTCACACTGAAATGTCTCCTGCAGAGGAGTGAAGTGCTAGGAGCGGGGAAATCGTCCACATCTGCTGCTCTATCGTGCTAAATTTAAAGAAGGAAAGAGTGTTGCTGATCCTTGCTTAACTTCAAAAAGCTCACCAGAGCCCCATGTTGCGACAGTCCTAAGGAGTCTACTGGTGCAACGTTCCTAGAGACTACAGTTTAGACACTATGGGCCCGATTCACAGAACTAACTTAAGACAAAATCCTAAACTTACTACCATTTTGGTATTCACAGAAGGCACTTACTCATTTTGGTATTCACAGAAGACACTTACTCACTTCGGTATTCACAGAAGTTAGGAGTCCTAACTTTAGGACTCCTAAATGCCTTCTGTGAATACCGAAAGTCTTAAAATCTGAATTTTTCTCAGTTTAGGGGTCCTAAAGTTAGGACTCCTAACTTTACTACTACTAAACTGAGAAAATTCCTAATTTTAAGGCTTTTGGTATTCACAGAAGGCATTTAGGAGTCCTAAAGTTAGGAGTCCTAACTTTACTACTACTAAATTGAGAAAAATCCTAATTTTAAGACTTTCGGTATTCACAGAAGGCATTTAGGAGTCCTAACTATACAACTACTAAACTGAGAAAAATCCTAATTTTAAGACTTTCTGTATTCACAGAAGGCATTTAGGAGTCCTAAAGTTAGGACTCCTAACTTCTGTGAATACCGAAATGAGTAAGTGCCTTCTGTGAATACCAAAATGAGTAAGTGCCTTCTGTGAATACCAAAATGGTAGTAAGTTTAGGATTTTGTCTTAAGTTAGTTCTGTGAATCGGGCCCTATAACTGCACCTATATACAAAGGCATAGCCCTTGGCGAGAGTTTGCAGAACGGGGAGCTGCACAAACCAATACCTCTGACGTTGTCCACTCCTAAGGAATCTCGAGGAACATGTGAGACATTGGAATAGAACTCATAAGTACTAACGTGGTGGAAACAGTGCAGCCACATTGGATAGAAAGGTCTCTGTGATAAGCAATCTTAAATTAAAGATTTTCAGCAGGAGGAGTTACGGCAATATTTCGATATGTACATAGATGGTGAGAGGTGTGGATCACTGGTTAGAGGCGGCAGATCCATAAGCAGAGAATCGGCCAAGGACCAGGGTTCAATTCCCGACGCGGCAGGGTCGTGGACCAGGGTCAAAACGGACTTGATAATTCTCGCGTCCGTACCTACTCTAACCAGGAACACACTCGGCAACTCTGGGCATTAGCTTGCCTCATCTCCACAACGGCCCCCCACATTCGCCGGGGATGCCTGGTTTCACCTTGGAGATACCCTGGAGGGACCATCTCACAGGGATAGCCAGGACGGGTTCCCCAGCGGTCTACAGCGCCAGGACGCCTCAGGGCAGCAGTGCGCTTTACAAGACACATACATTTACATGTTTTAAAAATTGTTACGGAGTCTCCTGGAGTTCACATTGGTCTGCCATTCTTACACTTTAATGCATACATCTGCCTAATTTTGAAACCATTGTGTGTTTAGTCCGCATCAGTGTGATTGAGAATGTTTGCCCAAGCATGGATATAACACAATCTCTTTTTGAAGTCCTGCCAAGGTCAGGCCAACAGCACATGATGGAAAACAGAACAGGGCACACACATCAATCAAAAGCACTCTAAACTATCAGTCTCCAATATTTCACACAGACTTCTTAACAAACAAGCAGCACACCACAGACATGCCATAGGTTTGAGGTGCACTGAAAAGAGGGGATGTAAGACTTGATAACAGAACAAACAAATGCCTTCTTTATGGAATAGGGTGCATTATTAGAGCTGCTTGTGATTCCAGGGCAAGAATAGAAGCCGAAGAGAATGCAACAGACCACACGACACAGGGACGTTTTGAGAATGAGTTTAGGTAGCACTTACTAGTGTACGTGAGTATGCTTCATAGCGCTTTAACTTAGCCTTGTGCCCAATATTTTCCACCTTAACTCAAGGAGTTCCATTCCACACTCTTGAGACCTTCTTTGTTTTTATTGTGTTGTAGTCCGCATTGGTTGTAATCCCAATTCTGGGAAAACTCGTTATCTTGTTCCCTTTGTATACATGCGTGCACACACACTTTAAGGATGTTATTGTTGCCTTTTTTATGTATTGGTCTACTAGAATGCCAGCTTGTGGCAACTTTACAGCACATCCGTGTACAGTTGCTAATAAGTGAAGAGTATTGGTACTTTGGACATTTAGGTACCTAGGGGACACACAAACAATTGTTTTATTTCAAAATGCAGGCTCGGGGGAAGTCTCACCGGGTCTGGTTCTCTGTTCTGGGCGTGTCGTATCTAATAATAAATGCACTTAGGAGCCTCCTCAGCATTTTTCAAATATAAATGAGGCTAATTTCCAAAGCTAAGTTTCCAATATGGAGGATTTTGCCATTGCAGTTTTTGCAGTAAATTTGGACAATATGTATTGTGTGTAATCACCTGCAGATCCTTTATACACCCAAAAAACGCACTAATTGCACATTTTCATATTTTTCAAACACCCACGAACACACATCTGGAGCTTAGCTCCTACCTATTTGTGTTTTTATCACTAAAAATGCAAAGCTTTCCACACAGTTCCACGCCACACATTAACACCACACATGTCCTATCCACACCACATAATTCAATACAAACCCACATAATTAAACTCAACAACACAATTACACAACACACCACATACATCCAATCTACAACACACAATTCCACATCATGCCGCAAAATTCAACAGCACACCACATAATTAAACTCCACTACATATAACTCAACAACACAAAATGGCATTCCACATAATTACACTACATAACACACAATCCAAATCCACATAATTCCAGTACACTAAATGCCACATAATTACTAACCAAATAATTCCACATCACACCATGACACATTATTCCACTACTCAAATCCACTCCACAACACGCAATTCCACGTCACACAATTGTACAAATAACTAATCTAATCCAACCCACATAATTCCACTACACAGCACATACATGAACTCCATAACAGATAGGTAAAATACATTACCATTTACAATGCCCAATGCTCTAACTCAAACAAATGTGACACCGATTGCATTTCCAATACTTGTTTTTGTTTCGTGCAGCTAGCTTTGGTTATTGGAGAGATGTGTGAAAAGCTGCCGGTCAATTTTCCGAATGAAAAGGTTGCTCACTGCTGCAATGACTCCTATGGCCACCAGAGGTCATGCTTTACTGCGCTGGGACCAGATGAGACCTACGTGCCTTCAAATTTTTCATTCGACTCTTTCCACTTCACTGGTACCTTGTGTATCACTTTTCCAATAAAGAATGTCATCCATGAACAGCAAACGTAAGTGATATCTTCCATCTTGCGTGACGTGGTTGCCTTCCAAAGGGAGGTGAGCCAATGTGGAAACTGGAATGCACAAATTTGACAACCTTTCCCCCGTGAAACCGAATATTCATTTGACTCCTAATTTAAATTCAAAAAAGCTTTCTGCTAAAAAGATCATTTACAAAATAGTACACTTTTGATGGTCGCATGATTTCATTGTGAACCTGCCAAAGATAATTTTGGAAATTGCCTTCTTTTGCGAGTTATTACCCCAGATTCTTGCTTTCTTTTGCTAAACCCTTTTTTACTGGCCTTAGGACTCATACTTTAATCCTGCTAACCAGTGGCAAGGTCAGCCGCAGCCTGTGCAGGTAAGAAGGGTGGGGCCGGGTGGGGGGATTTCGACGGCCGATGACGAGGGAAAATACATTATTTATTGAATCGTCCCTTGACATTGTCTGTCGAAATACCTCCCCCCCCTCCCCCCCCCGCCCACTACTCTAACCTGCATGGCCCGCTGCTTGGTAAAGTGCTTACGCTCTCCTCTCTAAACCTGCTCGAATTGGCATAGTTCTAACTGGTACCTTTAATTTACTTGCAAGTAGCTATTAAATGGTACCACAAGTACCCTGGGCCTGTAAATTAAATGCTGCGAGAGAGCCACAGCACTCATTGTGTCACCCACTAAAGTAACACATAAAATATGTCTCCAGGCCTGCCCTTGCAGCCTGGTTGCGCAGTTCTAAACTGCCATTTCAACCTGGCACAACAGACCTTTTGCCACACCTAAACCTCATTTTTCATACTTACAAGTCACCCGAAGGTACTCTCTGAATACCCATATAGCAGGGTGCAATGTATTAAAAATGTTTGACTTTTATATTTCAGGATTTACATATCCTGGCTGTGGAAAACCTACAATGTCGTTTTTCGGTGTAGCAAGGGTGGCTCTCACACAGGTTAACACTTGTTTACACTATTACATTTAATAAGTGCTAAATTAATTTGGGGAACAGCTTCAAAAATTGTTCCAGGACGCACTTCAATAGCAATTTTAAATTCAAGTTAATGGTCAACTTACACTTTTAGAAAGTTTTAATTTTCCTACCGAAAACCAAAAAGCTTTCCTGCCAGCATCCAGCTGTCACCTGACGCCTGATGGCTCCCTTGTGGTGAATTGCGTATTGCACCCAGACAGAGGGTAGAGAACAATGGATATAGGGAGGGGGTTCCTGCCTTGACAGAATGGTTGGGGCTGTGCCTAGTCCCTTCCTGGGTTTCAAAGGATACTTACCTTGTCACTGGCAGATGAGGCCCATACCTAGGCCTGTCTACTTTTGCCTCACTAGTCAGGCTGGCACCAAACCCATTGTGAGGGAAGGGAGTGACCAGAACTGGTTTAGCGGTGGACAAAGGATTGTCCTCCACACACTGGCTGATGCTGGGCATACAAGTGGACCCAGCAGACCTGAAGGAAGACTAAATATGCTTGCCTTGAACTCAGGACCCCAGAAGTTACTCCAAGGGTCAGTTGGTGACCTCCTGTTTGAGCTACAGGGACACAACAAGCTTCTAAATGCCTCTCCCCCTGCCACTGTCCAACTGAGAAGTTTGAACTGCCCCTGCCCTTCATCTTGCTTCTGGCCTCTACTGGAACCTAACCCTCAAGTCATGCCCCCCAGAGCCTGGAACCTTGGCTGGTATTAGAATGTACTCCTTTTATCCGGCAAACTGCAAGAAGTGGAATTTGGAAAGTTTTTGCTGACTTTCTGCACTGAAAAATGTCAAAAACCAGGATTGCTGTTGAATCCACAGCTGTCGACATCAGATCACCAGTCAGCCTGAACTTGCTGGTTTGCACTGCTGACTGAGATCTGACTTGCAGAAAAGTTTCCAAGTCCAAAAATAGAACGCTTCACTAAGACTGATGCCAAGCCTAAGCTGATGCATATTGAGGCCTTTTTGGGCACGGGCTCTGGGCATCCTCATTTCCCACATTTTGGAGAGTACATTGGTATCCAAGATTTGTAATTTCATCCAAAGTACCTGAAAAGATAGGCAAAATGGGCCAATATGAATGTTATGAATAATGGTAAAAAAGGTGGTGCACAAGAAAGTGTTTGTTTTCTCTTCTGAAAATAGAATCCACAAAAAGTCTCTTGTGCTAAGACTGAACTCTCCCCAGCTTTAAGATGCAGAGTAGAATATTCTTTTCACCAAGTGGGGTTCAATATTTCTGTGACAGATAAAAGCACCAACATGTAACGTGGAAAGTTCAAGATTTTTTCTCAATCAATTTCAATCATTCTGGGAATTATGATAGTGTGGTATTTGTGCTTAGGGTCAGCCATTCCACAGGGAAACCTTCCAACCCCAGGCATTTGTGAAAACTAGACAATAGGAAGAGTGCCAGGTCAAGTGATTTTAATGGATAAAACTCTTTTGCTTACCTAGGATGCTCTGAAAATGTCAACCTATGACAGATCTTCCTCCCATTTCTGTGTGGAAAGAAATTCAGCATCTGAAGGAATTGTCAAAAGATCTACTATGGAGTGATCCCATTCTTCTGATAATCACTGTGCCCCATTAGCGTTGGTGGGCCTATTCAGTGACAAGAAATGCTCCAAAATGGAAAGTGAAAATATGCAGATTTTTATTTGAATGACACAGACTTCTAGGAGCTGGGTAACTGCTGTATTTGGGTCTAGGTGGCTGGTACCCAATATAACCTACCAAGTTTTAAAAAACTAGATACATTGGTGGTCTGGCTTGCAGAGATCTCAGTGTTCTTTTTACCCAGAATACTGTGCAAGCGTCATACTTTGGCTAAAATCATGGACTTTCCTCACTTTTCTGTGGGAGAATGTTCCAGAATCTATCGGGATCAACAAACATTTACTACTCAGCATTCCCATACTTTTCCCGACAAATATAGTACAACACTTGTGTGGAAAGATCATGATAGTCCCCTTTGAATTCCAATATTCAGGAGATGTAAGTAGGTAGAATATTTTGATTTTCGATTAACCTTGTTTCTTTGGATTGGGATAGATGTTAATTGGGCCTGTACTCTGCTGGCACCCCGGAAAACCAAACCCAGATATAGCTGAAAACTAAAATCTCAGGGGAGTCCACAGAAGTGTATTTTTCCAAGAACCCCCCCTTTTGTTCTATCTCGCAGATATCCTCAAATTTCTGTGAGGGAAAGTTCTGGATTCTTAGGGGATTGACAAATGTTCTATTACTCTACAATGCCACACTTCTCTTGACAGAAACGTGTCTATCATCTGCAATTGGAAAGTCCACAAAATGCAATATGGAAAGATGAAGATTTTCCCTTTGATTTATAATCATTCTTCTGATGAGGCAAGCTGCAGGATTTGGTTCCAGACTTGGCCAGCACTCAGGGAAGTCAACCAAACCTGACATGGTTTAGCCTATAACCCTTCACAAAGGTGTTGCAGCATTCTTTAGGACCTAAATTCAGTGCGGTTGCTCAAAAACGAATTCAATTATGACATATACAGAACTGTCCTGTGATCACAAGGTGGAGGACTCACTGGCGGTAATCCACTAATATTGGGAGGGGGCTCAGGGTGCTCTCTGTCCTGGTACCAGAGCTACAACCGGCCACTCACCACACCATGCCAAGGAGGAGGAACCTCCTTTATGTGTCTCTTAGGATCACTGGACAGTTTCTTATATGACATAATTTAATTAGAAAACTACCTGATCATTAGGAATTATCATTCATCTCCCTTACATGGAGCACCCTGGTGTTTTTGTTCATGATTTTCTATCTGGTTAAATTGTTTAAAATGTGTACTGTTGTTTTAGGTTATCTTTCACCTTGTCTCCTCCATTTTACTCAGCTCCTAGCTCTTGCATGTGGCTCCCATCGATAGCGATAATTTTCTCTCGTAATTTATTATTGATAAATGCAAAGCACACTAACTCCATTTAGCAATGTCTGCGCAACATAAAAATGAAGAAGGAAATAAATAGAATTAGTAGCAGATTAGGAAACTGGAACCTATTTAACCACTGCACATTAAGGAAGACAGAGGCATAAATACGCATGTGGTAAAGCTCTCAAATCCTCCATGTACAACAGAAAAACACTTTCACAAAGCTAAGGATGGTGTAAGTAATTTTTTATTTTGATTAGATTACATAATCTTCAGACCTATTACCTTAATCTCCCAACAGGTTCCTAATCCACTTGGTAAAACAGAAGCCCGACATCACAGAAGAACAACTGAATAAAGTCACTAGAGAGTTTGATCTTATGAGAAATCATTGCTGCAAAGCCGAAAACCACACGGAATGTTTTACTGTTGAGGTACAGAACATCATGTGACCTCGTTATCTTTCGAAACTCTATGGTACCAGTATACAAACGGGAGCAACAATAACTTGTTGGAGTCTATGGTTCCCCACCATCTCTGCTCCAGGAACTCTAAGGCACTATTGCCTACATATGACGGCCATTGCGTGTTATACTGCTTTACAAACATGGTCATGGTTCAATACTGCACAGAACAAACACGCCCATTACAACCAGCCTTACTAGTGGCGTGCCTGCACAAGGAAATGCTGGAAAACCCACTGAAACCATAATTTTGTGCTAGGTATTCTCCATTTATGTGTTGAAAGTGCTACATCCTTGGTAGCACTGCACGTTCCGAGGATATTTCTACATATTCTACTATTTCTATTGCAACTATAGCAGTTATAATTGTGCCATCTAATTAACGTTTTGTGACCCGCTTTCGAAGTGCCATAAGTGGGTAAATAAGTAATAAAAATATAAAAGATTGGAAGAAACTTAGCCCAACTTTGCATGCATAAAAAATGTCATACCATACAGTTTAATAATATACCTTCAAATGTGTAATTCTCTAACAGAAGTCGGTTAATGACTACACAGAAATCATTTGACTGAACTGTCTGTAAAATAAATATGTCTTTCCCTCTTCAGGGTCCCAAACTTATAGAGAAATGTTTGGTGCTTCTTGGACTTGAAGCTGCTGGTCAAGTTCAAGTTGGCGTGAAATCGATTTGAGGTAATAGAACAAAAAATATATATAATTTTGTTTTTATCTATTCACAAGGATAGCTACAAAAGCTCTTTCTCTCAAGCCCCCATTTGTATGTCTGGATTAGAGCAGCTCCAATTCTCATGTCACTACCAGCCACATGTCAACATGTCAAGAAGAATCATTATAATACATAAATTGAGGGTTTGGGGACAGCACCCTTCAATCCCTTACTTGGTCATTTGTTTCTTTCAATTTTTATCCATTTTGTATTCTTTTCCCCCGTTTTATTAGTGATCTTGTGTGTTTAACCTATATCTTTAGGTTACATTAATACAAAGCCAATATTATGTTTTTTCGAGCCAATAGGAATCATAATGTACATTTAACATACATAATTCTCTGTGTTTGTTCGAATTACGCCCTCCTTGTAACAGGCACATGTACTGTGCAATAAAACATATAAACAATTGTTATTTTTTGAAAAAATATATGTATCGGTTGCATATTTGAATTCTTTTTTCGGTGGTATAAGCTTGCAATAATACAATTAAAAGAATTGTAGCCATTGCACCAGCTTTCCAATTCCATAGTTCTTCACTTCACCAGTTCTTGATTTCTTCCTAATGTCACTGATTGTACCTAATATTTAATTCCCGTATCTAGTAAGGCTGTAACTGAAATTGGTGAATACTATAGCCTTATAGCCCGCCGTAGCGGGCTATACCGGCTGGTAAAGGCCCGCTGCAGCGTTAAAGGCCCGAGCCGAAGGCGAGGGACTTTAACAAAGCAGAGGGACTTTAAAAGCCGGTATAGCCCTGCTACGAAGGGCTATAAGGCTATTAGAACATTCTGCCACTAGAGGGCAGAATGTTCTAACAAAACAAAGCCTTCAGGGAGCGCGAGGGGATTGACATCCCCTCAGGTTCCCTGAAGCCTTTGTTCACAGCCAGAGCTGTGAACAAAGACACATTGGAATGTTGGTGCTCCGGGCTTATACCAGCCATTATAAGCCCGGAGCACTCCATTGTTTTCAATGGAGCTCCCAACATTCCAATGTTCTAATGAATATTAATAAATAAATACGCATTTGAATTGATCTTATCTAACTCAACACTGTTGCAAACCCTGTGTTTGAAATCCCAGAATATAAGCATGTGGAATCGAGGCATTGCTGACAATCACTACGTAGCGCAACATAGCCTTTTTCTGCTCTCCCCACCCCCATGGTGTGGGTCCTTAATATCGAGTATGAAATATAGTATGAATATAGTTATACATTAATATTGTATCTATAATAACGGGGACAAAAATATAAACAGGCAAGAATGTATAGATTTTCTATACCTAACGCTACATATATGTTATGTTATGTTACATAGATTCATATAGCGCAGCATCTACCCGAGGGTGTCTTGGCGTTTATAGAAGGCAAAGTAACAGAACACGCTGTGAGGGGTTAAAAAGACAGGTCTTGAGGAGCTTTCTAAACGCCAGCAGCGAGGGTGCAGATCTGATGTGGAGAGGAAGGGTGTTCCAGAGCTTGGACGCTCCTACTTGGAAACTACTACCTCCCCATCTGGCTTTCTTAAACCTGGATGGAGTAACAGAGTATGAGCCCAAAGAACTGAGGCTGCTCTTAGGAATATACCATGAAATTGAATTTCTCAAAAATTCTGGACCTGTGCCATGTAGGGCCTTATAAGTGTGACAGAGAGTTTTAAATTTAATGCGGTTTCTGACCGTCAACCAGTGTAGTTCTTTAATGGAAGAAGTAACGGACTGATGTTTTGGCAAGTTTAGCAGGACTCTGGCAGCTGACTTCCGCAGCACCTGTAATTTGTTTACATTTTGTTTCAGCAGATTAGTGTATAGGCCATTACAATAATCAATTCTAGATAAAATAAGTGAGGTGATGACAGTTTTCCTTGCACTAACATGGAATATAGGACAGAATCTTTCTGATGATTTTTAGCATATTATAGGAGGTGGATATGATAGTATTAACTTGTTTATTAAGATTAAATTTAATGTCAAGCATCACTCTTAAGCTTTTAAGCTTAGTGGAGGTAGTGGGGAGTGGGCCCATCTCTGGTGGGCAGCAGTCAGGGATACAAAAACAAGGGTATTTTCCAAAGAGCATCACTTCCGCCTTTTCTGAGTTCAATTTAAGGCAATGCCTATCCATCCAAATGCAGATTTCTTTCACACAGCTATAAAGCTGGGCGCTCGTATTGCTGGTTTTATTTGCAGCCGAGACCACACTTTGTGTATCATCTGTGTAAGAGGTGAGTGAAAGACCAAAAGATTGAATCGGTGGAGCAAGCTCTGCCACATAAAGATTGAATAATGAGGGGCTTAGAGAGGACCCCTGTGATATACTCCACATGGAAGAGAGAAGGATTCAGATTTAAACTTGTCTAGCATTACAATTTTTTCCCTGTCAGACAAGAATG
This sequence comes from Triturus cristatus, assembly GCF_964204655.1. Taxonomy (NCBI): domain Eukaryota; kingdom Metazoa; phylum Chordata; class Amphibia; order Caudata; family Salamandridae; genus Triturus; species Triturus cristatus. The sequence goes on from NC_140581.1 coordinate 1,091,839,937, forward strand.
ATCTAAATAGGTCTAAGGCTGCTCTCTTTACATCAGTGGTCTCAAGACAGAGACAAAGTGTTGAGTGATCCACTGTGTCAAAGGCCGCCGATGGATCCAACAGGATCAGAGCTGCATTTCCTTTAGCATCAAGTGTATTTTTATGTTTATCTGTAGCTTTGATTAGTGCAGTCTCAGTACTATGCTATGCTCTAAAGCCGAATTGAGTTGGATCTAGCGAGCTATGTTCCTTCATAAAATGTGTAAGTTGGAAGTTCATGATAATTTCAACAACTTTGACCGGAAAAGGAAGTCTAGAGATGAGTCAATAATAGGTTGGAGTATCAGGATTGAGGTTGGCCTTTTTAAGTAGCAGAGGAATACACACCTTATTCCGAGTAAAGTGGAGAACAGCGGATTGGCATAAAGTTGAGTGGCGTAGAGAGGAATGATGTAGAGTGGTGTGGTGTAGAGTTGAATAGCGTAGAGTAGAGTGGTGTAGAGTGGAATACCATGCAGTGGAGTGCCATACAGGGTGTGGAGTGGCATAAATCTGAGTTGAGTAAAGTGGAGTGGCATAGAGTTGCATGGTGTACAGTAGAGTGGCATAACGTGGAATGCGCAGATTATAGTATTATAAAATGGAGTGACATAGAGTGGAATAGCATAGACTAGAGTGGCGTGGAGAAGAGTGACGAGTTAATTGGTGTAGAATGGAATAGCATAGAATGGACTGGCCTAGAGTGGAGTGGCATAGAGTGAAGTGGAATAGAGCTGAGTGCATAGCGTGGAGAGGTGTAGATTGGATTGGCATAGAGTAGAACAGCATAGAGTGGACTGGCATAAATTGAGTGGCGTAGAATTGAATAGCATAGAGTGGAGGGGCTTAGAGTGGCATAGAGTCATGTGACAGAGTCGGGTAGCGTAGAAGGAAATAGCGTAGAGTGCAATAGAGTGTAGCTGTGTGGAGTTACTTAGAGTGGCGTGGCGTATGGTAGGGTGTGTAAAGTGGAGTGACGTATAGAAGAATAGCATAGAATTAGGGCTTTTATGGCTTCTAGGAGGAGAATAAAGATTCTTTGACTGACTGAGTAGCATAGAGTGTCATAGAGTCAAGGAGAAACAAACTTTATAACGCAGTCATTACATCGCACTACCTTTACAATGCATTCATTACATCGCAACATCCTTTACATCGCATGTCACTACAACGCAGCCATTACATCGCAAGTCATTACAACGCATACCATTATAACGCGTAGTACCCTTAAACTATCCAACACTTACCCTACTGTTGCACTTACTGGAGTTAGAATAGTCATTTTTACCCCTACACAATCCAACACTTACCCTACTGTTGCACTCACTGGAGTTAGAATAGTAATTATTACCCCTATGTTATCCAACACTTACCTTAAATGCGATGTAATGGTATGCATTGTAATGGTATGCATTGTAATGGTATCGTGCGATGTAATGGAATACGTTGTAAAGGTGGTTTCTAAAAATGTGATGTAATGGCATGTGATGTAAAAGAATGTGTTGTAAAGGATGTTGCGATGAAAAAACTGAATTGTAAAGGCATGCGTTGTAAATGTATGCATTATAACATCATACATTCAGAGTCAAGTGAAATAGCGTAGAGTGGCATGGCATAGAGTGGACCAGCATAGACTGGAGGGGCATAGAGTGGAGTGACGTAGAGTGGAATACTGTACAGTGAAGTGGCGTACAGTGGAATAGATTTGAGTGCAATGGTGTGGAATAGAAAAGGTTGTAGTGTCATAGAGTGGAGTTGGGTGGAGTGGAGTGTAGTGGAATAGATGTGAGTGGAGTACAGTAGAGTGGCGGAAAATCGAGTGGTGTAGAGTACAATAGTGTAGAGTGGAGTGGCATAGATTGTAGAGTGTAGCAGTGTGGAGTTCCTTAGAGTGGAGTGGCGTATGGTAGGGTGTGTAAAGTGGAGTGACGTAAAGAAGAATAGCATAGAATGAGTCCTTTTATGGCTTTTAGGGGCGAATAAAGAATCTTTGACTGACTGAGTAGCATAGAGTTTCATAGAGTCAAGTGGCATAGAGTGAAATAGCGTAGTGGAAGAGCATAGAGTGGAGTAACATAGAATGGAGTGGAGTAGAGTGCAATAGTGGTGAGTGGAGAGGTGCACAGTAGAGACACATCCAGTGGGATAGCGTAGAATGGAGTGGTGTAGAGTGGAGTGGCATAGAGTTGAGGCGTGTAGAGTTGAGTACTGTAGAGTGGAATAGCGTAGAGTGTAGTGGCCTACAGTGGCATAGAGTTGAGTGGCATAGTGTAGAGTGGAGTGACATACAGTGGAGTTGTGTATAGTGCAGTGGTGTACAGTGGAGTGGCGTAGGGTGGAGTGGCATAGATTGGACTGGAATAGAGTGGGATGGCATAGAGTGGAGTGGTGTATAGTAGTGTAGAGTAGTGTATCATACAATAGAATAGCATAGAGTTGACTGGTGAAGTGTACAGTGACGTACAGGGGACTGATGTTCAGTAGAGTGGTGTGGCATACAGTGGAATTACGTAGAGTGGAGTGGCATATAGTGGAGTGGCATAAAGTGGAGTGTATAGAGCAGAATACAGTAGAGTGGAGTGGGGTAGAATGAGGGGAGTGGAATAGAGTTGCATAGTGTACAATGCCATGGTGTACAGTGGCATGGCATAGAGTGGAGTGGCATAAAGTGGAGTAGCATAGCATGGAGCAGTATACCATGAAGTAGCATGGAGTGGAGTGGCATAGAGTGGAATAAAAGTAGAGTGGAGTGGGGTGGCACACAGTGGAGTGGCATAGGGTAGAGTAACACAGAGTGGAGTGCTATAGAGGAGAGTGGCATAGAGTGGAATATCATAGAGTGGAGTGATGTAGAGTGGAGTGGCATAACATGGAGTGATGTAAATTGGAATAAAGTAGAGTAGAGTGGGGAAGGATTGAGTGAAGTGGCATAGAATGGAATTGCATGCAGTGTCATGGTGTTCTGTGGTGTGGCATTGAGTGGAGTGGCATAAAGTGGAGTAGAGTAGCATGGAGTGGCATACAATGGAGTGGCATAGAGTGGAGTAGTGTAGAGTGGAGTACCATAGAGTGGTGTGGCGTAGAATGGAATATCGTAGAGTAGAGTGGGGTAGATCAGAGAGGCGCATAGTGGATTAGACTGGAATAGAGTGGAGTGAAGCGGAGGAGAATGGAGTGGTGCGGAGTAGAGTGGAATGGAGAGTGGAATAGCGTACACTGTCGTGGTGTATGCTGGAGGGGTGTAGAATGATTAGCATACGGTAGAGTGGCGTAGCAGAGTGGAATAGAGTAGACTAGAGTGGTGTGACGTAGAGTGATGTAGAATGGGAGAGTATAGAGTGGATTGGTGTAGACAGTTAAGTGGCAAAGAGTTGAATGGCATAGAGTGGAGTGGCATGGAATTGAATAGCATAGCATGGATAGGCATAGAGTGCCATAGAGTCATGTGGTGTAGAATCAAATAGCGTAAAGATTTGCAGTGTATACTGGCTTAGAGATGAGTGGCATTGAATGGAATGGCATAGAGTGTAGTGGCATAGACTGGAGTTCCTTAGAGGGGAGGGATTTACAGTAGAGTTTGTATACTGAAGTGATTTAGAGTAGAATAGTATAGAGTGGCAAAAAGTCAAATGCCGTAGAGTGAAATAGCGTAGAGTGGAGTGGCATAGAGCAGAGTGGTGTAGAGTGCAATAGTGTACGTTGGAATGGTGTAGAGTGGAGTAGCATAAATTTGAGTGGCATAGAGTGGAGTGGCATAGAGTGAAGTGGTGTAGAGTAGAATGGTGTAGAGTGGAGTGGTGCATAGTGAAGTGTCATAAAGTGGGATACCATACAGTGCAGTGGCATGGTGTGCAATTGCATAGAGTGGAGAGGCATAAAGTGGAGTTGGATAGTGTTGTGCAGTTCCTAAAACCCCATATAGAATCTGCACGTTTAGACAACATAGACTGGGGGATGGGTGTCTACATTGATTACAGACAACCCCACTGGGATGTTTGAAAGGTATACCAGCTAGCTCACAGTGCCACTAGAAAACCCTCTTACTAACTCGGTCCCATTAGGGATTGTGGAAACAGTGCAGTTCTTTTCACTCAGTCACTCGTGCTCACTTTGTCTCAGAAAGATACACAAAATAAACAGTGGGGACGTTTTCAATAAGCATGTATTGAACCAGCGTCATTCTAGTGGAACATAGGTGTGCTGAAACAACCATAAGACAGAAACAGATATAAATGATTATAAGCACCAACAAAGTTAATGGATGGTAGATTCCTACCACAGTGCTAAAACAATGAATACAGACAGGCATATAAAATACTTGACAGCAATAATAATGCGTACTCCTACGATGCAAGTCTAACTAGATGTATCTAGGGGTAACTAGCATGTATGTAGGTGTAGAGCCAAGAATCCCTCTAGGATAAAGTCAACTCCATTACCTGAAGTGAGAGACTGTGGGACCCCATCTTGGTCTAGAGATGGACACCCCGGAGTATCTGTGTGCAGGAACCACAGCGTCTCGTGTCAGTGTGTCAGCATGGAAGTCCTAATTCTCCTCTCCTTGTCTCAGCAAAGATATGGTGTTTAAATACCCAGAGTGATACCCTCAGGGGATATCCCTTGCTGTGTCATGTCGGACTTAGGATGACGGAAGGTATGCCCCTTATGCATAGTTATTATGCAGGAGATGGTAGTCCTGCTGAGATTTCAAGAATCCTCATGCATTATGAATGAGGCTAGTTTTCGGAGAAAACCCCACATTCTGTAAACAGTACCATAACTAGGTAATAGGTCAGTCCCAAGAACCGTTATGTAGTGTAATGGCAGGGTAAATATAGGTGAAAGGTCTGGTTACTACCTGAGCCTATATCGGGGTACCTATATGAAACATAATAATAAAGTGAAGTTTCATAGAGTTGAATGGTGTACAGTAGGGTGGCATAAATTTGAGTGGCATGGAGTACAATAGTGAAGAGTGGAATGGTGTAGGGTGGGGTTGCGGAGAGTGGAATAGCATAGAGTGAATTGGTGCAGAGTGGAATGGCATAGAGTCAAATAGCATAGAATGCAGCGGCACAGAGTGGCGTTCAGTCAAATGGCATGGAGTGAAATAGAGTAGAATGGAGTGGCTTAGAGTGGAGTGGCATAGAGTATACTGAGCTGGCATAGAGTGGAGTGGTGTATAGTGGCGTAGAGTCGAGTATCGTACAATGGAATAACATAGAGTGGAATGGCAAAGAGTTTATTGATATACAGTAGAGTGACATTCAGAAGAGTTGTGTGAAGTGGTGTACAGTGGAACAGCATAGAGCGGAGTAAAGTGGAGTAGCATACAGTGGAATACAGTAGAGTGGAGTGGAGTGACATAGAGTGGAATAAAGTAGAGTGGAGTGACGTCGAGTGGGGTGGCGTACCGTGACTGATTTAGAATAGTGTACAGTGGAGTGTCATAGTTTGGAATAGTGACGAGTGGAGTGGCGGAGAGTGGCATAGAGTGGAATAAAGTAAAGCTGAGTGGAGTGAAGTAGAGTGGAGTGGCATAGAGTGGAATTGTGTACAGTGGTGTGGTGTATAGTAGAGTGGAATAGTGTACAATAGAGTGTCATAAAGTGGAATGACGTAGAGGGAAATGTAGTGGTGTACAGTTGCACAGAGTGTAGTGGTGTACAGTGGAATAGCGTAGAGTGGAGTGCCATATGATGGAGTTCTGTAGAGTGCAGTGGTGTACAGTAGAGTGGCATAGAGTGTACCGTCATACAGCGAAGTGGTATAGAGTAGAGTGACACAGAGTGTAATGGTGTACAATTGAGTGGCATACAGTAGAGTGGCATATTGTGTAGTGGCTTACAGTAGTCTAGAGTAGAGTGAAGGGGCGTGGAGTGGAGTGGCATTGAGTGGAGTGGAATAGCACATAGTGCCATGGCGCACAATCGAGGGGCACAGAGTATCGAGGAGTAGAGTGGAATAGCGCAGCATCGTGTGGAGTGGTATGGAATGGAGTGGCATAGAGTGGAGTGGTGTACAGTGGAGTGGCGTAGAATGGAGTGACATATATTGGAGTTTCATAGAGTGGAATGGCATAATGTGGAATATTGAAGAGGCATTGAGTGGCATAGAGACCAGTTGCATAGCGAAGAATAGCATAGCATGTTGTGGCATAGAGTTGAGTGCATATAGTAGAGTTGCACATAATGAAGTTGTGTAGAATGGAATACCGTATAGTGGATTACCGCACAGTGAAGTGGCATAGAGTGGAGTGGTGTGGCATAGAGAAAAATAGCGTCAAGTAGAGTGGCGTACAGTGAAGTTACAGATAGTGGAGCGATGTACAGTGGTGTGATGTACAGTGGAGTCGCATACAATGGAACGGTCTAGAGTGCAGTGGTATATAGTGGAATGGTATAGAGTGCAGTGACATGTATACTGGAACAGCGTAAAGTGGAGTGGCATAGAATGGAGTGGTATAGCGCACCGTGTTTTGGCATACAGTGGGGTGGTGTAGAGTTAAGTGCTATAGAGCAGAATATTGTAGCATGGAGTGGTGTAGAATGGAGTGGTGTGGAGTGGAATAGAGTAGAATAATGTATAGTGAAGTGGCATAGGGTGGAGTGTCGTAGAGTCGAGTGCCATAGTGTTGAGTGGCGTAGAGTAGAATAGCATATTGTGTAATTGATCATATTGTGTAATAGCATAGAGTGGTGTAGAGTTGAGTGGCACAGAGTGGAATAAAGTAGAGTGGAGTGACGTTGAGTGGGGTGGCATACCGTGACTGATTTAGAATAGTGTACAGTGGAGTGTCATAGTTTGGAATAGTGACGAGTGGAGTGGCGGAGAGTGGTATAGAGTGGAATAGAGTAAAGCTGAGTGGATTGGAGTGAAGTAGAGTGGAGTGGCATAGAGTGGAATTGCATACAGTGGTGTGGTGTATAGTAGAGTGGAATAGTGTACTGTAGAGTGTCATAGAGTGGAATGATGTAGAGGGAAATGTAGTGGCGTACAGTTGCACAGAGTGTAGTGGTGTACAGTGGAATAGCGTAGAGTGGAGTGCCATATGATGGAGTTCTGTAGAGTGCAGTGGTGTACAGTAGAGTGGCATAGAGTGTACCGTCATACAGCGGAGTGGTATAGAGTAGAGTGACATAGAGTGTAATGGTGTACAATTGAGTGGTATACAGTAGAGTGGCATATGGTGTAGTGGCTTACAGTATTCTAGAGTAGAGTAAGTGGCGTGGAGTGGAGTGGCATTGAGTGGAGTGGCATAGAGTGGAATAGCACATAGTGCCATGGCGCACAATCGAGGGGCACAGAGTATCGAGGAGTAGAGTGGAATAGCGCAGCATCGTGTGGAGTGATATGGAATGGAGTGGCATAGAGTGGAGTGGTGTACAGTGGAGTGGCGTAGAATGGAGTGACATATATTGGAGTTTCATAGAGTGGAATGGCATAATATGGAATATAGAAGAGGCATTGAGTGGCATAGAGACCAGTTGCATGGCGAAGAATAGCATAGCATTTTGTGGCATAGAGTTGAGTGCATATAGTAGAGTTGCACATAATGAAGTGGTGTAGAATGGAATACCGTACAGTGGATTACCGCACAGTGAAGTGGCATAGAGTGGAGTGGCGTGGCATAGAGAAAAATAGCGTCAAGTAGAGTGGCGTACAGTGAAGTTACAGATAGTGGAGTGATGTACAGTGGTGTGATGTACAGTGGAGTGGCATACAATGGAACGGTCTAGAGTGCAGTGGTATATAGTGGAATGGTTTAGAGTGCAGTGACATGTATACTGGAACAGCGTAGAGTGGAGTGGCATAGAATGGAGTGCTATAGCGCACAGTGTTTTGGCATACAGTGGGGTGGTGTAGAGTTAAGTGCTATAGAGCAGAATATTGTAGCATGGAGTGGTGTAGAATGGAGTGGTGTGGAGTGGAATAGAGTAGAATAATGTATAGTGGAGTGGCATAGGGTGGAGTGTCGTAGAGTAGAATAGCATATTGTGTAATTGATCATATTGTGTAATAGCATAGAGTGGTGTAGAGTTGAGTGGCACAGAGTGGAATAGCCTATAGTGGAGCGGCGTACAGTCAAGTGGGATAGAGTGGAGTGGCATAGTATAGAGAGGAGTGGCGTAGAGTAGAATTATCTAGCGTGGAATGGCGTAGAGAGTAGTGACATAGTGTGTAGTGCATAGAGTAATGTGGCGTGTGGTGTAGTAGAGTGTAGTTTGAAGAGACGTAGTGTGAACGTGGCTAAATGGATGTAGATTACATTTGTAAGGAATGTATATTATGGGATGGAAAGGACAAATGTTGATATTAGCTCTAATTTGGGAAAGTACAATTAAAGTTTTAAGTGACAAAACACTTAGATATCTATTGGGCCAAGTATACTGTGGAAACTTTGCGATATTCCATGGTAAATGCTGATCAGAAGGCAGTATATTGTTTACAAAAATAAAAGGCAGCCACGTAGTTTTCACTACATTTTGGCTGTGTTCTGGTTTAGGGCCTTAGATATAGGTAAGTAGTAGATTTTATTGTTGTTCACTGCCCTTTTCCAATTTCTTAAATTAGTGCTAGGTAAGAAACTGTATTTATATTTTCTTAATTTTTTTAAAAGGTTTACACAGTACCCTGCTAGTATCTAAAAAGAACCACGGTAGTTACCATAATTTTTATTTTAAAAATATGTAAAATAAAAAATACACTGTAGGATACTATGGGGCAGATTTACAAGCACCTTGTGCCACTTTTGCGTCACTTTTAACATGGGAAAAGTGACGTACAAGTGGCGCAAGGGGCTTGCAAATCTGCCCTCATGTTTGTGAAATATAGTGTAGTTCTGTGTATTTTTCGTTTTACAAATATGTTATTTTTTTTAAAGCAAATATGTCAAAAACTGTGCTGTAGGACAATATATTTGTGAATTATTTAGTGTAGAACAGTGTATCTTTAACTCTTTCATCATCATCATCGATAACTTTATTTCGGTCGCAGCGGACCATAAAAGTGCAGAATAAAATACACACAAACACTATTTATAGAGAATAAATAACATGCACCAAATCAAAAACAATCACTATCATATATATACACCTACATTGCAGGTTAAAAACCGTCACATATTAAAATCAGATTAAACCGTAGAAAATAGTTATCGGAAGTATACATTAGATTTCCTATAAATATGTAAATCAACAATTTATTTCATTAAAAAATTCCTACGTTTAAGCCACATCCCGTTTAAAAAGCGGGAGACGGCGAAAACGATAGGAGGGTGCGTATCGTATTTTAATACTCTCAAGGCCTTATGACATTCTCTGTAACCAAGGTTCCTACAGATAGGTTTCCCCCAGCGATTGCGTACAGTCTGGTATTTGGGACAAAAAAAAAGGACATGGATCTCAATTTCGAGATGGTATTTACACGCTTGGCACTCAGTATTTTTATTTAAGTTCCATTTACAAGTAAATGAATTGAGCGGCAGACTGCCCATCCTAAATTGCATGTACAATTTCCTTGCCAAAGCTGAATTAATCAGGTCAAGGAAATCCTCCTTTTTGTAGACCTCTTTTATTTGAAGGAACTGAGATGTCAGTCTACCAACTGTAGAGCTCACGTGAAGAGACAATAGATTGTGGTGCCTATGATGGTATACCAGATCGGCCCTAGATATTGCCGGGCACACTGCTTCTGGTGTTCCCCATAACTCGGGTAAGCCAATCCTATTACAGAGTTCCTTAATATGAATTAACCACGGGATTTTCTTAGTTCTGATTTCAGCCCACACATCCCTGAACTCACTTCTGAAGGGAGCTAGTTCAGGAACTGACCATATTCTTCTCCAGTAGGTAAGTGGCCTAAAGGCCACTTCCTCCTCAATGGGGAGAAGCCCAAGGTCCATCCGAAGAGGTACTAACGGGGTGCTAACTGGCAATCTCAACAGGTTCCGCATAAATGAGTGCTCCGCCCTTGTAAGGCTTGTGGGCCTATAATGCCCCCAGAGCTCCGCCCCGTACATAGAAGCCGCTCTAGCCTGTACTTGATAAATTTCTATAACTGGAGCAGCAGGCTTGTACACAGATACTCTGTGCATTTTCGAAATCCCACCCACCGTTTGTGTCAACTTTAAGGCAGCCTTTGCTACTTGGGCATCCCATTCCAAATGTTCCACAAGGATGATGCCCAGATATTCAAAGGTTTTTACTCGTTCCAAAAGTATACCATCCAATACTGGATTTGGGCGGGTCTGCCTGGGTGAGTTAAAAATCATAAAGGTGGTTTTGGATAGATTTATCTCCAGGCTTCTTAATGCACAGAAATCGGCGAAGCCATCCAAGGTATGTTGGATGCCCATTGATGTCTTGGACAACAACAAGGTGTCGTCAGCGAACATCAATGCGGGTACCCGGCCTGTAACTAACCTTGGGGCATCGATATCCTTTATACCTAATAAATGGTCTATAAGCCCATTTATGTACAAACTAAAAAGGGTAGGGGCCAGGACGCACCCCTGGCGCACCCCCTTTTTTACCGGGAAGCGAGCAGACAATTCTTTATGCTTCCCGCATCTGACTTGGGCATAGGTTTCTGTGTGGAGCCTTATTAACACATCCAGGAGGTATATTGGGATGCCAAGATCTAAAAGACAAGTACACTCCACAGTTTTCCCCTAGGGACCAGATCAAATGCAGACCTTAGGTCCACAAAAATGAGGTAGAGGCTGCCACCCTCCACACTCACTGTTTTCCAATACAGGAACTGAAGTTTGAAGATCTGGTCAATAGTTGACGTGCTCGTCCTAAAGCCGGCCTGAAGAGTACTCAAGATCTTATTTTCCTCAATCCAGGCCTGTACTCTTTCCAGGATTATTCGTCCCATCAACTTCTGGGTGATATCTATCAGGCTAATGGGCCTGTAGTTGGCCGGTAGTAGGGGGCAGCCTTTCTTGTGTATAGGAACTATGTCAGCGCCTCTCCAGGTATCTGGCGGATCCATTCCCATTAAGATGGAATTAAACAAGACACAGAGATAGGGGGCCCAAATTTTTGGTTCTGACCGAAATAGGTCCCCTGGAAGCTTATCAAGACCGGGCGCTTTGTTAGTTAATAGCTTGGCGATAGCAGATTCAACTTCACTGATAGTGATCTCCTGTACCCCCCCCAATCGATACTCATGAAGGTGGCCAAAAGTTGAAGGTGCTAAATCGTCATTGCCCACATGTGCGTACAGGGTTCCAAAATGGGCTTCCCATACTGCTGTTGCTATATTTGGTACTATCGCTGATCCACCATCCCTCCCACCATCACTAGCTATTGCCCAGAAGGATTTCAAATCCTTATACTGGAGAGCAGTTCTCAGATCTTCCCATTTATTTGCTTCCCAGGCCTTCTTCTCAGATTGGATAACCTGCTTGTACTGCAACCGAAGTTCCTTTATCCTCGGCTTATCCTTAGCCTTTATAGCTTCTAATAAATCTCTTTTCGTTTTGCGGCAGGAGGCATTGTACCAGGGATGAGATAGGACCGGTTTTTCCTTAATGCTTACTTCCGGATAGAACACCCCAAGCATCTTGGAGGTCAGATGATTGTGTATTTCTACCGGCCTAGCATCCTGCCCCACTGGAGTGCCCAATGGCCCAACCCCAGCCATTTCACTAAGATACGGCACAGCCTGCTGGTATATGTGTGCTAACTTATTTGGGGAACCCAATATGTGGGGCCATTTTACTCTCCGCCTGTTGTTATGTAGCAGGAGAGGTTGTTGAACTAGAGTGGGCACTACTGAGTAGTTACACAGGCCCCAACTCCCTGGCTTAAGTGTCATTACCAGAGCATTGTGGTCACTGTCTTTCCGCTGGTAAATCTGAAAATCCAAGACCCTATCCCAAGATCTGGATTCAACCATAATATAGTCTATGGTTGAGGTTTGCCCTTCTCTGTTAAATGTTGGTAGGCCAGGTCTATCCGATTCTAATCTCCCATTACAAGCCCTCAGGGAAAGAGAAAGGGTAAGTGAATTGATTTGGAGGACCAACGGCGTCCACGCTCTAACGGGTGGGATCAGGGGTTCCGGGATGTTCCAATACTGATTCTCACTATCTAAATCATCTAGGCTCACATTACTAAGGGGCTCAAACTGGCAATTAAAATCGCCCCCTATTATTAGAATGTTCTCTGGGTCAAGAGTCAGTATATAGTCTTTCAATTGTTCAATGACTCTAGACTCTTGCCCACTCTGCATTGGCTTAGAGTAGATTTTGATTAGGGCAATTTGTTTGTTAGCTGGAAGGGATAAGAGGACACATTGTAGATCATGGGAATTTATTGGCAGCTGATCTGCTTTAGCACCCACGTGCGTGCCCACCCAGATGCTTAGCCCCCCGGATGGTCTGCCCCTGCCCTTCATTGTGGCTGGTATGTTAAAAGTGGCAAAAACACTGCGTTGGTTATTGTCCAAGGCCCACGTCTCCTGCATTAAGCAGATATCATGTTTTTCTACAAACAGACCCCAATCTGGACATAATAGTTTATTCTTGATCCCTGCCAAATTCCATGAGAGAATTTTGATGTTTCTGTTTTCCTCCCATGCTTTAAAATTCTTATGCTTCCTACTGCCACTAACTGCCCCAGGTAGTAAATCATCCATGTGTAACCCCCCCATCCCGAGTCGGGCCCCTTCACCCTCGGTGCTCTGTCTCGGGCCCCTCTCGTAGCTGTGCTGATTCCCATGCTACTCACACCCTCCTGTGTTGCTGGAGACGGGGCACCAACGTGCTTGCTAGTATTACCCGCCCTGCCGTTACCTCTAAATGCCACAGAAGTGCTCTCTCCCCCCAGAGAACCATATTGAAGAGTGCTACTTTTCATTACAGGACCCACCCTAGCTACTACAAAACTCATTTTATCAACTTTGGCAGGTAGGGGTGAGCTACACCTCGACCGTCAATCTACTTGTTCCAGAATACTAAATCTGTTATCATGATGGAACATAGCCAGTGTCGGGAAACAATTTTGGGCTCCCTTCCAATTAGGATATCCTAGCTGGGAATTGTAACCCAGATTTTCCCTATCCCCCAAAGGCTGCCTTCTTCTAGTAGAGTCAGTGTGTAAGTTGGTAGGCGCAGCCGGATAGAAGTAAGTTAGGGGAAAAGATTTTATTTGTGTTGCTGAGCTATCTGTGACCCAGTTGCAGATGTGCTTGACGGCCCTTCTATTCCTGAAATTAATTACCACACAATCACCCAAAATGTTTTTTGCCCGTTGCCCCACCCAGTCCATATGTCTAGCAAAGAGAATTTCACTAGAAACCTGGTTTGGGAGAGGCCTGTTGTGGTTTAACCAGTGGATACATTTGTTTTTAAGCTCACTGTAGACCTCCTTTTTTCCCTGGCTTAAAACAGGAACCACTGCAAAAACCACCACATAAGGTATAGATTCAGGAGGAAGATCTATGCGTGGAAGCACACTCTTTCGTACATCAGAGGTCTTAGCCATGTTTGCTGTTCGATCATAGCTCACTACCCCTGTGTCCCCCCCACACTCCGTATTCCTAGGATTTGCTGGATCATTGAGCACAACAGTATCACTAGGTTGATTTGTGTATTCATCGGGTAAAACAGTTGGGGCAGATAAATCCACTAAGTCATTTATGGCCGGCGGAGTTACATGGTAGCAAGCTGCATTCGTTGTCCTAAACAACCCCTCTATATTACCGGTACCAACTTCAGCCCTCATACCACCCTCTGCCTGTGCGGGGTTAAGCAGTGATTCAAGGTGTGAAAGTCTGTGCTCTATTGAGTTCAGTCTGTCGTAGATAGGAAGACAGGTCTCAGTAAATATGTGTTCCAGTTTAGCACAAAAGTCTTCCCTGGGCTCAGTGGAAAAGATGTCGCCAATACTTAGTGAAGTTGAAGACCCATGTGCAGTAAGCTGGGGTGTATCGAGTTCAGCTACAGATCCTATTATCGGATTTGTCCCCAAATTGCCACATTTCTGGATTTTTGCTTTTTTATTCTTCAGTGTGGCTCCACCACGCTTTCTTTTGACTGCTAAGTCTGGTACCTGATATATAGTCCCCGGTTTAGAACTGGATGCGGACCGAGTTAGTAATCTTGAACTAATTGCTCCTGAAAGCTTGTGATTTTGTGGGGGGATGGCTGGACCAGCTACTACCGGGTCCACAGTGGCTAGGGGACTTGACAAGCTGCCAACTACTTTTTATGACTGATTGCCCTCACCAGTGTGACCAGAGGGCACATTGTCAACTATTAATTGAGGCACTGGTGAGGACACTGGTGAGGACACCAGGGCCAGCCTGCCCATTGACGACCACTTATCACAAATCAGCTCCATAGATAGCCTCTTTTCAGTCATTTCAATTTCATGTTGCAGCACCGAAGATACCCTGGTTAAAAATTGGTCAAGTGTACCCTTGATAGATCCTCCTGATAACGACTTTCTCCCCTTGGCTGTAGTCATTTTCCACTTTTGTTACGGTGCAACTACTCCAATAGTTCGTAACAAAAAGAATAGAAAAGGAGTGAGGGGCAGTCTTAATAATCCAGCACATGCATACTAACCTTCATATGCTGTTCAGATGCAAGGTAAAGTAAGGGGCCCGACCCGTCCTCCTTCGCACTCAGAGGCGCGGAGTAATGAGACAGCTGTGGGCGACAACTGCTGCACTGGTTTCCTAAACACTGAACGCTGGGAACCAAAGAAGTTGAGCACTCACTCTCTGTAGCCCTCCCCCGCTGCACAGTCAATCAGGAAGCCTCACCGTAGTTGTTACAGTGGCCGTCCATGGTCCGCTGTACCATGCACACCGTCCTCCGTTCTTCTTTCTCTGTTCTCCTCCTCCACCGAGCTCCGAGGCACAGCACAGGCACAGCAGCACAGCAGCACAACAAGTTTGAGTTTTCCTGAGGCTTCCCGAGGATGCACAAGGAACTCCACAACTCCACAACTGAACCGGACTCCCCAGACTCCACAGCAGAAGGATCACCACAGCCCTTGCTGGTGCTAAGGGACTTTCGCTGCTTATCTTTATCTAAAACTTTGGCAAGATACCAGAATATTCCAGGCACCGTAATAAGGTTTTTAAATCAAACAAGGCTTAGCACTAGGGAGGGATATGACTTTTATTGTTGCTTTAGGACCTGCACAGGGTAAGGGTTTCACTCAAGCACCTCACTGGACGTATGTTTTTATGTTGCGGGAGGGCACCGCAACCGCTATCTGGAAGGGCCGTATCTCGTCCACGTAGCGGGGACGAGATACGGCCCTTCCAGATAGCGGTTGTGGTGATTAATGAGCTAGTAATAGTGCAGCCATAAAAACCGGGGAAAGAGTATTCAATACAACCCCGTGCGGCATAGTGGAGGCAGGTACGAATGCCCTCCGCCTCTACATGCCCTCCCGCAACATAAAAACATACGTCCAGTGAGGTGCTTGAGTGAAACCCTTGCCCTGATGAATTTGCCAGAACAAAGTTGAGTGGCAATGAAACATGTTGGCCTTCTTTAGCAACATCAAGTGCTTTTAGTTTGAGTAAGACTCACCGGTTTGAATAAAGAGGGTCATTGCAAGTGAGTCTTTAACTCAATTTTAATATTGCTTGGGACATCTGGTTCTTCGCAATACACGGGTTTCTTCTTTTTCTTTGTTGGGAACAGTAAATATCTTTCTTTCTTGATCTGTTCCCTCTTTTTCTTTACTGGACTCTAATTTCCTGACTCTTGTGAGTGGGTAACCGATGATGAGAAAACGTGGGCATACTGGATAGAACCGGCTGGCAGCCTCCCTGGTGTTGCGTACGTGAGGTGCCCACTCACTTTTCACCTTCATATTTTCTCGAGTATTCTTTATTTCTTTCTGTGAAGGTGTTGGATAACGGTGGGCTGTTATTTAGTTTGTTTTCAACATTTGAGGGGATTAGGACTACATTTATCTGGATACAATACCAGTAGCCGAAGAGGAATAACAATTTCCATGAGCTGTGCAGGTCCTAAAGCAACAATAAAAGTCATATCCTCCACAGGTCAGGTACATCAAATATGATGTCCTGTCAACGTCTTAAAATAAGCAGTCCAATGCTCTGAATGGGACAAACTTACACACTAAATGCCAAGGGAGCATGAGTATGCCACCGTCAAAAGTTGTGCCTTCTGATTTAATTTTTGTTTTTTTGACCTTGTTTTCTTCTTTTACTAAAGTGGTTTGAAAATTGTATTCAATTTTTTTCTTGAAGGTAATCTTGCTTTGGTTCTGCTCAAAGGCTTTAGCCGCATTTTCTATGATGCCTGTTACTTAATCCACAGCTACAAAGGGAAAGCCAAGTAGTCCTCATAGAAACCTGCTTTTACCTTGTAGGCATTTGTTTATTTAGCTTCATGAGCGCTCCACCACAGCTCACATGAAGACTGAGGCTGGTCTGCCTCCTTGGTATCAATCCATTTTCCAATACTTATAAATTCATATCAGATATCCACAAGCAGAAATAAAACTGAACTTGGGTGGCTCCTCAGCCCGCCACCTAAATTTCCCCCAAAAGCCCCAGAGATAAATAATAAAATGGTAATAAAGTTAATTTATTACCAATTTATTTTATATCCCCACATCCCGAACCGCGGGTCAGGACGGGGTGGGGCGTGCAGAGTGAAAACAGCAGGGAGGAGGGTGGGCTGCTGGGCACTTTTTAAAGTACGCATGTTCCTTTGACCGACCATCTTGCGACGGTCAGCCAGACATGCACACTTTGAAAGCTCTAAACCAGCTATATTAAGACAGCTGGGTCAGAGCAAGTGCAGCGCTCCAGTGTCCTCGGGAGTGGTGAGAGAGACCGCTCGCTCCAAACCTGGTACTTCTCTCATGCTGGTGAGAGGAGGACAAGGATTGGTTAAGGCAGTTGGCTAGAGCCCGTGTCGAACTGCAGCAGCAGGAAGAGGACATGCAGCGAAGAGGAAAACGTGTTTAAGGTAAGCATTTTTTATTTTTACCCTCCACCTATTTGCCCTCTCACCACTCCCCATAGATGCCAGCCAATACTTAACTGACTCCCCACGTAGACCTTTAAAAGGCAATCCATATATGCTTACGGTACTCGCAAGGGCAGAGGTAGCCTTTCCTTTACTATTGTCCGATACTATGTGTTATGTTATCAGCATTTGTGTAGGACATTCTACTGTTAGCATGGCACAGACTTCCTTTTTAATGTATATGTTCTTTCCTTACAACTAGGTAAATTTCCAATAATTGGTTGCGTAGGGTTATTTGATTGTATACACATTATTTTTACAGTTTGTAAACAAATGCACCATGTGCCTACTTTCAATTTGTTCAGTTTTATTTTTGCCTTTCAGAAATGAAAAGATCTAAAGACGTGTCCAAGCCAAGACATCATATCTTCACACTTACTAATCTCAATCAATAAACTTCTGATTTCCTGCTTCAGACCACACTGGCATCACAAGGAAAAGACAGCTACGTGTCAGCCAACCCCTGCTCATCTTGCTTTGCAGTAAAGAATAAATACACTGAAATGAAATCTGGTATTTTTGTAATTTTCTGCTAGAATGCGACCATGACTGAAACGTTCCTTGTGCTCTCAAACACAGAGCCTCACATCTGTATACACTGATGTGAAACTTCTCCAATGAAGCAACTCAAGGCAAACGGGGGCATATTACCTCTTACTGTGTTTAATGCTTTATCTCTGACTGTCTGTTTATACTTTTTGTTAACAATTTCTTTTTAGCTGCCTATCTCCTGGAATGCCTGCACGGCTACTGATCTATCTATTATCTATCTATCTATCTATCTATCTATCTATCTATCTATCTATCTATCTATCTATCTATCTATCTATCTATCTATCTATCTATCTATCTATCTATCTATCTATCTATCTATCTATCTATCTATCTATCTATCTATCTATCTATCTATCTATCTATCTATCTATCTATCTATCTATCTATCTATCTATCTATCCATCCATCCATCCATCCATCCATCCATCCATCCATCCATCCATCCATCCATCCATCTATCTATCTATCTATCTATCTATCTATCTATCTATCTATCTATCTATCTATCTATCTATCTATCTATCTATCTATCTATCTATCTGTCTGTCTGTCTGTCTGTCTGTCTGTCTGTCTGTCTGTCTGTCTGTCCGTCCGTCCGTCCGTCCGTCCGTCTGTCTGTCTGTCTGTAATTACAATATCAATAAAGTATACATTCTACATGCCCAACCCAGATGTTTATGTCCACAACACGTTTATTTAAAATGCACATGTATTAAATATGTTTCCATTCTAAACAAGAGGACAGACTCCAGGCAGTAGAGTATGGGACTGAATAAATTATGTTCACAGACGGTAATGTCCATAAGCACAAAACAGATACACCATCAACAATCAATGATTCGAGTCTATTATGGGTTGCTTTGTTACAGTTGTTCAATGTTTACGATAAAAAATCCACATATTTGTGAACATAGAACAAAACGCAAATAGACCCTTAAATCTAATCCATGGCACAGCATCAGTAGGACCTGAAAATCCGGGGACAGTCCTATAATGTCACAAAGGAGGTATGCGAACTCAGAGTGTTGATTTGTTGAAGCACCAACAGTTGCACTAGTCGAGGAGTGCAAAGGACTCACATTGGACCACAGAGGACACTGGGTTTGACTGGATATCTATTCAGCCAGGGGCTAGACAACCAATGCAACTGGTCAATAAAATGAAGCAAGGGGAAAATGATAAGGTAAATCAAAGTAAGTACAACGAGTGGTATGCCTGGCGGGTTAAGTAACGACAATTTGTATATAAGGTCAATATAGCCGGCTCTGCTGCTAGTCTGAAGTACAATGGAATAAGCAGATGTTGGAAAACATGTGGGGGCATATCAGCAACAGACGGCGATAAATATCGTAAAGCGCTCTTAGCGCTTTTATATTTATCGCCGTCGATCGCTGGCGGGTTGAGTAACAACAATTTGTATATAAGGTCAATATAGCCGGCTCTGCTGCTGGTGTGAAGTACAATAGAATCAGCAGATGTTGGAAAACATGTGGGGGCATATCAGCAACAGACGGCGATAAATATCGTAAAGCGCTCTTAGCGCTTTTATATTTATCGCCGTCGATCGCTGGAATTTATCGCCCAGTTAGCATGTTATTAACAAAGCGTTACTCCAGGGCGATAATATTCCAGCGATATCCAGGGAAATGGACCAACTTCGCTGGAAAACCAGCCATGTTGCACTCAAAACGGCAATAGCCTTGGCGATACGACCCTGTTGTCGTATCACCATAATCCACCCCCAACGTTATGGATACATAAGTCTGGATTTTACCTGACGTTCAAATCCAGAGATAATGGCCAGCTAGCGTGATTCGGTACATCGCTACGCCGGCCGGCCCATTGTTGTAAATATCGCCAAGCTGCCTTCACGATATTTATCCATTGAGCTTTTTTGAGGCACGCCTACTTTGCATCTCATTAGCGATCCAAAGTTAGGCGTGCTGGGAACGGGCGCTAAGTATGCAAAACACGCGCTAGCGTGACCTTGCAGATGAAGCGATAAAGTTATCGCCGCTTTTCGCCCGAAAACAGACGCTAAAGCGGCAATAAGTTTATCGACAGCCCTTGTTAATATGCCCCGTGGTTCCAACAAGGTTGAATCTTTAGAAACCCCTTCCTCCCCTGCATCTGATGGTAAGCAGTCGTGCAGGATTGTTTGGGCTACCTTGGGACTTACATGGTGGGTATGGATAGAAGTAACAGCAAGGTAGGCACGAAGATATTCAGCAGGACCCTGGTTTGATCCCAACTGGGAGGGTTGAGGAGTGATGGAGAGGCACACACCAGCTTCACACTCTAGATACACTTCAGCAGCCATGGACCGTACAGGCATAATGTCAAGAATGTGTTCAGCGAGTTTCAAGGCAGTTCCTCGTGTTATATACAAAGTTGCATACTTGGCTAAAGTCCAATGTCCAATCACTGTTTGGTGCCTTTTAACATTGTAAAGGTCCAACAAACCAGGCTGTCCTTTCCCAGAAAAGAGTGCAGGTTATCAGGACCTGCTCCCTATGTTTACATCCTCTTAGGGGAGAACCTTCCAAGGGCTGCTCTGGTGGGACACTATGCATATTCCATACAGGCTAGCTCTGACAAAGGAAGAGTAAGTAGAAGAATTGAAAATTTGGGAGATATAGGGTTGCCTGGGAGCAGCAATTACCCTCCACATTTCAAACAGCATTCTTACATTACAACACATTTTTTCATGGATCTACTGATTACCCTAACTTAGGCATGTCATCAATCCTCTCAAAGGGCCTCATGTAGGTAGCTAAATACCGGTCGGTAACGGCCGAAAATCGGTAAATATCCCGTTACCGACCAGTATTTAGCTATTTGGGATGTAGGAGGCATAATTCAGTATTCGGTAAATTACCGAATCGGTAAAATACCGATTCGGTAAATACCGAATCCTGAATGTAGGGAGCACTCTAAAGAGTGCAAATTAGAATTAAGAATTCGTTATTTACCACCATATACAGGTTGGTGATAAATAACGAATACCTTGCAAAACGCAATATTTTGCAGATGTAAGAGTGCCATGTGGCAGACATACATGCCCTTAGGGCATGTATGTGCACCACATGTGCACACATGCAATAATCAGGGGTGCAACAGGGTGTCAATGTGACACCCTGCCACCCTTGTATATGCTCCCCCCATTACCGAATCGGTATTTACCGAATCGGTAATGGTGACTGGCTTCCCATTGATTCCTATGGGCCTCCAGGCCCATAGGAATCAATGGGAAGGTATGCCCCATTACCGAATCGGTAAATACCGATTCATATTTACCGAATGTTTCCGAATCGGTAAAATTTACCGATTCATTACCTACATCACATTTACCGATTCAATAAATACCGAATCAGTAAAATTCGGTATTTATGAATCGGTAAATGTGTTGCTACCTACATATGGCCCAAAGTCTTTTATCTTAATTCAAAAAGAATTGGGTGATTTTGTAAAGTATTATTCCATCAATAGCAACAGGTAATGTTTATAAACATTACATTTAATAAGAAAAACACACATATGTCTTATTCGCCAAGAGCCTCTGGAACGAGGAGTCTCAAAGGCGATTCCCCTGGGTCCCCTGGGTGCACACGGGTACTCCAAAAACTACACCATCCAGGTACTGGGACAATCCTGGTGGGTCTACAGGTGAGGAAATCAATTGGGTTCTCCCCTATGAGCAACCACAGGCATCCAATATTCAATTTGGGTAATTCCTAAACCTTATGGAGGTCCTGACACTCTTGCCAGGGGCCGAAAAATGCAGTAGAAACTAATAGTGCAAAAATTAAAAAATGATGCAAATCTCTACTACACCCCATAGCAAGGACTTTTGTCCCTAGAGTCAACATTTCTTATATGAAACATACCAACAGAAGATGATAAATGCACATATAGAGCTCACAGCCCTGACATAAAAACTACTTTGGTATTTACTAAGCCATACGTAGCCTGATTGGTGTGGCTATGTGTGGTTTGTACAAAAAAAAGTACTGCAGTCAAGCGCATACTGCTGCTTTCCATTTCCTTTTGTCAGGGAGCAGTATCAAGAGTATTCTGTAGCACGCATAAAAAAAGGAATAAGCCTCTAAGAAGAGTTTTTCTGCTGGAAGGGATCCCTTTCTGCACAAAACTATTCTGACCACCTCACAGGCACCCCCACGTCGTAGTGCAAGGGTGCCTGAGTTGGTGCTAGGCAGCCAGAAGTACGTCAGCGTTAAAGGAGAGCAGAACTCCATCATATCATAGTAGATATTGCACATTTCTGCTCTCTGCCTTTGACACAACACAACACAGCAACTTCCCTTGTTGGGTAGTGTTGCGTCGAAGTTTAGTGAATTTGGGCCCTCGTGTATAGGCACATGTACCGATATTACCTGCACACATGAAATATGTAAACAGTCTCGCATGTTCACCCTGAAAACTCCACAAGCACCCGTGTGCATATAGAAATCATCACATGAAAATGTTTAAAGTAAACTAAATTATATATGAATGTTCATCTCCCAGATACATCTCTAATCTAGGGTCATATAAACAGTAATTAAAGTAAAGATTTAACATTCAGGATAAACCACTCAGTGGCAGTCAACAGGCCCCATTGCATCCTGATACTTGTGGAGATGCGAGTTTCCATTTGAAGCAGGAATACAAGATTTGTGATAAAATCCACAGCTTCAGGTTTTTTACTCAAACACATTTCTCCTGTTAAATGAAGGCAACAACTGCCAGGAGATAAGTGCTCAGAATTAAGGGGAAACCTGAGGAAATAGAAGACCAAGGACTGACTTTTGCGAATATTCCTCATTGCAAGGGGAAAAAAACAGTAATCTGCTGAAAGGGTATTGCCATTATGTGCAGATGGAAGTGTGGTTTATGAATATAGATTACACTTTCTTATAATCTGCACAATTTCAACTATAACATATCATAACTGCGCTTGTTAAATGAGACATATGTTGTGAGAAGTTGGGTTATTGGTTAAGTGGGCTTAACCCTCTGGTAGCTTGGCACAAAAGCAGTTAGGCTTAAATTTAAGGATATGTGTAAAAGTATTTATGCAGCAAACAAGCACTAATAAAGAGATAACACAATACAAGAAAAATCCCACAAAAATGTAGAATAGTAGAGTAAACTTTAATAAACTGTGTGTTAGACCTGACACCATTGGTGTCGGTCTCCCTTCCATTTTTTGCCTTGGCCTCCTGTGTTTTGCTGTGTGTTGGACTTCAATTTTGCTGGTCTAGATACTTGCAGCACTGGTTGTGCCACCCACCAAAGCTGCCTGTAAAATGTGACTCAGGCCTTCCATTGCAGAGCCTGTGTGCAGTCTGGAACTGCCATGTCAACTTGGCTAGTGCACACACTTGCCAGTCCCTAAACCTTCCCTTTTCTACATATCAGCCACCCCTGAGGTAGGTCCAAAGTACCCCTGTGGGCAGGGTGCATTGTATGTGAAAGGTAGGACATGCCGTGATGTGCGTGGCATGTCCTGATAGTGAAATGCTGCAAATCTCGTTGTTCAATATTGCAAGACTATCTGTTCCCGTAGGACAGAATGTGGAGTTTGTTTATAACACCTTATACACATTACTGACCCTGGGAACACGATACAAAAGTAAAGTTTAGTATGCCTGAACTCAGAATGTTAAAGTGCATCTTTTAGTGAGGGTGATTTTTACATTCTGTGTTTGAAAATACAACTTTTAGAAAGTAGGTATTTTATTGCCTAACTATCCAGTGTGCCTCTGCTAGGTGTGTGTATTGCATGTCTGGCTTTTGGATGACAGGGACTGGAGAGGGGCAGTGGCTCCAGAAGTCTGATGAGTCAGGGCAGGGCTGAATAGACCTGGGCTGCATTTAGAGTAGGGGGAGGAGAGTTCCTTTCACCTGATGGGCCTGGTCTGTCTACAATAATGCTGTCTCCACCTCCTGCCAGGAAGCTGCACCAGTGAAGACAGAACTGGTTTTGGCTGGGTACAGACACTCTCTGCCTTCAGAGAACAAAGGATTTGTGTGTATAAAAATATGCGCCCACACCCCAGACTTTTAGATCACTTCTGGAAAATCAAGAGAAACCTCTGCCAAGGAGAAGAGCCGGATAAGCTGAGGAGGAATACTGCCCCAGTGCTGTTTGTTGTCCTGGGTTGGCCTGCAGTGGCTGCTTGCTGCCAAGGAAAGGAGAAAAGGACTTTACTGCTTTCTTTGTCCCCTGCTTGAAGAAGAAGATCTCCAATGGCTTGAACTGAGCTTGCCCACTATTCTAGAGGTCTCAGGAACAGCAAAGACCTCGCCGTGACTGTGTGCACCGTCTCTGATTGTCGCCGCAGAAGAAAAGGGTAACCGGCTCTGTCAACGAGTCTGTCGCAGGATCCTGAGTCCTGAAAGCACCGCCAAGAGCAACACCTCACTTCGCAATGCAACCCTGGTCTCACCGACTCCGTCAACTTGCCGCTGCTTGCACCGCATCTTGTGGGCACCGCACTCTGCAACGCTTCGCTACACACTGCAAGGACGTCACTGACTCCATCACTGCTCGGCAGGAACATCGACAGACTCCGTTGCCCCACCCTGATTTGCCAGTACCCCAGCGAGCACCATCTCACCCTTCAACGCAAGCCCCGGTCTCACTGACTCCGTCAACAAGCCGCTGCCTGCACCACATCGTGAGGACTCCCGCTGCAACACTCTGCTTCACAATTCAACTGTGACGTTTGGCCCGACCGACTCGTACCAACGTGTTGGTCGTAACAAGAAAAGTACTGTGTCCGAGTCTGTCGCCGCTTTAGCTGGCCCGTATCAACGCGGTCAACAGGAATTGTTAGACTCTGTCGTATTCAGAAACGCGGAAGCCCCAGGAGGAGCTACCGAGTCAGAAGAACTGTGTTTTATTGATTTTCCTGCAATTTAAAGGTTATTTTGAACAAATACTAGAGTAGTGTATGTTGAATTTTTGCTGTTTGGTCTTGTTTTGGTTTAGATAAAGATTTACTATTTTTCTAAACTGGTGTGGTGTCCATTTGTAGTGTTTTCACTGTATTACTGTATGTGTTCACAAATGCTTTACACACTGCCTCTGAGATAAGCCTGTCTGCTCATGCCAAGCTACCAAGGGGGTGAGCAGGGGTTATTTTAGGGGTGTATTTCCCTTACCCTGACTAGAAGCAAGGGTCTCTATTTATACAAAGGTACCTACCTCTGCCAACTAGAGACCCCCATTTCTAACACTGTTTGAAACCAAAACAAAAACAATCCAATCTGTAGAACAGGAGATATGCAATTTCAAATATTTAAGGTAAGAATTGGGCTAAAGGCACAAAAAGCCACTCGTGGTTATCTAGTCGTGTGAGAATGGGTCTAAGTCACAAGTTCAGGCTGACCAGGATGGAGCGCAGGCTGGATACAGAGACCAGGTTAGTCCCACTGAAAAAGTTACCTTCTTAAGTCGAGAATGACGAGTTCAAGCCTCAAGAAGCAGGGATAGGGTTGTGTCTGGTTGTCATTGTAGCTTGAAAAATAGGCCAGGCGCCTTGGACGATTGTCACTGTAGCATGAAGAACCTGTTAGGTGTCATGGACAATCCTCCCTGGAAATTTGCGTTGGTGGTCAGTGCGTGCTGTCGATGCTGTAGCTCATAGTGCAGATCTTGCGTTGAAGGTCATTGCTGGCAGTCATTGTAGCAGAAAGAGTTCACAGGAGCTTTGCATTGGCAGTCAGCACAGACAACAAGTACTCTCTGTAAACGGGTGAACACATGGTCACGAAGAGCCAAAAACATCAGGATTTCTCCTTGTGAAGTCAGAGAAGTGCAATCTGATGCCAGCCAAAGATCTAGGACCTGGGGAGGCACCTCTTGAGGATCAACGACTCACTCTTGCAGAGGTTAGCCGGGCTCAGGCAGTTCCAGTTGCAATGAAGAAATCAAAACCTTCTCAGGGGTTTCACTGATACACCTGGTCCTTTTAAACCAACAGCAAAGAAGAGATTGGCACAGAAGCTGTAATATAAAAGACATCTTTTTTATTAACCTCAGAAGAGGGAGATTGCATCACAACAGTGATCTCAAGTCACTGTAGGAGGCATTCTAAGGAGTACAGAGAACAGGGGCCCTATATACCCACACAGGGGCTCAAAAGAAGGCGGTACAAGTACACATGAGAAGAGTTACACACATAGATGGTCATACAGAAAATGCACAGTCAACAAGTAGGAGGAGTAATAAGTTGCTGACATCAGTTAGAACAGCCTGACAGTTCTATACTAGGAGCAGGTGCATTCTACTAGCTAGGCCCTTCTGAGCATGTGCAAGGCTCTGAATGAGGGAAACTGCAAATGGCCAGCACATAGCTAACTAAAATGGCTGCCAAGTACAAAATGGCTTTCAGCTCATGCTAACAGATCCCCGTAATCTTTAACAGATGGTCCTTTTAGCATGAGCTAAAGACATTCCTATGATCCAGTAGGAACACCGAAAATATTTGCACATTAATTTTCATAAATTTATCAATATCCTAATTCATTGCTAGGTGGGCATTTCGCATTCTAAATATTGTTAAGCGGGTATATATAAGGTATACGCAGGAGTACAAAGGGAACAGAGCATTGGGTCATACAGATAGCAGGAGAGAGTAATGACTATTATCACAAACAGAATTATTAACTTTCTAGTCCTAAGCAAATCCTAGAACCATCCAGTAAAAACATTTTCAAGGCTCCTATGTATTTCAGTGACCATCCAATTCAACTTCAGAATAGCCAACAGCACATATCTAATAAAAACATTTTCACTAGACTTTTCCAGTGTTTTCTTTATGAGGGCTAGAGTATCAATCATTATAATCAAGGAAAGGGTAAAGTAACATTTGTCAACTGCTCAGATGAACTTTTCTCTCGCAGAATAAACATTATTCCTAATGCAAATAGTAAAGCAGTCAGACATATTATTACAAAAACGATCCTGGATCAAGGGGACCAGGAGGACCACACAGGACCATGAGAATTAGGACGATGAGCTGCAAAGGGCTGCTTCTCCTCAAAAATAGGACGACCAATGGGGTACATTTTTAACAAAAAAGAAAAAGTCCTTGGGAAATCAAAGCCACTGTACAACCAGCCAGAGGGGAGTCTTCTCCCTGTGTCCGTTTGAGCCTCACAGGCAGGCTCTTGTTGTTCCCACGGAGGAGCTGCACAACTCGCAACTCAGGAATCACGGCTGAGTTTCAAGGGAAAAGTTTCTTCTTTCAGAATAGGGCAATCACCCAACAGGGCAAATGCTCTCAGCGATCCTGTCCAGTGTCTCAGGCAGTGCACCAGTTTTCTTCACATCAATCTAACAGGCACCAGAGACACAGCACCTGTACCCTGAACTCAAGTCCTTCCCTAACTCCTGTATTGCTCTGTTGGCACACTGCTCTTTCGTTGGGGCCACACATTGCATCCAGTATGCCCAGGTATCTCTTGACCAACAAAGGTGAAGACTTTACAGCCAGCATTCAGGAGCATGATGCTAAAGTGCCTGAAGCAACCCTTGTTTCAAAAACTTGATCCACGATTTCTCCTTTCTGATTTGTGACCCCGTCTTTCGCCCAAGACAGTGGCTAGGGTACACTCTTCACATCCCAGTGCTTCCGGCCTTCTACCTTCACTGAGGTCCTAGTTGCCAGCATTGCCTGTGCTGGTTACCTTCACTTTGACTTCAAGCTGGACTGGTGCTGACTCCCCAAGCTGGATCTGATGTCCGCGCCCCTCTGGCAATGGTTGTAAGGCAGCAAATATCTATTGGTGGACAGAACAAAAGGTCTTTAGACAAGGCACAGAAATAATCTATTAACAGAGAGGATAGTCTCTGAATACTTCCTAGTCTTGGGACGCCCCATATATTAGAAAGGCACCCAAGAACCACTTTCATCTATCAATGTGAGAGTAAAAAAAACAACAGCCTGGACCTATTGGCAAGTATAAAAGGAACTCTTTGGTGAACTGACAAGAGTAATACATCACCCAATCCCAAGCAGCCAATAATAATAAAGGGGTTTGTAGAGCGCATGGTGACGCCTACCGGCGTATCCCCGCGCTGAGGAATAGAGTCAGAGATCAGAGGAGGGGAAGAGCCTAAAGGGCAAATAGGTGTGTTTTTAGAAGTTTCCTGAAGGTGGCTTCATTTTTTGCTAACCTAATATTGATGGGAAGGGTGTTCCATTTGGTTGCTGCCAGGGAACGAAAAGATCGACCTCCCATTCTGGATTTTTTTATACGGGGGATCATGAGGAGGCCCTTTCCCATCGAGCGAAGTGCTCTGTTAGGCTCGTATGGGACAGCTAGGTCAGACAAGTAGGACGGTGCACTGTGAGAGATAATTCTAAAGCATAAAAGAAGGGCTTTAAAAAGAATTCTCTTCCTGATGGGCAGCCAATGAAGGGTTGCCAAGGTGGATTTAGAAGCAACTCTTCTGGGTAATCTCAACACTAGCCGTGCTGCCGAGTTTTGTAGTACCTGCAGTCTCCTGATGTTCTTTTCCGAAGTACCAAGAAGAAGTACATTGCCATAGTCCATGCGAGAGGTTACTAGGGCCTGAGTCAAGGTACGCCTGGCCTCCAAAGGGAGAAGGTCCAGGGTACGGTTGAGAGTTTTCATGACCCCAAAGCACTTCCCTACAATTTTATTTACATGGCTGTCAAAGGAGAGTTTGGTATCCACCCAGACACCTAAATTCTTTGCTTCTCTGCCGGGAGTAGGCAGAGGCCCCAGACAGGATGGCCACCACTCCTTGGTCCAGCTAGTGTCCTTGCCTCCAATTATCAACACCTCAGTCTTCGAGCCGTTAAGTTTGAGGCAATGTTGGGTCATCCAATCTGCAAGATTACTCATGCAGGTTTTAAAATTTTCAGCAGCCAAGGAGGGAACTTGGGACAGGGAGATCAGCAGTTGAGTATCGTCGGCGTAAGAGACTAGCTCTACGCCGTACGATTGGACCACCCCTGCCAGTGGGGCCATATACAGGTTGAACAGGGTGGGACTCAGGGCAGAGCCCTGAGGTACCCCCTGTTCTAACGCTATGCTGTCCGAGAGAAAATTGCCTCTCTGAACCTGAAAGCTCCGGTTGGTTAGGAAAGCTTTCAGCCAGCCCAGTGCCTTCCCGGTGACCCCAGCTTTGTTTAGACACTGTAGCAAGATGAAGTGTGCTACAGTGTCAAACGCAGCACTGAGGTCCAGCATAATGAGTGCCATGGTCTTACCCTCATCTGCGCCTTCCCGTAAAGTTTCAGTCGCTCTCAGGAGCGCTGTCTCTGTTGAATAGCCTGATCTAAAACCAGACTGAGAGCTGTGTAAAGCATTTTGGGATTCGAGATAGGCCATGAGTTGAATATTTGCTATTTTCTCTGCGACTTTGGCTAGGTAAGGTAGCAGAGATATAGGTCTTAAATTGTCTAGGGTATCCTGACTCACATTGGGCTTTTTCTTTATTGGAAGTACGATTGCTTTTTTCCAGTCTTCAGGCAGACAGGCTGTAGAAAAGGAAATTTGTAGCACGTGCCTAAGGTGGGGCTCCAAAACAGCCAGACTAGCAGCTATTATCTTGGGAGGAGCCGGATCCCGAGGGGAACCAGATTTAATACTTTGGCAGATTTTTACAAAGATTTCCAGGGAAGGGACCGTGAAATTACGCAGGCATAAATCTGTGGGAGCGGCATCATCACTCTCAGCAAAGTCATGTCCTGGTTTTATGTTGCCCGAAAAGTTGGCATAGATGTCAGTGATCTTGCCGGAAAAATACTTAGCGATCTTATTGCAAGTATCAACTGAATCATTAAGGGAAATATTGTTAGAGGCAGTTACAGAGATTTCTTTAAAGATCTTAAAAAGCTCCTTCGAGGAATTCTCTGCTTCTATAATGCGAATGTTATAGTGGGATGCTTTGGAGGCTCGGATCATTCTATAATAGTTTTTTTGCGCTTCTTTGTAAAGGGTTTTAGTTTTTGGGCAAAAATTGATACGCCATGATAAGCCAAGGAAGTCTGTGTTCATTTACTAAATTCTGAGGAAAAGAGAAAAAACAATACAGACATACTCCAAATCCTTACATCTGTGTATTCTTATATTATTCATCTGAAGATCCTCAAGAAAAAAGGAAATGTTCTACACTTTTACTCATAGACTTTGCATTACTTGTACAGGACTGTAGACACTTCTAAAATGATTTCTCTTAATAAAAGCACCTACATTGTATGCTTAGGACCATGCTCTCATGTTATAGGAGCAACAGGAAAATCTAAAACTGCTAATTTAACAGGGATTCCTATTACATAAAGAACTAAAAACTTCAACATAATGGGTACATTTTCTCCAGCAGAACATATTGTGACAAACAAACTCCTATAAAACAATATTTTCCTCAAAAATGTTTGCTAAGGATCACATGGGCATCTTCCCTGCATTCTACTTTTCACAATCCAAACTATGCAACATCAACTCTAGTAAGGATTGTCAGTTTATTTACACAGACTAGCTAATAAAAACTAGCAATGCCCTGGCAAAACTGTATGTAGCATGAGAATAACATAAAACAATAATGGTGTTATCACCTGAGAATTTTAGAACAAAAACTACCCACATCTAGTTCCCCTTAAAGATCAAATAAGGGAACAGCAATCTAGACTACTCATCCTTTCATATTTTCATCAGACAGGATGGGCAGTAACATAACATATTTATTTATTCATTTTATTAATGCTAACAATGTTTAAAACAGTATTACTGAATAGCCAATTAAATGTCTCATGGCTATTTCACAGACAGTTTAAACAGGTTAAACAAAAAGTGAGAAAAAGGGAGAGAAAACCTAAATTTGCCTACCCTTAATTTGTAGAGGAGCTAGCCTCCTTCCCCTATTTTGACAGTAGGAAACCTGTAACAAGTTTCACTTCTGTCAACACTATCAACCCCTATTTGTAGCAACTGGGCATAAACAAACTCTGAGGAGGTAAATAGCACATAGAACTAGCTAAAGAACATGAATAACCAACCACCAGTTCCTTTAGCAAGTGTACAAGTGTAACATGAGGGTGCATGAATTCAAACTAAATCCCATTGCTTCCTTAACTCAGCCCTAAAAGCATTAGTGCTATATAAATGGCAGAGCCATTCTCTTAATCAGAGTTCACATATACCATTATATTGCCTCTGTTCATATGAGTGCACAAAAGTTTGCTTTTGCCAAAAAAAAGTAAGCAAAACCTCTCTTTCTCTCCCAACCCTGCCATTTCCTTGTTTAAAACATTTCAAATGTCGAAGTGTCAAAGCAAACCTGGCTCTGAGCCCTGCTAGTGCTAGGCTTCTAAATGTAGAACTTCGAGCTTTAACCTATTAGCAGCTGTTCCAGTTTGTGTGCAAGGGTTTCCATGCGGTTCTCCCAATTCAAAGTGACCCTGGAGACTGAGAGCTAAACAGCAAACCCACTCCATTCCTGTCTACCAGCAATTCAGAGGTAAGCTTAATAACTTCTGCCAGTTATTTGTACATATTTATATTTGTAAGCAGTGTGCTGAGTGCTTGTCTAGCAGTATAGATGTCAGCTATTCATTCTATACTTACATATGTGCATTACTGGACCCTAAGGCAGTTTAAAAGCTGCTCTGATTGGAGTACCTCATTTAAATAGTGAATTTTACCCAATTTCGACTTTGATGTGTGGGGCACTTAAAATGAATATCCTACAATGTTTTTGCATTCTAGTCATCCCCAGAATGTCCTCTACATATCCCAGAGATGGGGGATCAGAAATGTATAATGCATATCCTTATAAAAATGAGTTTTGTACGCCTTGGTAAAGTGACATTTCACATGTAAGTTACCCCCTATTGCTGTACATCACTGCTTAAATTCAATTTTGATTCTAGGAGTTCACAGTATCATTATTAGGCATTATAAATATTAAATAACGAATTTAATGCACCTATCTTTAATAACATTCTTTTTATATAATCAAAATATATTTATATATATTTTTATATAAATCCAATCATTTTGATGAGTCCACATATGAAAAGCAAGCTGCATCCCTTGCCTATCATATTTAAACGCATTCATTCATAACCCTAAGCACAGAAGCCTAACTTGAAACATGAAAGTCTGCGCCACTTTTAAAGGACAGTCATTATTATTTAACAACAAAACCACTGATATCCTTATTTCACTTTGTTAATCTTTATTCGGATATAAAAACATCCACAAAAGAACATGACATTTAACAAATTTCAACATTACATTGGTATAACAAATTATACCTAAATAAAATATTTAAAATATATCATATCTTCAGGGTTTAACCAGGACACCAGCATTAGTACATACAAATACAAAGATGCCTTAGTAGCAAAATACCTCTAAAGTAGCAGCGAAAATAAGGTATTATAAAGTGCAGGGATTTAACCGATTTGGTACAGGGAACACCAACGATATAATGTTAAAAAATGCATGGTCATAGCCGAGTTAAAACAATGGCTTAAAATATAAACTATGTCATTTTAAAACATCATAACACTTCCCAAATACAATATACCGTTCCTTTCATAATTTGGTTGAGTCCTTGGCTAAGGCTACAGTAGGGGGAAAATAGGCATAAAAACTTCAGGAAAACAACTTTATTTATAATACCCGACCCTCCCTACCCTCAAAGACAAAGTTGTCTACACCTCATATCTGGTCTTCCTTAGTTTTGCAGCTAATCTTAGAAAGTTCACGGTGCAGAACAACGTGAAGGGGTCGGAAGAAAGTTTCAGATACAGGAGTGCCACCCTTACCTGGGTAAATTTATTCTTTCTTAAAATAGTTTTTAAAAATAGTACCCGTGGGTACTCATAAAACGGACAAAAAAATACAAAATGAAGGGTATCCTGCGGAGATCCCAGATCGCAGCCGCAAGGACCCTTTGATGCAACATCTCTTGTGTACCCTACGGGGACAGATAAAATATGATGTAAAAGATCCAATCTGAATCTAGTCATTAAAAATCTATCATTTTTGTTATAGATATACGCCAGGTAAGGTTCTAAGCCTGCTACAGATTTCGTTAATATATGGGCTCTGACTGAAACTTTCAATATTTCACTGTCTTCCCTTGCACAAACTAGGCGCCTAAGATGTTCAGCCTTTATGACAGCTTTTACTTGAGGCGTCAAGGTCATAGGCTCGTCAAAATAATTTACAAATCCCAGCCACTTCAGGGTGTCCTTCACGTATTTAAGCCAGGGTATCCGATAGCCTTTATCTCTATTAATGCAGTCCTTAATTATTAGTCTACTTAGACTAGCCTCAGGGTTGGTCCAAATTTTGATCCAACACATTATAGGTTTAATACTTAGCCTGTCACCAATATAAGGAAGCCCTAGCTCCTCGTGGACAATGTGGGCAGGCGTACTTTGAGGAACTTGCAGAATCCTTCCAAGGAACTTGTTTTCCTCCAATTGTATCATGGAGGTATTTCTGAATCCCCATACCTCACTCCCATACAGGGTTTTGGAACAACATAACGAATTATATAAATGCAGTATTTCTCTCGGTGACCAGCGACCTAATCTCGTGGCTCGATTCATTATTGAACCCATCGTGCTCGTTTGTTGATTACATTTGTCTGAGATTAGTGTTTTAAAATTGAGGTGTTTGTCGAATATTATCCCTAAATAATTAAAAACCTCGACCTTCTCTAATTTGTGACCCCCAATTTTAAAGATAAAGTTCTTTGTTGGTCTTTTCCCTGCTTCCATTATGTATGATTTTGTAAGATTGGGAGATAAATCTAAATCTGCCATAAACCTGCTAAAGCCATCAATAAGAGACTAAAGTCCCCTCCCTGTACGGGACAAAAGGACTGCATCGTCCGCATATAGAAGGACGGGTATACTTCTCTTAACAACTTTTCGACAGTCTACCCCCAACTCTACAAGAGCTTTATCCAAACCATTTATGTATAAAGTAAATAAAAAAGGCGCCAAAATGCAACCTTGTCTCACACCCCGGGTACATGAGAAATGTTCAGTAAGATTCCCCTCATTACTGTATCTGACCTGAGCTGTTGTATTCAGGTGTAGTGTTTTTAGGATATATATCAGACCTGAATCAACCCCAAGCAGCTCTAAGATCTCCCACAGCTTCTCACGATTAACCCGGTAAAAAGCTGCGGTCAGATTCATAAAAGCCAGGAAAACTGTCCCCTCACCTGCCACGGTATACTTTGCCACCAAATTATAAAGGTTAAGGCACTGGTCCGTTGTAGAACGGCCAATTCTAAAACCGTACTGAGAGTCAGTAATAATCTCATTTTCCTCAGCCCAGACCATCAGGCGGTTTAGAATGACCTTACCTAGTACCTTCGCCGTCACATCTATTAGTGAGATCGGGCGATAACATTGGGGGTCACTCTTATTACCCTTTTTAAATAGGGATACAATGCTAGCCGTTGACCATGACCTGGGCATTCCCATTTCCACTGCCGTGTTGAAAACTCGCGTGAGTATAGGCGCCCATAAATCAACCTGGGACAAAAATAAATCAGGTGGGATCCCATCCGGACCTGGAGCCTTATTGCGTGTCAGGGCATATATTCCTTCTTTAATCTCGCCCACCGCAAACCGCAACCATGAATTCGGTAAAATACCAACATCTGCGATTTGTCGAGCAATAGGACTACCATGATTATACAACTTCTTATAATGAGATACCCATGCTTCAGGCAAGACATGACAGGCCACCTTCTCATTATTCGGGGCCTGAAAGCTAGGGTCATTAATCACCTTCCAAAATCTCGTCATGTCTCTCTTTTCAGCAGCCTCCCTCAAATTCTCCCAGGCCTCACAATGGAGGATATATTTCCTCTGTTTTATGGCAGATTTATATTGGGCCCTGCACTCCGCAATCCTGCTCCTATCCTTGGGAACCAGTTTAAGTGCCACCTTCAGATCTTTCTGGGCTCTAGAACAAGCTTTGTCGAACCATTTAGGGGAGAGATTAGACGTGGGTAAGGATTTGGCCCTCAATAGCCTATCAATGTCCCTTGCCGTGCATTCAAAAGCACTAATCAATTCTCTACCCTCCACTTCCTGATCTAAGCACTTCCATATCCCACTTTCCGGGTATGTAATAAGCTTTCTGTAAAACGCTTCCCCATCTGTGTTGCTCCATCTTATACGCCTGCCCTGGTCTACTGCTTCCAATGTTCCCCTCGTCATCCTATTCCATGGCTGAGTAAGTAGGTCTGTATCCCTCAAGGACAATACTAAAGGGTTATGATCACTAAAAACACTAATTTGTATACTACAATCTATGACCCTACATTTGATAGCATGTGAAACAAAAATAAAATCAATAATTGTGTCCCTGCCCCTGCCTTTAAAAGAAGGGTTAATTATATTAGAATGCCTGACCCTGATTAAATCCATTGTGGGGGATAAATCGTAGGTACCCAGGATCTTACTTAGTTCGCCGCCTTCCCTTGTGTGCTCTAAGTGCCAGTCCTTTGTAGATGGACAGGAGTCCCATTTTCCCCCGCCCCATTTCAAATATGGACATTGGTGGCAATTAAAGTCGCCC
Organism: Triturus cristatus; assembly: GCF_964204655.1. Lineage (NCBI taxonomy): Eukaryota > Metazoa > Chordata > Amphibia > Caudata > Salamandridae > Triturus > Triturus cristatus. Next base: position 1,091,875,150 of record NC_140581.1, read on the forward strand.
AATAAAATCAAATTGGGATGACTATCTTCCCTTTCTTGTAAACCTGCCAATCTTTCATTGAGCTCGTTCAACCTCTGCATCGATTGGCCCGCATTATAGAAATTAATCAAGATAAATTTTAGGCCCTTCTTGCAATATCTAATACCTTGGATGTTGTCCGAGCTCCAACCCATGACCTCCCAGGACCCTTGTAGGGACAACGACACGTAGGTTATTAGACCGCCCTTTGGTCGGCCCGTTGTAGTTTTTTGGGCAGGGACAAAAAACATTTTGTATCCCTCAAGGTGTGAGGCACTACTATCAATTTCCCACGTTTCCTGAAGGCAGATAATGTGGAACTGTCGACTAAAATCTAGCCATTCCTTATTTTTTATTTTGGCTAAGATACCTGCAATATTCCACGAGACCACCCTAAGTTCTTCAGCAGCTTGAACTACCACTCTGCTAGCTGAGTTAACCTGCCTTGGCGGTGAAAATCCAACTGGGCTACTTATGGTTAATTCAATACTATTTCCCCGTAAGTTTTGCGAAACCTCATTAAGGGGGATAACAGATGAAAGTGGATTTCCTACAGAGCCAACAGTGTCCCTCAACGCTGAACTATCAGGAATAGAGACATTCTTCGTATTCACACCTTGGGCCAGTCAATCCAGATCATCCATTACTGCCGCATCAGACAACGGAATGAATCTATTTGATACTAAACTCAGTCTGTTCGCCCCTCCGTAAGTAATTTCCCCTCTCCTATGTGCCACTTGACCTGTCTCTTTTGAATTATCCCTGTAAAAAAAATTTAGGGGAAGCATCTTTATGCTCGTCCCCCTATCAAAGTCCCCATAGCGGGAAATAAGCAGATCTTTTACCAACTCAGGGTACCTAAAATTAACAATAACGCAGTCTCCTGCAAATTTTTTCTCAAAGGCCCCAACCCAGGCTACCCTCCTTGCCATGAGGATGTGACTGCTCTGCGAGTTGGACACCTTTGCGTTGTAATGCATCCAATGTTTAACCTTATTTATCAGGGAGCTTGTTGTCTCTTCTCTATCCTGATTAAGTGCTGGAACCCCCGCTAATACTATTGTGTAAGGACAAGAAGCAGAGGGTAAGTCCAACATCTGCAGCCCCGGCGTGCAGTTCACCTGCTCATCTACAGTTCTAGTGGGGGCTCTAGCCAATTTTTTAATACCTTCATTTTGTAACCTGTGGGAGACAGAAGTGGGAAAGGTACCTGGGTCCTTGCTAATATTGTGATTAACACCCCTTATATTTCCTCCCATCCTACTTTTATTTGCACAAGGACTAACAGGACATGGGGCAGTCCCTATCCCTTCCTCTCTCAAGCAAGGTGGAGGCGCTAATAGTCCTCCTCTGTTCTATTCTAGAAGCCTGCTTACTTTCTCCTCCACTCTGTTTATTTGTTCCACTATGGGACCCAGATGCTTAAAAATAAGTGCTTCCAGATTGACCTCTAGTATTTTAGTTATCTCCCGGGACCAGTCCACCCCGTTCGAGGAAGAGCTATTTTTGCAATGTTGACATGCTGACCTCTACAACTATGGGTGCTTTTCTGGCCCCTCCTCTTTTGGGTTTGGTGTCTGTTCTTTTTTTGCACACCCCACTATTGTGTGGGATGCCCGTGATCCTTGTAACCTATAAAGCACCTACTTCAGGGGGAGAAACTGAGACAAGTAAAGATTTTTTTGAGCGGGTGACCACCTCCCTGTCCCTCCTCATTAGTGCGTTGAGCTCGCTCTCCACTCCTATCACGGCACTTCCCCGCTCCCGATCTCCCTTCGCCCCAATCCCAGTCGTGTCTGCCGACGATCCTTCCTCTGATCTAAAAGGGGAATGTTCGGGCTGAGGCATGGTATTTTCGGGCCCCATGGAATTAATTAACTCCAGATCCCCAGGTGGTGGCATGTTAGCATGAACTTGTGCTGTGATGACACACTGGGTTGCGGTGTGGGCAGAGGGACCCTGATCTACTGGGATAATTGCTCCGGGCGTTACACACTTAGATATTTTCCCCAGCGACGAACGTTTATGTGCCAAAAGGGAATCAAGAGACAGCCTTCATTCCGTTAACTGTATTTCATGAGTTAACAGGGACTCGGCTCTCCTGATAAAGGCATCCAAAGTTCCCTTAATTCCACCCCCCGTCCTAGTCGGGTTTTTTTTCGTTTTGCCCATATTAGGGATTGAAAACCAGAGTAATATAGTGGTAAGTGCCGCCTTCCTTAACCCCCTTTGACTAAAGAAGACTTTTAGAGCTGACACACTGTACTTAGACACAAAATCTTTAACCAACACTACAAACCCAGCCAGACAAAGGAGAAAAATAAACCTTGGCAAGGCCCTTTTCGATTCCTTAGATACCTTAAGAGAGGGCTCTGCGGCCTAATCTGTGAATAAGCAGGGTGCACCCTCCCTCGCGTTCTCTCACATGTCCCACTGTCAATACAATGCACTCCTGAGGGTGATGGCTAATAAGAGCCAAGAAATACGGCCCAGCCCGGCCTCCTTCGGCCCCTGTTGGGCAAGGACGGGCCCGCCCTTGGCCCGGGCTTCGCCGCGGTAGAATTCGGCGCCTTTTGAGCCCGAGCTCCCAATTGGGCTCCGGTAGGGACCAGGAACAAAGTGCTGTGTGCTGCCCAGGGGCTGTACAAAATGCTTCCCCTCCTCCACAAGACAGCGGTCTCCCGCGCTGCGGGACCTCGTCGGCGTTAATGAGGGCTCCGGTAGGGACCAGGAACAAAGTGCTGTGTGCTGCCCAGGGGCTGTGCAAAATGCTTCTCCTCCTCCACAAGACCGAGGTCTCCCGCGCTGCGGGACCTCGTCGGCGTTAATGAGGGCTCCGGTAGGGACCAGGAACAAAGTGCTGTGTGCTGCCCAGGGGCTGTGCAAAATGCTTCTCCTCCTCCACAAGACCGAGGTCTCTAGCGCTGCGGGACCTCGTCGGCGTTAATGAGGGCTCCGGTAGGGACCAGGAACAAAGTGCTGTATGCTGCCCAGGGGCTGTGCAAAATGCTTCTCCTCCTCCACAAGACCGAGGTCTCCCGCGCTGCGGGACCTCGTTGGCGTTAATGAGGGCTCCGGTAGGGACCAGGAACAAAGTGCTGTGTGCTGCCCAGGGGCTGTGCAAAATGCTTCTCCTCCTCCACAAGATATCCTTATTTAAAAAGGCATTAAGAAAAGAAATCCCTACTGTCAATCTGTTCTCTGTTATCCAAAATAATGAAACTATATTTCTAACTTTTAAAACAGCAATCTGAAATACAGGGTTTTACACCGTGTTTGCATTGAATTAAGATTTAGTGGACTTCAGCATTCTTTCTTTCTGTGGCCTGGAGTCAGAAACACCCACTTGCTGACACAGCTGCTTGAGATGAACAGGCGTCGAATTCACATGCCTTTCAAGCCAGCCTTACAAACCAGCACATATCTATCGTTCTGTAATGTGTATTTAGTTCAGCAACAACCAACTCACTGAGATAATGTGAATGCCTTTTAATACCTAATACATAAGGATAAATGCTGTGACATTTTGTATCTTTATTTATTGCAAAACACACAATTTCGTTTTTAAAGCTTTTTTTTAAATTCCTATTCAATGTGAATTCTAATTTTATCTTTAGCATCGTGGCAATTTGCACACATGTATAGTGTCTTACTCTGTCAATTTTAATGATAGCGTGCAGCTATTTAGCATATATTATATAATTCATTGCTGGATTATTTTAAAATACATTTTATTTTAATGATATTTTGCATAACAGAATGATGAAAAAAAAACACATTGAGCTCATTCCAGACATTTTCAAAAGGGGGGTCATACACTCAGAACACACAATAGAGCGCTTAAGGCTAGCCATTCTTGCAACAAGAGCGCAATCGCTACTTACTCACACAAGTACCACTAATGACAAACCACAGACATTTAAACACACATTTAACCCACAGATAAACACATAAGACAGAAACATAAGACAGCCCACAGACTGTACTTAAACCAAACCATTTGTAAATACTTGTTGTAAGTCATATTCACTAGATTTGGCTGGCAGAACACCAAGAAAAAAACGTTCTGCATATCACCACTTTTGAATGTTACTAAGTGCACATACCAGGATCCTTTCTATGTACATATTTAGTTCCTCGGGGTACTAGTCACCGAGGAAGAAATACGTTTTTTATACCTAAACCTAGTTAGGTATCCCCTCTAGGGGAGCCGGCTAATTCTATACAAGTTCCAAAATGGTACCTCCAAGAAAGCAACACATTCTACGATGTGTGCTAAGAACAGGCATGCCAAGAATATTGCAGCATATGCAATAATATACACAAAGTAGCACTTAACTCAAAGTGTGCCGTTCAAGTTTACAAAAGTTTCTCATTACATGCCTACATAAATTGCATTTGATGTATTTCTCACATTCCCATCACATACTGCCCAATTTCCATTTCCATATCACTATATATCACTTTATCTCTTTGTATCACGTTATCACTTTATCACTTTTTATCACTGTATCACGTTTTATTGCTCTAAATCACTATTTATGTCTCACTTTATATCTCACGTTATATCACTTTATATCTCACTGTTATATCACGTTATATCTCACGTTTATCTCACTTTATATCTTACGTTTATCTGTGTAGCCGGCGCACTTCTCTCACTATCTCACAAATGACCTTACCTAGCATAGGTCTCCAGATTCTAACTGCCAAGTTCTGAGTGACCAAACGGTTGTTTTTAGAATACTCAGCGAAAAATGTTCTCAGTCAGGAGTGGTAAGCAGTTGGAGGAGTCAAATCAGGAAGACCAGAAATATACTGGGCTGCAGAGACAGAATCTCAGTTTATGGTACCTTTTTACTAGAGTCCTGTTCGGTCCTCCTCAGTAGATTCCTGTCTCCCATCAAGACCACTCCCTTGGATAGCCACTTCTCCGATGAGCCTCACAGAGGGCACCAATTGAAGAAATCAAAACCTTCTCAGGGGTTTCACTGATACACCTGGTCCTTTTAAACCAACAGCAAAGAAGAGATTGGCACAGAAGCTGTAATATAAAAGACATCTTTTTTATTAACCTCAGAAGAGGGAGATTGCATCACAACAGTGATCTCAAGTCACTGTAGGAGGCATTCTAAGGAGTACAGAGAACAGGGGCCTTATATACCCACACAGGGGCTCAAAAGAAGGCGGTACAAGTACACATGAGAAGAGTTACACACATAGATGGTCAAACAGAAAATGCACAGTCAACAAGTAGGAGGAGTAATAAGTTGCTGACATCAGTTAGAACAGCCTGACAGTTCTATACTAGGAGCAGGTGCATTCTACTAGCTAGTCCCTTCTGAGCATGTGCAAGGCTCTGAATGAGGGAAACAGCAAATGGCCAGCACATAGCTAACTAAAATGGCTGCCAAGTACAAAATGGCTTTCAGCTCATGCTAACAGATCCCCGTAATCTTTAACAGCAGGCCCAAGCAGAAGATCAACTGGGCAGATGCAGGGAGGCCTCTGGAGCTTGTCATGTCCATGTTGCTCAGAACAGAAGGTCAGTCAACTGGCCCTTGGAGAGACCCAGCAGCCCGGGATGAAAAGAGCAGGTCCAGTCCATCTCTGAAAGCAGGGTAGGCCTAAAGTAGCAGGGCAAGAGGGCTTTTGTCTTCTGTGGTATCCACAGGTCCAGGAGAGTACTGAAGAGTGACTCAGTCCAATATTTATACCTGGTACCCAGAGCTTAAGGGAGAATAGCTTCTTGAGTTTCCCTTCCTGCGGAGGTGTATGGAATTTACTAGAGACAAAGACAAAGTGCGGCTGACCAGGGTTCAGCAGGGTTCAGCACCTCACCATTACTATTAATGGGAAACTTTTGGAGTGGAAGGAAACTGGTCTCCTTACTGAAGATGAGAATAGATACCTGTGGGTTGACTGCCCGACTTTTCCGTGTATCTATATATTACCTAAGGTACACAAAGGCGGACAGTTCCCCCCGGGTAGATCCATTATCTCTGGGGTGGGATCACCCACAGAGAAACTATCCCATTTTGTTGATTTGAGGCTACAGAAATTTGTCCCTAACTTGCCATCTTACGTTAGGGACAGCAAGGACATCCTTATGAAGTTTAAGGACTTTGAATGGTCTGAGGACCTTATGCTCGTGACATTTGATGTTGAAAGTCTGTATACTTGTATAGACCAGCAATTTGGGATTCGAGCAGTACAATCGTTCCTGGATAGGGAAGACGCTGGACTATTTGATTATAATGAAATGATAGTTTCTATGATCAACATTATCCTAATGAATAATTATTTTCTATTTGATAACCGCTGGTTCCAACAAGTGCATGGAACTGCGATGGGCTCCAAGTTTGCTCCCTCTTACACCTGCCTTTTTATGGGGTGGTTTGAGAGGGAGCATGCTTGGGGCAAAGCTGCTTCCCCCTGGACTAATTACATTGTGTACTGGGGTGATGTTATTTGTCTCTGGTCTGGGTCTGCTGAACAAGTACAGGAATATTTGACTTTTTAAAAATAATAATGCTTAAAATGTCAAATTTACCATGACTTTTAACAAAGAGCGTATCAATTTCCTCGACTTACAGTTTTATATCAAAGAAGGGAAGATACAGAGCACTCTCTTTAGGAAGGAGACGGCTCATCCTAGCTCTGTGATCAATAATATACCTTTTGGCGAGATGACAAGGATAAGAAGAAACTGTAGCAAAGAGGATACTTTTAGAGCAAATATTAGTGCCTCAAAAAACAGATTCGCCAAAAGAGGTTACACACAAAGAACATTAGACAGAGCAGAGTCTAGAATCTACAATCTAAACCGGAGTGACACACTACTGGACAAATCAACCTTAAGCAGAACAAACCAGAAAGCCAGATTTGTAACACAATACACTATTCATAGTGGTGCCATTTTTAACATCTTCCGCAAACATTGGCATTTACTCACAGAAATCTCTGGCCTTAGAGATAACATTGAGGACAAGCCGTCTATCACATATCGGAGGGGGATGGCTTTAAGAAATTCTCTATGCCCTAGCTATGTCACTACACCTACGACAACGCAAACTTGGTTAACGTCCAAACCGAAAGGTTTCTACACATGTGGCATGTGTAATACATGTCCACTAGGTAGAAACAAGACTATGGTGCTGATTACGATCCTGTAAAAACCGGGTACGAACCATCGGATGGAGCATATTCTCCGTCCGACGCGTACCCGGTTGTCAAAATATACAAACATGGAATTACGATTCGCACGGAAACTCCATTTCCGTACGAATCGTACAAAACCCCGACCGCCGAAAATAAACATACAAATGTGATCCGGGAAAGCGCCGACGTGACGTCGGGACGCACGCAGCCTGCCATTCACGAACCAGGAATTACGATTCGCACCGACGTCATCCCGCACGGAGAATATTTTCCGGCTGCCAAAAACTGCCGGGAAATCAGGACGACGCGAACAAGGAGTACCTGTACGCGACGGACAGACATGGACCCGAAACTACGTGTCATTCCGGCCCTCATAGCAGTCGACCTCCTCTACAGGTTCACACGCAGACGCCTCAGAAGGTCAGAACAACAAAGGGAGGGGGGAAAGGGGGGGGCAGGACCAGGGGCAGGCCACAAAACCCCCACCAAAGTCACACAGCACACATGCCCTGGACATACCTGACCCCCAGGCCCTGGTCACCACGAGGGGGTGGGGGCGTGTCCAGCAAAGCCAGCGTCCGCCACAACGGAAGTGCCTGACGACGCGAACCGGCAACACAACTATACAGGTACGTCCCGTACCCACGCCTTAAGAGCGTGGGTACGAGTCGTACCACGCCCACACCTACGTCATCCCAACAATGGCGGGACGGCTGTACCCACGTGGCAAAGGCCTGGGTAAGGCCCGCACAAGCACCACATAGCGTGGGGACGCATATGTACGGACCGTACCCCCACCCGCGTACGTATGGAGCGTACCCCCCACCCCAACAGTGTAAGTATGACCCGTACCCTCACACGCGTACGTATGGAGCGTACCCCCAACCCCAACAGTGTAAGTACGACCCGTACCCTCACACGCATACGTATGGAGCGTACCCCCCACCCCAACAGTGTAAGTACGACCCGTACCCTCACACGCGTACGTATGGAGCGTACCCCCCACCCCAACAGTGTAAGTATGACCCGTACCCTCACACACGTACGTATGGAGCATACCCCCCACCCCAACAGTGTAAGTACGACCCGTACCCTCACACACGTACGTATGGAGCGTACCCCCCACCCCAACAGTGTAAGTACGACCCGTACCCTCACACGCGTACGTATGGAGCGTACCCCCAACCCCAACAGTGTAAGCACGACCCGTACCCTCACACGCGTACGTATGGAGCGTACCACCCACCCCAACAGTGTAAGTACGACCCGTACCCTCACACGCGTACGTATGGAGCGTACCCCCCACCCCAACAGTGTAAGTATGACCCGTACCCTCACACACGTACGTATGGAGCGTACCCCCACCCCAACAGTGTAAGTACGACCCGTACCCTCACACGCATACCTATGGAGCGTACCCCCCACCCCAACAGTGTAAGTACGACCCGTACCCTCACACGCGTACGTATGGAGCGTACCCCCCACCCCAACAGTGTAAGTACGACCCGTACCCTCACACACGTACGTATCGAGCATACCCCCCACCCCAACAGTGTAAGTACGACCCGTACCCTCACACGCGTACGTATGGAGCGTACCCCCAACCCCAACAGTGTAAGTACGTCCCGTACCCTCACACATGTACGTATGGAGCGTACCCCCAACCCCAACAGTGTAAGTATGACCCGTACCCTCACCCGCTATGCATGGAGCGTACCCCCACCCCAACCGTGTATGTACGACACGTACCCCCCCTCGTATGCATGGAGCTAACCCACACCCGTGTATGTTCTAAGCGTACATATCGTGAAATAGGAGGGGTGTGTGCAGAGTCCTCCCAGCAGTGCCCAGAGACAGGAGGGGTGGGTGCAGAGTCCTCCCAGCAGTACCCAGACACAGGAGGGGTGTGTGCAGAGTCCTCCCAGCAGTGCCCAGACACAGGAGGGGTGTGTGCAGAGTCCTCCCAGCAGTGCCCAGACACAGGAGGGGTGGGTGCCTAACACTCCCAGCAGTGCCCAGAGACAGGAGGGGTGTGTGCAGAGTCCTCCCAGCAGTGCCCAGACACAGGAGGGGTGTGTGCAGAGTCCTCCCAGCAGTGCCCAGACACAGGAGGGGTGGGTGCCTAACACTCCCAGCAGTGCCCAGAGACAGGAGGGGTGTGTGCAGAGTCCTCCCAGCAGTGCCCAGACACAGGAGGGGTGGGTGCAGAGTCCTCCCAGCAGTGCCCAGAGACAGGAGGGGTGTGTGCAGAGTCCTCCCAGCAGTGCCCAGACACAGGAGGGGTGGGTGCAGAGCCCTCCCAGCAGTGCCCAGACACAGGAGGGGTGGGTGCAGAGTCCTCCCAGCAGTGCCCAGACACAGGAGGGGTGGGTGCAGAGTCCTCCCAGCAGTGCCCAGACACAGGAGGGGTGTGTGCAGAGTCCTCCCAGCAGTGCCCAGACACAGGGGTGCAGAGTCCTCCCAGCAGTGCCCAGACACAGGAGGGGTGTGTGCCTAACACTCCCAGCAGTGCCCATAGACAGGAGGGGTGTGTGCAGAGTCCTCCCAGCAGTGCCCAGACACAGGAGGGGTGGGTGCCTAACACTCCCAGCAGTGCCCAGAGACAGGAGGGGTGTGTGCAGAGTCCTCCCAGCAGTGCCCAGACACAGGAGGGGTGGGTGCAGAGTCCTCCCAGCAGTGCCCAGAGACAGGAGGGGTGGGTGCAGAGTCCTCCCAGCAGTGCCCAGACACAGGAGGGGTGTGTGCAGAGTCCTCCCAGCAGTGCCCAGACACAGGAGGGGTGGGTGCCTAACACTCCCAGCAGTGCCCAGAGACAGGAGGGGTGTGGGCAGAGTCCTCCCAGCAGTGCCCAGACACAGGAGGGGTGGGTGCAGAGTCCTCCCAGCAGTGCCCAGAGACAGGAGGGGTGTGTGCAGAGTCCTCCCAGCAGTGCCCAGACACAGGAGGGGTGGGTGCAGAGTCCTCCCAGCAGTGCCCAGACACAGGAGGGGTGTGTGCAGATGCGTCCCAGCAGTGCCCAGACACAGGAGGGGTGGGTGCAGAGTCCTCCCAGCAGTGCCCAGACACAGGAGGGGTGTGTGCAGAGTCCTCCCAGCAGTGCCCAGAGACAGGAGGGGTGTGTGCCTATCACTCCCAGCAGTGCCCAGACGCAGGAGGGGTGGGTGCCTAACACTCACAGCAGTGCCCCTGCAAAGAAAAGGGTGGAGTACCCACAGATCCAATGCCCACAAATGTCAGTCAGGTGCACAAAGATCCTGCAGTACATGTACCACATGTGTGCGAGGCTGGGAGTATACACATGCATAGCGCCTAAAAGAAAACATGTCCACATGAAGTCATGGCAACAGTCTACATACACAAGTACAGTGACCACCAAGGATGCCACGAATGATGCAGGTGGAGACATCGCTCCGCATGCATGTGCAAAGTTGAAGGAGTCCCTCACACCCCCAGCTGATGTAGACACAGCTCAGCACTACATAGTGGAAACACCCTGCAGGGAAGATGTCAGGGTACACAGAGGAAGGAACACACCTTGGGACAATGTCACCATGCAGTAACTGCTTACATGAACAAAGACACTTAGCTAACACCTTGTGATGGCACACACATACCAGGGTCCCCCCTATGACCAGCACACTACTACATTTCCCACACACCCAACACATGATCACCACCCAAAATCATGTAGCAGCCCCACCAACAGCAATACCAGAATAGCAGTAGTGATCTAAGGAAAAAATCATTGGCTTTATTCAGCATTACCAAAAAATGTTTGTGTGGATAAAGTTCAATATTTACAAAGCCCATAGGGCAGTCCATGAGTCACAGCTGGATGGGGGACACAGTGGGACGCGTGTCCCCTAGCTTGCCTGCACAGTCAGACTCCTTCGTCTTCCACAGCGGGGAGGGCATCATGTGGGGGGGAAGGACCAGGCACCGCAGGGACATGAGGGCGAAGGGTAGGCGTCGTGGGTGCAGGGATGGAGGACTCCACCACAGGGGGTGGGGCAGGGCCAAAGGCGGAGGCCATGATCTCGCTGCACACCTTAGCAAGGTCCTCCAGCATCTCCCCTGCACCCAAAGGAACCACAGGCCCCAAGGAGGGGGGGGGCGGAGGGATGGGTCGCAGCGCCATTGGGGGAGGGTGTGGACAGGGGGCGGGACTCAACCACCCTGACCGGGGACTCCCTTGACCGCTTGCGGGGTGGTGTCACAGTGGGGCTCAGGGACAGAGCGGCCATGAAGGAGTCCTTGCCGGATATGTGGCCAGGAGAGCTGAGGGGAGGGGATTTGGAGGGAGTGGATTGGGTGGAATGCGGACTCCCACTCTGGCTGCATGACTTGCGTTTGCCCCCCGACCCAGTGGGTGTGCCTACTTCACCCTGTGTGTGCGTGCCAGGAGGTGTGCGTATGACCTTCCCTGCTGGTGTGGTGCCTGTGTCTGTTGTGGTGGGTGCATGCTGACGTCTGGGTGTACGTGGGACAGGCATGGGAGTGGGAAGTGTGGATGGGGCAGGGGTAGGGGGTGGGACGTAGCGCTGCAGGAGACCCACTGCTGCAGTCAGTGTTGAGTCTATGGACCTCAGCAACTGGCGTTGGTCAGCCTGCGATGAAAAAATGCCCTCCAAGTATGCCTCCATGTTGTGCAGCACTTGGCTGTGGCCATGGAGGACATTAAGGATCGCAGCCTGACCAACCTGCAACTGCCGCTGGATGTCCACAGACTCAGCATTGGCGGCAGCAGTGGAGACAGGGGCAGGGGGTGCGGTGCCTGGCAGGAAGGAGACATGTGGTGACCGGGCACGCTGGGAAGGGACACGAGCAAGTGGGAGGCAGCTGATGGCAATGGAGGGGGCGGGGTGCGATGTTGTGCCGCTGTCAGCTGCTGGTGCAGCCTCCGCCCACTCGGAGAGATCATCCTCGGACCCGTCAGCTTCATATTCAGTTGTGCCAGTGGACAGGTCCTCGGCCTCACTCTACTCCGCCTCTGTACCACTCAATGTGCCAGGCACGATGTCAACGCTGGCACAGGTGCTCGGTCCCTCTGCTCCGTCTGTGCTCATGTCTCCCTCCGTGTCCCCCGACGATGCTGTGGGCAAGGTGAAGAGACAGCAATTAATCACACACCTGTATACATATGTCACATGAGTCCAATCTACATAGGTTACAGTGCATAGCCTGCAAAGAAAGATCAGTAACACCTACAAAACAAGGTACATATGTAGGGCATGCAACACACAGTTGGTTGACCCACCATGCCAATGAAAATCCATGGAGAGCATGACACAATAGCAAATGACATGAAATGGAGTTTGACATAGGAGCCAGGCCCTGGGGACAATCCAGCACTGCATCTGCACCACACAGCGTTGCCGAAAATAGGGATGAGGAGGGACCATATCCATGAACTTGAGGCACATGCTGCATAGGTAATACTGAAAACATGCCCACCATGACTGGCTCACTGCACCTTGAGTGTATGTCCAGACAAACATCACACACTGGCCAGACCTAGCAAGGAGAATTTTGGTTTTGACATGTAGGCTTGGCCCGCACCAACCACCCCCTACATGAGACAATTTGTTGAGACACAGGTGGCACTTACATCTCTTAGTCTGGGTGAAATACACAGGGGCTGCATAAATGCAAGATTGGGTGCCAAATACCCAAGGTGCGCCTGTCCAAATAATCATGTACAAATGGCCACCATCAGATGATTGTAACAAGACACACAGGCACTGGCCACCGTGAGTATGAACAGGGAGAATCAGGTCAGGCTGTACAGTGGACACTTGTACTACATTTTACGTCATTATACATGGCGCCAGGGGACAATGGCACAGAGCACAACCTATGCTGTAGACACTGAGAGTGTCCACGTTTTGTGATGACACACATGACACCTAGGAAAATATGCCCCAGGGGACAGTAGTGGCCACACAACTCCATAGTCCTGAATGGGAATGACTGCAACACACGCCACCATCCCTGCACCATGCATATCGCACACTCATACACATCATGTCACAGGCCACAACATAGGACATGCGCGCTGTAAGGCATTACACTTGAGAGACTAACTCCCATGTCTGGACTCAGCATCAGTGCCAACTGACATGGAACCCACATGTACTGAACTGGACAGGGCACAGGCAAGGTCCCAAAACCTGTTACACACCACCCGCACACATGATGCTACAGGCATTGTTCACGTGGATAAAGTGCCAGCCTAGATAACCTTGTGAAGGAGTGACTACACACAGACCAGGGAACACATTGCAAGGAGGGGAAGGGAGGCAGGAGAGCACCGCTATACTGTGGGTAACTGGATCTGCACAGCACCTTTAAACCCTGGCAGTGTATCCATGCAACTGTGCACTTACAAATGCTGGTGACACACAACAAACACACATGTACCTACCCCCTTCCTGCTGCTGCTTCTCCTGTAAGCGCCTGTCCAAGTCTGGAAAGACCACCGCCAGCACACGCTTGTGGATGTGGGTCAGACGGCGGCGCCCGCGGTTCTTATGGGTCTCAGGTGAGTCCCCCAGCAGGACCCGTGCGATCCTCCGCGTCCAGCACCGGATATCCTGCCAGCATTTCCTCACCTGGGGCAGGCGCCGCTTGCGACCATCCGCACTCCTCACGGCACTGACGGCGGTCAGCCATATCTGCTTCTTGGCAGAGGCGCCTACCTGTGAGGATGAACAAGTGACACTACATCAATACACCAGGCACATGTCACAGAGAGACATATTTGTACAAAATTGCTGTTTACAACAATGCATAGTATGCATCCAACGCATTGCACCTTTGTCATAGGGACATGATCCTCTGGGGAAGGGCAAAAGCAGTACGTGCCATTGAAAGTACACAGGTGGAATGAGGGCAACCACTCAATCAATGATCCAGGCTCACACTGTGCATCACAAGCTACACCAGGATAATGTGCAGCACCTCAAAGCAGTCACATGCCACAGGCCACTGACACTACCGCAGCAGAGTACACAGACACACACAGGCACAGGACATTCACCTGCCATTGCCAAATGCAGCGACAAAGCTCACTCTGCACATGTGCCACTAGACGGGGGGGGGGCTCACAGGTGTGGGGCTGGCTCTGCACGTCAGACACACAGCAATGCTCCCTGCTCACATCACATGGGCAGGGTATCTCCATCCCTCATGCAGCCCGGGTGCTACACTCCACATATGCACCCACCCACATGACAAGGGACTTACACACACACACACATGTCCTGGGTACGAACACATCATGTGGACACTCTCAGCACAGGTACACAGAACTAACACACATCTGTGGGTACAGTCACCTGTCACACTGGGCTGACCACATAATCACATGAGGACTGTAGAGGCTACATTCCCAGGAGGACAAGACAGGCAGATTGTGGCATGCACCATGCAGTGATTGTCACAGTAAACCCAATGCAAGTGAGGACGGCAGACATGCACCACTGCATGCTCTGGCTGGGAGACATCAGGCATTCCCCCCCCCTGGGACCCCCCCTACAGTACATAGCATGTGTGACACACCTGGACACAATGGCAGAAGTCACAAAAAAGGGACACAGTCTGTGCTAGTAGACTCTGCACTCACCTGATACCCTGGTCGGCCATACAGCAGGGGGTACTGTGGGAGGATCACATCCAGCAAAGCCAGGTTCTCCTCCAGGGTGAAAGGCTGTGACCTCTCCACAGACCTTGACATGGTTCCAGGGAATCAGTAGCAGCAGCTGGGTCGTCGAATACAAAGATGTGCTGGCAAGTGCTCCCTCATGGGACCTGGCTGCCTTATATCTGCCTTGCTGGCCTGTTTCATGCACAGGAGTACAGAGTGATTGGTCACTCACATTTGCATCCTATGTTTCCTCTAATGCCTTCAAACCTAGCACAGTCAGTGGGTTCTTATTGTGTTTTTTTCTTCAGCATGATGTCACCTCCAGAACCACATTGCAACAAAGTAGATTCATTCAAACTGACTACTGCTGTGCACCTGTTTAAATAAATTCAAAATTTAAACTGGGTCTCCATGACAACCAGCATGCATGTAGGCCTTAATACTTGTCCCTCATGTGTCCCCTATGTAATTTGGAGCTCCACACACAGGTACGGTGCGTCCCGGGGCCCTAGGGCACCCCAAATGCATGTCAACGGCCCGTACAGGCGTGTGTACGGTCCGTACCACTATGGGTGTGCTCGCGTATGCGTACCCATAGTGAAAGTGAGCGTACGCACGCGTGTACGGTCCGTACCACTATGAGTACGCATACGCGAGGACACCCATAGTGAAAGTGAGCGTACGCACACGTGTACGGTCCGTACCACTATGAGTACGCATACGCGAGGACACCCATTGTGAAAGTGAGCGTATGCACGCGTGTACGGTCCGTACCACTATGAGTATGCATACGCGAGGACACCCATAGTGAAGGTGAGCGTACAGGCGTGTGTTCGGTCCGTACCACTATGAGTACGCATACGCGAGGACACCCATAGTGAAGGTGAGCGTACGCACGTGTGTACGGTCCGTATCACTATGGGTGTGCTCGCGTATGCGTACCCATAGTGGTACGGACCGTACACGCGTGCGTACGCTCACTATCACTATGGGTACACATACGGCAGCACTCCCATAGTGATAGGGAACGGACACAGGCCCTATTAGCGAAAGTACGGTGCCTTTCACACATCACAGTGGTGACAGGCAGCACACAGGAAGGAATAGGGCTGACATACTTGTCCATGGATGGACATCAAGGCATTGTCTGGCCAGTACTACATGTGTGGGGCACAGGTGTGAAAGGCTGTGATGTGGCACATTACTCCTGAGTGGAGAAGGCACCAGATGTATAATGAGATGTGTACAGATGTTATGTGTGACGGTGCAATGTGTGCCAGGCATGCCCTTAACTCCTTTGACATGTGTGCATGTCGTACTGCACACTTGGGATGAGCGTCACTGGCATGGCACGGTCCACAACACACGCAAGTGTCCCCTGATGCCCGGTACAGGGGTTACCACACCAGACATGTCACTACCCACGGTGCTCGATGTGTCTATGTCATGTATGTGTGGTGTGTTCCCATTAGCTTGATGTTGGAGCTCCCTCAAAAGCATCAGCTGTTGCAGCAACCAACATGTGTCTGTGTGTAGATGGACATGGCACACAGTTACGCACACCAGGCCACATGTGGTATCGGATGTGCGGTGCGTATGTATGCATGGGACACGGAGTAGCGTAACAAGGACATGTCTGCATCCTCTCTATGAATGTGTGGTGAGTCATCACATGTACACCTTCATGGCAAGGTGTGTGGGCTGTCCTAGTGTAATGTCATGTGACCTGTGGCTCTAGTGTTCCGCTACCAGTCTCTGCAATCGACATCCTACTTCTGCTGATGTGTGGATGTATGTCACTCCTGTGTTGCGTCTGGCTGTTCACTTACACTGGGACACAGCTAATCCCATGCCATGGCATGTGGAGGTTCACAATCTCCGTGTGTAGCTGGGTCTTGGTAGGAGTGTCACCTGGCAGCCATGCGTGTCCAGGGCATGTGGCACATACCTGACTCTGTATGTCGCATATGTGTATTGACAGATTGACATGTGCTCAGTACATATAAATTGTTGTTGTAGTGCACTCACTCTTCCTTGTCACTTCCAAATTACTGCAGAGCGCCGCCTCTTCCCCGACCAATTCCGGACTTGGCTGACATGCGGGAGAATGACTGTATCCGGTGCTACCGCTTCCCCCAACCGTTGATTTTGGAGTTGACGGCGAGACTGGCACCACACCTGCAACCGCTGCACAGGTATCCTACGGCACTGACACCCAAGCTGAAGGTAATGGCAGCCCTACATTTTCTTGCCACGGGTACCTTTCAAAATACCATAGCTCATGTTGGTGGCATGTCCCAGAGCATGTTCTGCCGTGTGCTGCATGATTTCTTAGAGGCCATGTTGCTTCACCTGGATGAGTTCATCCATTTCCCAACCCCTGAAATGTTGACTGGGGTCAAGCGTGGATTCTATGCCCTGGGAGGGATGCCCCATTTCATTGGGTCCATAGATGGGACACATGTGGCTTTGGTACCACCACAGGCACAGGAGGTAGCGTGCAGGAATCGCAAGCACTACCACTCAATCAATGCCCTTGTGGTGTGTCTGTCCAACATGGTGATTTCACATGTCTGTGCTCGTTTTCCAGGATCAGCACACGACGCCTACATCATGAGGCGTAGCAGGGTGCCTGAAATGATGACGCAGCTGCGCAACGAACGAGCATGTGTTGTTGGTGGGTACACTCTGTCTGTCCTGTATTTTGCATAGACTTCCAGCTCGACCGCTTCTCCTGTCCTACTTATGTCCATGTGCTTTCCATGTAGGGGACGCTGGCTATCCCAACATGCCATGGCTGATCACACCTCTCCGCAACCCCATCACGCCGGCCCAACTCCGCTACAACACCGCCCATGGCCGGACAAGGCGAGTGATAGAGAGGACATTTAGCCTCCTGAAGAGCAGATTCAGATGCCTCCACAAGACCGGCGGCGCCCTCCCATATGCCCCGGCAAAGGTCTGCAAAATCTTCATGGTCTGCTGCATGCTGCACAACATGGCAGTTGAGAAAGCTGTGCCACTCATCCTGGATTAAGATGATCAGGACCATCCACCCGTGGAGGACGAAGGGCTTGGCAATGGGGCTAGTGATGTGGAGGATGTGGAGCCGCAAGAGGACATCCGGACTCGGCTCATACGCGACTTCTTTGCTTAGTGGAGAGTACCAGTGTCTGTGTGTGCACGCATTGGTCCCCGTGTGGCATGTGTTGCGATGTGTGTGTCCATTGGCAGGGTATACTCAGACGTGAGTCCCTTGCTCACTTTGCCACTGGATTCAAGCAAGCCTGGCTGAAAACGGCTGAAATGCCAGAAACCGGTCCTAGGAAGCTTGTTTCCGGTCCAGGGAAGACATGGCTTGGCAGTTTGGGCTGGACTGTTCCCATGAGGCACAGGGTCAGACTGATTTGCATATGGCCATGTCTGAACTGGGGTGGCAGAGTGGGCTAAAGAATGGTGATGGATCAAACCCAGATCTGTTGACTGGGTGTGAGTGTTTGATTGGTTCTGATGCTCCGTCCATCACCACCCCCTTTTGTACTGCTTTGTTCGCCATAAGTTGGCAGGGTATGCTCAGACGTGAGTCCCTTGCTCCCTTTTTTACCACTGGATTCAAGCAAGCCTGGCTGAAAACGGCTGAAATGCCAGAAACCGGTCCTAGGAAGCTTGTTTCCGGTCCAGGGAAGACATGGCTTGGCAGTTTGGGCTGGACTGTTCCCATGAGGCACAGGGTCAGACTGATTTGCATATGGCCATGTCTGAACTGGGGTGGCAGAGTGGGCTAAAGAATGGTGATGGATCAAACCCAGATCTGTTGACTGGGTGTGAGTGTTTGATTGGTTCTGATGCTCCGTCCATCACCACCCCCTTTTGTACTGCTTTGTTCGCCATAAGTTGGCAGTGTATGCTCAGACGTGAGTCCCTTGCTCACTTTGCCACTGGATTCAAGCAAGCCTGGCTGAAAACGGCTGAAATGCCAGAAACCGGTCCTAGGAAGCTTGTTTCCGGTCCAGGGAAGACATGGCTTGGCAGTTTGGGCTGGACTGTTCCCATGAGGCACAGGGTCAGACTGATTTGCATATGGCCATGTCTGAACTGGGGTGGCAGAGTGGGCTAAAGAATGGTGATGGACCAAACCCAGATCTGTTGACTGGGTGTGAGTGTTTGATTGGTTCTGATGCTCCGTCCATCACCACCCCCTTTTGTACTGCTTCCATCTGCATGTATGCCACGTGAGTCAGAGCTGTGTGTGGATGTGTCACTGGAGTGATGGTGCCAGTGATGTGTATTTCCCCAGTCATAATTGTGACCTAGCATGTTGTCATCCTTACATGTGTCGAGTAAATGCACATGCAAGTGGCTGTGCTTTTTGTGGCTGACTTCTTGTGTGTCTCTCTTCCCCAGGTACTTGCACATGCCGTCTGCTGCTTGCATTGTTGTGGCACTGCTATTCCTCATGGACACGTCATCATGTGCTGACTCAGCGTTACACGCACGGACAAGTTTGGAAGTCTCCTTAGGGTAAGGGATGCATCAGGGGTGTATTGGGTGTGGCAGTTGTTTACGATGTATGCACACTGTCCCTGTCGATGTTTGGTTCCTCTGCAGACATGTGGCATCACCATGGTACACATGACATGCAGCTGGGTACACCTGAATAGATGGTCAGACTTGTTGACAGTCATCAGTGATGGGATTTTGGAATGTGATGATGGCATCAATGTGTGTTACACTGCCCTCGGACACATACGGTTTGCATTGGCTTGACATGGTGTGGGACTTCCACATCAGCGGATCAATGGTGTATGGAAGGCTCTCCGTGGGCAGCAGGGGGTGTTTAGCTGTTAGCCGACACTTGTGTGCCAGTTCCATGGCTATCACGCATTTGTGCTGCAGAAGGGGGGTGCCAGTGTTGGACCCACATGTTACTCCACATGACCTGTTCATGTGTACTCCGAGTTGCCTCTGCAATCCCAAATGCATGACTAATAAAGGTGTCCCTATGCCTCCAAGGTGCCTCTTCTCAGTCAATGCTGGTGTGTTGCCATGGGGCATACGGCATGTCTGGCATGGTTTTTCGTGATAGTGGCTATGTGTCTATGTGTAGAGTAGCAAGATGCAAGCTATTTGTGTGGGATTAGACTGTGTATTGTGCATGATGTCCATGACTGTGTGGGTATTGTGACATGTGCCATCCCCATGCATCCAACGTTGGCCAGGCCACCATTCTCTGCATCCACCTGACTCAAGCTTGCAGGACATGGTTCTGCCACCTGTCCACACATACCTGGGTGCCCCACAGGACACTCCACATGATCCCTGACCTCTGCACATGGCTGTCGCTGTACTCAATATGTCTGTCGGCACGGTTGTGCGGCCCCCCCCTCAGCTGGTTCGGCCCATCACGGGTGTGTATGGTGCTCCATGTCTGTCTTGCCTAATACAATGTGACCCATGTGTGTCCGGTGCCAGACTCAGGCCCCAGGGTGTGGATGGTTGAAGTCAAATGAGAACTCAGGCATGGTTAGACTTTACAAGACACATGTAAGGTAATAATGCAACCAGTAGGCATCTTCTCTTCATGGTGTGACTTTTTATTTTGGTTGGGGGGGGGGGGGTTTGACATGAGGGGCTTTCCGGGTGTGTGGAATCCAAAGTTCACTAGGGGAGTTGGTGTCCTTGCCATTTGAAATCCTCAGAGTCCATGCCACAGTCTTTGTCAACATTGGTCAGACAGTGACCAGCAAGTCCATGTGGCAGAGAATGTCTTTTGATGCTGTGCTGCTGTTGCTCAAGTGGGCCAGGTGCCAGGCCAGGTGTCCTGGGAGATGGTGCTGTTGCGCCGACCCTCACGGTCTTTTCCGTGGACGACCCGCCCTCCTGCGGGGACCCTCAGAAGCAGGCCGTGACGATGTTTGGGATGCTCCATCGGATGTTTCCTCCTCCTCCTCCTGATCCCTCCCTGTGGGTGGTGATGTTCTACGCCTGCTGGCACAGGGAGGGTTGCCCATGTTGTCGGCCATCCGACGGAGTGTACTGTGAATTCCCGTGAACACCGTCACGAGCTCAGCCTGTCTGTCCTCCATCCGCCGTTGGTGTTGCAGTAGACAGGCATGTTGCTCCGCATGTTGCTGGGCCTGCTGGGTCTTGATCTCCTCGAGGATGGACACAACCTGGGCCATGCCCGTGGTATCCTGCCGGTATGTGTCCAGGATGTTTCGGACATGGGAATACCGGTTCCCCAGCCAACTGGTCAGGCTCGCGCCTCCGCCGTCCTCCACTCCCACCACCCCTGCTAACTTGCACCTGGCCTGCCCTTGTGGGCACATCGGGTCTCCGGGACCCCTGAGGGGTGGCATTGGCGTTGTTGCCTGCCTCCTCCTGGGTGCCCGGGACACCGTGTCCCTCCTGGCCAGCCTGGCTGCATTGTGGTGGTGGGGCAGGGATCCTGGGTGTCTCTTGGGATGTGGCAGGAGTGGGGGTGGTGGTTGGCCCAGTTGTACCTGACGCAGGTGCTGCAGGTCGTTGGACACCAGAGGGGCCAGGTTGGTCGGGGTCGGGTTCGTCCACAGAGTCGTCGCTGCCGGTGGCTCCGTCATCCCGCCGAGCCGGGTCCTGTGAGTCTTCCCCCCCAGTGTTGGGGTGATCCACGACGTTGACCTGTGTGTGAGAGACACAATGTTAATTTTGTTCCATGCAACATCCATGTTTCATTCGTTTCAAAGTTGGCACATTTCCTCTGGGAATTTGGATATGTCTTGCATTCCACTCACAGTGCACTTGTGCATGGGTATGTCCCTTGGGCACAGCTTTTGCGACTTTACCTATGTGTGGCACAGTCTTACTTGCTGCATCAAGTGTGACTGCAGTCAGCAGTGGAGTGGGCAGGTGTGGCGAGCCATGCATTGGCGCCTTCCGTGTAGCACTGTACGTGGGCACATGGAGTTGTTCCACACACTTATATGATGCAGGTAGCTGTCGTTGTGCTTGTGCACAGGTTGTGACATGGCCCTGTGTTTTGCCATGGCGAAGAGGGGGGGTTCTGGCACTGGCCACCCTTGTCTACATGCACGCAGTCCACCTGCTGACGAACAGACATTCCCACACACCACAAGGCTGATTTGCTCTCCCTGTGTGTCCCTTTCTCGCTCCCTCTCTGTCCCCCTCTCCCTCCCTCTGTGTGTCAGCCTCCTCCCTCTGTCCGTCTCCCTGTGTCTCCCTCCCTCTCTGTCCCCTCTCCCTCCCTCTGTGTGTCAGCCTCCTCCCTCTGTCCGTCTCCCTGTGTCTCCCTCCCTCTCTGTCCCCCTCTCCCTCCCTCTGTGTGTCAGCCTCCTCCCTCTGTCCGTCTCCCTGTGTCTCCATCCCTCTCTGTCCCCCTCTCCCTCCCTCTGTGTGTCAGCCTCCTCCCTCTGCCCGTCTCCCTGTGTCTCCCTCCCTCTCTGTCCCCCTCTCCCTCCCTCTGTGTGTCACCCTCTGTCACCTCAGCCCAGCTTCCTGGGCACACACTGTTAGCAGATCTTTGAATGGCCCTTGGATTGTTGATGTGAGTTTGTTTCTGATCTCCAGGCACCCATTGGGTGTAGTGTCTGTGTCTGCACTGCTGCTGTGGTGGTGTGTGCTGCCACTCTTTCACAGTGTTGGCTGTTCATTAGCTGCTGTCATGTGCAAGAACGTGCCGTCACCCCTATGTGTTGATGCAAGGCGTCCGCCATTTGCTGGCAAGTCATTCCTGTGTTGGGACACACTGTTTGTCTGGCTGTGACCTAGGCCATATGGGCAGGGGGCATTGTTGTCTGCTTCTGAGTTGCACTGTGTGATTTTTTGGGCCCACCCTCCCGCCATCCGGCTTACCGTGTCATGTGTTGGTGTTTTCTGTGGCCTGTGACTTGACATTGTCCAGCTGGGTGCATGGGGCATGGTGGCGCCAGTGGCATGTGCGTGTTCATGGAGTGTGGTTGAGTCATGCGATAGCTTGGGGTGGTTGCGTGCCTGTTTGTGAGTTTGGTTGTGGATGACGTTCCCCTCATGTGAGGTGAGTTGTTTGTGTACTCACCCGGCTCTCGGAGTCCATCTACTCCGTCCACTGCCACCACCGGCAGTATGGCCATCACCCTCTCCTCCCAGGGATGGTATTCTACGCGTCTGCGGGGCCGCCCTCCTCCAGTGACGTTGGCCTGGTGGTGTTCATCGGTCATTTTGGCTCGGACCCTCCTCCGCAGATCGTACCACCTGGCTTGGCATTCATGCTTGGTCCTTCTGGTGTCCGCAACAGCATTCACAGCATCGACGATCGTCTGCCACATGGCTGTTTTTGCTGAAATGCTGGTCTGTCTGACCAATGTTCCAAAGAGCTGTGGCTCGACTCTGAGGATTTCATCGACAAGGACCTCCAACTCTCGGCTAGTGAACTTTGGATTCTTGTTAGTGGGCATGGTGAGGGGTGTGGGTGTGGATGGTGGGGGGGGGGTGTGGATGGTTGTGGGTGTGTGGGTGTGGTTGTGCAGGTGTGTGTGTGAATGTGATGAGGAGGTGTTTGTGAAGGTGTGTGTGTGAAGGTGTGCAAGTGTAAGGTGTAGTAAAGGTTCTAGTATGGTGCTGTAGGTTGTCTGTGGGGTCTGGCAGCAGTGAGTCTGTTGCAAAGGCTCATGGTTAGTGTGTGTGGGCACTTTTTATTGGTCCATTGGTGGGTGTGGCTGTGTTTGAACTTTGGGTGGGTGTGTTATAAGGAGTGGTTGTGTTTTGGGCCTCTGTTTTGGTTTTTGGCAGTTGCAGGTCAGTGAATGTGTTGTTTTAGTGGTTGTTGGACATGTTTTGTGGCTTTGTGCCATTCGAATGGTGTATTCTTGTGTTGTTTTGGTTTGTCCTGGTTGTGTACGTGCGTTTTTAGCATGTGTACGGTGTGTACATGGGCCATTTTGTTGTACAGTGCTGTCCTTGTGTGTGGCTTGGTACGACTCGTACATGCGCGATGTTGTGTGAAGGTGGTGATGTTGGGGCCTGGGGTGCGCTCCGTACTTAGAATGTTGGGGTGGGGGTACGCTCAATGCATACGCGGGTGGGGGTACAACTCTAACGTACACGGGTGTACATACACGGGTGGGGGTACGACTCGAACGTACACGGGTGTACATACACGGGAGTACGACACGTACATGGGTGTACATACACGGGGGTACGACACGTACACGGGTGTACATACACGGGTGGGGGTACGACTCGAACGTACACGGGTGTACATACACAGGGGGTACGACACGTACACGGGTGTACATACACGGGGGGTACAACTCGAACGTACATGGGTGTACATACACGGGGGTACGACACGTACACGGGTGTACATACACGGGTGGGGGTACGACTCGAACGTACACGGGTGTGCATACACGGGGGGGTATGACACGAACGTACACGGGTGTACATACACGGGGGGTACGACACGTACACGGGTGTACATACACGGGGGGGTACGACACGTACACGGGTGTACATACACGGGTGGGGGTACGACTCGAACATACACGGGTGTACATACACGGGGGTACGACACGTACACGGGTGTACATACACCGGGGGTACGACACATACACGGGTGTATATACACGGGGGGTACGACACGAACGTACACGGGTGTACATACACGGGGGGTACGACACGTACATGGGTGTACATACACGGGGGGTACGACACGTACACGGGTGTACATACACGGGGGGTGCGACATGTACACAGGTGTACATACACGGGGGGTACGACACGTACACAGGTGTACATACACGGGGGTACGACACGTACACAGGTGTACATACACGGGTGGGGGTACGACTCGAACGTACACGGGTGTACATACACGGGGGGTACGACACGTACACAGGTGTACATACACGGGGGGTATGACTCGAACGTACACGGGTGTACATACATGGGGGTACGACACGTACACGGGTGTACATACACGGGGGTACGACACGTACACGGGTGTACATACACGGGGGTAGGACACGTACACGGGTGTACATACACGGGGGGTACGACTCGAACGTACACGGGTGTACATACACGGGGGTACGACACGTACACGGGTGTACATACACGGGGGTACGACACGTACACGTGTGTACATACACGGGTGGGGGTGTACATACACGGGGGGTACGACTCGAACGTACGGGGGCTGGGGGGTTGTTCGCGCGTATGTGGGCACACGTCTCCATGTTTGCTATGGGTGTTCGGTGCGGACGGTGTTTTTTCCATACGGTTGTAACATCGGACGCACGGGATGGATCGTGATTCCGCGGTCGGACTTCACTTTTCACATTTGTACGGTAAATCGTCCGGGGACGTGTCGGACACATTTTCCGACCCGAGGACGTGTGGGGAATAATTCCCAATGCGATTCGTATGGACTTTTTCCCATGAGAATCGTAATTGGCAGTTTGTACGGCACTTGTACGATTCGTACGGTAAAAAGACCGGATACGAGTCGTACGGGGAGTTTTTTTACCGGATCGTAATCGGCACCTTTGTCTTTTTGTTACAACACTACCAAAAGATTTTATATAGATCATTTCTTAAATTGTAACACCACACATGTAGTGTATATACTTGGCTGTAACTGTGGTATTATCTATATAGGCAGCACAACATGCTGCCTTAAGCTGAGAATCCAGGAATATCGCCGGGCAATCAAAACCAAGGATGACAGATATCCCATCACGAATCATTATACCAGTGTACATCCAAATGATCTTACATTCTGGTTTCTTACAATAGATTATGTCCCGGTTAGAAATAGAGGTGGTAGCAGCGATCTGTTACTTAGACAAATGGAATCTAGATGGATATGTCGATTGAGGGCAACCAGTCTAGGACATAATACTGATGGGGAGATGCACTATTTCCTTTAAAGTTATATGGGAAATATTGAGGCAATGTTAATTTAGACAATTAATAAGAGGCCATTTGCTGTCCATCATCTGGGTTCCACCATTTTGTTAAAAATCAATATGCATCTGTTGAAATGATGCCTGAAATACAGCTACTCTCATATGCTTGTGTCTAATCTGGTTGTTTTTCCCTCTTCTTTTTGACCAGCTAACTATATTCTCGCATTTGGTGTGTTTTTTCCTTGACTCTTTCATACCAGTAATTTTCTGATATTTTACCCTATAATCAATTTGTGTGCACTTTTGACTGGCGGTATTAATATTTTTAATGATTTAGTGTATATATTGATCTTACGTTTTTTGGGCTTTATTTAGGACGATCATCTATATGATGGCGCCTGCCTTGATGATATTGCTAAATACGCATTGATTCAACTGGGAGTGTGTTTATGTCCAAGTTTAAAAGTATTACCTTTGCTCTTGTTATTCACTCCTTTGAATGACATGTTCCTCACCCGGTTTTCCATCCTCGTTTATAATAGTAGGCTTTGGATATTGTACCCTGAATCCAATGTGGTTGCATTTCCAACCTGGCGGTATTAATTTTTGTAATGGTTCATTTTATATTTTAACTTTATTCTGTTTGGGTCCTACTAAGGATCACCATCTACAAGATGGCGCCCGTTTTGACAATGTTGCCAAATACACATTTCTAACTGTCCTAGTTTAATACATTTCATCCTAACTCTTGATACCCAATTCTTTATATAACATAGGTTTCATTATTTATGTGCAATCATATTTAATGCAGGGTTCGTTATTTGGGACCCGAGTAATCAGTCGCAAAGTGATCGGAATTGGAGTACTGTTTTTTTGCGATTGTTTTATTTATTTAAGAACATTGGCACAACATTATTTTGTATACATACATTATTATTTCCACTTTTGTGATAAATATATACAAAGGTTTTATCCCTACAAAATGGCGAATGCATCCGTGTATTTACTTTACAAACACTGAGCAAGTGACGTGGTACGTATGCGTCACGCAAGCGCAGGTCCCGTCTTTCGATATTTAAAGGGATTGGAAAATGGTGCGTCTGCTTAACACTTTGGATGAGGGATTCTGCTCGTTGGTATTGCTATTTTTCAGGTGAGATAATTGTTTTTTGTGTCCTTTGGGACATGCTTTCGGTATTATAACAACAGTACCTTTTTGACCAGAGAGTTGACACGCTGACACGTTGTGATATGAGAACACTATAGGAACTCTGGTCTTGGCTTGTCATATTTCTGGCTTGTGATTTACTTTTCACTTACGACGTGTATCTCTATTGAATGATAATGCCTGGTCCATTTTACTTTCTTTACATAATTGTGGGACTTGCATATGTTGCGAGTCTTGCCATGTGGTAAACTTGCTCTCGCCCGATGTAGGTTTTTGTTTGTTGATAAAGTTTTGTTTTTTTCTTGTGTGAATATCACAGGTGATACATACATAGGTGTTGTTTAAGATGAC
Source organism: Triturus cristatus (assembly GCF_964204655.1). Taxonomy (NCBI): domain Eukaryota; kingdom Metazoa; phylum Chordata; class Amphibia; order Caudata; family Salamandridae; genus Triturus; species Triturus cristatus. The sequence goes on from NC_140581.1 coordinate 1,091,902,379, forward strand.
TTGGTTAGATTTCTAATGCATTCACCGCTGGGAGATTGTCTACCTACAGCAGGGTTGGGATCACTGTTTGTTGATTATGACATTACAGTGACGGCATATATTTTGGGGTTAAAACTTTATGTATACAATAGTGATATAAAGAAATATATGTATAATATCTGTATATATATATTTTTTCAGGTTGACTGACATTTATATTGACTTTGTGTGCTGGGCAAAATTGTGAGGGACTGTCTGATGATAATTTGACTCCTTTGAATATTGAAGAGGTAAGATGTCATTATTTACCTCTTGTTCCATTGTATATTAAACTGTCCATCGAGTTACTTTTCGGTGGAGTTGTTATAAAAAGATACATAGGATGGCGTTCCATACAATAGTTTAAGGGATTATATATCCTGTTTCTTTCAAAGAAAAAACTTTTAAATTCTTGATAAGTAATAAATATTTTTGCTTTGGGATATCGTTTGGGTTTCCGCTTTAGAGTGGGGCCTATTGGTCCTTTTTGGCTGTGACTAGTTTTTTCGACATTATGCAAAGTGAGCTCTAATAACGAGTTATTTTTGAAGTAGTGTTTGAAACAATGTTCTTTCTTCTTTTTCCCTTTTTATTCTCTTTATTAGAAACTGTGTTCTCTACTTATATCATTCGGTAATTGGAATTTATTGATTTATACGCATATGTCAACTGGTTTTATTTGAACATTTGAGGTGAGACTCCTGGGTGTTTGTTGTTGTCTGACTTGGGCTATAGAGTTATGTTAGCACCTTTTCTCGTTTTTTGTCTTCACTTTTTCTTATTGTTTATGGGTGCTATTACTGTTTCTTTCTCTCCTTGTTTCCTCTCTTGCTCTGACTTTGAGATGTTGGAAATGTTTCACTTGGTCAAATTTATGAAATTTTGAATATGGGGAACTTTGTTATTTAATTTAGATATTATAATAAGCTATTTGGTTTTCTCCTTATTTGTATTATTTATGTTGGTATATTTTTCTATGAAAATACTCCATGAAAAAACAAATTGGATTTTAACTGACATTAAGCACGAGTGATGTGTTTATTGACTTCTTATCTAAACATATAGATGATTTTATTTATGTATATATTGTCATGTTGTCTATTTTGGGTTATTTTGTTTGTGGATATATTTATATTTATATGTGTTTTCTCTGTGATGTTCTATGGATATAGTGTACACTGTGTTTAGTTTATGTGTATATAAATATATACTTATTTCTATTTGTAGTATGTGACTCGTTATATGTTGTTATTATTTTATATTGAGTCCTGTCTTTGTTTTTATTCAAGTATTTCTTTCAGCCCTGACGAAGTTCTTTGTGAACGAAACGCGTTGGCTGATGATGATTCTCTACTACAGAGCAATAAAGGATATAATTTTGAATTGATTTGAAGCCTATGGACTTTTTCTGGTGCACATTCCTTTTTTGTATGAAATGTGTATGGAATTTCCTGCCTCATTGTCCTGGGGCACAATAGGCTAGTGTGAAGTCCATTTTGTGTGTGCTGAGCCAGTGCCTTTGAAGTGCAAGTGTGGTAGGTGACAACTCTGCCCCTATCAAGTCAGAGATGACTAATCATCGCGACATGCAGACTCTCTATTGCAGAGGCCTTCAAAACCTTTTTGCTCTGAGCCCCCCCCCCCCCCCCTAAAGCAACATGTTTTTAAGTCGGGCCCCCTCCCTAAATTATATGGCAAGGATTTGGGGAGTGGCAAGGTAAGGAGTGATCACAGGGGGTAGGGATCATGAGATCATTTCAGGGGTGCTTTTCTGTAGCTCATAATCCACACTAAATACGCAACGGCATAAAACAAAGACAGAATTGACCAAAAACACTACTGCCTGGCCTATAATTGGGGTGCTGTGGGTCCCAATCCACTCCACCTGCTGCATTAATGATGGCTTTAGCCTGGGGAAGCAGGCTATCTCCTCTTCTTTCACTCCTTCCCCACTATGCCTAACCTTTACTTCAATCTCGAAACAAGTCCAGTCTCTTTCTGAAAACAAATGAGCTATTGCATGCTGCCCCCCCTTTTTTGCACTTGTAAAACATGCATAATTGTGATGCAGTGGGTCCCTGAGCAAAAGTGTCACTTCACCTGTGTCACTAACGATAGGTACAGCCTTGCTTTTGCCTCTGACATTTGCTAACAACGGGCTGCCATCTCACACCATCCCTCTACCTCCCATCTCTCAGCATTCCCCTCACTCTTATCTCTTTGATGCCAAAATCAAGATGTCATTTTTCCCCTCCCTTGGCCCATTGCTCCAAGGTGCAAAGAAACACTGGCACAGCAAGTATTCCCTGGACCTCTAATGCAACTGCAGTACCAATGATACCTACACTACAGTTCTGCAAAGCATGCTTTATACTCTTCCCATAAAATGGGACCATTACTTCTTGGCCAGATTCCCAAAGCAGGCTTTGTGGAAACAACAACCAAAAAGCATACCCAACCCCCCTCCTCCCCTGTTGCTTGGGCCCTGTTCTGTGTGCAGCAATGGTGACCTGGGCCCTACTGCTAGCAAAGAAAATCCACCCCATGTTCTTTTTGATAGTAAGAGTGACATAACTGGGGTCCTGTGCCCACCCACAGAGGTTGAAGAGGGCCTCCTGTGCTCTGAAACAGATAGTAGAGAACTAAAGAAGAAACATGCCTTCTCACCAAGGTGCCTGCTTGGTGAGAATCTTATGCCTGCTTGGTTAATCTTAAAATATAAGGCTGCTTAAAAGCTAGTGTATGTAGCTTCTAATTCATGGAGTCGCTCAGCTTCAGGTGACAAATATTTATTCTTTTTGAGAGGTAATATATGAGTCTGTTAAAAGGCGTGCCCACTTTTAATGGAAGCCTATAGAAATATTTACACTAGATACATTCTGAATGCTTTTCAGTAAACTGTATATTTTTAAAGCACTTGTTTTATTTTAAACAGTTCTTTTCCAGTCAGTCAATAACTTTATTTCATCCATTGCGGCCATAAAAGTGTCACATGCATAGAATACAGTACAGACATAGAAAACAATCAATTTTAAAAACACATCATAATAGCATAGGCTTTTTCTTCTTGGAGTCCAGACTTCCTAAAACACCGGGGTGAGGGGGAAAGAAGCCACAAAAGTGCATGTGCATAGGGGTTCAGTGACTAAATATCGAGGGTCAAAATATCGACTACACAAAATATCGACACCAAAATATAGAAGGACAGAATATCGACTCCCTATCTACAAACAGGTAAGTACTAAAATATCGATTCCAAAATATAGAATGTTAAAATATAGATAGCCAAAATATCGAATTTTTTAAATGTATTAAAAATAATATAAAATTATTAAATATTAAAAACAATTAAATAAAACATACATAATATAATATTAAACAGCTTAAAATGTAAACATAATAAAAAAAAAGTTAAAAAAAGAGATTTTGTTGGATAGTGAGAGCGTAAAAATTACTATTCCCACTCCAGTAATTGCAGCAGTAGGGAAAACGTTGGATAGCCTAGGGGTAAAAATTACTATTCCCACTCCAAAGAGTGCAACAGTAGGGAAAGCGTTGGATAGCGGGAAGGTAAAAATTACTATTCACACTCGAGTGAGTGCAACAGTAGGAAAAGCGTTGGATAGCGTAGGGGTAAAAATTACCATTCCCACTCCAGTGAGTGCAACAGTAGGGAAAACGTTGGATAGCATAGGGGTAAACATTACTATTCCCAGTCCAAAGAGTGCAACAGTAGGGAAAGCATTGAATAGCGGGAGAGTAAAAATTACTATTCCCACTCCAGAGAGTGCAACAGTAGGGAAATCGTTGGATAGCAGGAAGGGAAAAATTACTATTCCCACTCCAGTGACTCCAACAGTAGGGAAAGCATTGGATAGCGTAGGGGTAAAAATTACTATTCCCACTCCAGAGAGTGCAACAGTACGTAAAGCATTGTATAACGGGAAGAGAAAGATTACGATTCCCACTCCAATGAGTGCAACAGTAGAGAAAGCGTTGTATAGCGTAGGGATAAAAATTACTATTCCCACTCCAGTGAGTGCAACAGTAGGGAAAACGTTGGATAGCGTAGGGGTAAAAATTACTATTCCCACTCCAAAGTGTGTAACAGTAGGCAAAGCGTTGGATAGCTGGAGGGTAAAAATTACTATTCCCACTACAGTGAATGCAACAGTAGTAAAAGCGTTGGATAGCGGGAGGGTAAAAATTACTATTCCCACTCCAGTGACTGCAACAGTAGGGAAAGAGTTGGATAGCGGGAGTATACAAAATTCAATTCCCACTCCTCAGAGTGCAACAGCAGGGAAAACATTGGATAGCGTAGGGGTAAAAATTACTATTGCCACTCCAAAGAGTGCAACAGTAGGGAAAGCGTTGGATAGCGGGAGGGTAAAAATTACTATTCCCACTCCAGAGAGTGCAACAGTAGGGAAAGTGTTGGATAGCAGGAGGGTAAAAATTACTATTCCCACTCCAGTGACTGCAACAGTAGGGAAAGAGTTGGATAGAGGGAGGGTAAAAAAACTATTCCCACTCCTGAGAGTGCAACAGTAGGGAAAGTAATGCTTTAATTTTAAAATAAGATTACATTAATTATCAATACCAATAAAAAGTTAATTAAAATTAATTACAATTATTAAAAATTAATTACCATTGTTAAAAAAATAATTACCAATGAATAAAAATTAATTACAATTAATAATTAATTATCAATTAATTATCAATACACATAAATTAAAAAAAAATATATTTACTTTATTACAATTAATTTATTTCCCACCCAATTCCCCTATAAACCCACAACCCACTCACAATACTAAAAAATACAATTAACATTATTATCAATTAATCAATTAATAAAAATCATTTAGCAATTAATAAAGATTCATTAGCAATTCATACAAATTAATTACCCATTAATACAAATTAATTACCAATTAATAAATAATTATCAATTAATTATCAATACACATAAATTAAATAATTAATATTTACTTTATTACAATTAAATTACTTCCCACCCAATTCCCCTATAAACCCACAACCCACTCCCAATAATAAAAAATACAATTAACATTATTATCAATTAATCAATTAATAAAAATCATTTAGCAATTAATAAACATTCATTAGCAATTCATACAAATTAATTACCCATTAACACAAATTAATTACCAATTAATAATTAATTATCAATTAATTATCAATACACATAAATTAAATAATTAATATTTACTTTATTACAATTAAATTACTTCCCACCCAATTCCCCTATAAACCCACAACCAGCTGCTAATAATCCAAATTAAAATTAACATAATTATCAATTAATCAATTAATATAAATTAATTATCAATTAATAAAAATTAATGACCAATTAATAATTAATTGTCAATCAATTAATTATCAAATCATCTAAATATAATTAATATTTAATTTATCATAATTAAATTACTTCCCACCCTATTCCCCTATAAACCCACAACCCGCTACGGAATGAAATTACGCAAAAATTAAATTACATAACATTCATTAGTTTAAAAAAATTAAACATACATTACAAAAATAATACATAATTTTAACGGTAAATAGACATAATATCGAAAAAAAAATATCGAGTAGCAAGAATATCGAGTTTTTAATATCGAATGGACAGAATATCGACTTACAAAAATATAGTGGTGAAGAATATCGAAAAACAGGTAAGAAATATCGATTGCAATAATATAGTTGTTAAAAATATCGATTTTTTTATAGTGTTTTAAGTGTTAGTATATGTGTTAAAAGTATGTATTAATATTGGAATGTATGTTAGAATATTTTTAAATTATTGAATTTTATGTTTTTTTATTTTTTTGTAATTTAATTCCGTAGCGGGTTGTGGGTTTATAGGGGAGTAGGGTGGGAAGTAATTTAATTATAGTACATTAAATAATAATTTATAGGAATTATTAATTATTTTTAATTTAATTTTGCGTTTTACTTCTGTAGCGGGTTGTGGGTTTATAGGGGAATAGGGTGGGAAGTAATTTAATTATATATTATTAAATAATAATTTATAGGAATTATTAATTATTTTTAATTTAATTTTGCGTTTTATTTCTGTAACGGGTTGTGGGTTTATAGGGGAATAGGGTGGGAAGTAATTTAATTGTTATTAGTTAATTATTAATTGGTATTGCAAATTAATTGGTTGTTGATTAATTATTAATTGGTAAATAATTAGTATTAATGGGTAATTAATTTGTATTAATTGTTTAATTGATAATTATGTTAATTGTATTCATTTAATATTTGTAGCGGGCAGTGTGTTTATAGGGGAATATGGTGGCAAATAATATAATTGTAAATAAATAATTATGTAATTTATTTGTGTATATTGTTAATTAATATATCTTTAATTTAATTTTGCATTTTACTTCTGTAGCGGGTTGTGGGTTTATAGGGGAATAGGGTGGGAAGTAATTTAATTGTTATTAGTTAATTATTAATTGGTATTGCAAATTAATTGTTTGTTGATTAATTATTAATTTGTAAATAATTAGTATTAATTGGTAATTAATTAGTATTAATAGGTAAATTGATAATTATGTTAATTGTATTCAATTAATATTTGTAGCGGGTATTGTGTTTATACGGGAATATGGAGGGAAGTAATATAATTGGAAAAAAAAATTATTTAAATAATTTGTGTATATCCTTAATTAATATATTATAAATTAATTATTAATTGGTATTATTTGCATTTATTAATGTTTGTTATTGAAAAACAATTGTTTGTTAATTAATTATTAATTGTTAATTAATTAAACAAAAATGTATTGGTATTTAAAAATGATCAATTCTTGTGTGATTGGTAATTAATGGTAATACTTGTTTTTGTATTAATAATTAATTAATTTAAAAATAAAAATACATTTATTATTTTCTCTACTATTGCACTTACTTGAGTGGGAATAGTAATTTTTACCCCTACGCTATCCAATGCTTTCCCTATTATTGCACTCTCTGGAGTGTGAATAGTAATTTTTACCCTCCCGCTATCCAACGCTTTCCCTACTGTTGCACTCACTGGAGTGGGAATAGTAATTTTTACCCTCCCGCTATCCAATGCTTTCCCTACTGTTGCACTCACTGGAGTGGGAATAGTAATTTTTACCCTCCCGCTATCCAACGCTTTCCCTACTGTTGCACTCTCTGGAGTGGGAATAGTAATTTTTACCCCTACGCTATCCAACGCTTTCCCTACTGTTGCACTCACTGGAGTGGGAATAGTAAATGTTACCCTCCCGCTATCCAACGTTTTCCCTACTGTTGCACTCTCTGGAGTGTGAATAGTAATTTTTACCCCTACGCTATCCAACGCTTTCCCTACTGTTGCACTCACTGGAGTGGGAATAGTAAATGTTACCCTCCCGCTATCCAACGCTTTCCCTACTGTTGCACTCTCTGGAGTGGGAATAGTAATTTTTACCCCTACGCTATCCAATGTTTTCCCTATTATTGCACTCTCTGGAGTGGGAATAGTCATTTTTACCCTCCCGCTATCCAACGCTTTCCCTACTGTTGCACTCTCTGGAGTGGGAATAGTCATTTTTACCCCTACGCTATCCAACGCTTTCCCTACTGTTGCACTCACTGGAGTGGGAATAGTAAATGTTACCCTCCCGCTATCCAACGCTTTCCCTACTGTTGCACTCTCTGGAGTGGGAATAGTAATTTTTACCCCTACGCTATCCAACGCTTTCCCTACTGTTGCACTCACTGGAGTGGGAATAGTAAATGTTACCCTCCCGCTATCCAACGCTTTCCCTACTTTTGCACTCACTGGAGTGGGAATAGTAAATGTTACCCTCCCGCTATCCAACGCTTTCCCTACTGTTGCACTCTCTGGAGTGGGAATAGTAATTTTTACCCCTACGCTATCCAACGCTTTCCCTACTGTTGCACTCACTGGAGTGGGAATAGTAAATGTTACCCTCCCGCTATCCAACGCTTTCCCTACTGTTGCACTCACTGGAGTGGGAATAGTAAATGTTACCCTCCCGCTATCCAACGCTTTCCCTACTGTTGCATTCTCTGGAGTGGGAATAGTCATTTTTACCCTCCCGCTATCCAACGCTTTCCCTACTATTGCACTTACTGGAGTGGTAATAGTAAATTTTACGCGCCCGCTATCCTACACAGAAAATATTGAATATTTTTAATTAATATCACGTTAAGATATATGTATTAATTTTTTTTTTTACTTACTTTAATTATTCATTAAGTTTACTGTTATTTAAGTATTTTTAAGTATGTGTCAGTTAATTATATGTATTATTTCATTTATTTAACATTACTTTTAAAACATTTAAAAAATTCGATATTTTGACTAACTATATTACTTACAACGATATTTTGGATTCGATATTTTTGTAATTTCCTGTTTGGAGATAGGACTTCGATATTTTGGCATTCTATATTTTGGCATCGATATTTTTGTAAGTCTATATTTTTGTAGTCGATATTATGTCAGTGATCCAATTTTAACACATATACTACCATACATAACACTAAAAAAAATTCGATATTATGGGATTATATATTTTTAAAGTCGATATTATGGAATTCTATATTTTTACATTCTATATAATGGAAATCGATATTTTGTACCCCAATTTCGATATTCTGACCTATCTATATTTTGATTTTCGATATTCTGTCCATTCTATATTTTGGAGTCGATATTCTGTCCATTCTATATTTTGGAATCGATATTTAGGTCATTCACCGTGCATAGGGTGTAATAAATTAATAACCATCTTACAGAAGCAGGAGCCTTGGATTAGCGGAGTCTGCCCAGCCCCTAGTTGATAAACAGGGACCTCGAAAGTGCCAGTGCCTAAAGTGCATAAGGGACTAGAGATTCAGTACAGAGATTCAAAAGCTAGTTCCATTAAATTATCTAATACAATAAAAAAGGAAGGTGATAAAAACGGTTAAAATCAGAACCAGGAGGTGTAGCTGCAAAAGTCTATGCCGTAAGAGTTAAGGGCATGACACGTCATGCAGTACAATTCAATATTTGGTACAATACTTAGTTAATAAATAAATACATTTGGAAAATCTGTTAAAAAGTGATAAAAAAACATTGGAATTACGTCAGTTGCATGGTCAATGCGTGCCTTCTACTAATCCACATTTTGCCTAGAAATTTTGCAACTGCACAGACAATTAGCATGCTGGAGTCAGATTTTGAGATAGGTAATGTGTCGCTATCACAGCGAGTACCTAGCTGTTTACTGATGGGAGCTATCAACCTAGATCTCAAATGGTGGTACCTAGGGCAAGCAAAGAGTATATGACTGATGGACTCGGGTGCCAGAGAGCAGCCAGGGCAGAACACAGCTGCAGAAGGGTGCTGGGACCAGGAGGCAACAAAAGTGTTAAGAGGGAGGGAACCAAATCTGAATTGCATAAAGAGTTTCCTATCCTGGACATTTGTAATAACCTCCAGATATTGCTCAAAAGCGCCTTCCAGTTTGAACTCCATAAAGTCGAGAGTCAAGCAGCCCCAGGTTGGATGGGAGATAAGGGACTGCACCACCCAGTCCCAGTAACGATTCTTAACTTGGGCTTTAGTTGGTAGAGATTCTGGGGTGTCGGTATCCCAAATGCCTTCCATCTCTAGAGTGGGCAACAGTGATTTCACCCTGGTTGTCCAGCAAATTGTCTTGTAGCGATCTAGCTCATAGACTTCGTCCAGTGGAGCAGCATTTGGATGTAGCTCGGGGCTGTTTTTAGACGTAGCAAAAAGAGCAGGGGGCATAACTGAGCTTTTTGCACAATCGTAAATCTGCCAAAATCAAATCTCAGCAGTTGCATGGGGGGTATTCTGTGGGAGGGAGCAAAGTGATCTCAGGAATTTATTTTCACTCACTAAGAGAGCATCCAATTTTTCAAACCCCCAGAGTTCCATCCCATATAATGCTGCTCCCAAGGCTTTGTGCTCGTAAATGCAAACGGGGGCAGCTATTGGCTTGCTCACTGAGATTTTGTGTTGCTTAATCAGAGCACCCAAGATACGCCTTAGCTGCAGATTCTGCCGCTTTACATGAAATCTCCAGGAGAGGTCATCAGAGAGAGTGATGCCCAAGTAATCAAAGGTATTTACTCTCTCTAGTGGTTTCCCTCTAAAAAAAGCTTGCCCTTAAAAGATAGATGAGGGTTGTTCATTAGGAACTTCGTCTTTGTAGTATTTATCTCAAGCCCTCTCAGTGCGCAAAAGGACTCAAAGCATTTTAGAAGGGATTGTAGGCCACTTGGTGTCTTAGAAACTAACAAGGTGTTGTCTGCAAAAAGTAGGGTTGTCACTTCAAGCCACCCAGGGTCGGTGCATCAGCTGGGCTCTCAGCAAGAAACTGGACAACACCATTAATGAAGAGAGAGAAGAGAGTAGGGGCCATTACGCACCCTTGGTGGACCCCTATGTCTACCCTAATCGAATCTGACAATTGACCTTGATTACCCCAGCATACCCTTGCATAGTTGTTCTCATGCAGGCAAAAGGTCAGTGATTACATTTCAGGTGGGATGCCCATTTCCTTCAGGGCGCACCAAAGTTTGTGACTGGTAATAAGGTCAAAAGAAGACCGTAGATAAATGAAAGCTACATATAGGCTTCCCTTAGAAATTGTCACTGTCTTCCATTTTAGTAATAAGAAGCAAAAAACCTGATCGACATTGCAGACTTTCTGTCTGAACCCGACAAATAAAACGGATCAGAATGTTGTTATCTTCTATCCATGTTTGCATTTTCCTCAAAAGTGCTCGGACAAAGACCTTTTGGGCACTGTCGATCAGGCTGATAGGTCTATAGTTTGAGGGCAATGAACGATCACCCTTCTTGCACATTGGGATTACCTCAGCCCCATTCCATGAGGATGGAAGTGCTGAGCCGGCAGCTATTCTGTTTGCCATGGCCAGAATATACAGTGACTAGTTCTCGATAATACTGAGGAATGAGTCGCCCGGAATAGCGTCCGGCCCAGGGGCTTTAGAGCTGATTATTGCATTAATACTAGATTTTATTTCCGCTAAGCTAAAGAACCCATCAGTCTCACAGCTATCATACACAGCTGTTAGGTCTACGTTAGCATCAACAGACTCTCCGGTATATAAAGACGAAAAATGGCGGTGCCATTCTTCGACAGCAATGTCGTTATCGGGTGACTGGGACCTATTTTCCTCTCCCCTAGTTACTAGGAGCCAAAACCGATGTGAGTCTTTCTTTGCGCAAGCATCGCTAATCAGTGCCCAACACCCCTCTTCCCAGTCCTTTTTGGCCTTGAGAGTCGCTTTTTTATAAGCACGCCTAATTTCTCTCATTCGATTAACATTATTTGAAAGTATTAACGAGGCCAGCTGGGTTTTAAGGTCCCCTTACTCTTGCGTAAACCAGGCGAACTGCAATTTAGAGCATTTGTTCCCTTTTTTTAGCAATTGTAAAATAAGTGGCCAACAAGTTAAAAAAATTAGTATGGCAGTCAGCAATCTTGTCAAGATTACCTAAGGGTTCCATAAGGCTATGCATCAATTTTGTACGGGCCTCCAAGTTAGTGTTAATAAGAGCTAGCTTCTCTGGGTCCATTGCTACAGTGCCCATTTAAGGCCCCTATTAATATTGGTGGAATGGACCACCCTAGTGGCGAGAGTAGCGTCAGCGGAATTTAGGAGTCTGGCCCAAGGAGAGATTAGGGTTAGCTCGAGAGGGTTGTGGTCGCTATCCATGGTAGACCCTACAATCATGTCAACAACTTTCAGCCACAATCTTAAATCTAATACAAAATAGTCAGTTTGACTCAAATTGGTGGTCCAATTAAAAGTGTTTGCTCCTTCCTTGTGAGAATTAGTTTGTCCATTTGCAGCCCTCAAACCAAATTAAAGTGTTAATGCATTAACCTGTAGTGTGGTTTGAGACCACTTTTTGATGGAAGTAAGACCAAGGGGGGAATGTGCTATATCTCCTCTTCTTCTTTACTTCCACCAAACCCTCCAATCCCAGAGGTTCGAAGGTGACATTGAAGTCTCCTGCGAGTATTACTGGTAATAAGGTATCTCTAGCATCTAAGAGATGCTCCAACTCCTGGAGGGTGGGAGATGTACTTCCCGCTTTCGTCCTTCTGGCATACACGTTAAAAAGATCCATCCCCAACCTGTCTTCCACCCTTATCTGGACAGCTAGTATGTATGGGCTGTTGGTCTTGAGTTCTTTAACAGAGCAGTGGAGATAGATTTTGATTAAAATGAGTAAACCGCCGCTTGGACACCCAGATTTATTAGCGGTAGCAGTACGATGGAATGTGATATACCCAGTGATAAAGATGGGAAAAGGGCACCAAGTTTCTTGTAGAATACAGATGTCATGCATTTCTACATATTGGATCCAGTGGGCAAGCACACGTTTTGGCCTCACCCTTGCAACATTCCATGATAGCAGAGAAGGTTTAGTCACATTGTCTGTGTTCCCTAGGAAAAGAAGAGTGTCACCCTATCCCATACCTCCTCCCTGAGATCCCGACCCGTGTTCCTCGGTGCTACCCCCTTCTTTATGGCAACTAGTTCCAGTCAAATAATCATCACCAGTTGAAGCAACCAGGGCCGTTGCTGAAGGTGGGGTTAGGTCAACAGGGCAGATTGGCACAGGAATGAGTGGGATTGGGATGAGAAGGAGCAATATAGGGCCTGATGGAATGGTTGGATGTACAAGTCAATCATTGACATCAAGACTTGAACCATGGGTCAGCTGATGAGCCAGACCACCAGTGGTTGGTAGTAATGGATACATTACAGTTCTTTGCAGCAGCCTGTTTTATACAGTGTAATATAATTTTAAAATAATGAGATTCCCAATGCTTTCTGTCCCACTCATCTCATAGCATTATAAACAAAGCACTGCATGAATCAGGATTTGATTCTGTGACTCTTTGGTCACACACGAAGACATCTGCAGTGATCACATTAGTAAACGGAGGTTTCATAAGGTAAAATAGTATATTTCCCTTTACATAGTTTAACCTGCATTTATTTTTCATTTGAGATGTGTTCATTTTGTGTATGTAGTTATTTGGAGGTGAAATAAAAGCAATAAAATTCTAATGTTTTTCTCTTTTTAGCCATATGTTTGAACCCGAATTCACACTCACTCGCCCTGCCCCATGCCACTCAATAATACCGTCCTCACCCTTTTTTAACGAGCTTTTCTGCTGCATGCAAATGAAGACAGCTTTTCATGCTTCCAGGCTATCTTCATTTACGTGTAATTGCAGACCCATTTGCGCTACCCTGGGAACACATCCACGGATCCTTAAGGGGGCACAACCCGCAGTTTGAAGACATCTGCTCTATTGTGATGCTGTCTGGGTGGAATACACAAAAGCCAGCTGCCACCTACACCTAGTCATGTGACTGAGGAACAGGCTGCAGTCACCAAATGGTTAGGAAAAGAAAATACCAACTTTCTAAAAGTGGCATTTTCAGAATTGTACCTTAGAATTTGACTTTACCATTAAAGAACATTTTAAATGATAATTACACAGACACCGAATATGACTTTCTGACCTGCTCCCAATCATATGATAGCACATATTAAATATAATAAGGTAACCCACTGCTATCCTATGGGAGAGGTAGGCCTCACAGTAGTAAAAAATAAAAGATTTGTGAGTTTTTCACTACCATGAAATGTAAAACTTGAAGGTACATGTCCAACATTTTGAAATAAAATGCACCCTGCTGTATGGGCTGTTTAGGGCCTACTTTATGCCCTAAATACTTTAGTTAAATTAGCAGGTTTAAAATGCTAACAGGATGCAATGGCAGGCCTGAGACATGTTTTAAGGGTCAATGAAGTGGGTGGCACTGTAAGTGCTTCGGGCTCACTAATATCCTTCAATGTATAAATCCTGGATATAAGGCATGCCCCTTTACTGGGGGCGTTTGAGTAAATTAAATATGCTAATCAGGTGTAAGAAAATGTTACTATGTTTTAGGGAGAGAGCACATGCACTTTAGCACTGATTAACAGTAGTAAAGTGCAGAGTCCTAAGCCTAGCAAAAATGAATTCAGCAAAAAATAGAAGGGGTGAAAGCAAAAGGTTTGGATAAAAACCACCTTAAGGCTTACAGGTCTAACATATACCCCCCTGCTGAAAGTGGAGAGAACTACCAAGCCTACTGGGTGTTCTCATCACTAGCATGGAAGAACCAGGACAGTTCATCAGCCTTGGAGTGGTCTGACCCAGGGCAGTGTTACACTGTAAAGTCCATTCCCTGTAGGGAAATGGGCCATCTCAACAGTTTTTGATTCTCATCCCTCAACTGCATGAGCCAAATGAGGGGTCTATGGTCAGTCTGCACCTGGAAGGGAAACCCAAACAGGTATGGTTTCATCTTTTTCAGTGCTCAGACCACAACCAAGGCTCCTCTCTCAATAGCACTCCACTTCTGTTCCCGGGGAAGTAACCTCCTGCTGACGAAGGCTACAGGTTGATCAAGACACTCTTCATTTAGCTGTGAGAGCACGACCCCTAAGTCATGCTCTGAAGGATCTGTCTGCACCATTCATTTTTGGGAGATTTCAGGAACCTTGAGCACAGGTGCAGTGCACATGACCTCCTTCAGGGTGAAAAAATCTTTCTGTCATGCCTCTGTCCAGTTCACCTGAAGTGGCCGCTTCTTGGAAGGCAGCTCTGTCAAGGGTGCAACAATGATGCCACACCCCTTGACAAATCTCCTGTAGTAGCTGGTAATGCATTAGAAGACTCTCACCTCTGTCTGGGTCTTGTAATCAATCCCTGGTGAACTTCCATGCTATGAGTGCCCAGTCAACTCAGAATGCTGCATCCTCTAAGAAGATGAGGGATTAATTTGTCAACATGAGTGCTCGAGGTGCTGCATTGCCTCTTAAGTATTAAGTAAGATAAACAAACTACAAATTGGTTGGTCCTCATAATTAGTATGGCTAAAAGACTAGCAGACACCCTGATAATTCAAATACAGGCTAACGAACAGGGACTCAAAACCATTGTGTTCATACCCACATACAAGCATAAATTGGACGAAGTTAACAACGAGTTAGGATAATAGAGTACCTTATGCAGTCTAAGATAAACAAACTACAAAAAGAACTCAAACGTTTCTCTAAGGAGAAGGTCTCCCCCAACAATGAATACATTCAGCAAAAACAAGCTGAGATGAAGAAAGGTTCTCAGCCAGGTAGGAGAGACCAGCACAACTTTAGCAGTAGCAGCGACGGCAGCGATTACGAGTTCCCACAGCGCAAAGGTAGAGGCAGAGGAGCCCAGAGGGGCCCCCACCCCTTCTTCCCTTGACCCTTCCACCGATACCGCAACCAGGGATTTCATTGGCCAGGAATGGTATTTCTACAACAACAAGAGTTCCAGCATCCCCAGTTCCAACAACCACAGTTCCCACAGCCACAGATCCATTTTTAGGCAGATGCAGGGGAAGGGGAAGAGGAAGAGGCAAACAAATTAGACAACAGAGGGTAGCGTGGGAAGACATGGACCATCGTATAACCAGGAGTATGGCACAGGGCCATTTGCCAGGAACAAGCTGGGGGGTTCACTAATAGTTAACCTTTCCTCTGCCCCTCTATCCACCTCACAGGAATAACTCTTGAATAGAGGGCTAGGCTTCGTCCCTACCAATCTCCTAAACCATTTCCAAATCCATCAAGAGCTAGCTGCTTTCTTTAGGAGCATCAGACTCAAGATCTTCTTTGACGGAAGGGGAGAGAGGGATGTTTTATCAGGTGACATGTCTCTTCCCCAAGATCATCTTTCACTCCACAAATTTTAACACTACCATTGGAAGTAGCCACCTTCAAACAGGGGTCATCCACGATTTTGAGAATCTGCAGAGGCGGGATGCATGACTTTTCATGAACTTGAATAACATTGAAAAGGATGCACTGAGACAACGGAAAGAAAATTACTCTATTATTAGCAAACAAGCGGATAAAGGGGGAGCCATCGTAATTCTGGACAAAACAACATATACCAATGAATGCCGGCTCCTCCTTTCTGAAGAAAGAAACTATAGGGTCTTGAGCATGGACCCCACCATTGAAATCGCCAAAGACATCCCGACCCTTGTGGAGGAGGGCGTAGCTAACAATTGGATTTCCAAACAGGAAGCTGACTATCTGATCAGAGACCAACCAATCACATCATACTTCTACAAACTTCCCAAATACATAAACCGACAGCCCCCCCCCCCAAGGTAGGCCAATAGTGTCAGGTATTGGTTCCATCTTTGAACCCTTATCACAATTTTGTGTCTTTTACCTTAAACAACTTGTACAAAAGATGCCAGTCTATCTACAGGATACATGGGATGTCCTGAACCTCATAAACAATGTTGATTTGGACCCTAACAGTGAGTTCCTCTTGGGTCTGGACATTGAGGTCTTGTATACCAATATACCCCAAAGGGAAACCCTGCGGGTTTTGGAAGATATATTATTTGAAGCAATATGGTCATACCAGACCCGAGAGCCTTCATTCTCAACTTGGCCGATATTGCACTAACCAGAAACTCCTTCAAATTTGAAGGCATGCTGTACCTATAGACCCACGGTACTTCCATGGGGAGTACTTTCACCCCGAGCCTGGCGGGTTTGTATGTAGGAGCATTCGAGAATGCAAATATCTACAATGAGGGAATCCTGTGGTCAAACAACATCAGACTATGGCAAAGATTCATTGGCGATGTTTTGGTGATATGGAGGGGGGATGAGCTTTCAGTCCTCTTGCTCCTAGAATGGCTTAACAACAGGAACCCCCTACTACATTTAACCTCAACGGTTACCAAAACAGAACTACCATTCCTGGACCTGGTCATAGAATTCAAAGACACAAAACTCTCAACAAGTGTCTTCCATAAACCTACGGATAAGAACTCCCTATTGGCTACGATAGTTTCCATCCGAAAGCCCTGAGAGAAAACCTTCCAGCAGGACAATTTTTCAGACTCGAACGAAACTGTACTGACAGAACAAACTTCAATAAAAAAGCGGACCTCTTGACGGAGAAGTTACACCATAGAGGGTACCCGTAAAGAGTAGTCAAAAAAGCCAAGAAAAGAGTTGTGGAAGAGGTGTGGCGCAGTGGCCAGGGCCACTGACTCCGGAACCCGGGGGCTCACAGTTCGACCCTGTGGTCGTATCAGCATAATCCACCCCAATGTTAGGGATAGGTAAGTCTGCATTTTAGCAGATGTTAGTTTTTGGCGAAAACAGCGGTTTTCTCCAAAAATTAACGTCTGCTTAAATGCTGGGGCAGCCTTGTAAATATCGCGATGTGCACATGAGCGATATTTGCTAGGTTGTACTGCCCAGTGACGCCCACTTTGCATCTCATTAGAGATACAAAGCGAGGCGTCGATAACAAGACTGCTAACATGCGCTAATGCATGTTAGCACTGCCTTGTTAATAGGGCGAAAACATTATCTCCGTTTTTTTGGCTTTTAAAGCCAAAAAAGCGGAGATAAGGCCCTTGATAATATGCCCCTTGGATACCTGACTGGGACTATATGTTTGAGGTCCTACATAGGATGGGATTTGGCCTGCAAATCCAGATGTGGGTGCAGCCCTTTCCGAACAAACCACCAGTGTCCCAGACATTGGAGATATTACTAGAGGGGGAACAGGACAGACAACTAATTACCAAAATGTACTGAGCATTGAAGGAGGATTGTACAAGGCTGCTGCTTTGCAGATTCCCCTAACGGATGTGGAATGGGCATCTGCTTGTGAATAGGTACAGGAAATACCTGGCAAAATGCCAGCTTCAAGTGTATTCACTTCATTTACTTACCTAGGATTTACATGACAGATGACAGGCTACACAAAAATTACAGCAATCGGACATCAGAGTGTCCTAGATGTCGCAATTCAAGTGACACATTCATCCACATGACCTGAACATTTAGGGTCCTGGTGAGATGCTGGAAAGCAGTGAATGGGAAATTGACGCAAGTGATTAGCATATATGTCAAGGGTACAGTTGGACACTGCTTGCTGGGTGAAAGGCCCAGAACCAAAAAACAGACGATGACATACAGATTTACAAAGATAGGTTTCCTGCTAGCAAAATGGCAGGTGTAACTGCAACAAATGATGGATGGAATGCTGAATGATGTAAACATTCTACCCGAGTCAAGAGATCTGGGTTAAATCCAATATTCTATTGCCCACCACGCTACCCCAGTTTGGACCGAGCCATTTGCAAATCAGTCTTGACTCTGTGCCTCATGGGAACAGTCCAGACTGAACTGCCTAGCGAGGAATCAGCCAAGCTTGAATCCAGTGGCACAATGAGCAAGGGACCCAAGTATGGGCATACCCATCCCACTTAGGGCAAAAAGTGTAACTGCAACAAATGATGGACTTAATGCTGAATAATTCAAACATTCTCCCCCAGTCAAGAGATCTGGGTTAAATCCATTGTTCTTTTGCCCACTACGCCACCCCAGTTAGGACCCAGCCATATGCAAATCAGTCTTGAGCCTGTGCCTCATGGAAACAGTCCAGACGGAACTGCCAAGCCAGGTACTCCCTGCATCGGAAACAAGCATCCTGGGACCAGTTTCAAGGTATGTCACCCTTCTTCAGCCAGACTAGCTTGAATCCAGTGGCACAGTGAGCAAAGGACTCACGTCTGGCACACCCATCCCACTTAGGGCGAAAAGTGTAACTACAACACATGATGGAAGGAATGCTAAACAATTCAAACATTCTCCCCCAGTCAAGAGTTCTGGGTTAAATCCATCGTTCTTTTGCTGACTACTCCACCCCAGTTTGGACCCAGACATATACAAATCAGTCTTGACCCTGAACCTTGTGGGAACAGTCCAGACCGATCTGCCAAGCCAGGTCCTCCCTGGACCAGAAAAAAGCATCCTGGGACTGGTTTCAGCGTATGTCATCCTTCTTCAGCCAGGCTAGCTTGAATCCAGTGGCACAGTGAACAAGGGACCCACGTCTCGGCACACCCGTCCCACTTAGGGTGAAAAGTGTAACTGCAACAAATGATGGACGGAATGCTGAATGAATCAAACATTCTTCCCCAGTCAAGAGATCTGGGTTAAATCCACCATTCTTTTGCCCACTACGCCACCCTAGTTTTGACTACGCCATATTCAAAGCAGTCTTGACACTGTGCCTCATGGGAACACTCCAGACCGAACTGCCAAGCCAGGTCCTCCCTGGACAGGAAACAAGCATCCTGGGGCCGGTTTCAGGGCTTGTCACCTTTCTTCAGCCGGGCTAGCTTGAATCCAGTGGCACAGTGAGCAAGGGACCCATGTTTGGGCATACCCATCCCATTTAGGACGAAAAGTGTAGCTGACAAAAATGATGGACGGAATGCTGAATGATTCAAACATTCTACCCCAGTCAAGAGATGTGGGTTAAATCCATCGTTCTTTTGCCCACTACACCACCCCAGGTTGGACCCAGCCATTTATAATCAGTCTTGACCCTGTGCCTCATGGGAAGAGTCCAGCCCGAACTGCCAAGCCAGGTCCTCCCTGGAACGGAAACAAGTATCCTGGGACCGGTTTCAGGGTATGTCACCCTTCTTCAGCCAGGCTAGCTTGAATCCAGTGGCACAGTGAGCAAGGGACCCACGTCTGGGCATACCCATCCAACTTAGAATGAAATGTGTAACTGCAACAAATGATGGACGGAATGCTGAATGATTCAAACATTCTCCACCAGTCAAGAGATCTGGGTTAAATCCATCGTTCCTTTGCCCACTACGCCACCCCAGTTTGGACCCAGCCATCTGCAAATCAGTCTTGACCCTGTGCCTCATGGGAACACTCCAAACTGAACTGCCTGGCGAGGAATCAGCCAAGCTTGAATCCAGTGGCACAATGAGCAAGGGACCCAAGTATGGGCATACCTATCCCACTTAGGGCAAAAAGTGTAACTGCAACAAATGATGGACGGAATGCTGAATAATTCAAACATTCTCCCCCAGTCAAGAGATCTGGGTTAAATCCATTGTTCTTTTGCCCATTACGCCACCCCAGTTAGGACCCAGCCATATGCAAATCAGTCTTGAGCCTGTGCCTCATGGAAACAGTCCAGACGGAACTGCTAAGCCAGGTTCTCCCTGCATCGGAAACAAGCATCCTGGGACCAGTTTCAAGGTATGTCACCCTTCTTCAGCCAGGCAAGCTTGAATCCAGTGGCACAGTGAGCAAAGGACTCACGTCTGGCACACCCATCCCACTTAGGGCACAAAGTGTAACTACAACAAATGATGGAAGGAATGGTAAACGATTCAAACATTCTCCCCCAGTCAAGAGTTCTGGGTTAAATCCATTGTTCTTTTGCCCACTACGCCACCCTTAGTTTGGACCCAGCCATATGCAAATCAGTCTTGACCCTGTGCCTCATGAGAACAGTCCAGGCCGAAGTGCCAGGCCAGGTCCTCCCTGGACCAGAAACAAGCATCCTGGGATAGGTTTCAGGGTATGTCACCCTTATTCAGCCATGCTAGACTGAATCCAGAGGCACAGTGAGCAAGGGACCTACGTCTGGGCATACCCATCAAACTTAGGGCAAAAAGCGTAACTGCAACAAATGATGGACGGAATGCTGAATGATTCAAACATTCTCCACACTCAAGATATCTGGGTTAAACCCATCGTTCTTTTGCCCAGTTTGCCACCCCAGTTTGGACCCAGACATGTGCAAATCAGTCTTGACCCTGTGCCATGTGAGAACAGTCCAGACTGATCTGCCAAGCCAGGTCCTCCCTGGACCAGAAACAAGCATCCTGGGACCGGTTTCAGGGTATGTCACCCTTCTTCAGCCAGGCTAGCTTGAATCCAGTGGCACAATGCGCAAGACACCCTCGTCTGGGCATACCCATACCACTTAGGGTGAAAAGTGTAACTGCACCAATGATGTACGGAATGCTGAATGATTCAAACATTCGCCCCCAGTCAAGAGGTCTGGGTTAAATCCATTTTGCTTTTGCCCACTACGCCACCCCAGTTTGGACCCAGCCATATGCAAATCAGTCTTGACCCTGTGACTCATGAGAACAGTCTAGACCGAAGTGCCAAGCCATGTCCTCCCTGGACCAGAAACAAGCATCCTGGGATAGGTTTCAGGGTATGGTACCCTTCTTCAGCCAGGCTAGATCGCATCCAGAGGCACAGTGAGCAAGGGACCTACGTCTGGGCAAAAAGTGTAACTGCACCAATGATGTACGGAATGCTGAATGATTCAAACATTTGCCCCCAGTCAAGAGGTCTGGGTTAAATCCATTGTTCTTTTGCCCACTACGCCACCCCAGTTTGGACCCAGCCATATGCAAATCAGTCTTGACCCTGTGCCTTGTGGGAACAGTCCAGACCGAACTGCCAAGCCAGGTCCTCCCTGGACCAGAAACAAGCATCCTGGGACCAGTTTCAGGGTATGTCATCCTTCTTCAGCCACGCTAGCTTGAATCCAGGCACAGTGAACAAGGGACCCACGTCTCGGCACACTCATCTCACTCAGGGTGAAAAGTGTAACTGCAACAAATGATGGACGGAATGCTGAATGAATCAAACATTCTTCCCCAGTCAAGAGATCTGGGTTAAGTTCACCATTCTTTTGCCCACTACGCCACCCCAGTTTTGACCACGCCATATTCAAAGCAGTCTTGACACTGTGCCTCATGGGAACACTCAAGACCGAACTGCCAAGCCAGGTCCTCCCTGGACAGGAAACAAGCATCCTGGGGCCGGTTTCAGGGCTTGTCACCTTTCTTCAGCCAGGCTAGCTTGAATCCAGTGGCACAGTGAGCAAGAGACTCACGTCTGGGCATACCCATTCCACTTAGGACGAAAAGTGTAACTGCCAAAAATGATGGACGGAATGCCGAATGATTCAAACATTCTATCCTAGTCAAAAGATCTGGGTTAAATCCATCATTCTTTTTCCCACTACCCCACCCCAGTTTGGACCCAGCCATATTCAAATCAGTCTTAACCCAGTGCCTCATGGGAACAATCCCGACCGAACATGTCAGGCCAGGTCCTCCCTAGACCAGATACAAGCATCCTGGGACCAGTTTCAGGGTATGTCACCCTTCTTCAGCCAGGGTAGCTTGAATCCAGTGGCAGAGTGAGCAAGGGACCCACATCGGGGCATACCTATCCCACTTAGGGCGAAAAGTGTAACTGCAACACATGATGGACAGAATGCAAATGATTCAAACATTTTCCCCCAGTCAAGATATCTGGGTTAAATCCATCGTTCTTTTGCCCACTACGCCATCCCAGTTTGAACCCAACCACATGGAAATCAGTCTTGACCCTGTGCCTCATGGGAACAAACCAGACCGAACTGCCAGGCCACGTCCGCCCTGGACTGAAAATAAGCATCCTGGGACCGGTTTCAGGGTATGGCATCCTTCTTCAGCCAGGCTAGCTTGAATCGAGTGACATATTGAGCAAGGGACCCACGTCTGGGCATACCCATTCCACTTTGGGCAAAAAGTGTTACTGGAACAAATGATGGACGGTATGCTGAATGATTCAAACATTCTCCCTGTTAGACTCGGGGGTCTCTGGTTGGCGCAAGGTTGCCCTTGTGTCAAGCAGGAACCCTCTCCTCTACGTCAGGGCGCAGGATAACCCCTTGTGAATGACCCTTGCTCACCCTCTAGGTGCGTGGCGTGAGCAGCCAAGGCGATTCCTCAGGCGTTGTTGGTTAAGCACTTACAATCACACACAGTAAATACATCAATCTCCCCAGAAGCGGACACCAGACTTGGATATGTAGAAAAATACGCTTCTTTATGTAAAAATAGGTATATATATCTCAGCAGACTTATCACAAGACCAATAACGTTTTCGCTATACCACCAGGTTGTAAAGCAGGCAAATGTTCTTTGTTCGTAGCTTCCAATGGATACTTTGTAGTCTCTTGCAAATGTTACTTGTGGTTCCAGTACTCACAGAGATCGGCTCCTGCGAACGGGGAAATAAGGCGTTGCGGGCCCCGAGCCTGATACTGGAACTTCTTTCGTGACGTGGAGAGTCGGCACAGGTCGGTGCGACTCTCAGCTTGGGAAGTGGTCTTGGGTCCTCGATCAGCGGGTGTGGGCAGGTAGGCAGGCGCGGCCAGCGACCCTCAGCACGGTGGTGCAGGGGGGTCTCCACAACGGGGGCGGCGCGGCCTGAGATGTCCGGGGATAGCGAAGCGGGGTCACAGGGCACGGTCAGTGCAGCTGGATGACCCGGCGTAGATCACAGTCGTCGGACGGTTTCCGGCCGGAGGGGTGATAGCGCGTTCAGCGCGCTCCAGTGACAGGCGGTGACAGGGGTGCAGGCAACCTAGCCCGGGGACAGAGAGCGGGTCCGGACGGAGCGAGGCTCTCACGGGGTTGAGGCAGGCAAGCTCCTGAGTGTCACGGCCCTAGGAGGGGCGATGAGGGGCGCAGTCTCTTTCCAGCGGGATGCACACACAGCTCGAATCGGAGGACGAGCAAAAGCACAGAGAACCCACTGGTCCTGGGGTTCAGTTCAGGGGGCAAGCTCAGATCAAGCCCTTGGAGAATGTTTAAAGCACAAAGTAGCAAAGTCTTTTCAGTAGTCTCTTCCTCTCCTTTCTCAGCAAGGCAAGCAGCAGGCCAGCTCCTCCAGCGTTTTCTTCTCCTTCTAGTCGGGCAGAGGTTCTTTGTGGTAAAACAGGATTCTGATTTCTTAGGAGCCAGGCTCCTACTTTTATACCATGATTCTTTTGTTCTTTAGCGCCAGGGGGCCTGGGCCTGGCTCAGTCCAGTTCTGGAGCACTTTGTTATGGTGACTCTGCTCTTTCCTTTCAGCAGCTGGGCAGAGACATCAGCCGCTCCACAGGGGGCGGCGCCGGCTTTGTGGTGGCAGAGCACAGGTCTATTCAAGAGTCAAGGTGTACTCCTCCCACCCATCCTGGTGTCATCTCTCTACCCACCACCTGGCAGCCAACCTGTCTCTGGGGATTCCCCAACCCTGCTCCTTACTGTTGCTAGGCAGAACACACACACACAGCAGAGGCGGACTGAAATGGCCAGGTCAGTAAATACTAACTTTCTAAAAGGAGTATTTACAAACCCAGGATATTAAAATAAACTTGACTACAAGAAGTATTTTATTATTCTGAGTTCAGGCATACTAAACTTGACATTCTACCATGCTCTCTGAGTCCACTGGGGTCACAGCGTGTAGTGACTCCAGCAGCCCATGCTGGCCTATGGAGAGCAGGTAGCCTTCAATAGTGAAAAACGAAAATGGCGGTAATTCACTACTAAGACATGCCACACACATCAGGGCATGTCCTACCTTATGCCTACAATGCACCCTGCCCTTGGGCCTACCAGAGGGGTGGCTAATATGTAGGTAAGGGAAGGTTTGGGGACTGGCAAGTGGGGGCACTTGCGCAGTCAGCGCGACGGTCCCAGACCGCGCACAGGGTCTGCGGTGGCAGACCCTAGACACATTTTACAAGGCCGCTTTCTGTGGGTGGCGCAACCAGCGCTGCAAGCCCACCAGCAGCATTGGCATTCACAAGCCCTGGCACCCCTGGTGCACTTTACTGGGGACTGACAGTGAATCCAATAAACCAATCATGAACATCAATTACAGGTACACTTTACCTAGGGAGCACTTGCACTGCGGCACGGATTAGCCGTGGCGCAGTGCCCTGAGCGGACAACACCAGCAAAACAATCGAGGCACACCATCAAAAAGTGGAAGGGAAACTCACGCCAAGGTGCCAGGTCTAACACGTGTCCCCTCCAGCTGAAATGTGGGGAGAACTACCCTTGCCCAGGGGGTTCCTCGTCACGGAGGCGGAAATACCTGGACAGACCGTCAGCGTTGGCGTGATCTGTACCAGGACGGTGTTCCACCGTAAAGTCCATACCCTGTAGGGAGATGGACCACCTCAACAGCTTCGGGTTCTCACCCCTCATTTGCATCAACCATCTGAGGGGCCTGTGGTCCAACTGAACCCGGAAGTGAGACCCAAACAAGTAGGGTCTTAGCTTCTTCAGCGCCCAGACCACAGCAAATGCTTCTCGCTCAATTGCACTCCACCTACTTTCCCGTGGAAGTAACCTCCTACTGATGAAGGCTACGGGTTGGTCCCAGCCCTCCTCAGTCATCTGTGAGAGAACAGCCCCTACACCATGCTCTGAAGCGTCTGCACTAGGAATTCCTTGGAGAAGTCAGGGGCCAAGAGCACGGGCGCCGTGCACATGGCAGTCTTCAGGGTGTCGAAAGCTTTCTGACAGGTGTCAGTCCAGATCACGTTCCTGGGCTGCTTCTTGGAAGTCAGCTCTGTCAAGGGGGCAACGATCGTTCCATAGCCCTTGACAAACCTCCTGTAGTACCCAGTGAGCCCCAGGAAGGCCCTCACTGCGGTCTGCGTCTTGGGGGGTTCCCAAGCCAGGATGGTCTCAATTTTGGGTTGCAAGGGTGCCACCTTGCCACTCCCCACTTGGTGTCCCAAGTACACCACGGAACCCTGCCCGATCTGGCACTTGCTTGCCTTGATCGTGAGGCCTGCTCGGCGCAGAGCCATCAACACTTCCCAGAGGTGGCGCAGGTGTTCGGGCCAGGTGGCACTGAACACTGCGATGTCATCCAGGTAGGCGGCACTGAACGCATCCAGCCCAACCAGTACCTGGTTGACCAACCTCTGAAAGGTGGCAGGGGCATTCTTCATTCCAAATGGCATGACTCGGAACTGGAAGTGCCCATCTGGTGTAGAGAATACTGACCTCTCTTTGGCCCCATCGGTCAAGGCGATCTGCCAGTACCCAGACGTTAAATCAAACGTGCTGAGGAACCGGGCAGCCCCCAGCCGATCAATGAGCTCATCAGCTCTGGGGATGGGGTGCGCGTCAGTCTTCGTTACTTAATTGAGTCCTCTGTAGTCCACACAGAACCGGAGTTCAGGTGTGGCTCCCGGCGCAGCAGCTTTGGGGACCAAGACCACGGAGCTGGACCAAGGACTGCTGGAGGACTCAACCACCCCTAGCGCAAGCATCTTGGAAACCTCCTCCTTGATGCAAGCTCTGACCCTGTCAGTTACCCTGTAAGCCTTGTGCTTCACAGGTAAGCTGTCTCCTGTGTCCACATCATGGACGCACCAATCTGTGACACCAGGAACCAGGGAGAACCTATCGGGAAACTGCCCCAGCAAGTGGCGGCAATCTTCCTGTTGTTCGGGCGTCAGGGTGGGTGAGAGGTTAACTCCATCCACTGACCCATCTTTCTCAGAGGCTACTAAGAGGTCAGGAAGAGGCTCGGTCTCCTCTTCCATTCCATCATCAGTGGCCAGCAGCATGCCCACTTCGGTCCTCTGTAAGTGGGGCTTAAGGCGGTTAACATGTAGGACCCTCAAAGGGTTCCTGGGAGACTGCATGTCCACCAAGTAGGTGATAGGACTTTTGCGCTCCACAACCTCAAATGGACCTGTCCACTTATCCTGAAGTGCACAAGGCTCCACTGGGGCCAAGACCCACACCTTTTGTCCAGGTTGAAGCTCTACCAGAGTAGCATTCTGGTCGTACCACCGCTTCATCTCCTCCTGGCTGGCTTCCAGATTTGCCTCAGCAAGTTGCCTGAAACGCCTAGTCTGGTTTCGGAAGGCCAGCATGTAACTGTATACATTCTGGGGAGGTTTCCTGGGAGATTGCTCCCAGCCTTCCTTTACCAAACTCAGAGGTCCTCTTACCGGGTGACCATACAGAAGCTCAAAGGGGCTGAACCCTAGAGACTTCTGTGGCACCTCTCGGTAAGCGAAGAGCAGGCATGGCAAGAGGACGTCCCACTTACGCCTCATTGGACCGTCCAGGCCCATGATCATGCCTTTGAGGGTTCGGTTGAATCTCTCAACCAACCCATTTCCTTGGGGGTGGTAAGGAGTGGTGAACTTGTAAGTTACCCCACACTCCTTCCACAGGGATTTCATATATGTGGATATGAAATTGGTCCCCCTGTCGCTCACCACCTCTAGAGGGAATCCCACACGGGGGAGAATTCCCATCAGTGCTCGTCCCACCACGGGGGCCGTCACTGTCCTCAGAGGGATGGCTTCAGGGTACCGGGTGGCATGGTCCACCAAGACCAGGATGAACCTGTTGCCCAGGGCTGTCTTGGGGTCCAGAGGCCCCACAATATCAATACCCACTCGCTGGAATGGCATACCGACCACGGGGAAGGGCTGCAGAGGAGCCTTGTGCTTCCCTCCGCTCTTACCACTTGCCTGGCAAGTCTGACAGGTTCTGCAGTAGGAATCTGAATTCTTGTGCATTTGGGGCCAGTAAAAGTGGGTGACAAGCCTGTCATAGGTCTTGTCCATCCCCAAATGTCCTGCTAAAGGCACATCATGAGCCAGCCCCAGTAGGAAGGTTCTGAACTTCTGGGGTACCACCAGCACACGGGCTGACCCAGGTTCAGCAGCCTTAGGCTCGGAATACAGGAGGTCACTCTCCCAGTACACGTAGTGTGTTTTGGCCTGAACACCATTGGCCTGGTCTGCAGCCTGTTGCCGCATACCCACGAGAGAAGGGCATTCTTTCTGCTCCCTGCAGAATACCTCCCTGGAGGGACCTCCTTCTTGCTGCCAATGGGTCAGCTCAGGCAGGTCTCCCAGTTCGGCAATCTGTTCCCCGGTAGGCTCCAGAGCATCCCCCTCAGGGTCTGCTTCGTCCTGGGCCGTGGGAATTTCGGGGGCCGGTTTCCCGCGCCTCCTGCGCCTTCTCCCTAAGGCCGGTTCCTGGACCTCTCCCTCAGGCTCCAGGACCCTCTCAACACCCCTACTGGCTGTCATGGACTGGGTGGTCACGCACGCCCAGTCGGGTAGACCCACCATCCTCAGATGCGTGGTCTTCTCCACCTTTTCCCAAGGGGAGCTCTCCAGGTCGTTCTCTAGCAGACAGTCTACAGGCATGTCAGTTCTCACAGCGACTTGTAGAGTACCAGAGACCTCCCCCCACTCAAAGGAAACTTGAGCCATTGGACAACGACTCTCTATGTTGTCAGCATTGACAACCCTACAGTAGGCATTGGGTACAATCTGCTCTTGAGACACCAGGTGTTGCCTCACCGAGGTCACGCTGGCTCCTGTATCTCTAAGAGCCTCAACATTCTTTCCATTGATGGTCACTACTTGCCCATATTTCTTAGTGTTAGAGGGTAAGTAGGTTTCAGGGACCATCTCACTGTCTCCTAGCGAGACTAGGGTCATCTGCCCGGGACCCCCACCCTCCTGGACTGCTACCTCCTCCCCAAAATTAATATTAGCTACTTGCCGGGGTGGAGCACCAGTGGGTGCGGTCTTACCAAACAGGCGACACTTAGGATCAGAGGCAATGTGACCCGGGTCACCACACCTGTAACAATTGAAGGGCCCCTTTGGAACAGGTCTACCTGTCGGGGCCCCGCTCTGCTGCGGGGGTGGCGGAGGCTGAGAACCCTTCTGCTGGTTCCCTTGGGGATTACTTTGGGGGCCTTTTTGGAACCCTTTCTGTTTACCCCTGTCCCCCCCACTCTTCTGCTGGGGACCCTGCCCACCTTTGGCGGAGTCTCCCACTTGACCCTTGTGGACCCTGGTGCTGAGCCAGCGGTCCGCCTCCTCAGCAAGCTTCCTCGGGTTGGACAGCTTGCTATCAATCAGGTGCTGGCGTAGCTCAGGAAAACATTGACTGGACAAGTGCTCCCATGTAATTAAATCAAGCAGCCCTTGATAATCATTCTCTTTGCTACCCTTCACCCAACCATCCAGTGCTCTGCAGAAAAAAGTTACATACTCCACATACGTACTCTCAGGGATCTTCTTAGTCTCCCTGAACCTCTGTCGATATAGCTCAGGAGTTAACCCATACCTGGTCATTAAAGCTTCCTTCATATGGGGGTATGAGGCTTGGAGATCTAAGGGTAAATCTAACAGTGTGTCACGCCCTTCAGCAAGGAACCTTCCCCACAACCCCGCTCCCCAGTCTTTCTCAGGGACCCGGTGTGAAGACATGGCCACTTCATAGGCTCTAAACCACTGCCCTATGTCATCCTTTCTAAAATACTCCTTTACTACATCTTTGGGGATGTACACCTTGGACTCTACCTGCACCGGTGGAGTGCTGCCACCAGAAGGAGCGGTGTCCAAACTTTTCACCTTCAGCTCCAACTCCTTCAATCTTATATCATGATCCATTTGGCGTTGTTGTGCCTCCAGGGCCAACTTCTGCTTCTTCATTTCCATTTGTCCTGCCAACTTTGCCATCTCCATTGCATGCGCCCTGTCTGCTGCCCTGTCTGCCAGCTCCTCTGGCGACCGGACTCTGCTGGGCTCCTCAAGGTTGTCGGGTGGAACGATGTCACCCGCATTCTGTGGATCTCTTGACTCCTTCCAGGCTCTCAACGCCTTGGTGTACTGGACCCTCCTCTTGAATCCAGCATGGGGAACTCTGAATTTTACACTGTAGCCTCTCAATTGCTCTACCGTGTAGCCTTCCAGTCCCTCCCAATCCACCTCATCCATTCCAGAAATCACAGAGTGTGCTCTTCCAGCAGGGAGTGAGCCAGGCATGGTTGCAAAAATGGCAGATGTCTCAACAAAGTTCAAAAATGAAAACCTGTGGCTGCGTTACTTGGTCTGCTCTCTCTATCTGGTGATTAATAATTCACTGTATGCAAATTATAAATGCAAATCCGAAATCCCAGCCGCTGCCAACAATGTTAGACTCGGGGGTCTCTGGTTGGCGCAAGGTTGCCCTTGTGTCAAGCAGGAACCCTCTCCTCTACGTCAGGGCGCAGGATAACCCCTTGTGAATGACCCTTGCTCACCCTCTAGGTGCGTGGCGTGAGCAGCCAAGGCGATTCCTCAGGCGTTGTTGGTTAAGCACTTACAATCACACACAGTAAATACATCAATCCCCCCAGAAACGGACACCAGACTTGGATATGTAGAAAAATACGCTTCTTTATGTAAAAATAGGTATATATATCTCAGCAGACTTATCACAAGACCAATAACGTTTTCGCTATGCCACCAGGTTGTAAAGCAGGCAAATGTTCTTTGTTCGTAGCTTCCAATGGATACTTTGTAGTCTCTTGCAAATGTTACTTGTGGTTCCAGTACTCACAGAGATCGGCTCCTGCGAACGGGGAAATAAGGCGTTGCGGGCCCCGAGCCCGATACTGGAACTTCTTTCGTGACGTGGAGAGTCGGCACAGGTCGGTGCGACTCTCAGCTTGGGAAGTGGTCTTGGGTCCTCGATCAGCGGGTGTGGGCAGGTAGGCAGGCGCGGCCAGCGACCCTCAGCACGGCGGTGCAGGGGGGTCTCCACAACGGGGGCGGCGCGGCCTGAGATGTCCGGGGATAGCGAAGCGGGGTCACAGGGCACGGTCAGTGCAGCTGGATGACCCGGCGTAGATCACAGTCGTCGGACGGTTTCCGGCCGGAGGGGTGATAGCGCGTTCAGCGCGCTCCAGTGACAGGCGGTGACAGGGGTGCAGGCAACCTAGCCCGGGGACAGAGAGCGGCTCCGGACGGAGCGAGGCTCTCACGGGGTTGAGGCAGGCAAGCTCCTGAGTGTCACGGCCCTAGGAGGGGCGATGAGGGGCGCAGTCTCTTTCCAGCGGGATGCACACACGGCTCGAATCAGAGGACGAGCAAAAGCACAGAGAACCCACTGGTCCTGGGGTTCAGTTCAGGGGGCAAGCTCAGATCAAGCCCTTGGAGAATGTTTAAAGCACAAAGTAGCAAAGTCTTTTCAGTAGTCTCTTCCTCTCCTTTCTCAGCAAGGCAAGCAGCAGGCCCAGTGGCGTAGCTAGAGCTTGTGGCGCCCGGGGCTATCACTCAGATTGCCGCCCCCCCCCCCCCCCCGGCGGGAGGGCATGCACTTCAAAGAGGTCCGAAAAAAACGTAATATCGCCTCGAATAGTTACCTTGATCATGCAAGTTACATGCACATACATGACACGGTCCAAGGCTACACAGTTGAATACACCGGTGACTGGCAGTACAAAAGAGAACACACAGACTGCATGATCTATCTGGG
Organism: Triturus cristatus; assembly: GCF_964204655.1. Classification (NCBI taxonomy): domain Eukaryota; kingdom Metazoa; phylum Chordata; class Amphibia; order Caudata; family Salamandridae; genus Triturus; species Triturus cristatus. The sequence goes on from NC_140581.1 coordinate 1,091,933,519, forward strand.
GACTCAGAAAAACCTCATATGACATCCATCAGAGAGCTGCGTGAACAATTACCTGGTAATCCCCTCAACACAATGCAAACATGCACACACATGACACTGTTCATGTAACCTTCATCTACAGCTGACATTAAATGACCATACATCATGGTCCCACCATTAAAGCAGTGGGGACCTGCACGAACGTGATGTGCTCTGGGGACCCAAAACCAACTTAACAGTGTCGAAGCCTGTGATTCTTTATCTTTCAAAAACAGCAAATTAATTATTCACAGGGAATGACTCACTGTGTGCCCTTAAAACTAAACGCAGCACAAAGGGGTCAGTCAGCTCCACCTTGCCAACACAGACCAGATACAAAGCCCACTCTGGTGGCCCAAAGGCAACATCCAGGGGCCGCTCCCTGTCATTACTTCAAAGCAGCAGCAACCAACTCCCTGGGAATGAAAAGACGTGTGCTCTTGGTACCCAAAACCAGCTTGTAATAGTGCATCTCTCCTTCACAGCAGCCTCAGCACACACATGGTGCACAGCCTGCCTGGGGGCCCAAAGCTAAAATACAGGGAGGGCCGACACATTATGATCACAATCCTTAAACACAGTTGTGGGGGCCATGGGGACTTGTTCAACTCTATCCAAGACCCGGGACAAACTGTTCCGGCGCTGCGGCACTCCTTGAATATTCAGAAGAAACAAGAAATATTAAACCACAGTGATGTCGGCCAAGAATGGTCAATGTTTCGAAATAAAGAAATGTGCAGGGCAAATAAATAGATACAAGACAAAGACGACATCAAGCATGTTAAGTGTGATTGTCAGCTGCTAAAATTTAAGTGAAATACATCTAGATTAAAGGAAGTAGATGTACAGAGGTGAGTCTTGAGCATACCAGGTAGGCTGCATTATGCTAAACTTACATGAGATGCTGTTAGGTGTGTCTATTTAAATATATTGCCAAACTAATACCACACATACATTATGGCTAAATTAAAGAAGACAATAACAATCAAACTGAAAATTAAGGGATGTAAAGCCAGGGAATCGAACCCTGGATGTACATGAGATAATCATGGAGATTATGGGATGGGCTGTATTGTGCTATACTACTGTGCCCCCCTGTTATATGTGCCCATTAAAATCTATTACCAACATAAGTTAAAATAATTTGAGTAAGCTACATCTGAATTATACATTAGAGAAGAAAATTGTGCAATCTATATGACTTATATGGGGGTACTGCCAAAGAGATCCAACCCTTGATGTGCATGGACAAGTCACAGATGATACACAGTAAGAAGAGTTCTACTGTACATTGTTGTTTTGAGTAGTTCAAACGTCAGTTGGTAAATAGCAGCCTCAAAGTGCATAGCTGCCAAGCTTTCAGATTGCTGGGTGTGATATTTTCATAATTTTATTGCAATTATGAGTCCGCCGCCGCAGACATTTGTACCAGTTTTAGTCTTCTTAGAGTTTCTCATTGCTCAAATGGGTGTAATTACTGATATATATATATATATATATATATATATGTTTCCCTCGTCTTCATTGCTTGAGTTTTGCTCGCAAAGAAGTGTCACTCATAGTCGTTGAAATGTCACTCACAACTACAATTGAATTATGAAAATGTCACACATAGCAATTTGAAACCTTGGGAGCTATGCTCATAATCGTTGAAATGTCAATCATAATTACACTGAAGTTATGAGAAAATGTCACACATCTGAAACCTTGGCAGCTATGCTGCCACTCTGCCACTCACTAAATATCCCCTCTGAAAACGTTTAGCTCTTACCTCACTCAGCCTCCAGCAGCACTCCACAGTGGTGGCAGCCAGAGCCAGGGTCTCTATGGCAGGGGATGGTTCACGTCTGGGGACGGAGGACACAAAAGAACCTGGGAGGGCAATGCACAGCAAGACACACTCCGGACAGGGAGGGAACCTCATGGAAGAGGACGCGATGCAGGAAGAAAAAAGAACGTGCAATTACATGGTCAGGCTTGTGTCAGAGAGCAGCGGGAGGTAATGAAGGAGTAGAGGCAGGCAAATTGGTAGAGGGACTGTAGATGCACATACTTAGGGGGGCGACCAACAGGCGAGACAGGAAGAGAATGAGGAGGGCCAGTGTGAGGGAGAGAGGCCAGGGAGTGATAAAGAGAATGAGGAGGGTTTCCAGAAAACGGCATTAGCCGCTCGGGCAACCAGAGAGGGGTCTTCATTTTCCTAATGGGCTGGAAGTGCAGCCAATGGTGGGAAGCTGAGAGCCGCCTGTCCTGTGGGCTGAGCCTGTAACTTACCCCCAAGTCTACCCAGGACACAGGAAGGGAGCCACTGCCGAGAGAGACACGGGCTGGGAGGCAGTGCCAGGGCAGGGCTGCTCTGTGGAGTGCCATGCTGTCAGCTCCAGACATCCATTGTTTGAATGTAAATGGTCGAGGATCAACTAAGCCCCTGGGTCCAAGCTGTTACATTCTTCCTCAATGTGGAGTGGGATTTTAATGTGTGTAATGGGTCTTAATTTTGGAAGTACTGCTCAGATGCTGGAACCACAAGATTTGTCTGTTAACATTATTATACACCCAGTCATTGATCGCTTATGGAATGCTTTTTGAAGCCCCATGCCTCTTCTCTGTGGAGAGCCTTTCAGCTTCAAACCGTTTAGAGCTGTGCTCACCCATTCTTTGAACGTAAAGGGTTGAGGATCTTTAACACTGTGTGGCCATTCAACCCTAACCATACATATCACTATCCCCATCGCACATAAATGTTCATTGTAAAATACTAGCATGCATCGTAGCCAGCAGGATAAACCCACTGAGGCCCAGTCGGATGCCTCCAGATGAGGCAGCTTAAAAACAGTCACCACCACAGAGCAATGCCACATAACAAACATGCACAAATATTTTTGCCACACATCAGGCCTGGCTCCAGGAATTTTTATTTGGGTGGGCCAAGGGTGCATTTGGGTGGGCCACTGCGGGCTCGATTTGTCGCATATATGTCTGGGCAGGCCTGCTTCAGAGCCCTCCTTTATCTCTTCTTAGCCTTATAAGGACCAGTAAAACTCACTCTTTTCCAAATCTCTTTCTAAATATTATCACTCACAAAAAGTGCTTTTTCCATGTAATGTTCCTTTGATGGGAAGAGGATTTTTTTGAGGTGGGAGTATCAGGCAAGTGATACTACTCAGGCTCCATCTGTTTGAGCCTTCATGGAGGATCCCTCTTCATAACTACCTCCAGCTGACCCCGGACTCGGCAACGCTCTCCCTTACAGGCTTGATTATCCACTACTCCTCTCTCCAGTGCACCTTTTCTCACAGCTGTCCTTGGGCCCCAGCCCCATATCAGGCACTATCGAGCTCCACTTTGCTTTTTCCCGGTAAAAACATTAGTAAAATCACCTTAAAACTTAAAACATTGAATATAGCAGTAAATATAATTAGCAGCACTTTAAAGCATGTTCCACAGTAGCCCTTATGACCCGACTGCTAATTAAATAAACAAAAACAGAAAGGCCATGACAGGGCCGGCTTTAGCGCTGATGCGAAAGTCTTTTTTGGCGCCACACTAATAACCTCTTTCTCTGTAAATACCTTTACTACCACCTTCCAACAGTGCCCCTCGTCCCTCCATGGCCCCCCTAGTGACCTCCTCCTCAGATTCCCTCACTGCCTCATGCCACAAGTGCCCCTCATCTCCCCATAGCCCCTCCCCCTCATGACCTCCTCCTTGGACTCCCTCACTGCCACCATCCACCAGTGCCCCTTATCTCTCTGCAGCCTCTCCCCCTCATGACCTCCTCCTCAGACTCCCTCACTACCACCCTCCACCAGTGCTCCTCATCTCACCCTAGCTCCCCCTCCACACCATGACCTCTTCCTCGGATTCCCTCACTGTCACCCAGGGCACAAGTCCTAAAAAAAGAAGTATGGGGACGCTGACGTCACAACAGGAAGTAATGTCACGAAAGTGGCTTGCACCATCAGACTCATTGCCTCCCCTCGCTCACCCCTTAGATGCCATTGCATCAGAGAAGCCAGCGCGTGAGCAGCGTTCTGAATGAGCTCCAATCTCGCCCCAGAGAGGCCAAAGAGTAAATGTGTGGCTCTATTTGCTCCAGTAATCGAGCTCCCGTTAAAATAAGTGAGGGGACACCGTCCACCCGCCTGGTACCCCGACTCGAGCCCTGCAGTCACCCTCCACCAGTGCCCCTCATCGCTCCACAGCCCCTCCAACTACCTCCTCCTCAGATTCCCTCACTGCCACCCTCCACCAGTGCCTCTCATCGCTCCGTAGCCCCTCTCTCATATGCATTTGTTGTTTAGCGCTACTCATATCAGTGTAGTGTATTGTGTCAGCACTTTACACCACAAACACATTATACAGAGACAATCAATCATACAAGTATGTAAATCAGTCTACAGGGAATGTCACATAAGCCAATGAGGATTACAAGGTGTAGGAATCACATGTCATCCATACTGGTGGGCAGTATATTTTGAGAGGATTTGGTCTGGGGAAACACAACCTTAGGATTTAAAAGAGTATTCCATGGGGATCAGCTTTACTGATAAAAATGTATCTCTGCTCAAACATACTCATTTTAGCAACATTAGAATGATGAAAGACTGAGGAAGCTCTAACTATATCACAAAACAAAAAAAACGATACCATTCATGTTTGTATGCAGCTCTTTGATGACAGTTCATTGGTCACTGTCCTATGTTAGGATTGTAACTTCTGAACTGCAAGTAACACAAGGATCTCTGTGACAAAGGCAGTAACCCACTGAGCTATCCACATAAAATACAGTTCATCTGCACTTAAAAACTACCAACAGACAAACGATTGCTCTCCAGCAGGATCATTAATCACTAGCGTTATCTGGGCATTCTGAATTGCGTTGTCATATTGTGTCCTGCATCGGCCATGAGAAGGATAAAAACTGTTTAAATGACGTGCACAGAAGTATGTGACCTGCTGGGCCTGCACATATTTTTAAAAGAAAAAAATAGTAACACATTCTCTTACCTACTAGTCGAACTCTGTGTCACAGCCTGATGCGATAAGCAGCTGCAGGGGTCAGGAAAGGGGAATAGGAATAAACAAACTTATTTTCTCCGACAATCCGACTCCGACCTGTGCAGCACAGAATTGGGTCCTCACGAGTGCGTAGTGGTGAAGCGCGTGACGCGTCACCACTACGTAACGTTCTCATCGCGAGGCCCTGGAGCAGGCTGGGTGACCAATACGAAGTCCTGGCTCTAGTCTTGCCGAACCGGAACCGACCGACGTCATGATGGCAAGGCAGCACTGCAGCAGGCGCTGACGCACTGGCGCACCACAAACAAGTAGGTCTGCTGGTCAGCGTCAGGTGCGTGCAGTGCGCAGCGCGCTCACCGCACTGCTTGAAGACAAGTTTAACTTTTAATTGGGCCGCCGGCCGCGCGCGCTGTTGCGGCCGCGGCTGACTTTATAATTTATTTAGGGACAGTCAAATCTGTCCCTAAATAAATTATAAAGGCCGCCGCAGCCGCAACGGGCCACCAGTGCTGAGCGGCCGCCCTAAAAACAGTGCCGCCTGGGGCGGTCCGCCCCCACCGCCCCCCCCTAGCTACGCGCCTGAGCAGGCCAGCTCCTCCAGCGTCTTCTTCTCCTTCTAGTCGGGCAGAGGTTCTTTGTGGTAAAACAGGATTCTGATTTCTTAGGAGCCAGGCTCCTACTTTTATACCATGATTCTTTTGTTCTTTAGCGCCAGGGTGCCTGGGCCTGGCTCAGTCCAGTTCTGGAGCACTTTGTTATGGTGACTCTGCTCTTTCCTTTCAGCAGCAGGGCAGAGACATCAGCCGCTCCACAGGGGGCGGCGCTGGCTTTGTGGTGGCAGAGCACAGGTCTATTCAAGAGTCAAGGTGTACTCCTCCCACCCACCCTGGTGTCATCTCTCTACCCACCACCTGGCAGCCAACCTGTCTCTGGGGATTCCCCAACCCTGCTCCTTACTGTTGCTAGGCAGAACACACACACACAGCAGAGGCGGACTGAAATGGCCAGGTCAGTAAATACTAACTTTCTAAAAGGAGTATTTACAAACCCAGGATATTAAAATAAACTTGACTACAAGAAGTATTTTATTATTCTGAGTTCAGGCATACTAAACTTGACATTCTACCATGCTCTCTGAGTCCACTGGGGTCACAGCGTGTAGTGACTCCAGCAGCCCATGCTGGCCTATGGAGAGCAGGTAGCCTTCAATAGTGAAAAACGAAAATGGCGGTAATTCACTACTAAGACATGCCACACACATCAGGGCATATCCTACCTTATGCCTACAATGCACCCTGCCCTTGGGCCTACCAGAGGGGTGGCTAATATGTAGGTAAGGGAAGGTTTGGGGACTGGCAAGTGGGGGCACTTGCGCAGTCAGCGCGACGGTCCCAGACCGCGCACAGGGTCTGCGGTGGCAGACCCTAGACACATTTTACAAGGCCGCTTTCTGTGGGTGGCGCAACCAGCGCTGCAAGCCCACCAGCAGCATTGGCATTCACAAGCCCTGGCACCCCTGGTGCACTTTACTGGGGACTGACAGTGAATCCAATAAACCAATCATGAACATCAATTACAGGTACACTTTACCTAGGGAGCACTTGCACTGCGGCACGGATTAGCCGTGGCGCAGTGCCCTGAGCGGACAACACCAGCAAAACAATCGAGGCACACCATCAAAAAGTGGAAGGGAAACTCACGCCAAGGTTCCAGGTCTAACACTCCCCTAGTCAAGAGATCTGGGCTAAATCCATTTTTCTTTTGCCCACTACGCCATCCCAGTTTGAACCCAGCCACATGCAAATCAGTCTTGACACTGTGCCTCATGGGAACAAACCAGACCGAACTGCCAGGCCACGTCCGCCCTGGACCGAAAATAAGCATACTGGGACCAGTTTCAGGGTATGTCACCCCTCTTCAGCCAGCATAGGTTTAATTGAGTGGCACAGTGAGCAAGGGACCCACGTCTGGGCATACCCATCCCACTTAGAGGCGAAAAATGTAACTGCATCAAATGATGGATGGTATGCAGAATGATTCAAACATTCTCCCCTAGTCAAGAGATCTGGGCTAAATCCATTTTTCTTTTGCCCACTACGCCACCTCCTTTGAACCCAGACATATGGGAATTAGTATTGACCCTGTGCCTCATGAGAACAGTCCAGACCGAACTGCCATGCCGGGTCCTCCCTGGACCGGAAACAAGCATCCTGGGACAGGTTTCAGGGTATGTCACCCTTCTTCAGCCAGGTTAGCTTGAACCCAGTGGCACAGTGAGCAAGGGACCCACGTCTGGGCATACCCATCCCACTCAGGGCAAAACGTGTAACTGCAACAAATGATGGAAGGAATGCTGAATGATTCAAACATTCTCCCCCAGTCAAATTATCTGGGTTAACTCCATCGTTCTTTTGCGCGCTACGCCACCCCAGTTTTGACCCAACCATATTCAAATCAGTCTTGACCCTGTGCCTTATGGGAACAGTCCAGACCAAACTGCCAAGCCGGGTCCTCCCTGGACCGGAAACAAGCATCCTTGGACCGGTTTCATGGTATCTTACCTTTCTTCAGCCAGGCTAGCTTGAATCCATTGGCACAGTGAACAAGGGACACACGCCTGGGCACACCCATCCCACTTAGGGTGAAAAGTGTAACTGGAACAAATGATGGACGGAATGCTGAATGATTCAAACATTCTCCTCTAATCAAGAAATCTGGGTTAAATCTATCGTTCTTTTGCCCACTACGCAAACTGTTTGGACCGAGCCATATGCAAATTAGTCTTCACCCTCTGCCTCATGGGAACAATCCAGACTAAACTGCCAAGCCAGGTCCTCCCTGGAACGGAAACAATCATCTTGGGACAGGTTTTAGGGTATGTCACCCTTCTTCAGCCAGGCTAGATTGAATCCAGTAGCACAGTGAGAGAGGGACCCACGTCTGGGCATAGCCATCCCATTGAGGGCAAAAACTGTAACTGCAACAAATGATGGACATAATGCTGAATAATTCAAACAATTTCCCCTAGTCAAGATATCTGGGATAAATCTATTGTTCTTTTGCCCACTACACCACCCCAGTTTGGACCCAGCCATATGCGAATCAATCTTGACCCTGTGCCTCATGGAAACAGTCCAGAGCGAACTGTCAAGCCAGGTCCTCCCTGGAATGGAAACAAGCATCCTGGGACTGGTCTCAGGGTATGTTACCCTTCTTCAGCCAGGGTAGCTTGAATCTAGTGGCAAAGTGAGCAAGTGACCCACGTCTGACCATACCCATTACACTTAGGGCAAAAAGTGTAACTTCAATAAATGATGGACAGAATGCTGAATGATTCAAACATTCTCCTCTAGTCATGAGATCTGGGTTAAATCCATCGTTCTTTTGCCGACTACGCCACCCCACTTTGGACCCAGAAATTTGCAAATCAGTCTTGACCCTGTGCCTCATGGGAACAGTCCCAACCGAACATGGCAGTCCAGGTAGTCCCTTGACCAGAAACAAACATCCTGGGACCGGTTTTCGGGTATGTCTCCCTTCTTCATTCAGGCTAGCTTGAATCCAGTGGCACAGTGAGCAAGGGACCCATGTCTGGTCATACCCATCCAACTTAGGGCGAAAAGTGTAACTGTAACAAATGATGGACGGAATGATGAATGATTCAAACATTCTCCCCCAGTCAAGCTATCTGGGTTAAATCTATTGCTCTTTTCCCCACTACGCCACCCCAGATTGAACCCAGCCATATGCAAATCAGTCTTGACCCTGTGCCTCATGGGAACAGTGCAGACAGAACTGCCAGGCCAGATCCTCCCTGGACCGGAAACAAGCATCCTGGGACCGGTTTTAGGGTATGTCACCATTCTTCAGCCATGTTAGCTTGAATCCAGTCTCACACTGAGCAATGGACCCACGTCTGGGCATATCCAAACCACTTAGGGTGAAAAGTGTAACTGAAACAAATGATGGACGGAATGCTGAATGATTGAAACATTCTCCCCCAGTCAAGATATCTGGGTTAAATCCATCAATCTTTTGCCCACTACACCACCCCAGTTTGGACCTAGCCATATGCAAATCAGTCTTGACCCTGTGCCTCATGGAAACAGTCCAGACGGAACTGCCAAGCCAGGTCCTTCCTGGACTGGAAATAAGCATCCTGGGCCCGTATTCACGGTATGCCAACCCTCTTCCGCCAGCATAGCTTGAATCAAGTGGCACAGCGAGCAAGGGACCCACGTCTGGGCATACCCATCCCACTAAGGGCGAAAAGTGTAACTGCAACAAATGATGGAAGGAATGCTGAATGATTCAAACATTCTCCCCCAATCAAGATATCTGGGTTAAATCCATCGTTCTTTTGCCCACTATTCCACGCCAGTTTGGTCCCAGCCATATGCAAATCCGTCTTGACCCTGTGCCTCGTGGGAACAGTCCAGACCGAACCGCCAAGCCATGTCCTCCCTGGACTGGAAACAAGCATCCTGAGACCTGTTTCAGGGTGTGTCACCCTTCTTCAGCCAGGCTAGCTTGAATCCAGTGGCACAGTGAGCAAGGGACCCACGTCTGGGCACACCCATCCCACTTAGTCCGAAAAATGTAACTGCAGCAAATGATGGACGGAATACCGAATGATTCAAACATTCACCCCAGTCAAGATATTTTGGGTTAAATCCATCGTTCTTTTGCCCACTACACCACCCCAGTTTGGACCCAGCCATATGCAAATCAGTCTTGACCCTGTGCCTCATGGGAACAGTCCAGACCAAACTGCCAAGCCAGGTCATCCCTTGACCGGAAACAAGCATCCTGGGACCGGTTTTAGGGTATGTCACCCTTCTGCAGCCAGGCTAGCTTGAATCCAGTGGCACAGTCAGCAACGGACCAACTTCTGGGTATACCCATACCACTTAGGGCGAAAAGTGTAACTGCAACAAATAATGGATGGAATGCTGAATGATTGAAGCATTCTCCCTCAGTCATGAGATCTGGGTTAAATCTATCATTCTTTTGCCCACTACGCCACCCCAGTTTGGACCCAGCCATATGCAAATCAGTCTTGACCCTGTGCCTCATGTGAATAGTCCAGACCGAACTGCCAAGCCAGGTCCTACTTGGAACAGAAACAAGCATCCTGGGACCACTTTCAGGGTATGTCACCCTTCTTCAGCCAGGCTAGCTTGAATCCAGTGGCACAGTGAGCAAGGGACCCACGTCTGGGCATACCCATCCCACTTAAGGCAAAAAGTGTAACTTCAACAAATGTTGGACGGAATGCTGAATGATTCAAACATCCTCCCCCAGTCAAGAGATCTGGGTAGCAATACGATGGGTGACCAGCACAGGACCCACGGCAGACAAGTGGTGGCATGGCATGCTGGAGTGGGCACTGGTGGTAAAAGGTCCACCTCAGGAAAGTACAAACGAATGATGAGGTTGAGGTAAATGCTAGAGACTGGGCAGACATGTTACATGGCATAGCTGACAAGACGAACATGATGTGAGATGAACTACATGCTGATTCTGATGAATAATGTAGAGGGCGACCATTACTGGAAGGTGCCGTCCAGCACACAAGTGTGCAAAGATGGCAGAAAACCAATGAAGCTGGCTGGTGGGAGTCCCTGTCCATGACATGGGTAGTATTACTTTCTATGGAGTGGAGTTCCTGGGTGTACTGGGGGGAGGAAAGGATATTGGGGTAGTTCTTTACTGGTTTTGTTGTTGCAAATAAAGAAATGACACCGGCTGCTCTGAGATGGGGTGGATAGTGATAGGACTGATGATGTAATGTAATGTTGGCCGTCCCCAGAAGTAGCACTAGACAAACTGTACTATCAACATTGATACTGCCTCAGCTTCAGCACCTTATAGCTAACCCTGGGCGTAGTTTGCGCAGTGGCGCTATGCGTAGCTACGCGAAGTGCACTTTGCACTACGCATGCTATGCGTAGCTACGCGAACTGCGTAGTGTGGTAGGGAAATGCTGTTCGCTCTGATTGCACAGTGCTGTCATTGCAAACCGCTTCTTGCACAGTGCAAGCGGTCGTTTTCTGCCACTCGAGTAGATTTGAACTTGAGTGGCAGCTTTCTCAATGTGGACTGGTAGTTTCTCATCGCGAGAGGTTGCGATCATAAGCGACCACTTGCAATGAGAAACCTGACCTCCCCGCGTTGAGAATCTCGCTGGGAGGTTTATTTTCCACGCTCACGATCGGCAACTTGATGTTGCTGATCGCGAACGAGGAAAAAGTCTCGCCGGTATGTTGATTTTGCTCGCTCTCGGTCGCCAACTTGACATTGAGGACCGCGAGCAAGCAACAAATGCCCGCTACACGTTTTTGCACTGTGCTACGTGCAATTCGCGTAGTGCGTAGTAGCGCAAACTATGCACACTCCGCAAGTGTAGCATAGTACTACGCCCAGGGTTACTTATAGCAATGTTTGTCTGTATGAATAATAAATAAAGAGTTTTCTTTAAAAATGGAGCGTTCTGATTGGTCCATCTCTCTTGCATGGAAGTCAGATTCCCATGGGAGCAAGCGCTCTGACTGGCTGCCAGCAACATGAGAAAAATGTTGCTGGCAGCCATTACAGGACTCAGAGACTTAGTCCACTGTCCTGAAGTAAAAAAAGATAAATAGTATACGGGAGCAGGGTAGGGTTACCCTGACTACCCCCTGGAGGGCACCCGGATGGCCATAAACAAAAAAGAAAATCAGGAAACAATGCCATGATCCAGCGTGACACCTGCAAGATCAAAACAAAATGTGCAGCCCCCTACCCAAGATTCTGAAGGCCCAAGGAAGCCCCTCTCCCTTTTATTTTTAGGAAGGATCCTGGGGGATGGGATCCTCTAGGCCTAACAAGGCTCAAGGTGGGGCCCTGCTGCCCCCTCACCTTTATTTAAATGAGTGTCCTGAGGGATGGGGTCCCCAGGAACAAACAAGGATTGGGGAGTGGGGCTGCACAGCCCCCCTTCCCTTTATTGAAATGAGTGGCCCTGGGGGATGCGGTTCCCAAGGCCTAACCAGGCTCTTGGAGGGGTGCCAAGCGTCCTCCCTCCCCCATCCCCTTTATAATATATATGGCCCTGGGGGATGGGGTCTCCAGTGCCTAATAAGAGTCTAGGAGGGTCTTCACATGGGCCCCCTTCCTTTTAAAATATATATGGCCCTTTGGGTTGGGGTCCCCAGGGCTAGGCCCTGTACCCAACCCCTCGCCATTCACGGCTGAGTGCCCTGCGCAGTATGTGATTGCCTGTCTTTACAGGGTTGGCCACAGGGCATGCCACAGGTCAAGCACCGTAAAGCCAATGTCCATGCCAAAGTCCACCGAATCTTTGCCATCCGTTGGGGACTGCCTGTCCCACAAGCCAGTGCCTTCAGTGCTCCCCCCAGGAGGGAGGAGCTTGCCCGCAGCTAAAGCGCTTAAAAGCGCGAGTGACCAGCGTGGCGCGGGACGCCGAAGCTTTGCCATCCGTGGGGGACTGCCTGTCCCACAAGCCAGTGCCTTCAGTGCTCCCCCCAGGAGGGAGGAGCTTGCCCGCAGCTAAAGCACTTAAAAGCGCAAGTGACCAGCGTGGAGCGGGACGCCGAATCTTTGCCATCCGTTGTGGACTGCCTGTCCCACAAGCCAGTGCCTTCAGTGCTCCCCCCAGGAGGGAGGAGCTTGCCCGCAGCTAAAGCGCTTAAAAGCGTGAGTGACCAGCGCGGGACACCGAATTTTTGCCATCCGTTGTGGACTGCCTGTCCCACAAGCCAGTGCTTTCAGTGCTCCCCCCAGGAGGGAGGAGCTTGCCCGCAGCTAAAGTGCTTAAAAGTGCAAGTGACCAGCGTGGCGCAGGACCCCGAATCTTTGCCATCCGTTGGAGACTGCCTGTCCCACAAGCCAGTGCCTGCAGTGCTCCCTCCAGGAGGGAGGAGCTTGCTCGCAGCTAAATCACTTAAAAGCGTGAGTGACCAGCGTGGCGCGGGACGCCAAATCTTTGCCATCCGTTGGGGACTGCCTGTCCCACAAGCCAGTGCCTTCAGTGGTCCCCCCAGGAGGGAGGAGCTTGCCCGCAGCTAAAACGCTTAAAAGCGCGAGTGACCAGCGTGGCGCATGACGCCGAATCTTTGCCATCTGTTGGGGACTGCCTGTCCCACAAGTCAGTGCCTTCAGCGCTCCCCCCAGGAGGGAGGAGCTTTCCCGCAGCTAAAGCGCTTAAAAGTGCGAGTGACGAGCGCGGCGCAGGACGCCGAATCTTTGCGATCCGTTGGGGACTGGCTGTCCCACAAGCCAGAGCCTTCAGTGCTCCCCCCAGGCCAAGAGGGAAGAGCTTGCCCGCAGCTAAAGCGCTTAAAAGCGCGAGTGACCAGCGTGGCGCAGGATGCCGAATCTTTGCCATCCATTGGGGACTGCTTGTCCCAAAAGCCAGTGCCTTCAGTGCTCCCCGCGCGAGTGTCCAGCGCGGCACGGGACATGCGTGGGCTGCGCCCGGGCAAAGCTCGGGCCAAGGGTGGGCCCGTCCTTGCCCGTCATTGCCTGGAAGAGGCTGGGCTTGGCCAGGGCTCTTGGTTCCACATCTAGCTGCGCATGAAGGGAGAATGTAATCGACCGACTAGCAACAGTAGTTCCTCGGCTGGGTGAGTCGTTTGATTGCTCTCGCCTTGTATCTGTATTTGCGCTGGAACATTTTTAACTGAGAGCCGTAGTGAAGGACGTTCTACCGTGCCGTTATCTATTAATCATTTAATGGACTTTGAAACTGTTTGATAAGACTTTACTTCATATAGGGGTAGAGACTAAGAAGGAGTGAACTACAGTAGCACGAGACTCTGAATAGTATCTATCCCACAAGGTTGAGCATGGGGAAAAGTAAAACAATGGATGGCAACAGCGAAGCTGTGGGAGGGGGGATAGTGGCAGAGAATGCAAAGGGAAAAGGGTAAGGAAATCACTGAAGCACAAGGCAACAGCTAATAATTGTACATTGGACAGAATAGATCTGCTGATCAGCGAAAGCAAGGACATTTTAAGTAGCGATACACCTATTCAAGCCCCTAGCATTGAATCAGCCACAGGCTCTCCCCATCTGGTTAAATCCACCACTGGCCAACATATAACAATTCCCGCAATGTTTCATAAAACTAGTAGGGGAGACATCATAGAGCCCCGAAACGAGGGATCTGTAGTTAAGAGTCCAGCTTCAGGGGAGAGTAAGGGTGGCACCCCTGAGGCTGGGGAAATATTGGTTGTTTGCACAAATAGGTTTGCACCCCTTATAGATCTACAAGAGCAAGAAAGGGTGGATGATTACCTGAATAATCCCCTGTTGCCGCCACGTAGCCCTCTTCCTTTATCTTACCCACATAATATTATCAATCTTCAGGGACTACCCTCTCTTATTAGTGAACTAAAAGCAGAGGTAGCACTAATGCGAACAAAGTTGGTAGAACTGACCTCGAAGGTTGACTTCTTGATACAAAGGATTCCTCCTCATACAGAAAGTTCTAACCGTAGGGTAAAGCAGTGAACAAGGGACCCACATCTGGGCACACCCATAACACGTAGAGTGAAAAGTGTAACTGCAACAAATGATGGACGGAATGCTGAATGATTCAAACATTCTCCCAAAAGTCAAGATTTCTGGGTTAAATCCATCAATCTTTTGAACACTACGCCACTCCAGCTTGGACCCAGCCATATGCCAAACCAGTCTTGACCTTATGCCGCATGGGAGCAGTCCAGACCAAAATGCCAAGCCACGTCATCCCTTGACCGCAAACAAGCATCCTGGGACCGGTTTTAGGGTATGTCACCCTTCTTCAGCCAGGCTAGCTTGAATCCAGTGGCACAGTCAGCAACGGACCCACTTCTGGGTATACCACTTAGGGCGAAAAGTGTAACTGCAACAAATAATGGATGGAATGCTGAATGATTGAAGCATTCTCCCTCAGTCAAGAGATCTGGGTTAAATCCATCATTCTTTTGCCCACTACGCCACCCCAGTTTGGACCCAGCCATATGCAAATCAGTCTTGACCCTGTGCCTCATGTGAATAGTCCAGACCGAACTGCCAAGCCAGGTCCTCCTTGGAATGGAAACAAGCATCCTGGGACCACTTTCAGGGTATGTCACCCTTCTTCAGCCAGGCTAGCTTGAATCCAGTGGCTAAGTGAGCAAGGGACCCACGTCTGGGCATACCCATCCCACTTAAGGCAAAAAGTGTAACTTCAACAAATGATGGACGGAATGCTGAATGATTCAAACATCCTCCCCCAGTCAAGAGATCTGGGTAGCAATACGATGGGTGACCAGCACAGGACCCACGGCAGACAAGTGGTGGCATGGCATGCTGGAGTGGGCACTGGTGGTAAAAGGCCCACCTCAGGAAAGTAACAACGAATGATGAGGTTGAGGTAAATCTTAGAGACTGGGCGGACATGTTACATGGCATAGCTGACAAGACGAATATGATGGGAGATGAACTGCATGCTGACTCTGATGAATAATGTAGAGGGCGACCATTACTGGAAGGTGCCGTCCAGCACACAAGTGTGCAAAGATGGCAGAAAACCAATGAAGCTGGCTGGTGGGAGTCCCTGTCCATGACATTGGTAGTATTACTTTCTATGGATTGGAATTCCTGGGTGTACTGGGGGGGAGGAAAGGATATTGGAGAGGTGTGGCTCACTGGTTAGAGGCGGCAGACCCGTAAGTAGAGAATCGGCCAGGGACCAGGGTTCAATTCCCGACGCGGCAGGGTCGTGGACCAGGGTCAAAACGGACTCGATAATTCTCGCCTCGGTACCTACTCTAACCAGGAACACACTCGGCAACTCTGGGCATTAAGCTTGCCTCATCTCTACAACGGCCCCCCACAGACGCCGGGGATGCCTGGTTTCACCTTGGAGATACCCAGTAAGGGACCATCTCACAGGGAAAACCAGGACGGGTTCCCCAGCGGTCTTCAGCGCCAGGATACTCCGACAGGAGTGATAGTGCGCTTTACAAGTACACACACATTTACATATTGGGGTAGTTCTTTACTGGTTTTGTTGTTGCAAATAAAGAAATGACACCGGCTGCTCTGAGATGGGGTGGATAGTCATAGGACTGATGATGTAATGTAATGTTGGCCATCCCCAGTAGTAGCACTAGACAAACTGTACTATCAACATTGATACTGCCTCAGCTTCAGCACCTTATAGCTAACCCTGGGCGTAGTTTGCGCAGTAGCGCTATGCGTAGCTACGCGAAGTGCACTTTGCACTACGCACGCTATGCGTAGCTACGCGAACTGAGTAGTGTGGTAGGGAAATGCTGTTCGCTCTGATTGCACAGTGCTGTCATTGCAAACGGCATCTTGCACAGTGCAAGCGGTCGTTTTCTGCCACTCGAGTAGATGTGAACTTGAGTGGCAGCTTTCTCAATGTGGACTGGTAGTTTCTCATCACGAGAGGTTGCGATCATAAGCGACCACTCGCAATGAGAAACCTGACCTCCCCGCGTTGAGAATCTCGCTGGGAGATTTATTTTCCACGCTCACGATCGGCAACTTGATGTTGCTGATCGCGAACGAGGAAAAAGTCTCTCGCCGGTATGTTGATTTTGCTCACTCTCGATCGCCAACTTGACATTGAGGACCGCGAGCAAGCAACAAATGCCCGCTACACGTTTTTGCACTGTGCTACGTGCAATTCGCGTAGTGCGTAGTAGCGCAAACTACGCACGCTCCGCAAGCGTAGCATAGTACTACGCCCAGGGTTACTTATAGCAATGTTTGTCTGTATGAATAATAAATAAAGAGTTTTCTTTAAAAATGGAGCGTTCTGATTGGTCCATCTCTCTTGCATGGAAGTCAGACTCCCATGGAAGCAAGCGCTCTGACTGGCTGCCAGCAACATGAGAAAAATGTTGCTGGCAGCCATTACAGGACTCAGAGACTTAGTCCACTGTCCTGAAGTAAAAAAGATAAATAGTATACAGGAGCAGGATAGGGTTACCCTGACTACCCCCTGGAGGGAACCCAGATGGCCATAAACAAAAAAGAAAATCAGGAAACAATGCCATGATCCAGCGTGAAACCTGCACGATCAAAACAAAATGTGCGGCCCCCTACCCAAGATTCTGAAGGCCCAAGGAAGCCCCTCTCCCTTTTATTTTTAGTAAGGATCCTGGGGGATGTGATCCTCTAGGCCTAACAAGGCTCAAGGAGGGGGCCCTGCTGCCCCCTCACCTTTATTTAAATGAGTGTCCTGAGGGATGGGGTCCCCAGGAACAAACAAGGATTGGGGAGTGGGGCTGCACAGCCCCCCTTCCCTTTATTGAAATGAGTGGCCCTGGGGGATGGGGTTCCCAAGGCCTAACCAGGCTCTTGGAGGGGTGCCAAGCGTCCTCCCTCCCCCATCCCCTTTATAATATATATGGCTCTGGGGGATGGGGTCTCCAGTGCCTAATGAAAGTCTAGGAGGGTCTTCACATGGGCCCCCTTCCTTTTAAAATATATATGGCCCTTTGGGTTGGGGTCCCCAGGGCTAGGCCCTGTACCCAACCCCTCGCAATTCACGGCTGAGTGCCCTGCGCAGTATGTGATTGCCTGTCTTCACAGGGTTGGCCACAGGGCATGCCACAGGTCAAGCACCGTAAAGCCAATGTCCATGTCAAAGTCCACCGAATCTTTGCCATCCGTTGGGGACTGCCTGTCCCACAAGCCAGTGCCTTCAGTGCTCCCCCCAGGAGGGAGGAGCTTGCCCGCAGCTAAAGCGCGTAAAAGCACGAGTGACCAGCGTGGCGCGGGACGCCGAATCTTTGCCATCCGTTGTGGACTGCCTGTCCCACAAGTCAGTGCCTTCAGTGCTCCCCCCAGGAGGGAGGAGCTTGCCCGCAGCTAAAGCGCTTAAAAGCGTGAGTGACCAGCACGGGACACCGGATTTTTGCCATCCGTTGTGGACTGCCTGTCCCACAAGCCAGTGCCTTCAGTGCTCCCCCCAGGAGGGAGGAGCTTGCCCGCAGCTAAAGTGCTTAAAAGTGCAAGTGACCAGCATGGCGCAGGACCCCGAATCTTTGCCATCCGTTGGAGACTGCCTGTCCCACAAGCCAGTGCCTTCAGTGCTCCCCCCAGGAGGGAGGAGCTTGCTCGCAGCTAAATCACTTAAAAGCGCGAGTGACCAGCGTGGCGATGGACGCAGAATCTTTGCCATCCGTTGTGGACTGCCTGTCCCACAAGCCAGTGCCTTCAGTGCTCCCCCCAGGAGGGAGGAGCTTGCCCACAGCTAAAGCGCTTAAAAGCGTGAGTGACCAGCCCGGGACACCGAATTTTTGCCATCCGTTGTGGACTGCCTGTCCCACAAGCCAGTGCCTTCAGTGCTCCCCCCAGGAGGGAGGAGCTTGCCCGCAGCTAAAGTGCTTAAAAGTGCAAGTGACCAGCGTGGCGCAGGACCCCGAATCTTTGCCATTCGTTGGAGACTGCCTGTCCCACAAGCCAGTGCCTTCAGTGCTCCCCCCAGGAGGGAGGAGCTTGCTCGCAGCTAAATCACTTAAAAGCGCGAGTGACCAGCGTGGCGCGGGATGCCGAATCTTTGCCATCCGTTGGGGACTGCCTGTCCCACAAGCCAGTGCCTTCAGTGGTCCCCCCAGGAGGGAGGAGAATGCCCGCAGCTAAAACGCTTAAAAGCGCGAGTGACCAGCGTGGCGCATGACGCCGAATCTTTGCCATCCGTTGGGGACTGCCTGTCCCACAAGCCAGTGCCTTCAGCGCTCCCCCCAGGAGGAAGGAGCTTTCCCGCAGCTAAAGCGCTTAAAAGTGCGAGTGACCAGCATGGCGTGGGATGCCAAATCTTTGCCATCCGTTGGGGACTGCCTGTCCCACAAGCCAGTGCCTTCAGTGCTCCCCCCAGGAGGGAGGAGCTTGCCCGCAGCTAAAGTGCTTAAAAGCGCGAGTGACGAGTGCGGCGCAGGACGCCGAATCTTTGCGATCCGTTGGGGACTGGCTGTCCCACAAGCCAGAGCCTTCAGTGCTCCCCCCAGGCCAGGATGGAGGAGCTTGCCCGCAGCTAAAGCGCTTAAAAGCGCGAGTGACCAGCGTGGCGCAGGACGCCAAATCTTTGCCATCCGTTGGGGACTGCCTGTCCCATAAGCCAGTGCCTTCAGTGCTCCCCGCGCGAGTGTCCAGCGTGGCACGGGACGTGCGCGGGCTGCGCCCGGGCAAAGCTCGGGCCAAGGGTGGGCCCGTCCTTGCCCGTCATTGCCTGGAAGAGGCTGGGCTGGGCCAGGGCTCTTGGTTCCGCATCTAGCTGCGCATGAAGGGAGAATGTAATCGACCGACTAGCAACAGTAGTTCCTCGGCTGGGTGAGTCGTTTGATTGCTCTCGCCTTGTATCTGTATTTGCGCTGGAACATTTTTAACTGAGAGCCGTAGTGAAGGACATTCTACCGTGCCGTTATCTATTTATTTTTTTAAAACATTTTTATTAATTTTCTTGTAAGCAAACCAACAAGACACTTGAAACATCACGTTGCCCATCATTTCTGCTAACAACATACACCACTTGGCAATACATAAGTGGATCCCAGACCAACACATTGCCGCATAGCCGGTAATAATCTCTGACCCCTCCATCCCTGGTGCCTCCCCATCAGTCCGAGTCCGAGGATTCATCTTGTGACAGCGGTGGAGGGTTGCATATTTCTCCTCTGAATTTGTTCCACGCCCCCCAAACCTTCTCCCACTTTCAGGGGCACCCCCGCCTGATAAACACAGAGCGTTCCGCAAACATTGCTGCATCCATGTCCCTTCCCCATGCGGTCAGTGTTGGTCCCCTCTCCGCCCCCCATTTTTGGGCTATGTTCCTTTTAGTCGTTATGATCCCCAGTGTCACCCAGTTCTGCGCCTGCCGATTGAGGTCATTGGGCTCCCACACATTTAACAAGCATCGCCGGGGGTCAGGCACCAATGACACTCCGCACACCTGCGACATCGTCCTCATCACTCGTCTCCAGAAATCTTGGATGACTGGGCATTCCCAAATAGTGTGGTAAAAGGTCCCCACCTCCCCACAACCACGCAAGCAGAAGGGGTGCATTGCTCTACCCATTTTGTGCAATAACTGTCTGGTGTAGTACGAGCAGTGCAGGATCCGAAGCTGCACCAGGCGCAGCCGTGAGGGGATACCCGCCTCCCGCGGCGAGGCCAGCGCCTCACGCCATTCCGGGTCATCAAATTCCCCGACCTCCTCTGCCCACCTCTCCCGCAGGAGCCCCATGGGGTCCGTCAGGTTATTAATGAGCCTGCGGTATGTGAGGGACGTAGCCTTCTTGGGCATGTATTCCGTCACCGTGCCGTTATCTATTAATCATTTAATGGACTTTGAAACTGTTTGATAAGACTTTACTTCATAAAGGGGTAGAGACTAAGAAGGAGTAAACTACAGTAGCACGAGACTCTGAATAGTATCTATCCCACAAGGTTGAGCATGGGGAAAAGTAAAACAATGGATGGCAACAGCGAAGCTGTGGGAGGGGGGATAGTGGCAGAGAATGCAAGGGGAAAAGGGTGAGGAAATCACTGAAGCACAAGGCAACAGCTAATAATTGTACCTTGGACAGAATAGATCTGCTGATCAGCGAAAGCGAGGACATTTTAAGTAGCGATACACCTATTCAAGCCCCTAGCATTGAATCAGCCACAGGCTCTCCCCATCTGGTTAAATCCACCACAGGCCAACATATAACAATTCCCGCAGTGTTTCATAAAACTAGTAGGGGAGACATCATAGAGCCCCGAAACGAGGGATCTGTAGTTAAGAGTCCAGCTTCAGGGGAGAGTAAGGCTGGCACCCCTGAGGCTGAGGAAATATTGGTTGTTTGCACAAATAGGTTTGCACCCCTTATAGATCTACAAGAGCAAGAAAGGGTGGATGATTACCTGAATAATCCCCTGTTGCCGCCACGTAGCCCTCTTCCTTTATCTTACCCACATAATATTATCGATCTTCAGGGACTACCCTCTCTTATTAGTGAACTAAAAGCAGAGGTAGCACTAATGCGAACAAAGTTGGTAGAACTGACCTCGAAGGTTGACTTCTTGATACAAAGGATTCCTCCTCATACAGAAAGTTCTAACCGTAGGGTAAAGCAGCCTGAACAATCTAAGCAGACAAGTAGACAGGAATGTTGCCCTGTTACAACATCTAAGGGTGCTCGCAGCAAGACCAATACTCCACACTGCCACAACACGGGAGAAGAAAATAGATAATATAGAACTCTCACCAATGGGTGGTCCCGTTTATGTAACTACTTTAAAATCAGATATATCTCAGATGCAAATTAGGCGTCCTGCCACATTAGGCGTAGGGATCCCTTTAAATAATCATAGGCAACAATGTATTACACCTCCAGGTATTGATTTACATCAGGTGCCAAAAATCTACATGGCTAATGTCCCTAAATATGACAGTAGGAATTATAGAGAAAGCGCAGATTCCCTCACAAACAAGGCAATTCACTGGATCCCCCATGTCAGAGTATGTCGCTCGGTTATCAGAGAAGATATTTCTAGAGCCCGTAGACTTTCTTCCTGGTCAAACCCTCTAGATTGCATTGAGCTGATATTAAGGGACCATGACCTGGTTGAAAACTTGCTAGCCCTGGAGTTTCGTACATCTTCCCCAGACCATTCTCTAATACAGTTTAGACGTTTCCCAGTCGGAACTGGACAGAGTTGTTCTGTGGGGCTAGGTGACCTCCCACTAGATGGACCTTCAAATTTAGACTCTAACGATTGACTGTTAAATGCATCTCAGAAGGCCATACATCCTTGTAGAGACCCTAGTAACATCGTCTACTATTCTAATGAGGAGGAAGGTATAATGAGCATCACACCCCCTGACCTCACCGAACAACGTGACTCCTTTGTGCCCAGGTAAAATCTTAATGACAGGCTTATCCGTGATATCATGGAATATAGCTGGACTAAACTCCAAGATTACATCCCCAGAGTGGCAGTCTGTTGCCCAACATGACATTTGCCTGTTTCAGGAAACCTGGGCAATGGATCCAACCCATTGTGTAGGCTACTTAAATTATTATGTCCCTGCAATTGCTGGTGGAAAAGGTCGACCCTCAGGAGGTTTAACAACTTGGGTTCGCCAAGAGATTGGATTTGTGGTGCAGGTCCTAGAGTCCCATAACAAGGATATACTAGCAATTAGGTTGATGTGGGGAGTGGGCAAAAAGATTGATGTTTGAAACATCTATGCAAGGGGGACCAAGGGAAGGAAATCCGAAGTGCTAATAGCTCTGGATATACTTCTTGATCAACATTCTAGGGGCACAGATGTAATATTAGCGGGTGATTTTAACATGACTTTCGAACCCCTTCTAAACTGGAACTCTAATTTTGGTGATGTTGAAGATGATGTTTGGAGAATCCCGAAATTAGATCTAATCCCAGTAAAAAAATGGACGGATACGGTAGTACAGATGAATTCTCTCTGCATGGAGAATGGATTAAGGGCTATAAATGGTAGAACACAGTCAGACAGAGTTGGTGCATGTACTTTTAACAATGGCTCCAGTCATAGCAGCATTGATTACGTATTAATTAATTGCCAGTTTTGGCATGCATTAAAGGACATGAAGGTAGTCGAGCGGATCGAGAGTGATCATAGTCCAGTAGCTGCAGTTTTTGAGATAGTGGTAGAAAAAGATGCTTTCCATTCTAGCAGGGAACTGATAACTCTAGACTTAGTTCCTACAAATAACAAGAGGCGATTGAAATGGGTAAATTTACTAGCAAAGCCTGAAGTCCTAGATATGATCTTATTAGATGTAAACAAAGCAATAATAGATCTGGAAGATCTTCTGGCTAACATGGCACCATCAGAAATGGTTCTCAGATTTCATGCGGAGTTCTTTAAACATCTTCGTACCTATTTCTATAAAACCATTAAAAATAATGGTACTCACCATAAGAAGGGAAGTAAATGGTTTAATAAGGATTGTAAGGAGGCCCGTAGTTTCCTGGGGAAAGCTATCAAGGAAGGTGACATGCTTAAGGTCCGGTCTGCTAGGCAGAAATATAAGAAAGCCCAGGACATGGCAAAGAAATGCTGGGACGACAATAGATGGCAGGATCTCAAATGGGCATGTGAAAACAAAACCCAAAAATTTATTTGGGATGTAGTACAATGGGGCAGAGAGGGTCGTCCTTTAGAGCCGATAAACCATGTAAGCCAAGATCAATGGGTAATGCATTTCCAATCCCAATATGCTGGGTACCCTGAATCCCAGTTGATGTATTCTTATCCAATAAAGATTAAATGGAACCTATACATCCTGATTTTAATGAATGAAATTGCTAAAGGCATGTCGGTTCCAGAGTCATGGAAAGGAGCAGAGATAATTCCAATATTCAAAAAGGGGGATAAGTCATTGCCTGGGAACTACAGACCCATAAGTTTAATTGATTCATCACAAAAGATCATGAGAAGCCTTGTGCTAAACAAAATCCAGGATTGGATTAGTGAGCAGGATATCCTATCATCTTTCCAGGCAGGTTTTCGGTCATGTACAAGCACCATTGACCAACCCTTTCGCTTTACTCTACTCTACTGGAAAACAGTGGTTTTGCAAAAAAGGCAGCTTGTATGCTGCCTTTGTAGATTTAAAGTCAGCTTTTGACCTCGTTTCCCGCAATAGATTGTGGAGAGTATTGCAAGATCTGAAGATGCCCCATGAATTATTATCTCTCATAGCCAGACTCCATGAGGATACCTATGCAAAAATCAGGTGGGGAAGCCAGGGAGAGGTTACCCCCCCATTCAGAGTGGAAAGAGGGGTAAGACAAGGCTGTGTGATGGCCCCAACTTTGTTTTCCATCTTTATTAATGGGGTCTTAAAATTCTTGGAAGATATCCCAACTGACGCTCCTAAATTGGTGGGTGTAAAAATTCCAATTCTTATGTTCGCCGACGATACGCTGCTAATTGCAAAAACACTGAGTGGCTTACAGCGAGCCTTAACGCTTTTTGACGAATTTTGCCCTCTGCGGGGTCTAGAGATAAATGTCTCTAAAACAAAATATATGACATTTAACCCCCATAGATCCTCTAGAGGAGCGATGCTGCTGAATAAGCGTCCGTTGGAGCAGGTAAAAGATTTTACATACCTAGGGGTCATCATACAGGGTGACATGAGATGGGGTAAGCAACTGGACATGGCCACACTAAAACATCGCCAGTTGGCTGGTACTCTACTAGCTGAGTTCAATGCATCCTTTACAAAACCAGTCATTCCAGTCCTGACCATCTACAATATGAAAGTTGTTAGCACAGTTCTATTTGGGGCTTTAAAAATCTCTCTAAACTGACTGTAGTGGAAAATAGCTTCCTACGATAAATATCTAACCTCCCACAAAGTACCCCTGTACAGCCATTACTTTGTGACCTAGGTAGGAAGGCATTGGCTGACAGTGCCAGACTACGCCCCTTGCTGTACTGGCAGATAATTTGGACAACCCCTGAATTGTCACCCTATGTTGAGGGCCTTAAAGATCTAATAAGAGCTGACCGTTACAAGAATATCAAATGGTTACAGAATGTTAGATCTATACTAGTAAAAATTGGTATGGTTGCCCTTTGAGAGAATCCTGAGAACATCCGGTTCCCGTCGAAAGTACAATTGAAGGAAAGATACTGGGGATGGGTGGATGCCAACACTTTCAGGAATAGCGATCCCTCGACATTGACTGGCCAATTCCTTATGGCTAAACCAACACAAAAGCTAGAAGCTTACTGGGATACTATCACGAAGCCTCATGATAGAAAGCTTTTGTTTCAACTGAGAGTGGGCACATTACCTGTTAAGTCTTTCACTGCAAGTTGGGGGACAGCAGATGACACTTCCTACCCCATTTGCCATGCAATTTTGGAGTCTCTGGCCCATTTGTTATTTGTGTGTCCTGCCTATACAGTTCCGCGCCACATATGGTTGGCCCCTATCTGTCGAGCCTTGGGCACTCGAAAATGTGAGGTTGCACTTAGATTAATTTGTACCGAAACATGGTTACCACTTCTTATAGCCATAGCTAAATTCTTAGGTTGGGCATAGATTATAAGATCTAAAGTGATTGCGGCATCATAACTTATGTATATTGCATATTGTATTTTTTAATCATTGCACATATGTACACATTTAAGATCACAAGCGATTGCGGCACTATGACGAATGCATATTGTATGTTGCATTCTTTATTATTTGTATATAGGTATATGTCTATGAGAGGAGTATATGAATTTTATCATTGTTGTTTTTACATTCTTATGGATTTTATACTTGAGGGATAGTTTCCTGTTTTAACAGTTTTATATAATTGGTCATTCATTATGTATTGGATTATGCTTTTATGACAATTTGTCGAATAAACCATTTATGACTGACACCATGCGTAGTGTGGGATTGGTTGCATGCTGAGGGTTGGCCGCAAGCCCTGTGGCCAACCCCCATTGTGCATAACCGAAGGGCCTATGCAGCGTCAGGCCCATAGGCAATGTGACCAACCCCCCATTGTGCGTGGAAAAAGGCTGGGTGCAGGGTGGGGTTGCTGCATGTGGAAGTAGGTTGGTCACAGGGCCTGCCCGCAGTCTAGGCCCGGCAAAGAACTCCCGGCCACACACTGGCGAAGGCCGTGCAAGGCGGGGGGTGTTTATATATGGTAATTAAATATTATTTTTATATTTTTTATAAAAACAAAAAATTCACTGAAAAACCAAAGATTAAACTCACGTTATAGTTAGGTGTGATAAATGATTTGTTTTTGTTTTTAAAAAAAACTTAGAAATTCACTGAAAAAAACAAAGGTTACAATAACGTTATAGTGACAACATTAATGTTTTGAAGTTAAAAAAAAAACACAGAAATTCACCAGTTATAGTTAGCAGAGCAAATTATAACTTGCATCGCTGGTCTGCGCTGCTTATGACCTCACATATGACATTACTCATGACATAATTTATGACATCATTGATAACATCTCAAATGACATCATTGATGACATCACTGACCCTGTGGCCAACCCACTCGCTGTGCAGGGCCGAAGCCTCAAGCAGCGTGGGGATGGGGTGGAAAAAAGGGCCTTACAATATGTAATGCCAACCCCACCAGGACCAACAAAACCAACCGCACACTGCACATAGCAGAAAGCATAGCATAGAGTGGGATTGGCTGCCTTCGGCAGTGTGCGGCGGGGGCTTGGCTTAACTTATAATTAAAAAATATGACTTCATATTTTTTTTTTTTAAATGGAAATTCACTGAAAAAAACCAAAGGTTAAAGTAATGTTATAGTTAGGTGAAAATTCAGTAATAACTCAATGTTTTAAACAAACAAAAAACACAGGAATTCCCCAGTTATATTTATCTCAAGCAACTATAATTCATGCCCTAGGGTAACTACAACTCATACATATAAATATATATGTAATACATATCCTGAAAAAAAAGGTTAAAGTAACGTTTATAGTTGGGTGAATTGTTCTGTAACAATGTAACATTTAAAACTCATATATTAAACTTATATATATATATATATATATGTGTAGATATAAATATGTATTACAGAGCTGCGGTAGCCACTCTGTAGTTAGAGTTAGGATTCTCAGAGATCGGAATTCCTTTGATTTTTTTACTAGTTATTACTTTGTGCCTGTTTGACAAAAGCCCTAAACCATAACACAACCAAAGTGTGCTAAAGGGTACCTTTTACATTTTGTAACGACAGCCATTAGCTAATCATATACTGCCTTGTCATCAGCATGCAGCATGGTACACAGCAAAGTTACTGTAGTGTACCATGGCACAATATATAACTGAGGGGAATATTCTCAAGAACGTGTGTTAATCATCGCAAAATTAGCTTAACGCAACTTTGCACATTGCAATCTATCGCGGGAAAATAACACCATGTTAACGTTGTATTCTCAACCCAGCGGCACCATGCGATGGTCCCGAGATAACGCGCCAAATGACCGCAAAGAATTCCACGCGACGCCGGAAAAATGTGAAACACCAAAGTGAAAAAAGTGGCGATGTGGCCAACCGCACTTAAAAAAATCAGTGATAACCAGAGACAGGCCTGCAATTCCCACACGTTATGTGGGAAAATGCACTATAAAAGGAATCCAAAAAATACCCCAAAGCTAAAATAAACTGCGTTGCACCATGGATGCTACCGGACCGAGTGCAGAGGACAACCTGAACCCCACAAGCCCCACGGAGGACCAGCCAGGAACCCCGGGGAAGGGCAAGGAGAAGAGGAAGACGGGGTTCAGTCTGCAGGAAAACCGGATCATCGTCATGGAGGTGAGAGAACACTACCAACAACTGTTCGTCACCTCCACTGTGTCATTGGCAACACAAACGGATATATGGCAGTGCATCGTGAACAGCGTCAATGCAGTCGGAATGTTGAGGAGTTCAATGGAGGAGGTCAAGAGGAGCTGGTATGATGGCACAAGCCAAACCAAGCTGAAACTCGCTGCCAACCGGAAGGCAGGAACGGCGACTGGAGGTGGGAGTCTTGCGCAACAGGAGGAGCTGGTTGAGCTGGAGGCAATGGTAGCCACAGTCATCAGTGTGGAGATGATGCAAGGAGGCGGGGGCATGGACACTGCTCGATATGACCTGAGCCAACAGCAACAGGGTGAGTAACGACCAGGGACAGGGGGGACGGGGGAAGATGGGCAAAATGGCCCACATGCACAATCATGTGTAGCAGACTGCACACCCACAATGACAGTGGAACATGTCCCTGATACCCTTGGCACACTGCAACACACATAGAAACACCACATAGGACCCCGTCCACTATGTGCATAAAGGCCCCCCAATCACCAATCTCACAACCTACCCATGCGCTGAACCCAGCAAAGCAGCGACCCTGTGAGCCACACTGACATTGCAAGTGACCCAGCATGACCAATATCATGGCTGCAATCAAAATACATGACATGGTGCATGCCACGACACTGAGGTGTCTCAGTGTGGATCACATCCTCAAAGCAGCAGGTCACACTCTGACACATCCATATGCACATACAACCCCTGACGTCAACAACACATCTACAGACAAACAATGCACAAGACTCCAAAATCCGTCCAAGAGCACAAATGAACCAAGTCGCCAACATCTCAGCACCGTAAAAGCACACAAGTCAAAGGCACACCGCCTCAAAGGGATAAGGGCCTGCTAAATCAGAGCAGCAGGGGCGATTCTCCCCCAATGCAGCACACACACATAGCAAACACAGCACCTCAACATCGACGAAAATGTGGTACAAAGTGCTACACTCACACTACAGAACAGAGGACACAACTGGTGCCGCTTGTGTGTAGAAACTGGCCAATCACATCTGGCATAGCATGAAACTGTGAAATGATAATGTACGAGTACAACATAACATCTGTTGTAGGAGAGTAGAATCTGCTTCACATGGGTACCCCCACTTTTTGCTGGTGATTTACTGTTTTTCGACCTTAGTCTGGCTGTAGCCCTGTTAATCAGGAACCCAGCCTAGCTGCTTCCCCTCTAAAATGGTTTCCATATACATTAGGTACATATCTAATTGGATTCTGGAATGCCTTATAAGCCCCTAGTATATGGTATACTATGTACCTAGGGCATAGGTACCTCAGATGCCTACACAGGGCTGAAGCATGTATTATGCCACCCCTGGGAAGCACTCCAAAATGGCACCACAGGTCTGCTACTGCAGCCTGGGTAAGGTGGTGCTTGCACCCCTTACTGTGGTATACGCTACCTATATCACTACCATTGCACACACATATAGAACCTATAAGTCACTCCTATGGCAGGAATTGACAATCCTGAAGGCAGAGTACTTGGTTTTTATGTGAGAGGGTGTCCCTGCATGAGCAGAGCCCCTCTGCAACGTTCGGAGTACCTCCTCTGATGCTGTTTGTGGTGCAGCCTGACCATATACTCTTAAGTGCATTATAAACTCGCGGTAAATGCTAACTTTGGGATGGCTGCACGGAAACATGTGTTTGGTGTCAAATGCTTTGGAATACTACCCCCCTGCCAGTTCTGGTGGCGGGGGTAGCATTCCACCCTTCTAGAGGGGGAGACATGTTCACACTGGTCTAACCCGGTAGGACTTTCTAGAGCCCTAGCATCACAAAATGGATGCCTCTGCCACAGACACGGGTCTGGCCTCCTTCTGCTGACCGAAACTCCGGCAGGGGAGGCCTGGACAATAGGTTTCCTGTCCCAAGGAGGTGTAACCACCTCCCCAGACAGGCAGATGTGTATTGGGGCTGGGCGGGAGCACTCTCTGGTGCTTTGAAGTCCTGCACTGGGGGCACACTTGGTGTCCCTGTGCATAGTCCAGTTCAAACCGGTTGCATGGGCTGCCTGCTCCTGCTCTGGCGTGAAACTGGACAAAGGAAATGTGTGTGACCACCCCTCTTTCCAAACCCTCCCATAGGTGGGTCCCTAGAGTATGTCCAACCCGCAAACTTAGTATAAATATGGGAACCCAGTCCTTACGACTTTAGATTACCCTGGGCGAAACTCTGCGACATACATCCTGGACCTTCGACTTTCTACTTTGACTAGAAGACTGAAGAAATCTCCCTTGGTGTCAAGGAGTGACTCCCCTGCTTGGCAGTCACCAAAGAAGCAACTGACCGGTCTGCATCGCTGAAGCTCCCGCCGGACACCGAAGTCTTTGCATCACCAGAGGTAAATATCCAGACTTCTCCGAGGCTACCCTGAGTCCACAGCAAAGCTGAGGCCCGTGGCGGTCGTGGGTGATGTGGAACGTTGACCTCTGGACACCGTGAACTTTTGCAGCAACACTACCTTCTTGGACTCCCTCGAAGTTGTGCTTTGGGCTATGAGTAGCCCCAGCCTTGAGCACCTCCTGCACCGAAAATTGCTGGCCTCTACTCCATGAGTGACCCGTGGGGCAGTTTCAAGTGCGACCGCTTGAGGCTCCTTTGTGATCGCTAGCCCCTTGGCTAGTAGGTCCCCACAAATGCAACTCCTCTTCTGATTGGTCTTTTCTGGTTGCTCCAGATGTGCCCTGACTTACCCTCACTGGGTGAGTCCCTCAGACCTTGCTGGTCTGCACCGCAGTCCTTTCTCTGATTTCTAGTAACCTGCCGTTGCCAAGGCTTGTTGGGTCCAATCTGGTCGCCGACACCGCAGCACTCGATAGTAGTTGTGGGACAGCTTGAATCCAGCTCCTGGATGTCATCGGCACCTCCTGGACCTCGTGGCTGAAGAGTCAAGACACCCATCAACTCACCTGAACCACCCGACATCTGTGGGCATTGGTCCATCCTGCCCTCGGTCACTGGCAAGTGACCCAGACTCTGTCGTCTCTGCTTTCAGGTTCCTTCCATCATAGATCCAGGCTTCGATCTCTTCGGACGCTTCTCCTCTTCACGGCAGCAGCACTTCTTCGCCAGCTTCAATTGAAATCGACGACGCGACCCGACACCAAAAGACACCTATGCACCCGGCTTCCCTGGGTGAGGTAACACAAGTACTCCGGTGCTCCCGTGGGTGCTAGCCCTAGAACTTCCTAAGTCCAAAAGGGTTTGGTCCTAACTCGATTCTAAGTGTCCCTAATCTTTAATTTTTGCAACCGCGACATTGCCCATAGAAGCTAGCGGGAACCCGTGGTTGTGTTTACACACTGCACACGGCCCCCGTGGGTCCCCTGTGTCACTACCTTGGGTTGTTCCATGGGGTTCCAGCGATTCTACAGGCTCTAGGCCTTGTGTCTAGTTCAGTCGTGGTTCTTATACCACTTTTTTGGTATATGGTTTGGTACGTCCCTAGGACCCAATCGTGTATTTGTGCTATTACTGTTGATTGCTAACTTGTAAATTAAGTACTTTGAACTTCAGTCTCATAAAGAGACTAGAGGGGTGTGCTTTATCTTAAATACATATATTTTAAATACATACCTGGTGTGGTTGTCCTTTCATTTGATCATTCAAGAGATTATAGACTGGTAAAACAAGCTGCTTTACATTCCTTCAAGACTTAGCCTGAAGGCTGCTCTCCATAGCTACCACTAGGATAGCTTTCAATAAAGGTTGTCTTTAACCTATTGTAGTGGGCTGGGCCCACATGTTCAGGTGATGAAGTAGACGTAGCCGAGATGATTTTACGTAGTTTATTAAGTCCATAAGTAGATGTTACAGCAAGCTAGAACAAGCCCAGAACAGGCCCCACCAGGAGCAGACTCCTAGCTGCTCAGCCCATCTTCCCAACTGTCTCACACACACCCAGGCACCCAAGTATTCTACTCACACTAACATTCTACGCGGAACACTCACACTGGCTGAGCAGCTAGGTACAGAATGAAAGGGAACATATTAACATGACCTGAGGATACTACACATCCTCTCCCTTTACACTGAACATTAATAAGACCTAAACTAAACCCGAACTAAAATGAAAACAATAAATACAGAAATGTACAAAAGATGTAAAGAGTCCATAAACCCAGAGATGCATGAAGAAATACATCACGAGAGGGAAAACAGACACACTAAGGAGGAAGGAAGGATGAAAGGATATATAAACACACTAACACCATCCTCCTCCTTTAATACTGAACAAAGAAAATTTAAGAAGTGAAATAAGAACTCACATAAAACAAGTGAACATGACACACGTGACAGAAGAAAAGGGTAAACTCAACCCAGACTAGAATACTATGGGTGGAACGACACCCAAGGAAGTACTTCTCACGTGAGAAGACTGTGGCGAAAACCCAATACGCCACCCCTCATGTGAGGGACACTATGGGACTGAAACCCAAGTGAAAAAACAAACATTGTTTGGGACTGAAACCCAAATGTACAGAATGCGTCGCATGGGACTAAAACCCAAGGACTTGTGCAGCATGTAAAACAGAAATGCAGCACAGTGTGGAATCAAAAGATGGCTATCCACATACGACAGTAACAAAGGTGGGACTCACACCCCCTTTAAACAAAATAAATAAATAAATAATAAATGGGGCTAAAACCCATTCCACATGTAAATTACTGCAAACGTGGGGTGATGGGACTAAAAACCCACTCCCATCCCTAAGCAGGGATAAAAATATCATTAAAGGAAATGGGACTAAAACCCACTCCTATCCCTTAGGCAGGGATAACATATGTGAAATAAGGGTCATGGGACTAAAAACCCACTCCCATCCCTAGGCGGGGATAAAATATCTGAAAAGGAAATGGGACTAAGACCCACTCCTATTCCTTAGACAGAGATACACAATTTTAAACATGGGGACATGGGACTGAAAACCCACTCTCATCCCAGTACAGGGATACAATATCTGAAACGAGAAAATGCGTAATTAAGAGACATGGGACTAGTACCCACTCCCATGCCAACAAAACATGTACATGTGAAAAGCAAATTAACATAGATGGCATGCAGCAATAGAAAGACATTGTAAATGCATAGATTACTTTTTCCTGTAAAATAAAACATTTTAGCATTAAATACTGTAGACATGCACCAAAAATGACAATGGCGTGCCTGTCACCACGATGATAACAAAGACTAGGCATTGCAGTGAACAAAATAGTACTTTGTACGAGATCCACGAAACATGTGACAGGAACGAACATTGCTGGTAATTCGAACCCACACACAGGTCACTAATTTAAAAGATGAATTCCAACTTGGGACACTAGATGGCAATGTAACCTTGTGCAGATGATTAAAATAATGAAACACAGTTCATGTTGAAAGTCATCGTCGCTCCAATAAGCCTTTTAAAAATATTCCTGTTACTCCTTTGTTATATCCAAATGTAAAACTGCCACAAAACACACCAACTCTGACACCGGATGATAGCATGCACTGACCTCTGTAAGATTATCCATCTGGTCATCATGGGATGACCTTCTAACGCTTCAGAAAATCGAATGAAAATAAAACTCCCACTCGTGACAATAAATATCGCTCCAATGATGATTAACATGTGGAAGAAAGAACACTTGAAACCATATGGATAAAGTCCAACTTCAAAATGGAGGCACGCAAACAACGTGAATGCGGGATGGCTCACGGTGCGCTCCGATTGCAGAGCTTCCATAGGCAGCATAGATGACCAGCATAAATCAAGACGTCACAAGAGGCTCCTGAGCTGCTCCGCTTGACATCGTCCTCAAGGTAAGTTGCGCGTGTCAATTTTGAATCTTTAAATGAAGCGCTACTGTCATTTTTTTAACTTGCCACGAAGTAGGAACAATAACACCACTAAAAACAAATTTTAACATACTGTTTCCTCACCGTGTAGTTCTCACACTGAAAGCAGGCAAAGTGCCCGAACTTCAAAAATTAAATCAGCATACACACCGGTGCAGCGCTGGCAGGAGAAACGTTAAAAATGTCACAAATCCAATCCCTCAGCAAGGCAAAATATAACACCGTAAAACAGTCACGAATGAGCCTTACTGTCACTAGAAACACTGCACTTCGCACTGGAGACAAAAACTGAAGGCAGCAACAGGTTAACTTTCTCCCTGAAGCACTGTAGATATTTCACGTAGCATAAGATGTCTATTAAAAATGTAAACAGCCTTAGTAACACATATCCAGGAGATGAAAGAAACAGCATCAGTTTACCTTGCTTCTTCAGGCACTGTATCTATTTCCTGTGGCACATTCGACATTAGTTGTCACTGTAGACTTTTGTTGTGGCACAGTTTCTTCTCCAAGGTGTTAGCAAGGTTGAAACCGTATTTACTGGTGTTGTAGACACAGAGATGAAAACACAGCACGCCTGGGCTGGGCTGTCTGGTGTGGTGGACACTGGTGGGGCAGTCAGGCATGCTTGACAGGTTTCTTATACTTCAGTTGCGTCGCTTGACAGGTTTCTTTTCTTTTCTTAGAATTTCTTGATGCTTGTTTCTTTTTTTTTTTTACTTGAAGTAGGTTCTTTCCTACACGTAGTCCTGCTGCACTCCACATCCTTAGTTGACATCAGACTACCTTTAGCGTGAGATGAGCTCCAGATCGTCGCCATAAATGTAGTGGGCTGGGCCCACATGTTCAGGTGATGAAGTAGACGTAGCCGAGATGATTTTACGTAGTTTATTAAGTCCATAAGTAGATGTTACAGCAAGCTAGAACAAGCCCAGAACAGGCCCCACCAGGAGCAGACTCCTAGCTGCTCAGCCCATCTTCCCAACTGTCTCACACACACCCAGGCACCCAAGCATTCCACTCACACTAACATTCTACGCGGAACACTCACACTGGCTGAGCAGCTAGGTACAGAATGAAAGGGAACATATTAACATGACCTGAGGATGCTACACCTATTCACCATAAGGGGTTGTTTGGACTGATACAAGGTGCCCACTATAATTAGTGGACAGCGTATATCAGGCCGACTTCTCACATTGGTGTGCAGCATTTGGGATTCCAGCTTGCTATTGTTTTACCAGATAATCTCAATTGAATTGATCAACTGAAACCCACTAAAGGTATCTTAGGTACATATTATATCAAGTTTATTATACAGTATGTTCTATTGAACTTAGAGTTGTGTGTTAATGGATAGCACACCCTTTCTACAACTCAAGAGAGTTTAGTAGGCCACACTAGTGTAGGTAGTGCAATACACCGCACCACATTAGTAATTTCTAATCAGCCAGGAACCAGTGGGTCCCTGCCAGAAGTCAGTGAGCTTCTCCCCTATAGATATGAGGATCTCTCCTTTACACAGCTTAGGGCCTTATGTTCCATTAGGAAGCTGAAGACAGGCAAAAGCCCAAGCACCCATCATCTCATAAAGATACTCAAGTTGGATGATCTCCCAGGACCTAGTGGTTCAGGTTGGGTAGGCAGAGTGGGTGGGGCAGCAGCTGAGGGTGGGCCTAAGGGTGGAAACTCCCCTGACCCTACCTCTAATGCTGACCAGACTGATGACAATGATCAGAATCTGGTGAACACAGCTTCCCTGGATGAGGATGATGAGGATGACAACAATGCTCGCTCCTTTATTCCTCCAGGAAGAGTTGAAAGTAGGGCTAGAAGGGATAGATCTCTCTCAAGGGGATCTGTCCAGTCTCACTCCTCTATAGGGACCTCTGTCTCTTCTCACAGAGGGAGGGAAACCTCCCAGAAGAGGAGAGAGAGACTGCTGAAGTATGAGCAGGATAAGTTCAACCTCAGAAAGCAGCAGATGGCCTTAGATGGGGAAGCCCTAGAGCTCCGCAGAGCAAGTAAAAAGGAGGGACTAGAGTCCCTTGGTGGCAGCAATTTCCCTAGAGATAGGGAGAGATCTTATGACCATAGAAACCTAAGTGAGATTGTCCCTCTCTACCAGAGTGGGGATGACATCCACAAATGGATAACTGCCTTGGAGAGGGCCTGTAAAGTACAAAAGGTCCTTCAAGGTCAGTGGGCAGCAATCTTATGGCTCTCCTTTGCAGACAAAGGTAGAGACAAGCTCCTCACTCTAAGAGAAGAGGATGCTTATGATTACCAGGTCTTGAAAAGTGCACTGATAGATAGGTTTGGCCTAACCACTGAACAATACAGGTTAAAGTTCAGAGACACCCCAAAAGCACAAAATCAAGACTGGGTTGACTTTGTTGACTGTGCTGCTAAGGCTCTGGAAGGTTGGTTATTGGGCAGTGAAGTGTGTGACTTCATAGGATTGTACAATCTGATAATGAGGGAGCAGATTTTTAATAACTGTCAAAATCAGCTGTTGTACCAGTACCTGGTTGTGAGAAGTTGGCCAGACATATGCTGGTCACTAGTTAAAGTGGCCACCTTGCACCAGTCCAATTCGACTTTTATGGTAGATAGGTTTAAGACAGCCTTTTAAAGAAAGTTATCCTAGTGGTAGCTGTGCAAAGCAGCCTCCAGGCTAAGTCTCTGGTGGAATGTAAAGCATCTTGTTTTACCTTATAATCTCTCGAATTACCAAATGAAAGGAAACCACACAGGTATATATATAACATATATATGTATATTTTTCTAACACACTCTACTAATCTCTTTATGAGATTAGAAGTCAGGAACATATGCAAGAATCAACAGTTCACAACAAGTTAAACCCTTATATGGCTGGGGCCCTAGGGGCGTACCAGACCATATACTAAAAAAGAGGTATAAGAAGATCGACTTGTGAGGGGACAATGCCTAGGGCCTGTAGAAGTGCTGGGGCCTCAATAATCCACTCAAGGCAGGTAAGTAAAGGACCCACAGGAGACGCATGCAGTGTGAGAATACAGCCACGGATCCCAATAGACTTCAATGGAGCAAGTCGCGGTTGGAATTTTAAAGTTTTAGGATACTTCGGGAGAGTCTACAAGCAAGTCACTTACAGGGTAAGTAGTTCCAGAGCAGGGGTCTTCAAAGTGTGGGGGGCGACCCCCAGGGGGGCCGTGAAGTGATGGAAAGGGGGTCGCGCATTCCCGGTCACACTTCTGCCCAGGCCCATCGGACAACAAAGGATTCAGCCCCCCTCCTCCCCCGTAGTGTGTCTCAGCTCGAGCTGCTGTGGGCTCTGGGCTGTGTCTGCAGTCTTATCTCCAGCACAGCCCCGCACGCCTGAATTTTTCACAGGTCGTGAAAGACCATTTGCCTGTTTACATACCTTTTGTAAACTGGTTACTGAGGTTGTCCCCGCAGTACTGTGAAGCAGGCAGGCAAGCGCAATCGTCTGGTCGCATTTACACAGGGGAGGAAGCAGTGCATTCATCAGATTCCGTATGTATATTTTAAGATTATTATTATTTTAGTCTGCATTAGGTGCAACTCGCTCCGTTTAGCTGGATGACGTCACATTCAAATGTACCATAAGTCAAATAGGACCGAGCAGAACTGGAGTAAGGCGCGACAGGTAACCACTACCAGAGTGCTTTCTGCGGCGGTGGAGCGGTCACTACTCCATGCCGTGAATATTACACTCTGCGATCTGACGTTTTCAGTTTACTCAGTTAAAGCACGCATCTCCATCATTACAGGGCTCTTGTTAGCTGCGGGAATGATTGTGATTTTTATTGCATATAACAACAAATGTTTTCCCGTACTCACCCAAGGGGCTGATTTAAGCCTTGCTGTCCAAAATCAACACTGCCAGATCAAGGATGCCACCAAAAGTGGGACGCGGTTGGGAGTAGAGGTGGCAGTGAAAGATAGGAAAGCCCCGTTTGCACTGTCCTCACAGGGCTGTTGCACTTAGTGTGTGTGTGACAAACTGAATGGGCAGGTGGATGCCCACGGCTTGCTAGGTGTATCACTGCAACACCCACTGCTGTACGTCTCCTTCATCACGCGAGGGTCCTTCATTTCGAGGGAAACAGGCTCAAAGGAAAGCACTTGTAGGCTCTCATCTGTGGAATTTTTTTTTGTTGTTGCTGTTATGCTGTGGCTCATCTGAGCGTTTAGTGGTAAGCAAGCTGACTTTGATTTGGCACCGGCGCCCCAGTGCTCGGCCCAGTGGCGTAATGAAACTTGAGGGGGCCCCCCTGCAAAGCACAATGAGGGGGCCCCCCCCAGCGGCCCGGCCCACCACCTACCACTTTGCCCCACCAACAAAAATAAGCAGTCAACTAAAGCCGTATTTTCAGCACTTTTCCGTGCATACCTCTAACAGCAAATATAAATAGAATGCACTTTAATTGTCTTCTGGGGCTGCCTGAATGATGAGATCCACGAATGATAATTAAAGGGAACAAAGAGAGAAAAGTCACATTGCAAATGATTACATACTTTTTTATTTATAACCCTATTTAGTGCCAAGACGAGGTCTTTCCAGGCTCTTTAAACACATGGCTGGCATTTTTCTTTTGGCAACCCTACTTTATATTCCTTTTCATGAAATGCATTCTCATACTACAGCAGTAAATGTACAATTTATGAAGTAGGACTGTTATGAGGCAACTCACTGGTGCAACTAACACCGGCGAGAGAGTGTAGTGCTGCCCGTATGCGCTACAGCGCTGATGGGGACCCTGGAGGTTGGAAAACGGGGGCTGCTGGAGGCATAGCTGCCAAGGATTCAGATTGCCATGTGTGACATTTTCATAATTTCAGTGTAATTATGAGTGACATTTCAACGACTATGACTGACACTTTCTTGAGGGTAAAATTAAGCAATGAAAATGATCAACACATATAAATATCAGAAATAACAGAAAATGAGGTGACTGAGAAGTGCAGATGGGCATGGGAGGTGACGGGTCCAGAGAGGCCATGAGATAAATGTGAGAAACTGTTAGAGATGAGGGCAGTGAAAAGATAGAATGGCAAGAGGTGATTAAGGGTAAAGTGAGAAGTTGAATGGGGAGAGTTCAGAAGTTGTAAAAAGGGGTTAAAGAAAATGGCCTGCAAAGTGAGAGAGGGATCGGGATTGGGAGAGGAGAGGAGAGAGGGATGGAATGGAGGGGTGAGAGGAAAGCGACATGGGTAAATTGCTTAACTCTGCACAAGACCGCCAGGGTTTTAATGGACCCCTGGTGCTCTCGGCCAGGGCCAGGTGAGCTTCTAATGTGGCAGCATGTATTCCTGCAGAGTGGAAGGCCCATCACAAAGGTTGACTAGACATCTTTCTGATGTTAATTGCTGTAATTTAGTTATAAACTGGTACTGATGGGGTGAAATCTTTTCTCAGTGTTACTGTGTGCAAAAAAAGTCAAAATAATGAAGCAATTCTATCACAAAATAACGCGGCATTACATAACATTATTTAAATTTTCTTCCCACACTATTTAGTCAAGCCTGTCGTGTAATTTGGTCCTCACCTGCCTCGTAATTCCAGAAGCCCTGCCTACAAGTTTAGAAATCATTGTCAGGAGGGGGTCCTTACGACTGAAAATGTTGACAGGGGGGTCTCGGCACCCAAAAGTTTGAAGACCTCTGTTCTAGATAACAGCGGTGAAAGGAGTCCGGGGAGAAGGTGCTTCAGACGTACATCGAGGGAGGGCCCCAGGGAAGGCCTGTCACCCTCACAAACTGAAATTGAACGGGCGGCTGCCCTGCAGGCGGTAGCAGAAATTGTGCAAAAACACAGAAAGGTGTTGGAAAGAGACTCTGCCGCTGATCAGAAATCAAGGCATTCAGACTCCATGTCCTCGTGAGGAGATGACGCTGACAGAAATAGTATCAGGCTCTTTAAAAGCCCCGAATCAAGACCAAGTTGCTTTTCTAAACTCCTTGTCCACACAACAGGCTACTCTCCCGATTGATCATTTGCTGATTGGAGGAGACTTTAATTGTGTGCTGGATGTGTTGCTCGATCGCTCCATGCCCCCATTTGCAGGTACAGGAGTGGGCAAGTTGGTGGGTGGGCTGAGAGAGTGGCTAGACTACTGGGAACTAATAGATTTATAGAGGATGCACCATGCAGAGGAACAAGTGTTTTCATATTTCTCACTTATCCATAGCCTACACATTCGTATAGATAGATTAGTATGCTCCCAGGGACTTAACCGGCATGCCACATACTCAGAATATTGATACGTACTCTGTCCAATCATAGCCCTGTGCTTATGAGGTTTAGACTAATGGGGGAGAGCCCACCTGCTCCAACATGGCGGCTGGCCCCCACCTCCCTGGAGGATACACACTACCGTAATATGCTGGCAGAGGCGATTGCGGAATATTTTACTCAGAATCAGGGCATTGCAACCACTGGTCTCTGGGAATGGGAGGCCTTTAAGGTGGTGATGTGAAGCCACTCTATTGGTATGTAAGTTGAAGCCCGGAAGGAACTGAATAGGGAGCTCCAGGCACTTGAAAACAACCTTCAAATACTAGACAGTATTCTGGTCACTCAGGAGGGAGCAATGGGGGAACTCCGAGATATGAGGGAAAATTATAAATCCACACTGGAGAGGCTGCGTAGCCACGACTACAAACCATGCATAGCTAAAACTCATGAAGAGGAGGGCAAGGCAGGAAGGCTACTGGCATGGCTTACTAGAACAGACACGCGGGGAACCCCTATCACGCACATGAGATGGGGAGATGGTCAGTCCCTATTTTCCCCGACTACCATCAATAGGGAATTTTATGTCTACTATACGCCACTTTATGCTGCCCCTCTGCCACTCCCATGTGGAGCACTTCTGACTTTCTTGTCCACTTGTAACACTGGCCTCCTTGCCAGAGGAAGATTGTGAAGAATTGGGGGGGGGGCCATAATGGATCAGGAAGTGAAAATATACGCAGAAGTGTGGGAGTGGGATGGGCTTCCTGAGTCCACCAGGGATGTGGTAGTTATTCCGCTCCCCAAAACCAAGACGCAGGGAGCAAGGGTTACTGAGTTCCGCTCCCTTTCGATGCTCAACACTGATTTTAAGAGACTTAGTAAGGTCTTGGCACTCCGCCTGTTCCCACACATGTGGCTCTTCATACACAAAGACCAGAGCGACTTCATCCCCACACGTAACACCCCTCAGAATCTCAGGCGACTGTATCATGTAATGCATCACCCAGAGGCTCTGGGGAATTTAAATGCGATATTGATGTCAGTTAACCTAGAGAAGGCTTCTGACACGATCTGATGGTACTACCTCTTTGAAGTAATGCTGAAGATGGGTCTGGGGCAGGACTGGGTCAATTGGGTTAAGTTATTGCACACTAACACAACGACCCGGATGAAAACAGGCAAAACGCTTACCCCAAAGTATGCAGTTTGCAGAGGTACGAGACAGGGGTGCCCACTATCCCCACTACTATTTGCTTTGGCTATTGAGCCCCTGACGACGTTGATTCGCCAGGAATATAAGGGTGCAGGCATAGTGGTGGACGGGTGCAAGCATGTCATTTCCCTCTATGCGGAGGATAGACTCTTATACATAGAAGACGGGGCTAAGAATATTAAGCGTGCTATGGCATGCTTGGAAAGTTTGAAGCAGTATCAGGCTTACGAGTCAATAAATCCAAGACCCACGTCTTCCCTATACTGTCAGGAGGGTTGAGACCGCTAGATTTCCCTCCTTACCTAGTTTGGTCTCCCACCTCCTTCCGGTACCTGGGAATACAAGTCTTTCAGCAGTTGGAAGAACTTCGGGAAGTTAACCTGGGGAAGGCTCTCCACTCCTTAAAGGCCTGTATTGCCTTTTGGAAATCCCTTAAACTACCGGTTATGGCTAGGATAGCACTCACTAAAATGATCATGCTCCCAGGGCTGCTGTATTGTTTCACAAACCTACCAGTGGGAATACCTACCACATGGTTTAAACAATGAGACGCCTTAGTACGAGATTTAGTCTGGAATGGCGGTTGTAAAAGAGTCTCTCTGGACATACTTCGGCGGCCCCTGGAGGAGGGATGAATGGGAGTTCCGGACTTTGAGGAATATTTACTGGCCTCGCAGCTTCAATGGCTGCTGAAATGGATCGGTGGGGCTGATAAAGGGGGGGCTGTGATTCGTTGGGGTTGCAGTGAAGCCAGAAACTTTAATAGCTGGATTGCTTGCCCCACAGATGACTCTCCCAAACCCGAGGTGCTATTGCCCGCGGCACAAAAATGATGGCGCAGATGTATCTCAAAGACGACTAAAGTGAGACTACACGAACCTGCACTGCCACTGGTGGGCCTACCTCACGGTGAACCTGTGATATATATTTCACTGCTGCACAGATGAGGTCCTGGACCACGGTAGGTATTATTACAATAGGTGACTGCTACCACCAAGGTACCATGATGCCAATGAGAGACCTAACAGAACAGTAGAGCCTGCCACAGGGACAGCTCCTCACCTATGAAGCGCTACTATGAACATTCAGGAACCTGTGGGGGGGAGACAGACAGGAACCTGAAACACACAAAATCCTACAGCTACTGGTCACATTGGGTCTCGTTAGACACCTAGGGGCAGATTTATGAGCCCCTTGCGCCACTTTTGCGTCACTTTTCCCAGGTTAAAAGTGACGCAAAAGTGGCGCAAGGGGCTCATAAATCTGCCCCCTAGTATCATGATTGTACAAATCCCTTACGGCTCTGTTGCGCCATCCGCTGCTGGCCTTACATACCAAGTAGGAAAAGATGCTAGAAAGAGAGCTGACTGAACCAGAATGGAAGCAAATTCTAAACCTCCACGCGGAAAATTTCTAGAAATACCAGGCTAAAATATGTACAATTTAATTATGCACACATG
The DNA here is from genome assembly GCF_964204655.1 of Triturus cristatus. NCBI lineage: Eukaryota > Metazoa > Chordata > Amphibia > Caudata > Salamandridae > Triturus > Triturus cristatus. The sequence continues at coordinate 1,091,975,724 of NC_140581.1, forward strand.
ACGTACATGACACCGCATAGACTACAGGTGGTGTATGTAGGTGTACCCCGCGCATGCCCCAGATGTGACCAATTAGATGCTGACTTTACACACATGGTAGGGTATTGCACTGCCCTATGGCCCTACTGGGAAGGCTTAGTTGAGACCCTGAAGACACCCCTCGGAAGGTCTCCTCCCTGTACCATAGAGGCATGTATTCTGGGATTGTTCCCGAGACCGACTGCACGTAAGGTTGGCACTAGGTTTATTGATCTGGCATTGTTACTGGTCAAGAGGCGAAGAGCCATGAATTGGAAGGCAGCCAGGAGCCCCAGTGTGCAACTCTGGAGGGAAGATGGCACAAGATGGGGAAAGGCTGAGGAATGGGCACTGTTCAGGGAAGAGGCTAGGGGAATACAGATTCACCCCATTGCAGATTTATGGACGGAAATATTGGTTACATGGGAACACCCAGAGATTGGGCGAGAGGAGGACTCTACAGATAACAATGATAGCTCCAGGGAGGAGCAGGCGGGGTCACCCGGGGAGGGAGCCGAAGGGTTGACCTAGGAGAAATGGAGAATTCCTGGAGATCTGGGGTGGGGGAGGTGCCTCACGCTTGATCTAGTGCAGGAGCAGCGAGGCCAAATGACTCACAGGCCACATACGACAAGAGGTAATGTTTAGCCAGAACGCATGATATAGCTATGAAGATGATAACATGTCCAACTGCTCGTGGGCCCCAACCAGAAGAGATGTGCCCTGACAAACTAAGCCACACAACCCGATGCTGGGAATATGAAGTCAACACCCTGATAGATAATTGCACATGTAAGCAGCCCTCCCGGTCCCATTTGCTTTAATGTTACGTTTTTTCTGTCTTGCATTGTTCAAATTCACACATTGGCGAGTTTTCCTTTATGTAAATGGCAACATGGCCTATATTGGGCAAACTCTCAAAACAAGATCGCAGACTTTGTACGTTACTCCTTCATAATTATAAAAGAGATACTCCCATGCAATGTATGTGATGATCTATTGCATATGATAACATTTTATATTCCTGAATATAACAGCAAATATAAAAGTAATAGGCATAAGATGGCAATACACTCATATGCTTAGACTTATCTGCTAATGTATGTAAGGATGTGTAAAGTTTTAAAGTGTTAATAAAAATATCTATACATTTTTTTATTATTGCTTATTTACCCATTATTATGGTTTGTCATCTTGCACAAGATACTGTTAAGGTTTCCATTGTAGATGATTTTTATCATGTGCTATCTTGTGTTTCAGATTGCTTGTCTGTACTAAATACCCAATGTGTGAAAATATATTATGGTATTTGTTTGTTACCCTCTATGATACATTTTCATGCCTCTTCATCTAGAGCCAACACACACAGGAGCACCGTAGTGCTGGAGTTACCTCACCCAGGGAAGCCGGGTGCATAGGTGTCTTTTGGTGTCGGGTCGCGGCGTCGTTTTCAATGGGAGCCAAAGAAGACTTCCTGCTTGTGAAGACAGGAGAAGTGTCCGGTGAAATCCAAGGATTGATTCAGAAGAAAGAAAACCTGAAAGCAGAAGGGACAGTGTTCCAACAAGTCACTTGGCAGTGACCCAGGGCAAGGAAGATGGATGTCCACAGTCGTCGGGTGATTTCAGGTGATCACGGGTGTCTTGACTCTTCAGCCACAAAGTCCAGGAGGTGTCGACGACAACCAGGAGCTGGATTCGGTGTGTCCCTCGAAGTCTGCAGCTTGCTGCGGTGTCAGTAACCAGATTGGAGCCAACAAGCCTTGGCAACAGCAAGTCTCGTGGAAAGTGTGAAAAGTCAGCGGTGCAGACCAGCAAGATCTGAGGGACTCACCCAGCAAAGGTAAGTCAGGGCAGGCCTGGAGCAACCAGGGGAGCCCTTTGGTTCTGTAGAAAAGTCTTCAGGGGACTCACAAGCCAACTGGCAAGGGATCGCAAAGACGCCTCGGGAGGATTCACTCACCAGGAGCCCACGGTCACTCGGGACGAGGTAGGCCTCTGATCTTCGAAGCAAATCCTGCTGGAGGCTTGGACCACACGTGGTCCAATGCACAAGTTCATAGAATGTCGTGAAGGGGTTACACTCGACAACAGTGCACGGTACCCCGGTATTGCTGTTCCTCATCAATCGTGGGGTCCACTTGCCTCAGCGCCGCTGGGGAATCACGATGGCCTTGGAGAAGTCATGAAATCCACTTCCGCGGCTGCAGGGACTTCGGACTCCGGCGGAAGCAGGAAAGTTTGCGACTGTTGATGCAAAGTTTTGGTGCCTGCCAAGCAGGGGAGTCACTCCTTGACTCCACGGGAGATTCTTCAGTCTTCCAAAGGTAGTGGAATGTCGAAGGTCCAGGATTCTTATTAAGAGCGTCGTCCAGGGATATCTAGTTTGCAATGGCAAGGGTTCCCTAACTTATACTAGAAGGAAGGGAGGGACTAGCTCTATGACCCCTCCTATGGGAGGGTCAGGGGAGTGGGTGGCTACACCCACTTCCCTTTGTCCAGTTTCGCACCAGAGCAGGGGCAGGTAGTCCCTGAACCGGTTTGAGCTGGCATATGCACAGAGGAGCCTACTGCTCCGCCAGTGCAGGACTTCAAAGCACTCTAGGAGTGCACCCACCCAGCCCCAATACACTAAATCCTGTCTGGAAGGGGGTTACACCTCCCTGTGACAGGATGCCTATTGTTGGGCCTCCTCCACTGCGAGTTTCGGTCAGCAGCAGGAGGGCAGCCCAGTGTCTGTGCTGGTGGCATCCATTTTGTGATGCCAGGGCTCTTTCAGGAATCTACTGTGTTTCCACAGTGGGTACATGTCTACCCCTCTAGAAGGCTGGGATCATACTCCCACACCAGTTACTGGTGTGGGGGTATGATTCCAAAGCGTTTGACACCAAACACAACATGTTTTGATGCAGTCATCCCAAAGTTAGCGTTTACCGCGAGGTTATAATGCACTTAAGAGTATATGGTTTAACCGCATCCACAAACAGCCACAGAGAATAGACTCTGAGAGCTGCAGAGGGGCCCTGCTCAGGCAGAGGCACCCCCTCACATGGAAACCAAGCACCCTGCCCTCAGGATTGATAGGGCCTGCCTTAGGGGTAACTGATAGGTTTAGATGTGTGTGTATGGTGAGATATAGGGAACCTATATCTCTGTGAGGAGTGCTAACACTACCTCACCCAGGCTGCAGTAGCAGGCCTGTGGTGTCAGATTTAGTCTGCTTCCCAGGGGTGGCATAATACATGCTTCAGCCCCTGGTAGGCCTGTGAAGTACCTATGCCCTTGGTACCTAAGGTACCATATACTAGGGGCTAATAAGGTACCACAGTATCCAATCACTAGTGCATCTAATATGCACTCAAAGTTGTTTAGAGAGAACAGAGAGACTGGGGCTCTGATTAGCAGGGTCCCAGCCAGACTATAGACAGAAACCAGTGTTATCATCAGAAAAAAAGTAGGGGCAACATAAGTGCAGATCCTACTCTCCTACACAGGTAGACTCTGATCTGACCTCTCCCCAAGAATTGGGAAAGAAGGCACACAAATGGGTCAGAACCAGGGTGAGGCAGAAGATACAGAACCAAGGGGGTGAGCCAAAGAAGCAGGATTCTAAGAACAAGGGTAAAGACCAGAAGTCTCCTTAAGGGCCCCTAGAATCTTCTTCTAATGGGGAGTCACAGTCAAACAAGGGGAAAGGCCAAAAGAAACCTTGGTGCAAAATCTGTAAACAGAAAACTCACTGGACCAGTGACTGCACCAAGTCCAAAGAATCTACTCCAGCCACCATTGCCCCTAAGGCAACTGTTCCCCCTAGTACAGCTTCAATAGGTGGTGGCAATGTTCTGAATAAGGGTGTAGTAGGGTTGACCCTGGGTTCTGAGATGGACTCTGCCCTAGTCAGAGTTCCAACTCAGGCTGTGCTTGTCTGTGATGGGGGCATGAATATGTCCCCCTGTGTGAGTCCCAGTAATCTGGGCAAATACAGACAGCAGCCTTTGATAAATGGAGTAGAGGCTTGGGCATTCAGGGACACAGGAGCAAGGGTCACAATGGTGACAAAAGATCTTGTGGAGCCTGGGCAGATTATACTTTGTAAAATGTACCAAGTGACCAATGCTAGCAATGTCAGAACAGTCCATTCTCTGGCAGTTGTTAACTTCTCCTGGGGAGGGGTAACTGGCCTTAAGAAGGTTGTGGTAAGTGCAGACCTACCAGTACAGTGCTTGCTTGGCAATGATCTAGATACTTCAGCTTGGGCTGAAGTGGAGCTCAGGACACATGCAGAAATGTTAGGGATCCCTGCTCATGTCTTTGCTGTGCCTAGGTCACAGGCCAACATGTCTAAAGCTGAACAGGCCCTGGATTCTGGAAAAATGGACCAGGTGCCTCACAAGAGGAGGAGCAGTAGGGTTAAGGCAGAGCCTTCCCACCTGACTCATAATGCTGACCAGTCTCCTCAGGGAGATGATCTTGAGCCTGAAGAAGGAACTGTCCAAGATGAGCTTGAACCTGACCAGGTTGAGTTCTTGGAGACAGGGGGCCCTTCCAGGTCTGATCTGAGCCAGGAGCAGAAAACCTGCCCCTCTCTTGAACCCCTCAGAAAGCAAGCTGCTGATGAGGCTGCTGGGAATGCTAGTGGCACCCATAAAGTTTATTGGGATGATGGACTCCTTTACTCAGAGAGTAGAGACCCCAAGCCTGGTGCATCCAGGAGGTTGGTTATACCTCTGAAGTTTTGGGGCTTCCTATTGACACTAGCCCATAATATTCCCCTAGCAGGACACCTGGGCCAGAACAAGACTTGGGACAAAATTGTCCCTCACTTTCACTGGCCCCACATGTCTGAAGACACTAAGGAGTTTTGTCGCTCCTGTGTAACCTGCCAAGCCAGTGGCAAAGCAGGTGTCACTACAAAGGCCCCCCTGATACCACTACCTGTGGTGGGGGCTCCCCTTGAGAGGGTTGGGATTGACATTGTTGGTCCCATGGATCCTCAAACAGCATCTGGGCACAGATTTATACTGGTGGTGGTGGATCATGCCACTGGGTACCCAGAGGCAATTCCCCTAAGGACCACTACAGCACATGTGGTGGCAAGAGCTCTCTTGAGTGTATTCTCAAGAGCAGGCTTTACTAAGGAGTAGTATCTGACAGGGATGCAAACTTCATGTCTAGTTACTTCACTGCTATGTGGAAGGAGTATGGAGTGAACTACAAGTTCAACACACCCAATCACCCACAATGCAATGGTTTAGTTGAAAGGTTCAACAAAACCTTAAAGGGCATGATTAAAGGACTCCCAGGGAAGTTTAGGCAAAAATGGGACCTACTCTTGCCCTGCCTTTTATTTGCATACAGGGAGGTGCCTCAAAAGGGGGTTGGTTACAGCCCTTTTGAACTTTTGTTTGGTCACTCAGTCAGGGGTCCATTGTGTTTGGTGAAGGAAGAATGGGAGTTACCTCTCAAGCCCCCAAAGCAAGACATAGTGGACTATGTACTTGGTCTCCGCTCCAGGATGGCTGAGTACATGAAAAGGGCAAACAAAAACCTTGAGGCTAGCCAGGAACTGCAAAAAGCCTGGCATGACCAAAAGGCTGTACTGACTGTATACCAGCCAGGAGAGAAAGTATGGGTGTTGGAGCCTGTGGCCCCAGCAGCCCTCCAGGACAAATGGAGTGCCCCCCATACATTTGTTGATCAGAAAGGGGAGGTTACCGACTTGGTAGACCTTGGAACCCCTAGGAGTCCCCACAGGGTACTTCATGTCAACAGACTTAAACCATATGTTGACAGGGCAGACATGGGCTTGCTCATGGCTAGTGATGAAGGACAGGAGGAAGAGAGTGACCCACTCCCTGACCTGCTTTCTCAGAACCCTGATGATGGGTCAGTTGATGGTGTAGCCTTGGCAGGCAGCCTCAATGCCCAGCAGCAAACTGACTGCAGAAACCTTCTCAGCCAGTTTAGACATATGTTTTCCCTGACTCCAAGTCAGACCACCTGGTGCACTCATGAAGTGGACACTGGGGACAGTCTACCTGTGAAAAATAAGATCTACAGGCAACCTGACCATGTCAGGGACTGTATAAGGACAGAAGTCCAAAAGATGTTGGATTTTGGTGTGATTGAACCCTCAGTTAGCCCTTGGGCTAGTCCAGAAGTCCTGGTACCTAAACCAACCACCACAGATTGACAGAGAGAAATTAGGTTTTGTGTAGACTACAGGGGTCTCAATGCAGTCACTAGGACTGATGCCCATCCAATCCCCAGGGCAGATGAGCTAATAGATACTTTGGCCTCAGCCAAGTTTCTAAGCACATTTGACCTGACAGCTGGCTACTGGCAGATCAGACTATCTGATGATGCAAAGCCAAAGACAGCATTTTCTACCCCTAGTGGGCACTATCAGTTTGTGGTAATGCCCTTTGGTTTGAAGAATGCACCTGCCACTTTCAAAGGTTGGTGAATCAAGTCCTTACAGGCCTGGAAGACTTTAGTGCAGCATATCTAGATGATATTGCTGTCTTTAGCTCCACCTGGGGGGATCACCTGGTCCACCTGATGAATGTTTTGGAGGCCCTGCAAAAAGCAGTCCTAACTATCAAGGCTACTAAGTGCCAGATAGGGCAGAGTCAGGTTGTGTACCTGGGCCACCTTGTAGGTGGAGGCCAGGTTCAACCATTTCAGAGAAAAATCCAGACCATAATGGGCTGGGTTGCTCCAACTACCCAGACTCAGGTGAGAGCCTTTTTAGGCCTGGGTACTATAGGAGATTTGTAAAGGGGTATGGGTCAATAGTGACACCCCTGAATGACTTAACTTCTAAAAAGATGCCCAAAAAGGTTCAGTGGACAGCTAGCTGTCAAAAGGCATCCGATGACCTGAAGCAGGCCATGTGCACTGCTCCCATTCTGCAGAGTCCTAACTACTCCAAGAAGTTTATTGTCCAAACAGATGCATCTGAATTGGGGGTAGGGGCTGTACTGTCACAATTGAATGATGAAAGTCAGGATCAGCCAGCAGCTTTCATAAGCAGAAGGCGGACCTCTAGAGAGAAATGTTGGTCAGCCATTGAGAGGGAGGCCTTTGCTGTGGTTTGGGCTCTGAAGAAGTTGAGGCCATACTTGTTTGGCACTCACTTCCTTGTTCAGACAGACCATAAGCCCCTCTTATGGCTAAAACAAATGAAGGGTGAAAGCCACAAACTGCTTAGGTGGTCCATTTCCCTACAGGGGATGGACTTTACAATGGAACATAGACCTGGGAGTAACCATGCCAATGCAGATGGACTCTCTAGGTATTTCCACTTAGAACATGAAGACTCAACTGGTCAAGGTTAGTTTAATGTCCCTGTGTTTGGGGGGGGGTTGTGTAGGAGAGTAGGATCTGCTTCACATGGGTGCCCCCACTTTCTGCTGGTGTTTCACTGTTTTTAGACCTTATTCTGACTGTGGCCCTGGTAATCAGGACCCCAGCCCAGCTGCTTCCTCTCTAAAATGGTTTCCATGTATATTAGGTACATATCTAATTGGATTCTGGAGTGCCTTATAAGCCACTAGTATATATTATACTATGTACCTAGGGCATAGGAACCTCAGAGACCTACCAGGGGCTGAAGCATGTATTATGCCACCCCTGGGAAGCACTCCAAAATGGCACCACAGGTCTGCTACTGCAGCCTGGGTAAGGTGGTGCTTGCATCCCTTACTGTGGTATAGGCTACCTATATCACTACCATTGCACACACATATAAAACCTAGAAGTCACTCCTATTGCAGGCCTTGACAATCCTGAAGGCAGAGTGCTTGGTTTTTATGTGAGAGGGTGCCCCTGCATGAGCAGAGCCCCTCTGCAGCGTTCGGAGTACCTCCTCTGATGCTGTTTGTGGTGCAGCCTGACCATATACTTTTAAGTGCATTATAACCTCGCGGTAAATGCTAACTTTGGCATGGCTGCATGGAAACATGTCGTGTTTGGTGTCAAACGCTTTGGAATACTACTAGGCCTGGGCTAAATTTCCGTTCCGCTCACGGAAATTGCGATAATTTGACATTTTCGCGTTCCGCGGATGCGCGAAAATGACAAAATTTCCGCATTCCGCAGCTTAGTGATAATTTGTTTCTTGCTCGCGCTGTAAAAAAATACATTCTCGCGCGCACGCGATCGCCTTACCTGAATCCCTGCGTTCGCCGACAAGTTTTCCCGATCCGGTCGCGTTCACCACGAGATGTTGGATTGTTGGTAGCCATTTGCGCTGTCTCGCGACAGTTCGCGCCCGCAGTAATGTCATTGGTCGCGCGATCACGTCTTTCTTCTCGCGATCATGCACCGCGAGAAGAGTGAAAACAAGATGGCCGCGCCCGCGAGCAACCGCATGGGTAAGTTGGTGAGCCGCGACCACGCAGAAAATACCTCGAACGGGCGGGAAAAAAACTTCCTCATCTTTGCGATATTTCCGCGTGTTTGCGGAGATTTTTAACATTTTCGCGATAATTTGCGAAAGTCACTTTCGCAAATTCCGCCCACCCCTAAACACTACCCCCCCCACCAGTTCTGGCGGCGGGGGTAGCATTCCACCCTTCTAGAGGGAGAGACATGTTCACACTGGTCTAACCCGGTAGGACTTTCTAGAGCCTTGGCATCACTAAATGGATGCCTCTGCCACAGACACGGGTCTGGCCTCCTGCTGCTGACCGAAACTCCGACAGGTGAGACCTGGACAATAGGCTTCCTGTCCCAGGGAGGTGTAGCCGCCACCCTAGACAGGCAAATGTTTATTGGGGATGGGCGGGAGCACTCTTTGGTGCTTTGAAGTCCTGCACTGGGGGCACACTGGGTGTCCCTGTGCATACTCCAGTTCAAACCGGTTGTGGGGGCTACCTGCCCCTGCTCTGGCATGAAACTGGACAAAGGAAATGGGTGTAACCACCCCCCTTTCCAAACCCTCCCATAGGTGGGTCCCTAGAGTATGTCCAACCCCCAAATTTTTTGTAAGTATGGGAACCCAGTCCTTGCGACTTTAGATATCCCTGGACGAAACTCTGCAACATACATCCTGGACCTTCGATTTTCTACTTTGACTATAAGACTGAAGAAATCTCCTTTGGGGTCAAGGAGTGACTCCCCTGTTTGGCAGGCACCAAAGAAGCAACTGACTAGTCTGCATTGCTTAAGCTCCTGCCGGACGCCAAAGTCTTTGCAACACCAGAGGTGGATTTCCAGACTTCCCCGAGGCTAACCTGAGTCCACAGTAAAGCTGAGGCCCATGGCTATTGTGGGTGATGTGGAACCGTGACCCCTGGACACCATGAACTTTTGCAGCAACACTATCTTCTTGGACTTCCTGAAAGTTGTGCTTTGGGCTCCCAGTAGCCCCAGCCTTGAGCACCTCCTGCACCAAAGATTGCTGGCCTCCACTCCACGAGTGACCCGTGTGCCAGTTTCAAGTGCGACCGCTTGAGGCTCCTTCGCGATCGCTAGCCCATAGGCTAGTAGGTCCCCACGAAGGCAGCTTCTCTTCTGATTGGGCTTTCCTGGTTCCTCCAGACGTGCCCCGACTTACCCTCGCTGGGTGAGTCCCTCAGACCTTGCTGGTCTGCACCGCAGTCCTTTCTCCGATTTCCAGTAACTTGCATTTGCCAAGGCTTGTTGGGTCCAATCTGGTCGCCAACACCGCAGCACTCAACAGATTTTGTGGGAAAGCTCAAATCCAGCTCCTGGATGTCATCGGCGCCTCCTGGATCTCGTGGCTGAAGAGTCAAGATACCCGTCAACTCACCTGAAGCACCCAACATCTGTGGGCCTTGGTCCATCCAGACTCTGTCCCCTCTGCTTTAAGGTTCCTTCCATCGCAGATCCAGGCTTGGATCTCTTCGGACACTTCTCCTCTTCACGGCAGCAGCACTTCTTCGCCAGCTTCCATTGAAATCGACGACGCGACCTGACACCAAAAGACACCTATACACCCGGCTTCCCTGGGTGAGGTAACACGAGTACTCTGGTGCTCCCGTGGGTGCTAGCCCTAGAACTTCCTAAGTCCAAAAGGGTTTGGTTCTAACTCGATTCTAAGTGTCCCTCATCTTTAATTTTCCAACCGCGACATTGCCCATAGAAGCTAACGGGAACTCGCGGTTGTGTTTACACACTGCACACGGCCCCGTGCGTCCCCTGTGTCACTACCTTGGGTGGTTCCTTGGGGTCCCAGTGATTCTACAGGCTCTAGGCCTTGTGTCTAGTTCAGTCGTGGTTCTTATACCACTTTTTTAGTATATGGTTTGGCACGTGTATTTGTGCTATTACTATTGATGGCTAACTTGTAAATTAAGTACTTCGAATTCCAGTCTCATAAAGAGACTAGAGGGGTGTATTTTATCTTAAATACATATATTTTAAATATATACCTGGTGTGGTTGTCCTTTCATTTGATCATTCCAGAGATTATAGACTGGTAAAACAAGCTGCTTTACATTCCTTCAAGACTTAGGCTGAAGGCTGCTCTCCATAGCTACCACTAGGATAGCTTTCAATAAAGGTTGTCTTTAACCTATTCACCATAAGGAGGTGTTTGGACTGATACAAGGTGCCCATTATAATTAGTGGACAGCATATATCAGGCCAACTTCTCACATCTGTCATGTTGTCGAAATGTCCACTGTCTCCCATCAAATTCCCAGCTCCTCCAGAACAGTCACAATGTACATTGTCATGCAGTTTGTATGTAAACATGTACAATGCATGCACATACATGGAACACACTGTTGAAGTGCATCTCCCCTTTACATTGGAGAGGGACAGTCAACACCTCCTGCATAGCAGACCAGACATCACTCCAGTGATGATGAAGAGGACCCCCTGGCCATCTGCTCCAATGGCTCATGGACAGCCTCTGCACTACACCTCCAGGAGCAGGGCAGCCCAGCTTCATCGAGGTGATCCCACCCCCTGCACAGACTACACAGCAGGAAGCACCCACCACCAGGGCTGGCTCCCAGCACCTCACTGAAGAACACATGGCATTCCAATGCTGTGTGTTAGACTGCCAGAAGGAGGTGGCTGAACAGGTGCAGGTGGGTTTCGACCTCATGGCAGCCAAACTTGATCCTATACGTGGGTGTATAAGTCCCATCAGGGACCACTTAGAGTCCCTAATGGACACCCAAAGTCCGTTCCATGCCCTACAACAATCCTTGGCTGGCCTCGCTGGAGCCATTACTAGGATACAAAAACTGTCTAGTCAGACAGGCTCCAGCGACGACAGCACAGAGTTGGCACAGATGCGGAGGACAATGGAGAACATGTAGCGGATGCAGACAGGAAGCATGGCTGCCATGGCTGAACACCAGCGAGATGTAGCTGGGATCTACCATGCCCTGCAGATCCTCATCTTGCCATTGCTGCCACAGAGCCTGTCCCAGATGACTGCTGCAGGAACTTCGACAAACACATCTCCACCCCCTGATGTGTCTGTGGCACACAGTGATGCAGCCATACCACCTCTGCCCCCTGATGTGTCTGTGGCACACAGTGATGCAGCCATAACACCAGACGCACACCTGGAACACCAGACACAGAAGACATATCAGAGAACGAAGATGTGGATGCTAATGACTCTGTGTCATAATTTCCTAAAGGAGGTTGTAGCATTCTTCCACGCCATATGACCTGTTCCTGCTTGGTTCAGCACTCTGCATCATGCCCTGGAACAACACCTTCCACTGTCCCCCGAAACACTCTGCGACATTCACCTGTACCTCGACATGGACTGCCATATCTGCACTGGTTACCAATGACACAGCAATCAGGCTGCAGACTGAACTCTTCCTCTTCCAACTAACTTGTCATTCCCCAAAGGACTCTGGTTGTCACTCCACTGTGCAACCATGCAATGTAGGGTGTGCATGGCCATGTACTGCTCCAGCTCTGACACCCCACAGAATGTGAATAAAACATTTCAAATCACACAGATGTATCATGTCTATGTTCGGTCAAGTATAAAAGTATGGATGAATATAGGGACATTGATTGCACAAAAGGTACACCCTGGGAAATGACATCAATGCAAATGTTTGACCATGACACACATGGCCAATCAGATGTCTGTGAAGGTGTGAACTAGCTGTGGCCTCATTGCTAATTAACAACAATCTCGTAACCCCCCCAACGTAGCCCCATGTCCATGTATGAAATATGGCTTTGTGTGAAAAAGTCAAAGTCGGTAGCAGGACCAAAGTAGTGACCCCCATCACATGTGACAACAGAACATCTTTTCATATACCTACACACACTCAACTGTGTGGACACAGCCTATTTTGATGGATCACATTGATCCACATGGCAAGAAGCTGGATACCATACTCACATTGCTGAAGACATGTAAGCGTACAGGTCTACCAGCAACTTTTCCAAACACAATGTCTGGCTCACAGACGGGGAGCTGCCAATGGAGACTCACCCCTAAATAAAATGCATCAGTCAGTCCCTCCCAGTGTACAGACAATGCTCATTGAGGCACACGATTTGTCATTCTTATCAACACTCATCACAGTTGACCACTAGTGAAGTTGCATAGACTTTATTAGCATGTGCGTGTCAGTACGGGCAAGACAAGGGCCACAACATGCAGACCAATGCATCATATACTAACAGGCAGCATAGGAACATGTAGAGGTGCAAGACATGGGGAGGCAAAAATGAACACAAATCATCATGGATGGCAACGGTCTCAGCCCACCTTGCCTTGCTGGACGAGTCATGTGATGTTTGGCGTATGCTCATTGCACCGTGTCATGGGACACCACTCACAGCCCATGGGATCTGCATAGTCTTGTACCACCGGACTGCGCTGACTGTCTGCTCTGCTGACAGTGAGCAGGTGACAGAGTCCAAAAGTGTGACATGTAGAACTACATTGCCATGTGTGTACATTCCCTCCAGCAGGGTGTCTGATTGAACTCTGCCATGCGCCACTGTCCACTCACCTTGCACAGGTGTGAGTCAACCCGCAGTGTTGCACGCACAGGCATTCTGAGTCCAGGCAAATGCAGCCATGTCCACTGTAATGGTGGGATATGTGACCATTTCTCCAAGGTGCAAAAGGGTCTTTGGACCAGTGCTATGGGTTAGTTGTGGTTGCAGGAACATAGTTACTCATCCATGAGAGCGAGCGCAACTTCATGGGCAATCAGTTCCAAGAGTACGTTGTTGCCGACTTCTAAGAACACGAGGACGAGCCAATCCATTAGCTGGTCCGGACAGATGTGCTCTGTCCACGCAGTTTCACCAATCTGTAACACAGCCCAATAGGGGAGCGCCTCGATGTGGTCACTGCACACGAGGAATTGTGCAATCTGCCATGCCCAACTGCCTGCACATATGCCAAATATCAAGGCATCCCATGAACGAACGGGTATCACGGTTACACTCCTGGTCGTGGGCCAGCAGGGGGCGCACACACATGTCATAATCCAGTTAAGCCACCATTGTGTTGGATAGGCAGACATCCATGGGCCACTCAAATATGCATGATCGACAGTGGAACCAGGGCTGGACGCAGGTGACGTACGCAAGACGTAAGCTCAAACGGTAATTGATCCGCAGGACTGTCAATGGCAGTGCCCCCAACAGATGCAGCATTCGGTCACGGTACAGTTCCACGTCACACGGGTTGTGCATGTGCCCGGGATGCCCTGCCATTGTGTTGTTGGGTCTCTGAGAACCGGCACTCTTCTGACCAGCAGCTGTTGCGTGGATGATATGCCACAGCTCGGAGCAATGAGTCGTATGAGTGTGCAAAGTTTGGATGTATGGATTTTTCTGTGCTTAAGTGTCAAGGGCATTCCATGCAGGAGTATCTCAAGCAAGGTCTTCTGTGTGTGGGTTGTGGATACGTTGTTTTTTCATTAGCGCTGTGTGGAGTGAGGAAGTCGTCATCTGCTATGGTGTATCTTTGAGGGGGTGCCTGCAGCATGCACTGCCAAGGTCATAGGTGCAGACGTCCTTCCTCCTTCTGTAATGGGACAAAGGAGCTTTCATCCCCAATCTCAGTCTGACTACTGCTTGCATTCTTGAAATGTGATGTGGCTTTCGCTTTGCAAATGTGGCTCGGCCTTAGGCTTATGGTGCACCAAGTGCGATGCACACACAACAGTTGGCATGTATCAGCCAAGACCCTGAGTGGCCTTGCACTTCTTGTACAATCCCTTCCTGCGCGGCCACCCTCCGTGTGCATGCAAAAGGGCGACATTGTTGGTTGAGGTCCGTGTGGCGCCGACACTGCAACAGAACAAGAAGTCCAAACGACCAACAAACCAGCACGCTGAAAAGAATAACCTAAACAAAAGAACGACCAATTCAAAAGATCCCAGGAGGGATATTGTACTCCATGATGTGAACCGGATATGGCACCTAATGTCCTACAGGTCCAAAGTCCCGCCCTGATGAAGACCTTCACACAAAACATTCTATCTGGTCCAACTATCCGAAGGTCGCAACGCGTTGGCTCTCTCTATTGAGAGGTTTAGAGTAACCAAACAAAACAAGTCTGTTCAATAATAGGCGCACTTGAGCCGAATAAATCGTCGCTCTAGATACGAGTTTGTAAACAACTCTCTGACCTCTCTAGGACGAGCTTAGTAGAGTTAATTGAGGGCTAAATAGAGATAATAGTCCAAATTAGAATTATAAATCAGTAGGACTTACTCATGTCGGGAATGACATTCCTGAAAAAATAATTGTAAACAGGATTGCTGTTGTTTATGCATGTAGCATTGTTTAAAAGTTCTAAGTCACACCTATGTATGTTTTGTAAATAGTGTATATGTTTTTTGTTTAGACTAATTGTGTCAAAAATTCACTATTGTACATATTCACAAAAAACAAAAAGAGAGGTGGATGTTATAAATGTGTAATGTGAGGGTAACCTCGTTTTTGATTAAGAAAAAAATTAAGAATGAATCCATAAATAGATGGAGTCAATGGCTATTAAAAAACCATTGAGTTATAAGTAAAAAAACAATCTATGGTGTCAGAGGTATTCTGTTTTTTCTGATAATTATATTGATTCTAACCTCTGTACTTCCTGAAGTGAAACACTCTCCACTTGTAAAACTGACACTGCAAAAGAGACACACTCATCAGTTGATTTCCTGTCCAGCCCAGAAATGAACCACGCACAGGGCCCAGGAATGATTCTCTCTCTTTCTCTCTCTCTTCCTTTCACTGTCTCTCTCTTCCTCTGTTTCTCTCTCTCTCCTTCTCCCTCTTTCCCCCTATCTCTCTCTTTCTCTTTCTCTTTCAATCTCTCTCTGTCCGTTGATGAGCACATGACACACCTTCTTATCTTGAATTTTGTCTTGCAGGCTGTGACTTACAAATTGTCCATGGGAGACCCGCCGTGACTCTTCCAAATAGTAGTATTGAGTTACATTTGAATGAATTATTATTTTTGGAAATTCAAAGGTGAATGAATGATTTTCCTTTGTCTGTCCATACATGAATGTTAATTGTTGTTATTGTGCGGCATCAGGCGAATTGTTTGGTACAAGAATTTCTTAAGTTGATGTGAACTATCTTCGTCCAGCGGGGGCCTGGGGTAGGGCACAGGGAAGGGGGGGTTCCAGGGGGTGGTGGCGGTGGGTGTTGTGGCCTTCTTGGGTGTCGGAGCAGCCTGATCAGTAGCTCCATGGCATCTGTTGTTCTTCAGGTGTGGCTCTGGGCTGGCCTCCCCTTCATGGTGCAGGTAGTCGTCCGACTTAACACCAGGTAAGAGCAGGTGTTAAATTCATGCTGCTAACGTGCCTTATCTCATGTTTTGGGATCTTATCGCAGATCTGGCTGGTCGTTGAGAATGTTGTGAAGTGGTGTTGTCGTGGCTTTTTGCACGGGAACGCCTACTCTGCATCTCATTAGTGTTAGTTGCCTGTGTCATCCGTGGCATTGTTTTTTGCGGCTACTATCGCAGGAAAATTGGTGATATCAGCTGTTAGCACCAGCTTGTGAATGGTGCGATAAATTTATCACCACTTTGGCTGTGATAAAGTGCTGCTAGCTTGGAGATAAGTGCTGGAGAATATCCCCCTGAGAATTTTCATACTTAGAACTTTCACACTAATTAAACTACTTACATCTAGTGCCAAACATTACTATTTACACTCAATAATCTATATTCCTGCCAGATTACATCTACATCCATTCACACACCCACACGCTATGTCTGTTTAAACTACCATACTACACTCTATGCCACTACAGTCTATGTTACTCCACTCTAGGCCAATCCACACCACTCCACTCCACTGTAGGCTATTTCACTCTATGCCACTCCCCTATAAGTCACTCCACTATTTGCAAATCCATTCTAACCCCATGTACATGAATCCACTCTGCCCCAATCCACACTACACCACTCCACTCTACACCACTACACTGTACGCTATGACACTCTATGCCACTTCATTCTATGACATTTCAGTCTATGCCACTCCACTGCATGCCCCTCTACTGTGCGGACTTCACAGTATGCTATTCCAATGTACGCAACTCCACTCTATACCATTAAACTCAATGCTATTCCCCTCTATGCCACTCTACTTTATGGCACTCCAGTCTGCACAAGTACTCTGAATGCTATTCCACTGTATGCCACTTCTCTATATGCCTCTCCACTGTATGCCACTCCACTATATGCTATTGCACTCTACAAAACTGCACTGGCCAGTATTACACTCTACATCAATCCACTCTTTGCCGCTCCATTATTCACCACTTGTTAGAAATGGGATTTCTGATTGGCTAAGGCTTGCCCCAAAGCCAGGCAGAAACCACCACTCTAGTCAGGGCAATGGAGTTACACGCCAAAGATAACCCCTGCTCACCCCCTTGGTAGCTTGGCACAAGCAGTCAGGCTTATCCCAGAGGCAATGTGTAAAGCATTTGCGCACACACACAGCAACAACACCCCAGGCACACCACAAAAGGAACCCCACGCAAGGTTATATATAAAAATAGCCTTTGTATTGTCATAAATGCATTAGAAACATAATCACATAATATACACCGTGCCAACTGGCACTAGGCAGTATCTACAGGGGATTATATACACCTGACAGGGCCAATTGGGCCACTGTCAGAACAATCACAAATCACCAAATGTAAATGTAGCACAAATAATAAATGTAGAGCACAACTAGTAATCGTAGCACAAATAATAAATGTAGAGCACAACCAGTAGCTACTGTTGAAATACTGAACCAAGGCCTAGATCATGCAACGTAAATCACACTATGCAATAATCCTCACATTAGGCCTAAAACCCAGTATGCACTCACTGTAGGCATAAACACATGAGATCTAAAAACCATTAGCATAACGCATTACGCATAAATCATTGTAGGCATCACATTAGCTATAAAACATCACCTCAATTACGTTATGTAATTACCAGCATAAACACAGTGTGCCCCAAGCGGGGGCACAACACATTAAAAACTGTCCCCTGGCCAACTGGCCTCTCACAGGGCTCCAACGCCCTATGTCCAACAGTGTCAGGGCTGGCTGTGCACGCAGCAAAGGCAGAAGGCGCAAAAGATCAGGCATAAACGTGGCAGCTGCCCACTAATTGCTGGCCAGCTGTAAAAATGCACCCGGGCACCAGCGTGTCTCCCTGAGCCTTCTCTGGGACGCTATCACCCAGAAATTCCCCACATTGTAGCTGCCTGCGCTCTCGCAGGGCAGCTAGAAAAAACACCAAAACAAGCACTGGCACTGCGGGGCCTTAGGAGTCCAAACTGGGACTCTCAAACTGAAATGGCCCAAGAGAGTACTGGCACAACGGTGCAAGTTAGTTGGAGTCCCACTCTGGGACTCAGAAAAAACCCAAAACTTGCCCAAGCGTTTCAGCGGCCCGCCTCTGCGGTGCCGCTGTGACCATCAGCACAATCCTGCAGACGGGCACCGACCATGCGCCTCCATGCACCCCCCAATCCTTGCTAGATTCAGCCCCACTCACCGGGCTGATTGGGGACGTCGCAAGCTACTTCAGCTGACGTTGCTTCTTCGCCTGGTCCCTCTCCTGGGACCGGGACTTCACACAGAGCCCGAGAGGCTCCGGTCGGCGAAGGCTGCACGGACTCTCTTCACCAGCAAGGGAGCCCCGCTGAAGCAGAGAGACCCTACTTCACCCGGGCTTCTTCTTCTCCAGCACCGCGGACATCCTGGGATGCGGGGTAGGCTCCCGTCCTCCCTTTCCTCACCGGCAACTTCCTCTTCGTCACGCGGCCCCGCCCACAACCAGGCAGGGCCGCCTGGCTTCCGGGTTGCTATGACAGTGGCCCGGCAATGTTTTCGCAAGTCCTGGGCTGCGGCGGTGATTCTTCTTCAGTCCTGGCAGCATAAGCGGGGTGGGCACCTGAAAAATAAATAATAAAGCGGGGTGGGCTCCCGCGACAAAACAACCAAAACTGCGGGGTGGGCACCCGCCCTCCAGGTACCGATGCGGGGTGGGCTCCCGCTCGGTTTTCAGTGCAAATCAGCTGCGACAACACGGGGTGGGCACCCGCTTCTCCCCAGCAGCTTGGGGGTCCCTACGCCAGGGACTCCCTCCTAATGAATGGCTCGGTGCTGCAGAGCCCACGTGCTTCTCCAACAAGAGAAGCGCTCTTCCTCAAATGTAAAGTCTGCACAAAAGCGCTCCCAGGTGCTAGGTGTCCACAAAGTCCCCAGGAAGACTGAACCAGAGGATCTTTGGTGCTGGGGAGACCCCAGCAAAGCACAGCCAGACAGGCCAGCACGCAGGGACCCCCAGGAAACAGCAGCTGGGTCCCGCAGCGGTTCCTCCTGGCAGAGTGTCCCCTCAAGAACACAAGCACAACAGAACACTGGGGTCACAGCGCCTACATTTATACACCCCTTTCCTTTGTGACACAGCATAGGGCTGGGGGAAAAACCAGATGCAACTGGTTTGGGGAGCTTTGGAGCACTTTGTTGTGCTCAGCTCCTCTCTCCTTTGTCAGGTGGGTGCTAGGTGCTCAGACGCACCACCGGAGGAGGAGCCAGTATTGTGGAGGGAAGGCACAGCCCTATTCAGGTCCCAGGTGCAACTCCTCCCTCCCATCTAGATGCAGATCTCTCTATTCACCACTGGGCTGACTCACCCTGGCTCCTGGAATTCCCCACACCATCCAGCACCTGTCAATCACAAGCCAGACATGCACTCCACATCAGGCAGGCAGACACACAACACACAAAAATGCCAACTTCTAAAAGTGGCACTTCTCCACCAGTCCCAATAAATCTGCGCATACCATTGTGCAGCATTTATTCTCATGAGCTCGCACATACTAAACTCGACCCTGCACTCCTCTCACACCAGGAATTACCATGGACACACATATCCCCCATGCATTCCTATGGGAGGGCAGGCCAGTCTCACTAAATGTAACACAGAGCGCACACACTTTACACTGGGACACAGTGCTAAAGTGCATAGGGGTCTAAAACCACTAACACTACATAGGGATAAAGGCTAGGATAAATGCAAAAAGTTTAGGGGTGATCCTGCCAAAAGGGCCAAGTCCAACACAACCCCCTTCCAGCCAAAACGCAGGGTAGACCAATCACCACTGTGATGGGCTTCCCTGCTTTGGGCGAGAGAACACAGACGTGGGCCTGCAACTGCAGGGACACACTCCTGTTCTACGCCACCCTGAACCCATGTTGTTCCCTCTGTAAAAGCTCTGTGGACCAACTGGGCTACCCCACTGGTACTCCTTAGCTGTCCGCAGCCGGGACCAGGCCCTAGGCCATCCAGATGCCACTGGTCCTTGCCTATCCACAGAGTGGGGGGTAGTAACCCCTGGCACATAGTAACCGTTCTCCACTCTACCCCTCATCAGGGCAGTTCTAGACTGCCACCGATCCTCCAGCCATGGGCCTGCACCCTCAAGCTGACCAAAAGTCACGGGCTAGGCTCTCCTCCCCCTACCTCTTCTTCTAGGGTTCCGTCCTCTCTTCCTCTGAGAGGCACCCTCATAACACAGCTTTCCCACCAGTTCAGGACCTCTTTCCAAGAACTGGTCTCCCAACCTAGGGTTTAACCCCTCAGGTTGCATCGGGGTCAGGGGTGAGGACTCCCTCCCTCTGCACCACCTTCCAGAGTCCGGCACCCTCCCAACTGGAGTGGTGCCCCTAGCAGCTACATCGGTCAGGACACTGCTTACAGTTGTCCTTCCCTCCAGGTCAGGCAGATTCTGAACCTGGCCTCCCAACCGTGGGTCTAAACCCTTTGGCTGAGTACTTCCCTGGCACGCCAGGACTTCTGAGGGCGCACACAGCCTCAACCCCAAGAGGGTAACACATGACTCATGTGTTGTATGACAGTCTGCCAGGCGCAGATCTCCCGACCCCTGTCCATCTCACAGTGTATGAAGATCCCCCAGGACAGAAATGTTTTCACCCTGGTCACTTCTAAGAGACTCAGCCCTCCCGGCTGGTCCCTGACCCACTGGCTCTTCCACTGGGGAACAAAGCCCCATGTCACCCCTCTCTCTGGACTTCGGTACCCTCCCAATTGGAGCGGCACCACCAGACACCAGAACCACTGGAGCTCTATTTACCGACGCTCCAGGTTCTCCAGACACTAGATGATCCTCCTCAAATGGACTAACAGGACAGCCTACGCTCCCAACCTGGTGTTCCCTGAAGAAACCATCCAGGTTCTGAGACTGGGTTTCGGGCACCTGGGGACACTCAGTCCCACACTCACTCCTACTCCAGTGAGATAGGACATGAGCCCCTACACCCCTCTCACTACTCTGGGTCCTAGCTGGGCTACTCTGAACCTCTTCCCCAATACAGGACGGGAAGATACCTGAACCACTACTTTTGGAATTGCTCTCCCATGCCTCATCAGAACCTCTGGCACTTTCCCAGCGGTCTGCTTCCTCTGCAAGGTCCCAAGGACAAAAGGAGTCACACCTCAACAGGTGTTGGTGCAACCCCGGCAAACAACGACTGAACATCTGCTCTTTGATAACCAGATTGAACAGTCCTCCAAAATCCTGTTCCGTGTTAACCCTTATCCAATCAACCAGTGCATCATTACATTCATCCACAAAATCCCCCCAAGACTGGTGAGACAGTTTCTTACTGCTCCTGAACTTCAACCTGTACTCCTCTTCTGGAGAACAAGGTACCATACTTTGGGAACTGGGAATGGGACTTTCTGCACTGGACTCTATATTGCTGCAACCACTGAATCCCACCCTTACTGGTGAATCCAGAAAACCACAACTGCGCTCAGGGGATAATCTACCCTCCAGAGCTAATTTTTCCCTGGCGAAGGCCCTCTCAGCCTCCGCCATCCTCTCCTGCGCTAAGACCCTCTTGGTCTCAAACTTTTTCTCCTCCACACCCAGCTGCACTATCTCCTTGGCATGCTCTAACCTGATCTTTTCCAAAGCCAGCTTATTCTCCCTTTCTTCTCTCCTATCTACCCACTCCTCTGGGGACAGGGAAAGGGATGGGGCGCTGCCTCCGACACTGGACCCAGCGAGTGACTCCCTATCTATGGGGTCTTCACTATCTACTGGTGTCCCAGTCCTGTCACTTTCTTCCTCCTCTTCAGACTCTTCAGGGCTCCCTTCAGACCCTCCACCCTCTTGGTGTGCAGCCAGGGCCCTCTTCTCCTCATTGCGCTCACGTTCCCATTCATCCTTTTGCCATTGGATCAGGTTCTCCCTAAGTTTTGACTGGGAGTCTGACCCACTCACTTCTATGTCTCTCTCCTCACAGAACTCAACCAACTCCCACATACTGTATCTAAACAGACTACAGAAATTAAAAGCAGACTCCATTTTGGCAGGACGCTCAGGGTCTGAGCTGAAGCAAGAGTACACAATTCAAAAATGACACTTTTAGGAGAAGAATTAAAATAAAACTCAGAACAATAATCCCCAAACATGTGATTATCTAAATGCAGAGTTTTGTAGTGCAGCCAGTTGTCGCTGTGGTACTGCGCAAACACAAGTCCTAATCCCACCGCTGATCACCAATGTTAGAAATGGGATTTCTGTTTGGCTAAGGCTTGCGCCAAAGCCAGGCAGAAACCACCACTCTAGTCAGGGCAATGGAGTTACACGCCAAAGATAACCCCTGCTCACCCCCTTGGTAGCTTAGCACAAGCAGTCAGGCTTATCCCAGAGGCAATGTGTAAAGCATTTGCGCACGCACACAGCAATAACACCCCAGGCACACCACAAAAGGAACTCCACGCAAGGTTATATTTAAAAATAGCCTTTGTATTGTCATAAATAAATTAGAAACATAATCACATAATATACACCGTGCCAACTGGCACTAGGCAGTATCTTCAGGGGATTATATACATCTGACAGGGCCAATTGGGCCACTGCCAGAAAAATCACAAATCACCAAATGTAAATGTAGCACAAATAATAAATGTAGAGCACAACCAGTAATTGTAGCACAAATAATAAATGTAGAGCACAACCAGTAACTACTGTTGAAATACTGAACTAAGGCCTAGATCATGCAGCGTAAATCACACTATGCAATATTCCTCACATTAGGCCTAAAACCCAGTATGCACTCACTGTAGGCATAAACACATGAGATCTAAAAACCATTAGCATAACGCATTACGCATAAATCCTTGTAGGCATCACATTAGGTAAAAAACATCACCTCAATTACATTATGTAATTACCAGCATAAACACAATGTGCCCCAAGCAGGGGTACAACACATTAAAAACTGTGCTCAGGCCAACTGGCCTCTCACAGGGCTTCAACAGTGTCAGGGCTCCTCTTCGTCACGCGGCCCCGCCCAGAACCAGGCAGGGCCGCCTGGCTTCTGGGTCGCTACGACAGTGGCCCGGCAATGTTTTTACAAGTCCTGGGCTGCGGCGGTGATTCTTCTTCGGTCCTGGCAGCATAAGCGGGGTGGGCACCTGAAAAATAAATAATAAAGCGGGGTGGGCTCCCGCGATAAAACAACCAAAACTGCGGGGCGGGCACCCGCCCTCCAGGTACCGATGCGGGGTGGGCTCCCGCTCGGTTTTCAGTGCAAATCAGCTGCGACAACACGGGGTGGGCACCCGCTTCTCCCCAGCAGCATGGGGGGTACCCACGCCAGGGACTCCCTCCTAATAAACGGCTTGGTGCTGCAGAGCCCACGTGCTTCTCCAACAAGAGAAGCGCTCTTCCTCAAATGTAAAGTCTACACAAAAGCGCTCCCAGGCGTTAGGTGTCCACAAAGTCCCCAGACAGGCATAACCAGAGGATCTTTGGTGCTGGGGAGACCCCAGCAAAGCACAGCCAGACAGGCCAGCACGCAGGGACCCCCAGGAAACAGCAGCTGGGTCCCACGGCGGTTCCTCAGTGTCCCCTCAAGACCACAAGCACAACAGAACACTGGGGTCACAGCGCCTACATTTATACACCCCTTTCCTTTGTGACACAGCACAGGGCTGGGGAAAAACCAGATGCAACTGGTTTGGGGGAGCTTTGTTGTGCTCAGCTCCTTTCTCCTTTGTCAGGTGGGGGCTAGGTGCTCAGACGCACCACAGGGGGCGGAGCCAGCATTGTGGAGGGAAGGCACAGCCCTATTCAGGTCCCAGGTGCAACTCCCCCCCCCATCTAGATGCAGATCTCTCTATTCACCACTGGGCTGACTCACCCTTACTCCTGGAATTCCCCACACCATCCAGCACCTGTCAATCACAAGCCAGACATGCACTCCACATCAGGCAGGCAGACACACAGCACACAGAAATGCCAACTTCTAAAAGTGGCACTTCTCCACCAGTCACAATAAATCTGCGCATATCATTGCGCAGCATTTATTCTCACGAGTTCGCACATACTAAACTCAACCCTGCACTCCTCTCACACCAGGAATTACCATGGACACACATATCCCCCATGCATTCCTATGGGAGGGCAGGCCAGTCTCACTAAATGTAACACAGAGCGCACGCACTTTACATTGGGACACAGTGCTAAAGTACCTAGGGGTCTAAAACCACTAACACTACATAGGGAAAAAGGCTAGGATAAATGCAAAAATTTTAGGGGTGAACCTGCCAAAAGGGCCAAGTCCAACACCACTCAACTGTGTTATTTCACTCTACACCACTCTACTGTATGTAACTTCAGTCTACGTCACTCCACTGTACCCCACTCCACTATACTCTATTCCACTGTATGCAACTTCACTCTTCGCAACTCCACTCTATGCTATTTTACTCAATGCCACTCTACTCTACCCCACTCCACTCTACGTCACTCCACTGTATGCTATTATACTCTACGCCACTCTGTTGTACACCACTGCAGCCTACGCAACTCTACTGTACCCTAACCCAATCCATTCTACGCCACTGAACTATATGCTATTCCACTCTGTGTCACTCTACTTTACAACACTCCACTACACACTATTGTAATGTGTGCCACTACACTGTACCTCACTCCACTGTTTGCAGCTCCACTCTATGCCACTGCACTCTACGCCACTCCACTCTAGGACAATCCACTGCATGCTATAACACTGTAAATCACTCCGTTCCGCAACACTCCACTGTACGACACTGCACTCTAATCCAGTCTACTTTACTGCACTCTTGCCTTTGACAGGTAATGTAGTGCGTCCAACTAGTTAAATATGGACATGCCCGAGGTATTCTAATTTAAAGGTGTTGCGTAAACTATCAAAATAATATGAGTATGAGTTTAGAAATGTACATTTTTATGTACTTTAACTTTTGTTTTTAGGTAAAGAATAAATAAAGTTATATAAATTTAAAGGTGGTGCGTAAATGTGACTGACGTTCATTAGGAAATAGTGCATATTTCATCAGAGCTCCATTAAATCTTTGTGTAGGTGCTAAAGGTAAAAAGGGGACTGTCAATTCATATGCAGGCATACTTAACATAAACTCTCATAATAGATGTAGGTACTACTTCTCCCACCTCTGAATCTGTAGGTAATGAAGCTTTGCTTGCTTCTTTTGTTCACAGTTTTTAACTTGGTTCCTAATTCTTTTTTAACTGTGATTAATTATGCCTGTCAGGCAAACTTAGTGAAAGCAACTCTTTCTGAACTGACCTCTTACTGTAGTTTATATATTACAGATATTCAATGGGGGGTTCCAAGTGGAACAGGTAGGTGATATGAACATCCTGAAAATCAATAATGATATTCACAGGAAACACAATTATATTGATACAAAATAAAAATAAGTCCACTTGTGGTATCCAGAATGCACAATATATTTAATCACTTTCAATTGTAATCAGAACAGTTCATGCTCAGTGCTCAGGTGACCACATTGTGGATATAGAATAACTGTACATGGCGTGTGTAAATAAAGAGTGACGAGAAACGAGCAATACAATACTTGTTGTACTAGGTACAAGTCCTAAATTCTCAATAATACACCCATATAACAACACTTATTTTGCTCCAATTGTCAGAAGCGCCAACAGTGTTTTGGCCCTAATAGTTGAGGTAGTCATCATCAGAACATAAAATAGTTTAAGGAGACCAAGAGTGTTCATTCTGAAAAAAATGGAAATAAGGGAAAAAAAGTGGGCATCTAATTTGCTAACAGGGTTTATAAGTAATCAGCGCTGAGTCAAAAATAGTGTGGCACAGGATGAAAATAAATGTACTCTTGCTGCTTTGAACGCTAAACGTCGTCTGTGAAAGAAAAATAAATATGATAAAAAATTTTAAACAGAAGGACAAAGTGCCAAAAAATGATGACCGAAGTGAGTGCTAGCCATCACCAGAAGAGGTAAAGTATAAAAAAAACTTACTTTAAAAAACAGATATAAGGACCCAGTGAGTTAGGTCTAGGAAAACAGAATAAATCTAAATTCACCTGTGAGAGAAAAACAAAATCAAGAAACGGAAAATTGTGGATAAAGAGGAAAAAAATGTGACTTTCCGCTTTAAGGGGAGATTACCTCAGACTGCTTGAATCAGCTTATCAGCGTCGGTTTGTGTCAGAATGCTGCACAGGACTGACTGATACAAACAGAACAAACAAGCGGGGTGCTTAAGTGAGAAAATGTCTACCTCACATCAGGCCATATGCAACATAAAAAAATTCTTTAAAAACTAAAAGATTGGGGGAAAACGCATAAAAAGGTTATTTAGGTAAAACAAACCCCAAATTAGGAGAATACAAAATATAAACCAATTGGACTATGAAAAATGAAAACACACATTAAAAAATACATTAAATCAACATGAGGTGCGCCGTACATTTGAAGTAAAAGAAGAAATGCTCATTAACTACTTGTGTGCTTAAGCTAAACTATTTGTGACAACTACAGGAATGAATTATAGCATTAAAAAAATATATACAATGAGGCATATGCAATTCATGCGTAGCGTACAACATGAGATAAACTTTTAAAAGAGGACAATCATTCAGTATTTGTATAGTCTATGTGTATCATTCCATGTATCGTATAGTCCCGCGAAGGAAGCCTCAGATGATACAGAAAAGCATTTGTTCATCATGATAGAATTATGGGGCATATTAACAAGGGCTTTATCTGCGCTTTTTTGGCTTTAATAGCCAAAAAGTGGAAATAAAAATATCGCCCTATCAACAACAGGGGGCTAACATACAAAATCTCATGTTAGCACCTTTTTTCACTACGCTTCCCTTTGCATCTCTAATGAGATGCAAAGTGGGCGTTCCAGAGCAAAATTATAGGAGAAATGTCGCCAAGCGGCATTTCTCCTATTATCAAGCTTTACGCTAACCCTGTTAGAGACAAAAAAAACAGCGCTAACCACGGTTAACGCTGCTTTTTTACGTCTGCTAATTTTCAGACTTAGCCATGTAATCCAATGGGAGGTGGATTACATGGCTAAGTGCACCATGGGCTATCAACAAGGATATCCCTATCCTTGTAGTTTTATCGCTGCATTACCAGCGATAACCTCCCAAAATGCCGTTATTGCTGGATTTTTTATCGCCTAGGCGGTGAGCGTTGTTAATAACGCGATAACCAGGTGATATTATCCAGCGATAGCGGGCGTTAAAAAAATTAACGCTAAGCGCCCTTAGCGCTAATTTTCCCTGTTCCTTGTTAATATGCCCCTATATTCTTCCATTGAATTCAATCCGAGTGTGATACTATCGCACTTCAAGATCCAGTGACATTCAGCCTTTAGCAGTTAGACAACTTGCCATCTAAAATCCCTCTCTGTATCGTTCTTCTCTATGAAGTGTGCCACCATTGGTGCTGAGATTACCTTGCAATCCTACTCCTGCGTTGCCAAAGTCTTGTTTTAACTTGTTGTGTAGTTTGTTTTATTTAAATGTATTTACATGGACATCAGACAGCTTAGACTACATTGTATGATTTGCAGTTGGTAAAAGCTTTCAGGGTGTGTATAATATCCCCATGTTTGAACTGTTTAATGTTGGTTGTTGATTCGCACAAGACACAATTACCACATGTAACTGTCAAACAATCTTATTATCCCCCCCACTAAGATGTGATATCAGTCAGTATCTGGGGAATGTCTGCATGGACCAAATGGTGTTTGAGATTTTTACCTTTCTTAAAGGAAAAAAGTGGTGTTTCATTGGAGATACCAATAAATTTGATGAGTGGTCAGCATTTCTTGACATTTTTGGTGATAACATTACTTTGTGTACACAAAGTAGGTTGTATCCATACTTTTTCTCTTTTGGTGTCAATAGAGATTCTCGAGGACAATATCATGCTCATTTAAGAGAACGCTTCACGAGTCTAAATGGAACTCCCCTTGTCACAAGTTTTGTAATGCATTTTTATATATTATCACAAATATCTGAGGCTGGGTAGTATCACAATCTAGTCCTCTAGCTGGGAGATATCCTGGACTAGGCAATCTATCAGAAACAACAAACCCTGTAGTCTGGATCGAATGGGAGATGTATATTTCCACAGTTCACCATATCCACCATCAAGCCAGCACAGTTGCAATATGCTAGTTTGCGGTAGACACAGAGAAAGGGGACTGGGATAACAGAAAGAAAACAGGAACACTAGAGATCACCACTCTCATCCACCAGTTCTGCTTGGCTTGGACTTCAGCTGATCACTGAAATACAAAAGACTCACAGTGCCCAAGAAATAGAGTGCATTTAATTTTAGACCTATACAGAGGCAAGTATGGGCTTTCATATTATCTCTATGTCTCAGATTCTTGTGTGAAGGTGAACACCTCATATTTCTGGAAACTGAAAACATAGATATTAATGTCTTAACTATGCTGTAGTCTGTCCTTGTATAATTTTTTAAATAACAAAGATGTTATTTAATTATAAATTATGTTAATGGAGCTTCTGCTGTGTTCTGGGCTCTGAAGAAACTAAGGGGGCTTATGTACGAAGAAGTGGCGGAGTGAGGCGTTAGCCGTCATGGCTTTACACTTCAGAAACACAAGTCTGCACCATATTTACAAAAAATATGCTACAGCCTTGCGTTTCCCTCTGCGATCGCTCTACACTTAGCAGTGTTACGCCAGCACAGGCACACATAGTGCCAGGGTGTATGCATGCAGGGGAAAGATTGTTTATGTACAGGAAGGTCCCCATTCCTGTGCATAAACAATCTTTAAATGCCATTTTATCAATTCTATGTGTGCTGCTTAATGCAGCACACATGAAAGTCACAAAATGCTATTAAAAAAAAAAAGATTGTTTGTGTGCAGGAAGGGGGACCTTCCATTACATAAACAATCCAAAGCTTTTTGCTTTTTCAATCTGTGCTGCACAAGGCAGCACACATGGAAAAAGCAAAAACGATGAGAAATAAAGCATTTCTCCTCATTTCGCCAACTTAAGACCAGGTTTTCCCCGGTCTTAGTTTTGGTGCTGCCTCCTATTTATGCTGCCCTTGTAAATAGGGGGCAGCGTCAAAATCAATGGGTGTTGCCATGAAACGACCACCGCAACACCCACAACACCCTGAACGCTAAGCATTGGTTGAAGGGGAGGCCTTATTTACAAGGCAGCATTACGCCAAGTTCAGTGGCTTAACGCTGCCTTAAATAAGGCAAAACCCCTATTACCATCACAACGTCACTGAAAGTGACGTTGTGATGGCGAAAGGGGCTGGGATATATGCCCCGAAGACCCTGAGTGTTTGGGACTCACTTCTGGGTTCAGATTGACCAGAGGCCCCTAAGATGGTAATGTAGATGAGAGGTGAGAGTCCTAAACTGTGGAGGTGGTCCATCTCTCTACAGGTAATAGACTTTATGGTGGAACACTGCCCTGGAACAGAACATGCCAATGCTTGGGGTTGTCTTGCTTCACCTTTCAGATAATACAGAATCTCCCGCATGGTGGATCAACACACACAGAGCGAAGCAGGAGACAGAACACAAAACAAACAACACCTTTAGGCAAGGGTTTTATTTTACAAAATGCAAAGACTCTCTTTTTAGAATAAGGCTTGGGGGTTTATGTTTCAAAATGCTCTCTAACAGAAAGGCTTTCCCAGATGCCAAATGCACAAAATTCAAATACACAGATATATATATATATATATATATATATATATTTATATGCATGCAATAATAATACACTTGATAAATGCAACAGTTAAATGCATGAATAATACCATGAATTAACAAGCAGCAAATAATACGAGATAACACTCGAGAAAATATATGGGACATCCTGCAAAAGATCAGAAAGATATATATACACTAGATACATCAAATTATTACTTTGGATGTGCACCTCACTCAGTCACACATCGCAAAGAAAGCACCGCAAATGATCAAAGCCACTGGCCACACATCACAATGGCAATAATCAAAACTCAAACACCTCAAGTGATCAAAGCCACTGGCCACACATCACAATGGCATCGAAACCCAACACTTCAACTGGTAGTAAGTTTAGGATTTTATCTCAGATTAGCTCTGTGACTCGGCCCCTATGATTGCCTAGCAAAAACAGTGTGCAACAAGTGTAATCTTAAAGTCAGCTTCAAAGATGGCGGTCGCTGGTAAACATATATTCAAACAGAGGTGCTCCAGGGCAGGCTAGCAGCACAGAGGGCCTACAGAGCAGGACAGACAGATGGGCTAGAGGGGTGGGGCGGGTCAGAGCCGAGTCTGGCGCAACAGTGAGTTAAGGAGATATGGAGATGCTGCTTATCAGACTAACCATGCGTTCTTACCTTAAGCCTGCAAGGTTGAGTTTCGCATAGACGTTATGGACCAACTTTGCAGTACCCGACCTGATAGCCTGCACATTCTGCAATTCACTTAGGATACGCAGTACGGTTCAGGGAGGAGAGCCGGATACT
This sequence comes from Triturus cristatus, assembly GCF_964204655.1. Lineage (NCBI taxonomy): Eukaryota > Metazoa > Chordata > Amphibia > Caudata > Salamandridae > Triturus > Triturus cristatus. Next base: position 1,092,006,091 of record NC_140581.1, read on the forward strand.
TGACGCTTGAAGAATCTTTATTGTCGACCTGCGAGGCAACAAGAACTGACTATCAGTACTTTCTATTTCTATTTAGAAAATTAGTCCCTCCCTTACACATGTAAATACCCTTTGTTAGATAACCACTTCTACCTGCAAGCTAAAGTTCTTAGGCGGGGCGTCCGGGGATTCTTGTGTAGGGGATGTAAAGGATGGAGTTCTGCAGCGATGTTACTCGGCGTAGTTTACTTCACTAAGCTCTTCAGTGATTGCAGTGCTAGGAAAACAAACACCACAAATTTGTACTAATACATACATTGATTCCTAACATACTTTTAGTTATCACTTTTGCTATGATACTTACTAACAGTGTTCACACAAACTCCAGTGTCCACCACTAGATCCAAAGTTAGGATAAAGGAAATAAATACTGTTACTGAAATACAAAATGTTGTGTCCTTGATACATTAATTCTGTCCTTGGTATCCAAAATACTAAAACAATCTGTTCTTAAATTGTCTTTCCTTAAATTGAAGCTTTAAGAACAAGAGTTTCAAAAATTAGTTTGTGTTCTTCATCAAAAACACTTGTTGCAAATGATATTCGTTCTTGTGAAGGGTGCCGTAAAAATTAAGCAATGCACTTAGCTTTCTTTCATTTCTCCTCAGGGTCGACGTCGAAATGGAATCGGAATCAGGACACAGAGTGCAGGACCGCCGCGTCAGTTTCAGGTAAGTGTCCCTGGAAACCGACTCTTCCTGATGATGACACCTTCCAGAACAGAGGTGTGGCCTTTAATAGTTGTGCCGCACCCAAGATGGCCACCATGCCGACGCAAGCACAGCGTAGCATGTCGTTGCTAGGGGCCATTCCTTTGATGCAATGTTTTGGTGCAGACGCGTGTAACTCAACCGTCTTGAGATTGCAAGTGTTGCTTTTCTTCGTCTAAAATCTTAAACATTCTGCTCATCTAAACACCTTGAATTCTGCTCATAAATCACTATAACTAAATACTGAAATGAGACCGAAACAACATGACGTAAATCACAATTTCATAGATCACAAGGTACATAACAAAATTCGTCATAACACCATAATACATATGTAAACACTTTTCAAATACACGGTCGTGCTGGTTAAACGGGACAGGGGTGTGGTTTTTTATGTGCATGATTATGCATGATTAATTATTGTGATTTATTTTAATCCCTTTGGTTAAACTTTTTACCTGGCATTGCCTTACAATCTAAGTGAGGCTAAATTGACAGTGTTCCCTGGCACAGCCTTACAGTCTAGGTGGGGAATCATGACAGTGCTGCACGGTAGGGTAGCCCATTAGAGCCGAAGTGGGACTGTGGACATGAGAAGGAGTTGCAAGTGGTCGGGATGCATAGTGGGACTTTGAGGTGCACACATAGAGGCTACAGGGTGGTAGGGGACACCATAGGAGGCTATAGGGTGCCCACAGACAGAATCCATGGCAAGTGGGAGCCACAAGGGGTCAGAGAGGGGCAGAGGGGCACACAAAATGCTAGAATGTCAAGGCAAGAAGCAACTAGGAACCCAAGGGATCAGGGTCTGTGATGTAGATAAAAGATGTAGATAGATCACAAGATACTTCTAGTTAAGTTACAGGATAGGTTTATTAAGACACAGCAGAGCACTACACCTCTCCAGCTGACCAGACCATCAACTGACAAGTGTAGAACATTCAAGTACAAAGTAGAATGCACACAGGTAATCTGGAAGGCTTAAGAGGTGAGAACATAGAGAAAGGTCTAATGACCAAAGGTGGCCTTTTTTCCTTTTTGTGAGGATTTTAAGTTTTCTACAGTCCATATATAGAGTCTACAGCAGGCATGAGTTGCAGGAGAGGCAGGAGACACACAGGGCAACAGTAGGGGCACCCCTTTCATTAAACACAAACACCTACAAGAAGACACCAACCATCATTTGCCACCACATACACCATCATACACAAATTACTGTTTGTTGGGGAAGGGGCATCATGGCTCATCTAAGGCTTTGCGTACTGTTCTGACCCTGATTCACTCTCATCAATGATAATAAATAGCATATTACAGTTAGCACATCTGCATTTACACTCTGTATCTCTGAGGGCAAGTCTGTGTTATCATATGTACCTGTGAGCCTGTGTGCATGTGTATGTGATTAAGGTACTGAGAATGTCAAGAACTACATCAGGAACCCATTCTTCATATGTGCACACAAAGGAGCTGTGTGCTAATTGTTAAGTAAATGTCTCTAGCCATAATGCACAGTTGTATAGTTTAATTCTGTGAGTTAGTGCATGTGTTATAGATATTACAGGTCATATTTATGAAATTTGGGCTCAGCGAAGCAAGGGAACCTGCTGCACTGCTCTGCGTCACAGGGAAAGGGCAGGAATAGCTGTATTTATCCAATACGGCACATTCCTGTCCTTCCCCCTTGTGCTGGTGCCGTTTTGGCTGCCTAGCCCCAATGCAGGCACCCTTGCATCATGGTGCAAGGGTGTCTGTGTTGTAGGCACAATTGTTTTTGTGCATGAAGGGGTACATTCCCTCACAAAAACAATACCCTGCTTTTTTCCAGCGTTCTGTGTGCTTCAGAATACAGCACACATAGGAATAGGAAAAAAACAAGGAGACATAAAATTAAGATATTTCTCCTCGCTACACCTCACCTGAGGACGCGTATCTTTTTGGCCCATTTCCAGGTTCACAAGGTCTTGCAATTCTGGAATTGCGTCAAAAACCATAGGAGTTGTGCGGGAACGCCCACTGCAATTCTCATGGAACGTCTCCCTTGCACAAAGTAAGGCAACGCAGCGATTTACGCCTCCTTGCCTTACCCCCGATTTTTTACGCCATTTAAAACAATGCAAAGTGACTTTGCGTGGCTTCATAAATCTGACTTAGGGCTTTGTGCCACGTTGCATGGGGCAAGCATGATGCAAAGCACTCATAAATATATCTATACTTCTCTGAAAAATGGAGTCGCAATCAATGCTCTGTGTTGTCTACAGCATTAACTTGTGGAGTTACCGTGCGGTCCTTCAGAGACAGCAAGAGGGCTCCTCTATTCTGCACCTGTGCCGAGGTGCAGAATGGTATTATATTGTGGCCAATGGTGCTTGTGATCAAAATAGGCTGTGATGTAATTAATCGTGGATACAAGGGTATTCTCCGATTAACTATCCTTTGCGGAATGGAACGGGCTTCCATGAAGGTCGATTGGCCATGTAGCACATTATGTTCTATTGGAGGCAGCCTTCAAGAGATGGTTTGTAAACAGGTTACGACGCCGCAGATCCAGTAAATGGTCGTGCATTTTCTATTTTTATTATTTTTTAAATTCTGCAATCGTGAAACCTTCCATCATTTGATGACTTCTGCAATAAATACGTATTTTAATATGATACGTTTTTAACAGAGCAAAGGCGAGAATACAAGCAAGTAGACTATTTTTCAAGTTCTTTTATTTGAAATGTGATAAGAGGATTGGCAAACTGTCTGGGACTAAAGGTTATAGGTGAGGAGATCTAGTATACAAATGTCACGCCAAGATTTGTTTTCACATTTGTTGACTTCCAGAGGAGGGGTGATATTTAATCAGGCTTGGAGTAGTAAATAATTCACAGAGGTGTACCTGAAATAGCATAAAATAAATCCCTTCTCTTTGTTTTGTGAAGCCTCTCTTAACCATTCCCAAAACAGGCCACGACCATGAAGTGGGTAACTATTACATTAGCTGTCATCTTACTAAGCTCCATCGAATCGGGGATCTTGAAGAAAAGAGGTAAGACACAAAAAAACAGCTCTGGGTTCTTGATTTTGAGATTGGGAGGGTAATAATGATGACTATTTGATTGGATGCTAAGGCTAGACACAGCGCTCATGTTTTTGGTCTTTTCAGGCACAGCAACCCAGATTTGCATATAGTCAGACATATTCAAAATGCAAACTACTTCACATGGGCAAAAAGCACTGTATGACATATACAATAAAGATTAAAAACATAGAAGCATAAGTTGATATTTGAATGATGGGCAAATCAAAACAATAAACATAAGAACTTTAGCCAGGAATAAAAGATTCTAACAAAATATTATATGTTCCATCGGAATTGAACTCTGTGCAAAGAACTATGGGAAGCAAGAAGATTTGCATATCGACAGCTATCACAGTCTAGTGTAATTCATAAACTGGTTTAGGTTTTTGTTCTTGGCGTACAGCAGACTTTGCACAAAGCACCTTTTTGATAGTTAGCTCAGTAACATTTGCGTCAGAGCAGGGATTTGTTTTGCTTGCATGACATAAATGAACCTTACCCTTGACTCAGGGCATATGTGAATAATGTTCAATTTCAATCTCTCAAACGTATTGCAGGTTCTACCTTAAAGCTTTGCGTATTTAATCCAGTGAAGTTGCAATGACTGCAGATAATTGTGTCTACGGTTTCACATTTTGTTAATCACAGACAGCATCTGTACGTATTTAGTCGATGTGTAATTTCTGATGTGAAGCATTTAATGGGACTGGGACTTGTATGGCCAAAGCCGCTTTTGAACGTTTCTATCGCACTACAAAGTTTCATTTTGTAGCAGCAATCTTCTGGCATCAGCATGACACTTGATTTTGCCTCATCTTTCCTGTCTGTAGTGCTGGGTGGATCATGAACTTAGGGATCTATTATGATGTAGGGCAGACCGCCACCACCCACATGGTGGTGGCGATCCGCCCTACATCATACCCCTTCCTCCTCCCATTTCCCCCCGCCATATTATGATGGCGGGGGGGAGACCGCGGCGGACGGAAAGACCATCCGCCGCTCTTCCGCCCGGTCTACGGGTCGACCGGGCAGAAAAGGGTTGCATATGGTGGCGATGTCTGCTAGACACCTCCAGCCATATTAGGATTCCAGCGGGAAGCAGCCTTTCCGTGGCGTCAACGGAAAGGCATGCGGATTCCTGAGTTGGGGGCCCATTGCGGCCCCCTGGATGTTGGGACGGTGGGGGGGCACATGGGGGGTACCGCATGGTGCCTGCCACGTTGTGCATGCAAATGCACACAGTGCAGCCACAGAATTGTGGTGGGTGGTGCTGTGAGCACCGCCCACCACAATGCTGGGAACAGAGGATGCCACCGCCACGGTGGGGGTGGCATCCTAATTGCAGGTGCGGGACCGCCACACCACTGGCGGCCGGTCCCAGCACTGCTACGGTGGCAGGCGGACTAAAGTCCGCCCGCCATCCTAATAGGCCCATAAGTGTCTGTCTAGTACTGCAAAGTTATCATTTTTACACAGTTTTAAAGGGGAGGGGAAGGCTATATGATCATTTATGGTGGTATAATACTATTCCTTCATAAACATTTCATATCCCAAAACTAGGTGTAAAGTGGTCTCCAACTCAATGACAAAATCTGCAACTATCTGAATTATCTTTGTGAAACTCAGCTTTGAGAATTCAAAATGTATGCCGAGAATATTCCTAGAAAGGATCCTTAAAATGGCAATCATATCTATTTTTAATTTATGGTCTTTTTATAGTTCTGTTTTCCTCCAGGATGTGTCAGTGCATGTAAAAGTTAAGAAGGCCTCTGAAATAATACAGTGAACAATGAAGGACGCAATAACAAAGCATAACGTCTAAGGTTGCCTGACACAAGGTGAAAGTAATGAGGATAACTGACAAATATCGTGGTAAACAATATTGTTGACAAAAATATTGTGTCAAAAATATTGTTTACCACAAAATCGTGCTCCTATAATGGTAAGTACAATAATATTTGACACTAATTTCGTCCAAAAAAAGACAGAAAATATTGATTTTTTAAATATAAATAGAGTTTAAAGTGGTAAATGTTCAATATTTTAATATATAAATTTAATATAAGGTAAATTAAACATATCCCACTAACATTTAATACTATACTATATATAAATATGTACTTACATAAACATACATACACATATATGTTTGTATTCATATAAATGTATATATAGCGTAACATAATGAATGCAAAAATGTATTTTACATTATAATAATGTTTTATATTTTACCTTTATCACTATGAATATATATATATATATATATATATATATATATATTCACTGAAAAAACCATAGGTTTCACACACGTTATAGATAGGAATTAGCATTTAAAAAACCTTGCAAATTCACTGAAAAAACCATAGGTTTCACACATGTTATAGTTAGCGGAAATTTTACTGATAAAAAACCAGTGAAATTGCCCCGTTATAGTTAGTGCTGGCAACTATAACTCACGCGACCGCAATCCTCTGCTGATGCTAATACTGTATTTAGACACTTATTTGCCCATGTCTTCTTCCATACATTTTTAGCTATACATATATTACAAATATTTTTTTTTTCATAAAGACACATATGTCATCAGCAGAAGATTGCGGTCGCGTGAGTTATAGTTGCCAGCACTAACTATAACGGGGCAATTTCACTGGTTTTTTATCAGTAAAATTTCCGCTAACTATAACATGTGTGAAACCTATGGTTTTTTCAGTGAATTTGCAAGGTTTTTTAAATGCTAATTCCTAACTATAACGTGTGTGAAACCTATGGTTTTTTCAGTGAATTTGTACGGTTTTTTAAATGCTAAGTTACTTTACGCCATTCGAGGCGTGCGCGCCCACTTAACGCAGTTCGTTCCGTGCACGGTTTTTATCAACTTTAATAAGCCCTGTACATGTGGATAGTGTTTTTTTTATTTCGATTTTATAATTTCATGTTGCCAAAATTTAGTTTTTTTTACCTATTAATAAGCCCTGTACATTTGGTGGCCTACGGCCACCAAAAGCACAGGGGGTGGGGTAAGTGTGGATAGTGTTTTTTTTTTTACCGTACGCTTACGGTAAGCGTACGGTAAGCGTACTCGGCGAAATTGCCGAAAAAAAAATAAAACCGTTTTTGCTCTTGGGGGATGTTTGGGGACTCCCTCAACATGACTATGTGGGAGGGAGTTGTCCCGTAACATGTTTTTGGCCATCTTGTCTGATAAACAACACTCAGTGCGAGAGACAAAATGGCAGCCGCCGCTTCCTGGTTTCGGCCGATTCGAATGTTTACTAAGATCTAAGAGCCAATCAGAATCGCGCTCGCGCACGCCACCGTACGCTTACGGTAAGCGTACGGTAAGCGTACCGTAAGCGGGCTCAGATATATATATTGATTTAAAGGCTATTTTCTCAGAATCTACTGAACAGATTTACACCAAACCTACAAAAGGCACTTCCTTGACCTAGGGACTACCTCTCTGCCAAATTTCTAGTAATTCTGTTCAGCCGTTCGGGCTGTAGCTCGTTCTAAAGGTCCTATGGAAAAATGCATGGGAAAAACGCGTTTTGGGACCCCCCTTTTATCTCAGCCCCCGCTTGACGAATCCCCCCGAGACTTTCAGGGTAGGAGCGGAGCGTAGCGCCCCACCTATTTTGAGAAATTCGCGAGGATTCATCGACCGGCGCCAAAGTTATTCAAAATAGAATGTTGAGGTTTTCCTATGGAAAAGGGGTCCTAACTATAACTACCTACTGGCGACCGCCAGTAGGTAATATATATATATATATATATATATATATACGCCAAAGGGAATCCCACAAAGCCTTCACCATGCGAGAAAACAGGCCCTCCAGTCGGGAGTGAAATAAAGCATGTTTTTTTAATTCAGCAGGTACCAGCAAGTATGCATTATGCGTTTCGCCCGAACAACGGTCTTAATCATATGCAGAAAATGAGGAACAGATGTGCATGAATTTTAAATCCCTGATTATCAACAGTGAGGAAGGACTGACATGCTCGCGCTTTATAGCAAACTTGTTCATCACATTATATAGTTTTTAACCCCTGGAAATCAGTATACATGTTTTAAACAAAACCCCTACTTTACACAAGTGTGTCCAAGTTGTTTCAGTACAAAAAAGTATTAAAGTGGGTCACTGATCCATAGTTTCTCAGTTCTTAGGACTACCTGGTCCATAATACATCATTTTGTATTTCTGGGCATTGCCATGTCCTTCCGTTTTTATACCACTTTAAAAATTTTTTTATTGTTCACAACAATAAATTACAGTCCAGTATTGCTGCAGCCTCAAAAGGATTCAGTTCCCTGTATATAAATATATATATATATATATATATATATATATATTATCGCTACCAAGTTGCACCAAGGGCCAAGGCACTCGTAGGCGGGTGCTGTAACGCGGTGGTGTCCGCGTTTAAAATCCACGCTACCAACAATGTCCACGCTCACGGACAAAGCACAGCACTCCGGGAGTATTCCGTATCAGCAGTGGATTGCGGTCGGGCGAGTTATATTTAGCTGAACTAACTATAACGGGGGAATTTCAATGGTTTTTTACGAGTGAAATGTCCAGCTAACTATAACATGTGTGAAACCTATGGTTTTTTCAGTGAATTTGCAAGGTTTTTAAAATGCTAATTCCTAATTATAACGTGTGTGAAACCTATGGTTTTTTAAGTGAATACATATATATATACATATATATATATAAAGTCGCCAGTAGATAGTTATAGTTACAACCTAGTTTCCATAGGAAATCTCAAAATTCTATTTTGAATAACTTTGGCGCCAGTTGACGAATCTTCGCTAAATTTTCAAAACTAATGGGGCGCTCCGCTCAGCTCCTACCCTGAAAGTCTCAGGGGGATTCGTCAAGCAGGGGCCGAGAAAAAGGGGGGTCCCAAAACGCGTTTTCCCCATGCATTTTTCCATAGGACCTTTAGTCGCAGCTACAGCCCGAACGGCTGAACAGAATTACGTGAAATTTGGCAGAGAGGTAGCCATAAGGTCAAGGAAGTGCCTTTTGCAGGTCTGGTGTAAATCTGTTCAGTATTTCCTGGGAAAATAGCATTTAAAAGCATATCAATATCTGTACGCACGCACCGTGCGCGCACAGTGCGCGCACCCTGCCGTGTGCGAGGGCAATTCTGATTGGTTGTTAGATGTTGGTAAACATTCGAATCGGTCGAAACCAGGAAGTGTCGGCCGCCATTTTGTCTCTCGCAGTCTGAGGGGGTGAAAAACAAAGGTGGAGAACCTGAAGAGGGGACAGAGTGGACAGTTCCTGACCCCCTAGCCTTGCTCAGGGGGTCACAGAAGGACCCCCAAGGAAGAAAAAAACATTTTTTTTTTTTTAAATCGCGAGGTGTGCGCACCTTGCGCGCACGGCATACACTGCGAACCGTGGGTGCTCGGTGCGCGAAGCGCATCGAGTGCCCACAGCACTGCGAACTGTGGGCGCTCGGTGCGCGAAACGCACCGAGTGCCCACAGAGCGCGCATGGTGAGCGAAGCGTACCGTGCGCGCATGGTGCGTGCACGGTGAAAAACCTGAAAAAAAGTAAAATGTATAAATACATAACTTAGCATTTAAAAAACCGTACAATTTCACTGAAAAAACCATAGGTTTCACACACGTTATAGTTACTAATTAGCATTTAAAAAACCTTGCAAATTCACTTAAAAAACCATAGGTTTCACACATGTTATAGTTAGCTGGACATTTCACTCGTAAAAAACCAATGAAATTCCCCCGTTATAGTTAGTGCAGGCAACTATAACTCACGCGACCCGCAATCCTCTGCTGATGACGTCAGATATTACATCACTGATGACATATGTGTCTTTCTGAAAAATAAATATTTGTAATATATGTATAGCTAAAGATTAATGGAAGAAGACATGGGTAAATAAGTGTCTAAATACAGTGATGTAATATCTGACGTCATCAGCAGAGGATTGCGGTCGCGTGAGTTATAGTTGCCTGCACTAACTATAACGGGGGAATTTCATTGTTTTTTTATGAGTGAAATGTCCAGCTAACTATAACATGTGTGAAACCTATGGTTTTTTAAGTGAATTTGCAAGGTTTTTTAAATGCTAATTCGTAACTGTAACGTGTGTGAAACGTATGGTTTTTTCAGTGAATATATATATATATATATTTGAAGTAATGTTAAAAAATGAATAAGTGTAAAATAATAATCAAATCAACATAATGAAAAATAAATATTTTTATTATATATGTTACACTACATACATATACACATATATTACCTACTGGCAGTCGCCAGTAGGTAGTTGTAAAAAAGGACTGAGTTTCCATAGGAAAGGGATTTTTTGTTTTGCTAATAACTTTGGCTCCATTTGACAAATCTTCGCAAAAAGTTCAAAACTAGTACACACCTGAGTCCAGCTGCTTAATGTTTTGAAAATTACAGGGTGATCCATCAAGTGGGGGCCAAGAAAAGTGTGGGGATCCAAAACACATTTGCCCATGCAATTTCCCATTGGGATTTTAGACACGACTTCAGCCCAAGCTACTGAATGAAATCACATTAAATTTGGCAGAAAGCTAGCTCTTGGTTCAGAAAAAAACTTTTTTGTTATTTGGTGTAAATCCGTTCAGTACTTGTGTAGGTATTAAATAAAAATCAATGTTGTAAATTTAGGGAGGCGGACCCTCTGTGGATCCACCGTGATGTTTTGCGAATCCACGGACCAACAGCAATGACGTAACTGACTGGCCACAACCTGTCAGGAAAGTTGCGTGTGCCATTATATCTCTTGGAGCGCGGTCCAAGGGCTTAAAATTTGAAGTGTGAACTGATTGTTGAAGTTAGGGTAGAGGTACTCTGATCCCATGGGTGTGTAAGAGGGGTCGCCGAGGTATGCATGGAGGTCAAAAAATTGTCTTAGTTTTTTTTCTAAGCGCGAGGATTCATGGATCCTGCTGCTGTGCTCAGTGCCGGTCCGCGTGTGATTCCGTGAAGGATTTGTGAATCTTGCGACAAAAAAAACTCATACACACTCATACACCCACTCTCAGACTGAAACAGGCACTCACGGACCCACTTACCGACCCACACAGGTACTCCCACAACCACTCACAGATCCACACAGACACTGATACACCCACTCACAGACCCATAGTGCAATTCACACACTCACACACAGACCCACACAGACACTCACACACCCACTCAGATACCCATACAGGCATTTACACACTCAGTGACAGACCCACACAGGAACTCACACACCCACTTACAGGCCCACTCAAGCGCTCACACATCCACTCACAGACTCACATAGGCACTCAAAAACACCCACTGACAGAACCACACAGACACTTTCATACCCACTCAGAAACCCACTCAGGCACTCACACATCCATGCACAGACCCACTCACCCACTCTCAGAATGACACAGGCACTCATCAACCCACTCACGGACCCACACACAATCACTCACAGACCCACACAGACACTCATACACCCACTCCCAGACCCATAGCGCAATTCACACACTCACTCACAGACCCACACAGACACCCATACACCCACTCAGATATTCATATAGGCATTTACACACCCAGTGACAGACCCACACAGGTACTCACACACCCACTTACAGACCCACTCAGGCACTCACACAGCCACTCACAGACTAACTTAGGCACTCAAAAACACCCACTGACAGAACCACACAGACACTCACAAACCCACTCTGAGACCCACTCAGGCACTGACACACCCGCTGACAGAACCACACAGACACTCACACACCGATTCACCAACCCACACTGGCACTCATACACCCATGCACAGACCCACTTAATCACTCTCACTCCCACTCAGAGATGTGCACAGATACTCAGACACCCATTCCCAGACCCACACAGACACTTACACACCCACTCACAGGAAAACACAAACTCACACATCCACTCACAGAACCACACAGACACTCACACATCCACTCACAAAACCATTCAGGCAATCACACACCCAATGGCAGTCTCACACATGAACTCACACAGCCTGTCGTAGACCCAAATAGTCACTCATACACCCACTCACAGACCCACACAGGAACTCACACACCCACTCACAGACTCACTCACTCACACTCACACTTAGTCACAGATGCACATAGACACTCACACACCCACTCACAGACTCACAAAAAAACTCATATACCCACTTACAGACCCACACAGGAACTCACACACCCAGTCACAGACTCACTCACTCACTTTCACACTTAGTCACAGATGCACATAGACACTCACTCTCACACCCACTCACAAATGCTCAGACTCCCACTCACAGACCTACACACCCACTCACAGACCCACACAGATACCCACTCACTCACAGACTCACTCACAGACCCACTCAGAGATACACAAGGACACTCAGACACCCACTAACGGACCCACACAGACACCCACTCACAGATTCACACAGACCCCCACACACCCACTCACAGATCCACTCACTCACATACTCACTCATAGAACAACACAGATACTCACACACCCACTCACAGACCCAAACCTACACCAACACACCCACTGACATACCTATAGCACCACTCACATACCCACTCAAACAGCCATGCAGCCATTCACACACCCATTCCAGTACTGACACCTAGTGACCCATACACCCACAGACACACAGACACACAAAGTCTGTAATACATCCACTCACAGACTCATAAAGCCATGCACATGCCCACTGTATTAAATGTGTTGCTGTTTTAAATGAGTATTTTTGGTTGTGAATGGATCCGCGGATCCGTCTAGAATCCTAAATGTGCTGCTTTGTATTGAATATGTGCTTTTGGATGGGAATCCATGACAGATCTATGGAACCAAGTAAGAAATGAAAAACGGATCTAAAAAGAAAATGAACCAGTGATAGGGAAAAAGGCTGACTCTTAAAAGAGCTATTGCATTTATGGTGTGCAGATGATTACCACACTTCGAACAGGATCCAGTCTTTGAAGTTGTGAAGGAACACCCTGTTGCCTTTCTCTGTGAAATGAACCCCATCATTTCGATATATTCCATCCATGTCAAACCGTAAGTTGTTATGATATTTAGAGCCCATGTTGTGGTCTCGGAGAAATGCAGAAACTGTTTTATTGACACATTTCTTAGTTTTCTCTATCTGTAGACAAAATTTTTTGACCACTGCCACTTCTGTTTTAGCAAATGTTGCTGAAGGCCGTGGAAGGTGCTGGGTGGGTGCCTACGGGGGGTTGGCTGCAGGACCTGGCCGCAGCCAGGCCCTGCAGCTGACTCACCACCGCACATGACTGAAGGCTGTGCATGATGCAGGGTTAGGTCCCCTTAGGACATGTGTTATAGTTTCTTGAGATAAGTATAACTATAACTATTGGATTTCTATGGATCTGAGCATGTAAAATCTGAACCTGAATTTTGGTGTTTTTTTCTCATTCTAGTTCCTAACTATAACGCCTCTGTAACATTTGTCTTTTTCAGTGAAAAATAAATATATACACACAAACATATATATATATATATAATTCATGCACAATAAAACCATAATAATCTAAACAATTGAATAAGAAAAAGCTAATTCGGGGGCACCCCTCACAATGGCATAACATCTTGCAATTTGACTCGGCCTCACATAGTACTGACCTCTGAGGCTGCTAAATTGGGAAGAGAGCTGTGTAGGGCCTCCTTGGAAGCTGGTCGAAACTGTAATATGCCAAATGTAGACAAGCTCACATCAAGGGAATCTGCCATGGGTAAAAAAGTAAATGATCTACAGTACTTGCGACAGGCTTCATCTATACTAAATTCAAATAAATTCTGAACAAGACCATCAGAAGGGCAAGAAAAGAAATGGAACATATACAGGGTAGATGTGCCAAAACTCCCACCCACAGCTAGACAAACTCAGGATTGGTTAATCAACAAAGCCACTCATTTGCTTAGAAAAGTGAGGGGTTGTAGATCTGTTATAAGAGAAGAACTAATGAAAGCTGCCAGATTTAGTGAGGATCAGTATTCAACAGACTATATATGTCTAACACTAAAAAAGTCACAGTCTAGTGGAAGGTTTAATAGGACTGGAACATAGGTATAGACCTCCAACAGATAAGGTACAGTAAAACTATCTTACTCCAAAGGCCGTGGCCATAGAGAAGAAATTCAAGGCTACCTCCAGAAGAGCCAGCCACTTTCCTGTCAGGGGCAGTGTATGGCACAAAGCTCTGGAGGTGGACAGGCTTAACTTCGCTCAGTAGTTCAGAAAATCAATGTTTTAGGTCCCTTTTTAATCTCTTTCTTAGCACCCTGAAGTATCTTGAATAAGAAACAGGATCAATGGGTTGATGAACAGTAGAAGATTTATTATAGTAAGGAAGATCTCATCCAACCGCCAGCAGTCAGTCCAATAACTGAAGGTTTCTAGAACATTGTCAAGCACAACAGTCCATGACATCAGTAAGTTCTATCATGAGAACACTAACTCTTTAATATCACATAACACGAGATACCACACATCTCCCTTCCCCAAATGCAGAAAACAACATTATATACAAACTTAAAAAGTACCAAATGAAGAAGGTTAAATGAAATCTGCCAAGTAACTAGGCTTCACAACCACCCTGGTAGATTTTCTTGGACAATTCGATTTCACACCCACTCCACTACTATCGTGTGAAGCAATGTTATCATTCCCCTTTGAATCAGTGTCGACACCACATTCCAACTCCCCCCTACACACAACTACCCTATTTAAATTCCAAATGCGATGATCTTGGGTTTGAATTGCATTTTTATGTTTAAATCTCAGGGGGATTCGTCAAGCAGGGGCCGAGAAAAAGGGGGGTCCCAAAACGCGTTTTCCCCATGCATTTTTCCATAGGACCTTTAGTCGCAGCTACAGCCCGAACGGCTGAACAGAATTACGTGAAATTTGGCAGAGAGGTAGCCATAAGGTCAAGGAAGTGCCTTTTGCAGGTCTGGTGTAAATCTGTTCAGTATTTCCTGGGAAAATAGCATTTAAAAGCATATCAATATCTGTACGCACGCACCGTGCGCGCACAGTGCGCGCACCCTGCCGTGTGCGAGCGCAATTCTGATTGGTTGTTAGATGTTGGTAAACATTCGAATCGGTCGAAACCAGGAAGTGTTGGCCGCCATTTTGTCTCTCGCAGTCTGAGGGGGTGAAAAATAAAGGTGGAGAACGTGAAAAGGGGACAGAGTGGACAGTTCCTGACCCCCTAGCCTTGCTCAGGGGGTCACAGAAGGACCCCCAAGGAAGAAAAAAACATTTTTTTTTTTTTAAATCGCGAGGTGTGCGCACCTTGCGCGCACGGCATACACTGCGAACCGTGGGTGCTCGGTGCGCGAAGCGCATCGAGTGCTCACAGCACTGCGAACTGTGGGCGCTCGGTGCGCGAAACGCACCGAGTGCCCACAGAGCGCGCATGGTGAGCGAAGCGTACCGTGCGCGCATGGTGCGTGCACGGTGAAAAACCTGAAAAAAAATAAAATGTATAAATACATAACTTAGCATTTAAAAAACCGTACAATTTCACTGAAAAAACCATAGGTTTCACACACGTTATAGTTACGAATTAGCATTTAAAAAACCTTGCAAATTCACTTAAAAAACCATAGGTTTCACACATGTTATAGTTAGCTGGACATTTCACTCGTAAAAAACCAATGAAATTCCCCCGTTATAGTTAGTGCAGGCAACTATAACTCACGCGACCCGCAATCCTCTGCTGATGACGTCAGATATTACATCACTGATGACATATGTGTCTTTCTGAAAAATAAATATTTGTAATATATGTATAGCTAAAGATTAATGGAAGAAGACATGGGTAAATAAGTGTCTAAATACAGTGATGTAATATCTGACGTCATCAGCAGAGGATTGCGGTCGCGTGAGTTATAGTTGCCTGCACTAACTATAACGGGGGAATTTCATTGGTTTTTTATGAGTGAAATGTCCAGCTAACTATAACATGTGTGAAACCTATGGTTTTTTAAGTGAATTTGCAAGGTTTTTTAAATGCTAATTCGTAACTGTAACGTGTGTGAAACGTATGGTTTTTTCAGTGAATATATATATATATTTGAAGTAATGTTAAAAAATGAATAAGTGTAAAATAATAATCAAATCAACATAGTGAAAAATAAATATTTTTATTATATATGTTACACTACATACATATACACATATATTACCTACTGGCAGTCGCCAGTAGGTAGTTGTAAAAAAGGACTGAGTTTCCATAGGAAAGGGATTTTTTGTTTTGCTAATAACTTTGGCTCCATTTGACAAATCTTCGCAAAAAGTTCAAAACTAGTACACACCTGAGTCCAGCTGCTTAATGTTTTGAAAATTACAGGGTGATCCATCAAGTGGGGGCCAAGAAAAGTGCGGGGATCCAAAACACATTTGCCCATGCAATTTCCCATTGGGATTTTAGACACGACTTCAGCCCAAGCTACTGAATGAAATTACATTAAATTTGGCAGAAAGCTAGCTCTTGGTTCAGAAAAAAACTTTTTTGTTATTTGGTGTAAATCCGTTCAGTACTTGTGTAGGTATTAAATAAAAATCAATGTTGTAAATTTAGGGAGGCGGACCCTCTGTGGATCCACCGTGATGTTTTGCGAATCCACGGACCAACAGCAATGACGTAACTGACTGGCCACAACCTGTCAGGAAAGTTGCGTGTGCCATTATATCTCTTGGAGCGCGGTCCAAGGGCTTAAAATTTGAAGTGTGAACTGATTGTTGAAGTTAGGGTAGAGGTACTCAGATCCCATGGATGTGTAAGAGGGGTCGCCGAGGTATGCATGGAGGTCAAAAAATTGTCTTAGTTTTTTTTCTAAGCGCGAGGATTCATGGATCCTGCTGCTGTGCTCAGTGCCGGTCCGCGTGTGATTCCGTGAAGGATTTGTGAATCTTGCGACAAAAAAAACTCATACACACTCATACACCCACTCTCAGACTGAAACAGGCACTCACGGACCCACTTACCGACCCACACAGGTACTCCCACAACCACTCACAGATCCACACAGACACTGATACACCCACTCACAGACCCATAGTGCAATTCACACACTCACTCGGAGACCCACACAGACACTCACACACCCACTCAGATACCCATACAGGCATTTACACACTCAGTGACAGACCCACACAGGAACTCACACACCCACTTACAGACCCACTCAAGCGCTCACACATCCACTCACAGACTCACATAGGCACTCAAAAACACCCACTGACAGAACCACACAGACACTTTCATACCCACTCAGAAACCCACTCAGGCACTCACACATCCATGCACAGACCCACTCACCCACTCTCAGAATGACACAGGCACTCATCAACCCACTCACGGACCCACACACAATCACTCACAGACCCACACAGACACTCATACACCCACTCCCAGACCCATAGCGCAATTCACACACTCACTCACAGACCCACACAGACACCCATACACCCACTCAGATATTCATATAGGCATTTACACACCCAGTGACAGACCCACACAGGTACTCACACACCCACTTACAGACCCACTCAGGCACTCACACAGCCACTCACAGACTAACTTAGGCACTCAAAAACACCCACTGACAGAACCACACAGACACTCACAAACCCACTCTGAGACCCACTCAGGCACTGACACACCCGCTGACAGAACCACACAGACACTCACACACTGATTCACCAACCCACACTGGCACTCATACACCCATGCACAGACCCACTTAATCACTCTCACTCCCACTCAGAGATGTGCACAGATACTCAGACACCCATTCCCAGACCCACACAGACACTTACACACCCACTCACAGGAAAACACAAACTCACACATCCACTCACAGAACCACACAGACACTCACACATCCACTCACAAAACCATTCAGGCAATCACACACCCAATGGCAGTCTCACACATGAACTCACACAGCCTGTCGTAGACCCAAACAGTCACTCATACACCCACTCACAGACCCACACAGGAACTCACACACCCACTCACAGACTTACTCACTCACACTCACACTTAGTCACAGATGCACATAGACACTCACACACCCACTCACAGACTCACAAAAAAACTCATATACCCACTTACAGACCCACACAGGAACTCACACACCCAGTCACAGACTCACTCACTCACTTTCACACTTAGTCACAGATGCACATAGACACTCACTCTCACACCCACTCACAAATGCTCAGACTCCCACTCACAGACCTACACACCCACTCACAGACCCACACAGATACCCACTCACTCACAGACTCACTCACAGACCCACTCAGAGATACACAAGGACACTCAGACACCCACTAACGGACCCACACAGACACCCACTCACAGATTCACACAGACCCCCACACACCCACTCACAGATCCACTCACTCACATACTCACTCATAGAACAACACAGATACTCACACACCCACTCACAGACCCAAACCTACACCAACACACCCACTGACATACCTATAGCACCACTCACATACCCACTCATACAGCCATGCAGCCATTCACACACCCATTCCAGTACTGACACCTAGTGACCCATACACCCACAGACACACAGACACACAAAGTCTGTAATACATCCACTCACAGACTCATAAAGCCATGCACATGCCCACTGTATTAAATGTGTTGCTGTTTTAAATGAGTATTTTTGGTTGTGAATGGATCCGCGGATCCGACTAGAATCCTAAATGTGCTGCTTTGTATTGAATATGTGCTTTTGGATGGGAATCCATGACAGATCTATGGAACCAAGTAAGAAATGAAAAACGGATCTAAAAAGAAAATGAACCAGTGATAGGGAAAAAGGCTGACTCTTAAAAGAGCTATTGCATTTATGGTGTGTAGATGATTACCACACTTCGAACAGGATCCAGTCTTTGAAGTTGTGAAGGAACACCCTGTTGCCTTTCTCTGTGAAATGAACCCCATCATTTCGATATATTCCATCCATGTCAAACCGTAAGTTGTTATGATATTTAGAGCCCATGTTGTGGTCTCGGAGAAATGCAGAAACTGTTTTATTGACATATTTCTTAGTTTTCTCTATCTGTAGACAAAATTTTTTGACCACTGCCACTTCTGTTTTGGCAAATGTTGCTGAAGGCCGTGGAAGGTGCTGGGTGGGTGCCTACGGGGGGTTGGCTGCAGGACCTGGCCGCAGCCAGGCCCTGCAGCTGACCCACCACCGCACATGACTGAAGGCTGTGCATGATGCAGGGTTAGGTCCCCTTAGGACATGTGTTATAGTTTCTTGAGATAAGTATAACTATAACTATTGGATTTCTATGGATCTGAGCATGTAAAATCTGAACCTGAATTTTGGTGTTTTTTTCTCATTCTAGTTCCTAACTATAACGCCCCTGTAACATTTGTCTTTTTCAGTGAAAAATAAATATATACACACAAACATATATATATATATATAATTCATGCACAATAAAACCATAATAATCTAAACAATTGAATAAGAAAAAGCTAATTCGGGGGCACCCCTCACAATGGCATAACATCTTGCAATTTGACTCGGCCTCACATAGTACTGACCTCTGAGGCTGCTAAATTGGGAAGAGAGCTGTGTAGGGCCTCCTTGGAAGCTGGTCGAAACTGTAATATGCCAAATGTAGACAAGCTCACATCAAGGGAATCTGCCATGGGTAAAAAAGTAAATGATCTACAGTACTTGCGACAGGCTTCATCTATACTAAATTCAAATAAATTCTGAACAAGACCATCAGAAGGGCAAGAAAAGAAATGGAACATATACAGGGTAGATGTGCCAAAACTCCCACCCACAGCTAGACAAACTCAGGATTGGTTAATCAACAAAGCCACTCATTTGCTTAGAAAAGTGAGGGGTTGTAGATCTGTTATAAGAGAAGAACTAATGAAAGCTGCCAGATTTAGTGAGGATCAGTATTCAACAGACTATATATGTCTAACACTAAAAAAGTCACAGTCTAGTGGAAGGTTTAATAGGACTGGAACATAGGTATAGACCTCCAACAGATAAGGTACAGTAAAACTATCTTACTCCAAAGGCCGTGGCCATAGAGAAGAAATTCAAGGCTACCTCCAGAAGAGCCAGCCACTTTCCTGTCAGGGGCAGTGTATGGCACAAAGCTCTGGAGGTGGACAGGCTTAACTTCGCTCAGTAGTTCAGAAAATCAATGTTTTAGGTCCCTTTTTAATCTCTTTCTTAGCACCCTGAAGTATCTTGAATAAGAAACAGGATCAATGGGTTGATGAACAGTAGAAGATTTATTATAGTAAGGAAGATCTCATCCAACCGCCAGCAGTCAGTCCAATAACTGAAGGTCTCTAGAACATTGTCAAGCACAACAGTCCATGACATCAGTAAGTTCTATCATGAGAACACTAACTCTTTAATATCACATAACACGAGATACCACACATCTCCCTTCCCCAAATGCAGAAAACAACATTATATACAAACTTAAAAAGTACCAAATGAAGAAGGTTAAATGAAATCTGCCAAGTAACTAGGCTTCACAACCACCCTGGTAGATTTTCTTGGACAATTCGATTTCACACCCACTCCACTACTATCGTGTGAAGCAATGTTATCATTCCCCTTTGAATCAGTGTCGACACCACATTCCAACTCCCCCCTACACACAACTACCCTATTTAAATTCCAAATGCGATGATCTTGGGTTTGAATTGCATTTTTATGTTTAAATCTTTTTTATTAGTATTAACACAAACAGATTGTCATGGACAGCATCGGCAGTTTCGCCTACAACCCCGCGGGCCGGCTCCGTACTGTGGCAAAGGGGCAGTTTACTCTTACTCCCATCCGGCCCCTGGGAAATCAATGTTAACACAGCATGTCGCCTACAACCCCTCAGGGCCGGCCGCGTAGCATACGAAAGGGGGTACTGTGGGCTTCGGTTAATGTTTCGTATATTCTTTGCGAACAGACCCACAACGCACCCTTCGACAGGGCGCCCTAATGTGCCAGGTGGGGGCTCAGTCTTTGCAGCGAGCTCTGTAGCTAAGACTGGTCCGACTGGACTACTATCTGCCATGACATTCAAGAAATCAAAAAAAAAAAGAAAAAACCAAACCTAGTCCCCTCTCGCCACCTCCCTCCCTCTCCCCGTCCCGCCCTCCCTCCCCCCCTACTCCCCCCTCCCCCCCCCCCTCCCCCCTCCCCAGTCCAGTGCGTGCGTCCAGTAGGTCCCGCTCAGTGGTCTACCCTCATCTGGGGACCTCGACTTGCTCCAGCATCACGTCCCCTCAGGGGGCGGTGTTCTCTTGTGTAGTAAGCCTCAGGAGGCGAAGGTACCTGGGGCAGGTTAATTCCCTGAATTCTGTGACCAGTAAAGATCGGAATGGCTGCCAGAGGTCATTAAACGTCTCCGTGTCCCCTATCACTATCAGTGAGAGTTTCTCCATGCCCAGGACATGCCACAGTCTGTGCAACCAACCCGTGATCGTAGGGGGGTGGGTGTGCGCCAGTACATTAAGATGTTCTGAATGGCAGAGCCCAACGCTATGGCGATCTGCCTGCCTCTGCGGGATTTCAAGGGGTACATCAGGTCGTTGGGGAGGCCCAGCACTATGTAGGCAGGGAAGCGCGGCAACTCAGTCTTAAAATGGGAGTCAATCTCATCGAGCACCTCCCTCCAGTAGGCCTCGAGTAGGGGGCATTCCCACAGGATATGTGTCAAAGTACCCACCCGCCCGCATCCCCTCCAGCAGGTGTCCTCCTTACTACTATCCATGGCGTGTATACGTGCAGGGGTGTAATACCAATATGTAGAGACCTTAGTGAACGTTTCGGTAAGTCCCGTGTGATACGCCGAGTGCCTAGCTCTGTAAGCTATCTGCCCCCATTCCTCGTGACTCAGGGCCCTTCCCAGCTCTCTCTCCCATCGTTCCCGGCCCGGGTTGTAATAGTGCGAGGGGGGCACCTGGAGAAATTGGTACAGGTCGCTGATGAGTTTAGCGTCAGACGTGCGCGTTAACAGCCAGCGTTCGTAAGGGAGGAGTCGTCTGTCCGCCGTCTCACGCACCTGCGGATGGAGCGCCCAGTGGCGAACCTGCAGATACCGCAATCTTTCGATTTCCGGCAATGCGTATTCCCGTTGGAGGTCTGAAAAGGGGATAATCCCTTCTGCATTGTACATATGGCATAGAGCTCTACATCCCGCCTCTTGCCAGCGTTTAAGTGCACCCTTCTCCATCCCTGGTGCAAACTCTGGATTATCCGCCAGGGGTGTCAGCGGAGAGGGGAACGTGGTCAACCCATGCACGAGGTTCGTGTCATCCCAGACCTTGAGATGCACTCTAGTGATATAGGAGGCATATAAATTAGCAGGGCGATGTGCCCTGCGAAGGAACGGTATCTCCTGTAGAGGGCGCCCCGCCACCGCCTGATCCTGGAAAAGCCAGTGCTTATCTGACTCCCATCTGCTCCATTCCACCAGGTGTCGCAGCTGTGCCGCTTGAAAATATTTGCGGAGGTCCGGGATGCCAAGCCCTCCGGCCTCTGGTGCCAGCAATGAGAGTGCTCTCCGCATTCTTGGCTTCTTGCCCTGCCAAATGAAGCGTCCCAGGTCCGACTGCATCTGTCGGAGCCAACCCGTTGGCGGGCGTAGCGGGAGTGCCCTAAACACATAAAGGACCTGCGGTAAGATTGTCATTTTGACCGCCGCCACCCTTCCGAGCAGCGACAGGGTGCCGCGATCCCAGCGTGCCAACTCACCCCGGACTTTCCGGCCTAAGGCCGTGTAGTTGGCCGACACTATGGCGGGCAGCGTTGGAGCCAAGAGAACTCCCAGATAGGGAACCGGGTCCCTGGACCAGACTATCGGGACTCGGTGTTGCAAAAGGGTTCTAGTCACCGGCGCCAGGGAGAGGTCCAAGGCTACCGACTTGCCCATATTCATCTTAAATCCTGCTACCTCTGCAAAGGAGGTCAGCTCTGCAATGCACGCTGGCAAGGCCGAAAGCGGGTCATCAATGGAGAGTATCACGTCATCAGCATATAGGCTAACTGCGTGACTGAAGCCCCCGAACCTCACTCCCTTTACCGCTGGGTTATCTCGAATCCGCTGAGCAAAGGGTTCCATATATAGCGCGAAGAGTAATGGGGACAGCGGGCACCCCTGTCTCGTGCCTCTTTCAATGTCGAAGCTCTTCGAACTGTACCCATTGACTCGTACTATGGCCGTTGGGGATCTGTAGCAATTAAAAATCATGTGGCGAAATTTGTCCCCCACTCCCATCCATGCTAACACCTGTTCAAGGTATGGCCAATGCACGCGGTCAAACGCCTTTTCGGCGTCCACTAGTAGCAGCATCCTCTCTCCCTTTATACGCGATGCTTTCTCAATGAGGTGAAGGATTCTTTTGGTGTTATCGACTGTCTGTCTCCCCGGGATGAATCCCGCCTGGTCCGGATCGATAAGCCCCGGCAAAAGGGGGGCGAGACGCGCTGCCAAAATTCCCGTGTATAGTTTGAGATCGACATTAAGGAGAGATATCGGTCGATAGGA
Source organism: Triturus cristatus (assembly GCF_964204655.1). Classification (NCBI taxonomy): domain Eukaryota; kingdom Metazoa; phylum Chordata; class Amphibia; order Caudata; family Salamandridae; genus Triturus; species Triturus cristatus. The sequence goes on from NC_140581.1 coordinate 1,092,029,539, forward strand.
GCCGCAGTGTGATCCGTCCTTACCCGGCTTAGGGATCACAGCAAGAGACGCCCGTAAGAGGTCTGGCAGGATGGCACCCGGCGTCGCAAAGGTGTTAAATAAACGCGTAAGGATGGGTGCCAGCAGTGAGCAGAACGTTTTATAGAACAGTGACGTAAAGCCGTCCGGCCCCGGAGATTTACCATGTTTAAGGCGGGATATTGCGGATATCACTTCCTCCATTTTAATATCCCGCTCGAGAGCTTCCGTCTGTGAGGGCGTCAGGGACGGCAGAGAAACCGAGTCCAGATACCTCCGGGTCTCGAGGGCCTCTGGGGGATCCCCGCGTATAGGTTCGCATCGTACCTGCGGAAGCGCTCTGCAATACCAGCATCGTCCGTGACCGTGGATCCCGATGGATCGGTGATCGCCTTCACCACGTGTTTCTGACGAGCGGCCCTGAGCTTCCTCGCAAGGAGCCTGCCACATTTATCTCCCCCTGTATAATAGGCATGTTTGAGGCGCAGAGCTGCATATTCCGCACGGTCCATATCCAGGGCCGTCAGGAGCTTTCTCGCTCCTTGAAGTTGCCGCCATATTCTAGGGGCACGTGCTCCAGTTCCCTGACCTGCTGCGTAAGCTCCTCGAGCTTCCTTCTCCTGTTGGCGTTGTCCGCCGAGGAAATCGCGATAAATTCCCCCCGGAGTACCGCTTTCAGTGCGGCCCATTGAGTCGCCCGCGTCGTGTCTGAGTTCTCATTATGGGACAGGTACTCCCTGACCTTCGCCGTCACCTGTGTGACCACATCGCGTCTGCTAAGGAGTGCGTCTCGCAGCCGCCAGATCCGTGGGGGGCAGGAGGTCGGCGGGAAACTGAGGGTGGCCGACACTGGAGCGTGATCTGAAACTGAGATCACTCCAATGTCCGTGGCCGTAGCAAGCTCACGCACCGGCCCCGAGACCAAGAGGTGATCCAGTCTTGCATATGTCTTGTGTGCGTGCGAGTAGAACGAGTAACTCCGTTCCGTGGGATGTAGGTGTCGCCAGAGGTCCCCAACATCCATCTCCGCCATCATAGCCTTACATCCCGCCGAGAGCTCTCCCGTCTGCGGAGAACGGTGGGCTGACCTATCTATCGCACCGTCAAAGACCATGTTAAGGTCGCCCCCTAGGATTACGTGCCTGTCCTGTGCCGTCGCCGTCTCCTCCAGTGCTGAGCGGAGGAATCTTTCTTGCCGATCATTCGGGCTATAAATGGACCCGATCGCAAACGTAAGACCAGCCACCCGGATTCTGTAGACCAGGAGCCTGCCCTTCAGTTCCGCATGTTTATGGAGCACCTCTCCTCTAAAATGTCGGGCTACCAGGATCGCCACTCCTGCGGTTTTAGTATTATTAGAAGAGAAGAATTGTGTAGGAAATGTGGAGGACCACAGTCTAACGCAGTCCCGGGGCAAGAGATGGGTCTCCTGGAGCAGACATATATCCGCTCCGGTGTGTTCTAGTAAGGACAGAACGGCGCGGCGCTTTATCGGATTGTTGAGGCCCTTGACATTAAGCGTGACAATTTTAAAGGGTGTCTGCGTCATGCGGGAGTGTCATCGGTACCGCTGTGTTTCCTAGGAATGGACAGATTGGAACTCGCACCCTTCTGAGCTAACGGCCTCCCCGCCCACGCACTGGACTCCCCCCCCTCCGATCCCCGGTTCCCTCCCCCCCTCCCGGTTCACCCCTACGTCCCCCCTCCCCCTCTCAATCCCCCTCACACCCCTCAAAACGCCCTGATACCCCAACTGCCCCATCCCCAACCACATGCCCGTCTCCCCACTCTTCTCCCCCCCTAAGTCCTGGAGTATCAATGTCCAAGTCCGGCTCCCAGGGAAGCAGGTCTTCGGTACAGTACATCAGTGGACGTCCAGCCACTACCCCTTTCCCCGCCCATCCCCCCCTCCGCCCCAACCCCCAAACCTGCATTGCGAGAAGGGCTGTGTTGAACTCCCCCCGGAGCTGCTTCAAGCAGTCAATGCGACATCACTGACTCCGGTGCTTTCGGCTACCTCTGTAGCTGCCTCACTCATGTCGGCTCCGCTGATGGGCGAACCCGGTCGTGTGGACCGCCCACGGGGCCGTCGTCCCGACACCCTCCGCCAGCCGTCCTCTCGGGAGTTACTCCGCGGCTGCCCGGCCGTCCCATCGTCTGGTACAGCGATGCCTAGGACCCCGCAAGTCTCCCGCAGGGTACGCAGTTGGTGCATAGTACCGTTCCAGCGGAAGATGAGTCTAAAAGGATGTCCCCAGGTATAGGGTGTGCCTTGCGCTCTTAGGAAATCCGCGGCTGTCTTAAACGTTTTTCGCTTCTGCAGTGTGATGGCTGATAAGTCTTGGTAGAGGGCTACTCGATGGCCTCGAAAAGTCAGGGGCTGCTTCTTCCGCGCCTCCGTCATGATGCGCTCCTTGAGCACGAAATCCGGGAGGAAAGCCAAGATGTCCGGAGGCGGCGCCGACGCTCTGCGCTGGGGTCCCACTCTGTGCGCTCTGTCAATCCTGATTGGGAACCCCTCTGCCTCCCCCAGTACTTCGCGGAACAGAGCCTGCATACATCCTGTCACGTCCGTCCCTTCCGCCGTAGATGGCAGCCCCCGAACCCGTATGTTGTTCCGCCGAGACCGGTTTTCAAGGTCCTCGGCGTGTGCTTGGAGATCAATCTGCTGGTCTCTGAGGCGCAATACTTCTTGCTGCAGATGTTCAAACTCCTCGTCTCGTCGGTGACTGGCATCTTCCACCGCGACTACCCGGTCTCCCAGGCCATCCACCTTCCGGCGCAGCTCCCGCACCTCCCCCGCCACCTCATTCTTCAGGGCTTGGAAGTCCTCCCGGAGGGTGCTGAAAAGAGACTCCATGAAGGACCTGGTGATGGGGGGCTCTCGGCTTCCAGCGTCCTGTGCCCCTCTGGAAGACCCGGGTGACTGCTGCCCCCGATCAGCTCGTTGTTGGTGGCGTCCAAGTAGCTCAGGGAGGGTGCGGTCCCCTTTCTTCCCTCCTCTGCTGCCTGCCATGGGCTCTGTGGCTCAGTGTCGCCCAGCCTCGCGCTTTTTGTGGCCTCCCGTGTCCGCTTTCGACCGCCTCTCTGCCCAGCCTCTGACTCCTGCGCGCGGCCCCCTCGCCCCTCCGGGATGTAAGGCCCCTCCGACTCCCTCCGGAGGCAGGTCTGGCTGTGTCCCACACGCCTCGTGATGGCACCGCAGTAGTCTCCCCCAACGCGTCTCACCTCCGGGGCCCCTCGGCCGCAATGTCTTCTGTTCTGCTCCTTTCCCCTGCCAGGGGGTTGCTGATCGCTGGCCCTCCTCCGCCCCGCTGCACACTCCAGGCGTCGAGAGCCACTCCACCGAGGGGCGAGGGGGGATGGGCCACGGCCGCCGTCTCACCTGCGGGGCTGATGGCCGCTGTCTGCCGCTCCTGCCGGCGGCCGGGCCACTCTTAGAAGCCTGGGCTCGTCGGGTCCCTAGCGGGGCCTCCCCTGGCTCCGTCCGCCTCTCTCTCCACCAAGCTGTCGCACTTCTGTGATGGCGTCACCCGCAGCCCAGAGTCGCCCTCGGGGGTCCGTCGTTAACTCCTCGCCTCCGGGATGAGTCCGTCGCCCCCAGGGTAGGCAAGGGGGCTCCTCTCGGCCGTGTTGGCTCCGGCTCCTCAATAGAACCCCCAGTGCCGGTGCCCGCTCCGGCCGTCCACTCCGCTGTCTCCCGCGGCCGCCGGCGGAGGAGCAGACCCATCACCGGGTCGGATCCCACTCTCCGCTTCCACTCGGCCCCCTTCTGTTCTCCGGGTCGACCCTCAGCGAGAGTCCAAGGCCGCCGCTGCTCGCCTAAGTGCCCCACCGCAGGCCCGGGCACTCGCGTGATTCCGCGGCCGGACTCCTTCTCTTCCGGCCCGGCTTGAAGCTCCGCCCTCTCTCGGCCTCTCAGCTCCGGTCGCGCGTCGCCCGCCTCCGGGCCGCCGTGGGCTCTGCTAACTTCGCGCTGGCTTGCTACTGGGTTCCTCTGCCCCCTCTGCCGGTATTTCCGTGATCCGGGGGGAGATTCAGCGAAAGAACCGGGTTGGGGGTTCAGCGGAGCGGGAGCCGACAGAAAAGGCGTCCGCTCACCCCGCCATCTTGGCCACGCCCCTGAATTGCATTTTTAAATATTTTAATCACCTTAATAGGTTTCATGTACTTGGACATAGAGCTGCCTAGTACACCAGGACGTTTGATCCTGACCCAATCTCCAACATGTACCACAGTTCTCTTTACAGCCTGTTTTCTATCAAAGTAATCCTTCCTTATTTTCCCTTTTTCTTCTTCAACTCTCAACATCTTCTCCCCATCACATTCCTTTTCTTTTCCTTTTTGCAATTCATATTTATTGACCCAAAATGGTTCAACACATGTGTTAGGAAGTCTACCCCGAAACAGTAAGAAAGGAGTTTTCCCAGTAGTTGTATGTGGAGCCAGTCTATATTCCTCAATTTCTGCAATAACCTCTTTTTTCCAATCTGTTCCAACACTCTTCGCTAAGGCAATAGTCTCCTTAACAACTTTGTTAAATCTTTTTACCATCCCATTAGTCTCTGGGTGATAGAGAGCAGAGGTTTTGTGTACAATTCCCTTAGAGGACAAAAATTGTTCCATTTCTCTTGAAATTAACTGAACACCATTGTCCGATAAAATGGAAATAGGCAAACCTTCCCTGGCAAATAGAGACTTCAAACACTCAATGACATTACCAGTGTTGACAGATGACAGGAGAAATACTTCAGGCCACCTAGAATACATGTCTATGACCACTAGTAGATATGTTTGAGATTCTTTCCCTTGAATGGGACCAACTATGTCCAAAGCAATTTACTGCCAAGGTCCGTTTGGACGTTTCCTTAATACCATAGGTTGTTCATGTGTGCACTTGGATTTGTCACTGATGGCACACGACACACAATCTCTAATAACACGCTCAATCATTCTGTCCATACCTGGCCACCAATAAGACATGCGCAATCTTTCTTTGCACTTAGATAGTCCTGAATGAGCCACATGCACTGAGTCTACCAATTCCCTTCTTAGACTAGTGGGAGGGATCAGTCTTGTTCCCCTAAACAAGAGATTGTTGTCCACTGACAATTCATTTCGTACGCCCCAAAAACATTTTACATCCTCTGATACATTTTTGTTGGAACACCACCCTACTTTTAACAAGGACATAACCTCACACAAAGTTGTATCCTTCTGTATTTCATCCAACCATCTATCTTCCGATATGATGACCTGATCTACAACACAAACAATTTCATCATCCTCTTCATACTCAGGACTGTCCTCACGCAAACTGACAGAAGACACCAAACGCGAGAGAACATCCGCTACACCATTTTCAATGCCTGGAATATATTTGATCATGAAATTATTCTCCTATAAGCCAATCACCCACTTGGTAATTCTACCAGATACTAGATCCAAACCTTTCTTACTGAAAATCTCAACTAAAGGCTTATGATCCGTATGGACCTCAAAATCTACACCCCACAGAAACTTCTTGAGTTTTTTTACCGCCCAAAACACAGCTAAAGCTTCCCTCTCAACAACTGAATATCGACTCTCTGGATCTCTAAGACTTCTAGACAGAAACATAATAGTTTTCATGCCATTAGTACCACTCTGCTTCAACACAGCTCCCAACCCCTTCTCACTCGCGTCTGTCACCAAAATGGATTTACCAGAAGGAATAAAACTCTTCAACGAAGGAGCTAGTCCCAGCTTTTCCTTTATGGCCACAAACTCATCCTCACCTTTCTCTGTCCACAAGTACTCCTCACCCTTTCGTAGCAACTTTCTCATATTTACAGTTGCTCAAGCAAACCCTTTGATAAATTTGGCGTAATATTCAATCATCCCTAAAAATTTCATAAGGTCAGACTTATTGGTAGGAGAACACATTTTTGTGATGGTTTTAACCAACTTGGACTTTGGCTTCACACCTTCTCCTGAGATGCTATGGCCTAGATAATTAATGGTGTTAGATCTAAATGTGCATTTTTCCACTTTAATCGTGAGGTTATGCTTACTCAATGCCTTTAACACAGCTCTCAACCTACAGTCGTGTTCCCTGTCATTTTTTGCAAAGACCAATATATCGTCTTGGTAGACACACACTCCAGGGAGATCCTTTAATACTCTTTCCATTACCCTTTGGAATACTGAGGACGCAGACACCAACCCAAAAGGCATTTTTCTAAATCTAAAGGTACCAAATGGAGTAATAAACGAGGTACAATCTCGAGACGACTTATCAAGTTCAATTTGATGATACGCCGAGGTCAAATCTAACGTACTGAAAATCTTTGCTCCATCAAGTAATGTCAACAGTTCAGTAATATTGGCCAATGGGTATCTGTCCACCACAACACTCTTGTTTAGTTGTCTCAAGTCGATACACAAACGCAAATTGCCATTTGGTTTGCGTGCTGCGACAACTGGAGCAAGCCATTCTGATCCTTCTACTTCCTCAATAATCCCACCACTGCTCAGTTTTTCTATTTCCCTTTTCATGTCATCTCTAACTGATAGTGGAACACTCCTCACCTTACATTGTATAGGAATTGCATTAGATTTTAATTGTATTTTGTGCCTATACCCCTCCAGGCATCCCAAGGTTTCCCTAAATACATTAGGAAATTCAGATTTAAGTATATGAGCATACATGTCATTGGCATTCTTATCTACAGATTGAATCCTCTCTCTCAATTGTATCGGAAAATCTGCATTTGGGTCAAGAAACACTCCTAAATCCCCTTGATGCAGCCAACTAATAATGCTGTCTCCACGCTTTGAAACATAGATTTTCCCATTGATCAATCGATCCTTATATTCTATTAGACCATTGAAATATCCATATAACTTTATTGGTTCTCCCCCATAAGCCAAAGGTATAATGTCTGGTTTGGTGAGAGTAACCTTTCCCTTGAGTTTGGGTGCATACAAATCATTTGATACTATGGTGATCTTCGCACTGGAATCAAATAGTACCTTAGTACGTTCTCCTTCCACCATAATTTCATCATAAGGGCCTGTTTTTTTTTCTGTTTTTTCCTCAACTTGTACCACAATTTGTCCACAAATTAAGTTCTCAGAATCATCCCTTTGATAAATGTCTACCTCTTTGACCTTTGTCTTTAGTTTAGTTTTACAAAAAGCAGTGAAATGCCCCTTTAATTTACACTTTGAACATGTTTGACTGAGAGCCGGACATTTTCTATCATTAGCCAAATGATCCGTTTTACCACATCTATAACACTTTCTTTCTAACCCTACTTTATCTGATTGTGTTTTAGTATTCAGGTCACATTTTTCTGTTTCAATCTTTACCACCTCAACCTTGGCCCCTTTTTCAGCATCTTTCTTTATCACCGCAACACATTTCAAAGAGTGTTCAATGCGTTTTGCAACACTTAACACCTCATCTAGAGACGGTTCATCCCTCAACCATAACTCTTCTCTAACTTTTTCCATGTTACACCCAAACATAAATTGGTCTCTGATACGTTCATCAGTTAAATTATCAAACTTGCATGAAGAAGCAAGCTTCCTTAACTGAGTTATGTAATCCTCAATTGACTCATCAGTAGATTGCATTCTCTTTGCAAACTGATACCTTTCCAGGATATTGCTAACTTTGGGCAAATAATGCTTGTCCAGCTTCTTAATACAGATTTCATAATCATTTAGACCTCTAGCTTCATCAGCTGAGAGATCTGGCAAATTATCAAACACATCTTGGCCCTCCGAACCCAAACAGTGGAGTAATAAGGCCGACCGTCTTTCAGCACTTAATGACGGACCACATACCCTGGCATATCTTTCGAATACCACCTTCCACTTTTTCAATTTAATTGGAGGAGAACCAGGACACGATAAGAAGAAAGATGCTGCAGTAACATTCTGCATGGTTGCACAGCAAATGTGTAAAATCTCAATAATAAATGTACCTATAATACCTTAAAGGAGTGCTAAGCCTATAATACTCTCAACTTGCTCTACTTCTATTTTGACTCACACCTAATGTAATGCCCATTGTTATAGTAGGTGTGACCCTACATGATACCATTTAACTTGGCTATTACTTCTAGATGCTTCTTAATTTTCAAATCAAATTATAATGAGTTTACTCCTTTGCTTTTAAGTTGGCTCAAAAACCTTTTTAAAATTTATATATACACACCAACTACGAATAACTCGCTAAGGACCTACTGTTTTAAGTCGCTGATATCATATAACTCAACACAACACACTCGGACACGAACAGACGCGATGTGGAGAAATTCCCAGTTGCTAAGCAACCGTAATCAAGATGGCCACCACGCACGTCCAACGTAACGTGATGCGCGATGACGAGATACGGGGTGCCTGTGAAGTCAATCTCAGAATCGGCTGCGCGATGACGTGTTGAAAAGTTCTTTGTGGAATCCCAAGATCAGCTCCAGACAGGAACGAGAACTCCGACTTTAGAATGGAAGTTCCAGTTCCAAGTACGCTGCTCTGTGTCCGTTATGAAGCAAATTTTTGTCTTTGAATATTTCGGATCGAAGTTGAAAAACTCTTGTAGTAATTAATCCTTTGAGAAGAGAACAACGATCAATCAGACCAGGATGCGAAGTCAATGAAAGATTGCATCATATGTGTCCGCCTCGCACAAAACCACACACCGCACACCACCAGTTCCTCAAAAATAAAAATTTCAGAGCTGATGAGTGTGGCACTACGAGACTGCCACATCGAACAAAAGTCTCGCTGCTAGTGCGCCGGGCTTCACCCTATGAGGCATACTGCTAGGCATCCAATATAGACTGACCGTATATGTGCTTCTCCAACTCCACACGACGGTAGACTCATAAAATCGAATCTGCCAAGACGATAATGATTTCGATCCGGGTGCACTTGAAATCAAACCCGCTTCATGTATAGTCCAATATTAGATAGTTGATGGTAGACTGATGTGGCTTCCTCTTGGTTTACTTCGGAACAATTTGAGGAAAAGAGTCTTTTCAGCAGCTTAACTCTTGTGTTGAGATCTTCCCATTCCCATTCCAATGCCGACTACGCCAGTGAAGTATCTTGAATAAGAAACAGGATCAATGGGTTGATGAACAGTAGAAGAGTTATTGTAGTAAGGAAGATCTCATCCAATCGCCAGCAGTCAGTCCAATAACTGAAGGTTTCTAGAACATTGTCAAGCACAACATTCCATGACATCAGTAAGTTCTGTCATGAGAACACTAACTCTTTAATATCACATAACACGAGATACCACACACCCCCTTACCCAACTTCGATTTGACATGGGATTAAAAAGAGTTGATCATGTGGTTTTATTAAAACTTTTAATGTATTGAGTTTGAGTCTGGCACACCACTGAACTTGATATTTATAGGAAAACCCTAGAAGAGATTTTCAGCCTAGACAAGAAACTCCATATCCCCTGGTTAAGGAAGATAAAGGTATTGTGTGAGTTTCTTAAAATGGATGAGGTATGGTTGCACCTTGATAAAATGACAAAGGGTACAATAGTAACACCGAAACAAGTTTAGTGGGAAAGTAGGCTGGAACAAATATGGAAATATCAAAAAGTGGGGAGTCTAGCAGAGATTTTCTTGAGTCATAAAAGTGGTCCTTGCTTTGAGCCATTTCTAGACAGAATAGAACCAGCTCAGGCCAAAACGTTGTATATAAAGTTTAGGCTTGGCATTTTATCTTAAAATTCCTACACTTCCACATGGGACAAAAATGGACATACATGTCCAAATTGTCCATTTTGTCTGCAGACAGAGGAATCTATTGATCACTTTTTACTCATTTGTCCCACCTACATCATACCTCGCAAGAAATTGATCCTTCCTGTATGCAAGTTGTAAGCAATTATCCATTACAGGGAAGCTTCCAGAAATTTTAGATGTGACACAAAGGAGAAAAACGTGTTCAGTGTGTCCAGATTTTTACTATGGGCATGGAGAATAAGAACCACAAAGTTAAAGGGGACTCCTCAGGGGAAGGTTCATTTTCGGACTAGGGTTATCAAGTATAAGATGCCCCGACACTTTAAAGTGTGTCGAGGATGACATTTTATCTATTATCTTGAATAGTGAAGTGGGATAACGGAACCATAGGTCTCAAACGCTGTATTGACTTAAATCTTTGTCTTAATATAAGTTATTTGATCTGTTTTAATCACTTTTAATCTTATTTTAGTAGGATCAGCTTTATTGAATGTTGATTGTAAACTGTTTGTATGTTGCATGAACTTTTATGGTTATAAAGCCGAAATAAAGTATTGAATTCAATTAATTGTTACATGATGAACTTTCCACCCTAGACCCTACAAACCTAGCACCCCACAAATAAAATAAAATGGAATTAAGTAAGTATTACACAACTTGCATATTTAAAATGCAATGTAATACTTAATTTACAAATAATAATGAACTATTACTTTATTAACTTTCCACCCTACACCCCTACAAACCCAGCACCCCACAACAAAAACAACATTTATTAAATAGCTATTCCACAATTTACATATTTGAAAATCAATTCAACAATTAATTTTAAAATATTAATTAATAATGTATTGCTTAATTAACCTCACACCCTATACCCATACAAACCTAGCACCCTGCAAGTAACTTATAAGAAAAATAAATCAGTCTTCCGTATTTTACATAATTAAAAATAAATTAAATATATTTAATCAACAATTAATAGTACATTTGTAATTAATTATTACCTAAATAACTTCCCACCCTACATCCCTATCAACCTAGCCGCTTGCAACTAAAATATGAGTAAAATAAATAAGTATTTCATAAATTACATAATTAAAAATCTATTACATAATTAGTTAACAAATAATAATTAATTGTTAATTGATTATTACTTAAGTTACTTCCCACCCTATACCCTCACAAACCTAACAGCCCACAAATAACATATCATCAAAATAAATCAGTGTTGCATGAATTACATAATAAATATCTATCATAAAATTAATTTATTAAATAACTCATATTTGTTTATTACCCAATTAACCCCTTCGGTGCTCATGACGGAACGGTTCCGTCATGAGCCACGGTTGAGCTGTGCTCATGACGGAACCGTTCCGTCATGACCACGCCCGCGCAAGATTCCGTCAGCACAGCGGCGGAATCTGCGCAGCATGGAAGGGGTTAACCATATCCCCTTACAATCCCAACAACACATTATAGCACTCTAAATTGCTATTTAATAATAATGAATAAATCTAAATCACTTAAAATTGCAAGATTTATTTGAATAACAATTAATACGTTATAAAATAATAATAACATAACATTAGTATTATCAACTAAAACACTTTGAAATAATAAGAAAAATATATATGTAACCTCTATATTGGGGAACACGATATTAAAAGCATCCATAGTATTTACAATTATATTGCTTACCAAAGTGATCGATATTCTTGTCAACAATATTTGTGCATCACGATATTTGTGTGTCAAATATTTAATTTCTGATATTTCTGCCTCCCAATATTTTCAAAACTCTATTTTGTCTAAACACTAGTAATGAGGTAAGAGAGGGCTCTTCGGTGGAGAACTGAACTAGAGTTCCAGGTCAGGTGGAGATAGATAACTGGCTCATGCAGGAGCTGAATTATAACATTGTGCAGATTTTTTCGGAAAGAAATTATGTTTTCTTACCATCTCAACTCCTCAAGGCTTGTATTTTTTCATACTAGCACATCCGATTCACATATTTTGTTTTACTTTCCTCATCTTATTAGGTGGTCCTAGAACTATATGCAACTGGCAAGATATCTCAGCGAACTGAGGCATCCGCTGCAGAGATGTTAAGATGTGTGTGTGACTTGACAGCCATAGGTTTACATCTTTGGGTCCATTCATTTGTTCATCCTTCTGAGGTCGATATATTGAGTACCATTGGGTTGGGTGATAGATAACACATTAAAACCACCCAGACACCAGCTATATTGCAGAATTCACTATACAAGTGTAGCAATTATCGTTATTTTATTAGAGTCTTTTGATAACTGTAGCAGATGGCAAAATCTTGTCTATTGATAATCAGACTTTTTTGCATTCAATCGTCAAAGGAGCAATTTATACCTCACCCATATGATAACTGGTAATAGTTCTGCTGGGTATGAAAATATTCATTGAGGTGCGACTCATTCTTTGGGTTTGATACTGCTGAATAGGTTTTATTTCTGTCTGATCACTGATTGGACATTCAAATACGTTAATTGATCCACCATAACCATAAACAAGATGCTTTCATTAAAAAAATTGGATAGGTTTATTAATCTGAAAAAGCCTTAGACAACATTTCTGCAAGATATGAAACTGCACTTTGTCAACAGAAATTATTTGGCTTTACCTCACGCCAACATACTTAAACCATGTTTTGCTAAGTGCTCATGATACAATGGGCCTCTTTACAAAGCCGGTTGGAAGAACGTCCGACAAACATCGTTTCGGGATCGGAAACGCCCGACAAGTAGGTGGCGATCCCGACCTCTAAATTACGATCCAACTGTTGTGTAGGTGGTCAGAATAATGGCCGCAGCACAAGCCTCAATGAAAATAAGGCATGTTTGGAAACATCCCTGCATCGTGTGCCAGCCACCATGTGGTGACTGGCACAGGGTGCATGGATATTTTGGCGGGCACCATAGCGGAGGCCCAGTCGGTACAGGGGTCATGCTAGGGACCTTAAAGTCCCTTTCCGACAGCCTTTCTATGGCGGTGGAACAGCCATGGAAAGGCTGTTGAAAAAGGACATTGTAATCCCTACGGCGGTGCCTGAGCAGGCATTGCCCCTATTGTAGGTATTACGCTCTGACCAACAGTCCCTGTCGGAAGCGTCAGATGTTCCTCCACCCACTGCCTCCAACGGCAGCATATCATAATGCGGCGGATAGACAGCAGCACCAAATGTCTGATGAGGCACATGGTCTAGACTGATTTGCACATTGCTGGGTTCAAACTGGAATGGCATGGTGAGCAAAAAACGATGGATTTATGCCCAGATCTCTGTACTGGGGTGTAAAAGTATGACATTGTTCTGCATTCTGTCCATCAACCGTAGTTTTTGCGTTTGTCACCCCGAGAGGGACGGGTATGCCCAGACGTGTGTCCCGTGCTTTCCATGTCACTGGAATCAAGCTATCCTGACTGAGGAGGGGTGACATTCCAAAACCGGTCATAGGATGCTTGTTTCCAGTCCAGGGAGGACCTGGCTTGGCAGTTCAGGCTGGACTGTTCTCATGAGGCACAGGGTCAAGACTGATTTGCATATGGCTGGGTGCAAACTGGAATGACATGGTGAGCAAAAAAACGATGGATTTAGGCCCAGATCTCTGTACTGGGGTGAATCTATGACATTGGTCTGCATTCTGTCCATCAACTGTTGTTTTTGCATTTGTCACCCCGCGTGGGACGGCAATGCCCAGACGTGGGTCCCGTGTTCTCCATGTCACTGGAATCAAGCTATGCTGGCTGAAAAGGGGTGAAACCACGAAACCGGTCCTAGGATGCTTGTAACCAGTCCAGGGAGGACCAGGCTTGGCAGTTCGGGCTGGACCGTTACCATGAGGCACAGGGTCAAGACTGATTTGCATAAGGCTGAGTTCAAACTGGAATGGCATAGTGAATAAAAAAACGATGGATTTAGGCCCAGATCTCTGTACTGGGGTGAATATATGACATTGGTCTGCATTCTGTCCATCAACTGTTGTTTTTGCATTTGTCACCCCGCGTGGGACGGCAATGCCCAGACGTGGGTCCCGTGTTCTCCATGTCACTGGAATCAAGCTATCCTGGCTGAAGAGGGGTGAAACCCCAAAACCGGTCCTAGGATGCTTGTTTCCAGTCCAGGGAGGACCTGGCTTTGCAGTTCTGGCTGGACTGTTCCCATGAGGCACAGGGTAAAGACTGATTTGCATAAGGCTGGGTTCAAACTGGAATGGCATGGTGAGCAAAGATATTATGGATTTAGGCCCAGATCTCTATACTGGAGTGAATGTATGACATTGTTCTGCATTCTGTTTATCAACTGTTGTTTTTGCATTTGTCACCCCGAGTGGGACGAGTATGCCCAGACGTGGGTCCCATGCTCTCCATGCCACTAGATTTAAGGTATCCTGGCTGAAGAGGGGTGAAACCCTGAAACCAGTCCTAGGAGGCTTGTTTTCAGTCCAGGGAGGACGTAGCTTGGCAGTTCGGGCGGGACTTTTCCAAGAGGCACAGGATCAAGACTGATTTGCATATGGCTGGGTTCAAACTGGAATGAAATGGTGAGCAAAGATATTATGGATTTAGGCCCAGATCTCTATACTGGAGTGAATGTATGACATTGTTCTGCATTCTGGTTATCAACTGTTGTTTTTGCATTTGTCACCCCGAGTGGGACGAGTATGCCCAGACGTGGGTCCCATGCTCTCCATGCCACTAGATTTAAGTTATCCTGGCTGAAGAGGGTTGAAACCCCGAAACCGGTCCAAGAATGATTGTTTCCAGTCCAGCGAGGACCTAGCTTGGCAGTACGGGCTGGACTGTTCCCTTGAAGCACAGGGTCAAGACTGATTTGCATAAGGCTGGGTTCAAACTGGAATGGCATGGTGAGCAAAAAACGATGGATTTAGGCCCAGATCTCTGCACTGGGGTGAATGTATGACATTTGTTTGCATTCTGTCCATCAACTGTTGTTTTTGCCTTTGTCACCCTGAGTGGTACGGGTATGCCCAGAATTAGGTCCCGTGCTCTCCATGCCACTGGAATCAAGCTATCCTGGCTGAAGAGGGGTGAAACCCCAAAAACGGTCCTGGGATGCTTGTTTCCAGTCCAGGGAGGGCCTGGCTTGGCAGTTCTGGCTGGACTATTCCCATGAGGCACAAGGTCAAGACTGATTTGCATAAGGCTGGCTTCGAACTGGAATGGCATGGTGACCATACAAGCGATGGATTTAGGCCCAAATCTCTGTACTGGGTGAATGTATGACATTGTTCTGCATTCTATCCATCAACTGTTGTTTTAGCATTTGTCACCCCGAGTGGGATGGGTATGCCGAGACGTGGGTCCAATGCTCTCCATGCCACTGGAATCAAGCTATCCTGGCTGAAGAGGGGTGAAACCCTGAAACCTGTCCTATGATGTTTGTTTCCAGTCCAGGGAGGACCTGGCTTGGCAGTTTGGGCTGGACTGTTCCCATGAGGCACAGGGTCAAGACTGATTTGCATATGGCCGTGTTCAAACTGGAATGGCATGGTGAGCAAACAAACGATGGATTTAGGCCCAGCTCTCTGTACAGGAGTGAATGTATGACTTTGTTCTGCATTCTGTCCATCAACTGCTGTTTTTGCATTTGTCACCCTGAGTGGGACGGGTATGCCCAGACTTCGGTCCCGTGTTCTCCATGCCACTGGAATCAAGCTATCCTGGCTGGAGAGGGGCGAAACCCCAAAATCGGTCCTAGGATGCTGGTTTACGGTCCAGGGAGGACCTGGCTTGGCAGTTCGGGCTGGATTGTTCCCATGAAGCAGAGGGTCAAGACTGATTTGCATATGGCTGGGTTCAAACTGAAATGGCATGGTGAGCAAAGAAACGATGGATTTAGGACCAAATCTCTGCACATGGATGAATGTGTGACATTGTTCTGCATTCGGTCTATCAACTGTTGTTTTTGTATTTGTCACCCTGAGTGGGACGTGTATGCCCAGACGTGGGTCCTCTGCTCTCCATGCCACTGGATTCAAGCTATCCTGGCTGAAGAGGGGTGAAATCCCGAAAGCGGTCCTAGGATGCTTCCTTCCAATCCAGGGAGGACCTGGCTTGGCAGTTCGGGCTGGACTGTTCCCATGAGGCACAGACTCAAGACTCATTTACATATGGCTGGGTTCAAACTGGAATGGCATGGTGAGCAAAAAAACGATGGATTTAGGCCCAGATCTCTGCACTGGGGTGAATGTATGAAATTGTTTTGTATTCTGTCCATCAACTGCTTTTTTTGCATTTGTCACCCCGAGTGGGATGGGTATGCTCAGACGTGGGTCCCGTCCTCTCCATGCCACTGGAATCATTCTATCCTGGCTGAAGAGGGGTGAAACCCGGAAACTGGTCCTAGGATGCTTGTTACCAGTCCACGGAGGACCTGGTTTGGCAGTTTGGGCTGGACTGTTCCCATGAGGGACCTGGTCAAGACTGATTTGCATATGGCTGGGACGGCCCCAGGATTGCAGGGGACACCCGCGACAGAGAACCGACCATCTGGGAGTGGCACAGAGCAGGTGTTCCCTGCCCGTCTGCAGACTGGGGACAAAATCCTGGCTGCCATTGCAGACACAAAAGCCTTCCTGCAGATGCAGATAGGCAGTGTCTCAGGGGAGCTGGGCTTTCTGCAGGCAGATCATTGCAAACTTGTACATAAGGTCAAAGAGATGGAGTTGGCAGTTGAGGAGCTCAAGCCGGCACAGCAGTCTCTGCGCAGGCAGAGAGGGACAAGGCAGCAGCCCTGCTGGCAGCGACTGACCTTGCCAGCAAGCAAAATTCGGACTCGGATGCAGGAACTCAATTTGATGGACATTCAGTGGACTTTACCTTGTATGACACTTTGGTTGTTAAGCAGATTATGCTATTTGTGACACCTCAGACGGCAGAGGATCTGCTTTGAATATGTGACTGCATGTTGTTAAATCAGCCACTGAGAGGGAGGTGATACACAATGGGTTACATTGATGCCCATAAACCAGGGAGCTTTAAGACGTCATTGAGTGACTGTGAGGAAATCCTCCAGGCTGTGGGCTGCATCCATCTGGTGCTCCTGTATTATTGCCAATATTATTATTATTCTCACCATGGTTCTTGCTACTTGTTGGGGGGTCCTTGCCTTCCGACACTGTTCAGGATGCCTGGAAGGATGATCAGGGAATAGGTGAGGACGGGTTTCGCTTGTTCCTCTCTTCCTGCTCCTGGTGTGTGTGTGAGATGCGGATGGCCAGATGTGGAGGTGTTGTGTCAGAGCGGATGCTGGCACATGCTACTTGTGCGGCTTATCCAGCCCCCCACACACACACCCATATCCATTGATCAGTGGATAAGGTTTACGGGCTACTTGTATTTTTCATCAAGTCTACGTTTGGGTGGCTTCCATTGCCGGACATGGTCTGGGGTTGGGGAGCTGGGGATTTGTATACCTGTTATATAGATTCCAGAGTTGACACGGTCATTCTCGAGGCGATATAGAATGTGAAACGGAGGTGCGTGGGACACGGGCCCAGAACCAAGTTACACTGCATAACTATGGCCGTGACACACTCTGAGTTTAAATTATTGACCTGGAATATTTGAGGCATGGTAATGGCAGCCTGAAAGCACAAGATATGCATGTTTCTCAAGTGCAGGGCGGTGCATATAGCTCTTTTGCATGAGACACACCTCACCACTGTGGACATCAGGTTTTGAGGAGACAAGTGTACACCATGGGGTATTCCCCATATTCTCAGGTTCCTTAATCTGGATCCAGACAGGCATCCCCTTTGAGGCCCCACAAGTCAGAGTAGACAGAGATGGTAGAAATGTTTTAGTAAATGGGAGGTTAGATGGTAAAGTCCTGATGCTTGGGTGTGAGTATGCTCCTAATCAGGACCAACTGCCGTTTCTGGCCTGCATATTGGCGCAACTGGATTCTCTTCATGGAAGGGACGTGATTATTGGAGGGAACTTTAACTGTGTGGACCGCTTTACACCGCCACTCCTGGGGGCACCAGTGCATAGGATTGCAAAGGGGTTTCGAGACTAGGCAACCAGTTGGGGGGTTGAGGATGTTTGGAGGATGCAACATATTGGGGAGAGGGCCTACCCCTTTTACTCTAGCCTATACCCTCTGCATGTCCACCTGGAAAAGGTTTAGTGTTCTGCACGCCTTTACCAATGTATTCATCACACTGGATACCTTGGTCACACTATCTCAGACCACAACCCGACACTGATGGGAATTGGGTTGGGCACACCTAGGCCGGTGACCCCCATGTGTCACCTTTGTCCCGGTATCTTGGAACATGAGAGCTACCGAGAGGGACTCTAGGAGGCCATCTCAGGCTATTTTACACATAATTCAGGTACGGCCTCTGATTGCCTTATCGAGTGGGATGCCTTTAGGGCGGTTGTTCCTTCACTGCATGGGTGCGACATTGGGTGTCCCGAGGAAACACAACCTTGAACTGGGGTCACTGGATGAAGTCATACATAATCTAGGAAATAGCGTAGACACTGTCCTTGATTCAGGAATACAACTGGCAGAAGCCAGATAATGGTACAATGTCATTCTGAAGAAACTCTGATTCAATTTAGAGAATATATCGCCAGGGCTCACAAAGGTCAGGAAGGATAAGGTGGGCAGACATCTGGCCTGGTTGGTATGCCCTGAGATACGTAGGGCCCTATAACTTTCCCGGCCCGGCCTGATGAGCAACTGGTGCACTCCCAAGTGGATATCAACAACACCTTTCGGAAGTATTATACTGGACACTATGGGAGACAATCTAAAGTACCAAGAGAACATGTGGAAACCTTTTTGGCTACCATGGCGCTACGGAGCCTAAGTACGATTGCTGTGGAGGAGCTGGGAGAACCCAGTACCTTGAGAAATCAAGGGCGCCATTCGGGCCATGGCGCGGAGGAAGACCTCAGAACCAGATGACCTGCCAGCAGAATTTTAATTCAGCATTCGCTGATTCACTGAATTGGCTGAATGTATAATAGAGGACTGCAAAAGAAGGAGCTGCCGACTACCACTAGGGATGCTTTATTTATTCCCCTGCCAAAGACAACCACACAAGGGGCGACCCCTCCCCATAGCATATCGCCTGTTGTCCATGTTAAACATGGATTTTAAGAGCTTAGGATAGATATTGACCATGCGACTTATCCCAAAAAGGCAAGCATTGGTCCATGCAAACCAGTGTGGGTGTATCCCACAATGTAACACCTCCCTTAATCTATGCTGCTTGTACTTAGTACTGTTTGCTCCTCAGCAGGATGGAGAAGCCAGGGCGGCCTGATGGCTGTAGACCTTGAAAAGACATTTGACACCATCAGCTGGGCTATCTGGACACAGTTATGAACCGAATGCAGTTGGGGCATCATGGGTAGCATTGGTCTGTCTATTATATACCAGCCCTACTGTGGGTCCGAACAGGCCAGATCGTGTCGGACTCATATGATGTATGTCCGGACACCAGGCAGGGGTGTCTATTGTCCCTGCTCCTGTTCGCCCTTGCTATTTAGCCATTGGTGAAACTGTATAGGTAGCGAGGATGGGGTAAGGGCAGACTGGTGGTGGGCAATGAGCATTTGATATCACTATATGCTGATGATCTGTTAGTGTACATGTCCAACATGCCCACTGATATCCCGCTCATTTTACAGCCCTTACAAAAGTATGGTGAGTTATCCAGACTGCAGGTGAATCTGGTGAAGACCTGCATTTTCCCAGGCCTATCTGACTCAGACCGGCCCCAGACCATGCTGCTAGAGATCAGCTGGGTCCCCATAATGTTCCGGTACCTAGGCATTCAAATTTGCCACACCCTAGAGGACATATATGAGGGCAACATGGGGGTAGTGCGGCGCTCTCTGTGAGGGTGTGTAGCCTTTTGGCGCTTGCACCGACTCCCCATTTGGGCACAGATAGCTTTGGCTACGATAATTATGCTGCTCCAGTTGCTTTATTATTTTACCAGTCTCCCAGCCTGGATATCTACCAGGTGGTTTAGGCAATTAAATTCACTGTTGAGAGAGATTATCCGGGGCAGTGTGGCGGCACATAGTGTCCATGGACACTCTTAGATGGCCTACTTTAGAAGGGGAGGTGCCAGACTTTGAGCTATATAAACTGGCTCCTCAGCTACAGTGGATAACAGTCTGGCTGAATGGCATGGATATGACTGAGCTGGGACCCATGGGAAATGTGACTAATCAGGAGGCACTTCTGGCCTGACGACTGAGGTGAATACCCAGGGCGGGGAGGGATGGTGTGCTCTTGGTGACGGTTCTACAATGCTGGCAGCCCAATATATGGAGGATGAGAAAGTGCCCGTTGTACATCTCCTTGCTACCTCTAGTGGGCTACCATGTGGGGACCCCACACCTTCTTTTTAGCTGCACTGCTGGTGATGTGGACAGAGATGGGACTGGTGAAGCTTGGCGAATGTTACGAGGCCTCCACACTGTTGCCCTTGGAGGTTCTTGTTGAGGCACATGACTTGCACCCCCTGGACAGTTCCTCACCTATGAGGCGTTGGTTTGAACCTTACGGTTTTCTAGGAAACAGGGGTAGATGAGCCCTTGACCCATAACATCTTACGTTTACCATAGTCCCTGGATAAGAGTAGACATCTGGTTAAAAAGTCATATGGTGCCCTCAATGGGATGGTGCAAAAAGTTCAGCACGCTCAGGCAAAAATGGGATGACATATTAGGCAATGAAGCTCCGGATCAGGAATAGGTGGAAATGTTGGCTTACACACAGAAGGTATCCCAGAATACCAGGTTTAAAGTGATATAATTTAATTACCTCAATGAGATCTGTCTCACCTTGAAAAAATGACTGCAATATATGGGGGAGCCTAAGTGCTGTTCTCGCTGCACACTAGTGGAGGCAGATTATTGTCAAATGACCTGGTCTTGTGCTCATGTATGAGCATTTTGAGCTGCAGTGGTGCAGAGGCTGAACACGACACTGAGCTGAGATGTGCCATGTACCTTGGTGGGTTGCCTGCTGGGTTTATTTCCCAATCCGGTATCCAAGAAGGTGGAGAACAGTTTCCTTGATTTTGCCTTCATATTAGTCAAGAGGCAGATCTCCATGTCATGAGAATTGGCGGTCGGACCGATGATAGAAAGATGGGGGGCAACTGTGAGAAGGTGACCTTATATATGCTGTCCACTAGTTCTAGTGGGCACCTTGTATCAGTCCAAACTACCCCTTATGGAGATAGGTTAAAGACAACCTTATATGAAAGCTATCCTAGTGGTAGCTATGGAGAGCAGCCTTCAGGCTACGTCTTGAAGGAATGTAAAGCAGCGTGTTTTACCAGTCTATAATCTCTTGAATGATCAAATGAAAAGACAAGCACACCAGGTATATATTTAAAATATATGTATTTAAGATAAAACACACCCCTTAAGTCTCTTTTTGAGACTGGAGTTCAAAGTACTTTAGTTACAAATGTTTAAGCATCAGTAAAAGCACAAATACACGTTTGGGCCCTAGGGGCGTACCAAAACATATACTAAAAAAGTAGTATAAGAACCACAACTGTAATAGGCACTAGGCCTATTGCCTCTAGAATCGCTGGGACCCCAAGGAACCACCCAAGGTAGTGACACAGGGGACCCACGGGAGCCGTATGCAGTGTGAAAACACAACCGCGGGTTCCTATTATCTTCTATGGGGAATGTCGCGGTTGGAATTTTAAAGATTAGGGACAATTCTAATCGAGTCAGGACCAAACCCTTTTGGACTTAGGCAGTTCTAGGGCTAGCACCCACAAGAGCACCAGAGTACTCGAGTTACCTCACCCAGGGAAGCCGGGTGCATAGGTGTCTTTTGGTGTCGGGTCGCGTCGTCGATTCCAATGGAAGCCTGCAAAGAACTGCCGCTGCCGTGAAGAGGAGAAGTGTACACAGAGATCCATGCCTGGATCTAGGATGTAAAGAACCTGAAAGCAGAGGGGACAGAGTCTGGGTCACTTGCCAGTGACCTAGGGCAGGATGGCCCAATGCCCACAGATGTCGGGTATTTCAGGTGAGTTGATAGGTGTCTTGACTCTTAAGCCACGAGGTCCAAGAGGCATCGATGAAGTCCGCGAGCCGGAATCAAGCTGTCCCACAAAGTCTGTCGAGTGCTGCGGTGTTGGCAACCAGAAATGACCCAACAAGCCTTGGCAACAGCAAGTAACTGGAAATCAGAGAAAGCACTGCGGTGCAGACCAGCAAGGTCTGATGGACTCACCCAGCAAAGGTAAGTAAGGGCACGTCTGGAGCAACCAAGAAAGCCCAAGCAGAGAAGGAGTTGCCTTCATGGGGACCTGCTACCCAATGGGCTAGTTATCGCGAAGGAGCCTCAAGCGGTCGCACTTGAAGCTGGCCCACTGGTCACTCGTGGAGTGGAGGCCAACAATCTTTGGAGCAGGAGATGCTCAAGGCTGGGGCTACTCAGAGCCCAAAGCACACCTTCTAGGACGACCAGAAAGATAGTGTTGCTGCAAAAGTTCATGGTGTCCAGGGGTCACGGTTCCACGTCACCCAATAATAGCCACGGGCCTCAGCTTTGCTGTGGACTCAGGGTAGCCTCGGGGAAGTCTGGAAATCTACCTCTGGGGATGCAGAGACTTTGGCATCTGGCAGGAGCTTCAGAATGTCAGACCGGTCAGTTGCTTCTTTGCTGCCTGCCAAGCAGGGGAGTCACTCCTTGACCCCAAGGGAGATTTCTTCCATCTTCTAGTCGTGATAGAAAGTCGAAGGTCCAGGATATATGTTGCAGAGTTTCGTCCAGGGTAATCTAAAGTCCTAGGGACAGGATTCCTATACTTATACTAAGTTTAGGGGATGGGCTAACTCTAAGGCTCCACCTATGGGTGGACCTGGGGTGGGGGTGGTTACACCACTTCCCCTTTGTCCAGTTTCGCGCCAGAGCAGGGGCTGAGTGCCCCTGCAACCGGTTTGAACTGGGCTATGCACAGGGACACCTTGTGTGCCCCAGGCAGTGTCTCAAAAGCATTCTCTGAATGCACCCGCCCTGCCCCAATGCACATCTGCCTGTCTGGGAAGGTGGTTACACCTCCCTGAGACAGGAAACCTTTTGTCCAGGCTTCCCCTGCCAGAGTTTCCCCCAGCAGCAGGAGGCCAGACCCGTGTCTGTGGCAGTGGCATCCATTTTGTGATGCCAGGGCTTTGGAAAGATTTAACCTGGTCTAGGCAGTGTGAACATGTCTCTCCCTCTAAAAGGGTGGAATGCTACCCCCGCCGCCAGGACTGGCGGGAGGGTTAGTATTCCAAAGCGTTTCACACCAAACACGACATGTTTTGATGCAGCCATTCCAAAGTTAGCATTTACCGCGAGGTTATAATTCACTTAAGAGTATATGGTATGGCTGTATCACAGAACGCTGCAGAGGGGCTCAGCTCATGCTTGGGCACCCTCTCACATAAAACCAAGCACTCTGCCTTCAGGATTGTCAAGGCCTGCCATAGGAGTGGCTTATCGGTTTATATGTGTCTGTATAAGGTAGTGATGTAGGTGGCCTATACCACAGTGAGGGGTGCAAGCACACCCTTACCCAGGTTGCAGTAGCAGACCTGTGGTGTCATTTTGGAGTGCTTCCCAGGGGTGGCATAATACATGCTGCAGCCCCTGGTAGGCCTCTGAGGTACATATGCCCTAGGTACATAGTATACCATATAAGCTTATAAGACACTCCAGGATCCTATTAGATATTTACCTAATGTACATGGAAACCATTTTAGAGAGGAAGCTGCTAGGCTGTGGTCCTGATTAGCAGGGCCACATCCAGACTAAGGTAAAAAAACAGTGAAACACCAGCAAAAAGTGGGGGTACCCATGTGAAGCAGATCCTACTCTCCTACACAACCCCCCCAAATGCAGGGACATTAAACTAACCTCGACCAGTTGAGTCTTCATGTTCTAAGTGGCATGGTTACTCCCAGGTCTATGTTCCACTGTAAAGTCCATCCCCTGTAGGGAACTGGACCACCTAAGCAGTTTGGGGTTTTCACCCTTCATTTGTTTTAGCCATAAGAGGGGATTATGGTGTGTCTGAACAAGGAAGTGAGTACCAAACAAGTATGGCCTCAACTTCTTCAGAGCCCAAACCACAGCAAAGGCCTCCCTCTCAATGGCTGACCAATGTTTCTCTCTAGGGGTCAGCCTTCTGCTTATAAAAGCTACTGGCTGATCCTGACCTTCTTCATTCAATTGTGACAGTACAGCTCAACCCCCAATTCAGATGCATCAGTTTGAACAATGAACTTTTTGGAGTAGTCAGGACACATGGCCTGCTTCAGTTAATCAAATGCCTTTTGACAGCTAGCTCTCCACTGAACCTTTTTGGGCATTTTCTTGGAAGTTAAGTCATTCAAGGGTGTCACTATTGATCCATACCCTTTGACAAATCTCCTATAGTACCCAGTCAGGCATAAGAAGGCTCTCACCTGAGTCTGGGTAGTTGGAGCAGTCCATTCCATTATGGTCTGGATTTTGCTCTACAATGGTTGAACCTGGCCTCCACCTACAAGGTGGCCCAGGTACACAACCTGACTCTGCCCTATCTGGCATTTCGTAGCCTTGATAGTTAGGCCTGCTTTTTGTAGGGCCTCCAAAACATTCCTTAGGTGGACCAGGTGATCCTCCCAGGTGGAGCTAAAGACAGCAATTTCGTCTAGATATGCTGCACTAAAGGCTTCCATGCCTGTGAGAACTGTATTCACCAACCTTTGGAAAGTGGCAGGTGCATTCTTCAAACCAAAGAGCATTACCACAAATTGATAGTGCCCACTAGGGGTAGAAAATGCTGTTTTTGGCTTTGCATCATCAGCTAGTCTGGTCTGCCAGTAGCCAGCTGTCAAGTCAAATGTGCTAAGGTACTTGGCTGAGGCCAAAGTATCTATGAGCTTGGATGGGCATCAGTCCTAGTGATTGCATTGAGACCCCTGTAGTCTACACAAAACCTCATCTCTCTTTTTCCACCACTGGTGTGAGGTTTTGGCACAAGGACCACTGGACTAGCTCAAGGGCTATCTGAGGGCTCAATCACACCCAGATCCAACATGTTCTGGACTTCTGTCCTGATACAGTCCCTGACATGGTCAGGTTGCCTATAAAGCTTATTTTTAATAGGCAGACTGTCCCCAGTGTGCACTTCATGAGTGCACCAGGTAGTCTGACTTGGAGTCAGTGAAAACATGTGTCTGAACTGATTGAGAACCTGTCTGCAATCAGTTTGCTGCTGGGCAGTGAGGCTGCCTGCCAAGGCTACACCATCAACTGATCCATCATCAGGGTTCTGTGAGAGGAGGTCAGGGAGTGGGTCGTCACTCTCTTCCTACTGTCCCTCATCAGTTGCCATGAGCAAGCCCATGTCAGCCCTGCCATCATATGGCTTTAGCCTGTTGACATGAAGAACCCTATGGGGGCTCCTAGGGGTTCCAAGGTCTACCAAGTAGGTAACCTCCCCTTTCTGTTCAACAATAGTGTGGGGTCCACTCCACTTGTCCTGGAGAGCTGCTGGGGCCACAAGCTCCAACACCCACACTTTCTGGCCTGGCTGGTAAACAGTCAGGACAGCCTTTTGGTCATGCCAAGCTTTTTGTAATTCTTGGCTAGCCTCCAGGTTTTTGGTTGCCTTCTTCATATACTCTGCCATCCGGGAGCGGAGACCAAGTACATAGTCCATCACATCCTGTTTGGGAGGTTTGAGAGGTAACTCCCAGCCCTCCTTCACCAAACACAATGGACCCTTGACAGGGTGACCAAACAGAAGTTCAAATGGGCTGTAGCCAACCCCCTTTGAGGCACCTCCCTGTATGCAAATAAAAGGCAGGGCAAGAGAAGGTCCCATTTTCGCCTAAGCTTCTCTGGGAGTCCTTTGATCATGCCCTTTAAGGTTTTGTTGAACATTTCAACTAAACCATTGCATTGTGGGTGATAGGGTGTGGTGAATTTGTAATTCACTCCACACTCCTTCCACATTGCAGTTAAGTAACTTGACATAAAGTTTGAATCTCTGTCAGATACCTCCTCCTTAGGAAAACCTACTCTTGAGAACACACTCAAGAGAGCTCTTGCCACTACAGGGGCTGTAGTGGTCCTTAGGGGAATAGCTTCTTGATACCTGGTGGCATGATCCACTACCACCAGTATAAACCTGTGCCCAGATGCTGTTTGAGGATCCATGGGACCAACAATGTCAATCCCAACCCTCTCAAAGGGAACCCCCACCACAGGTAATGGTATCAGGGGGGCCTTTGTAGTGCCACCTGCTTTGCCACTGGCTTGGCAGGTTACACAGGAGCGACAAAACTCCTTTGTGTCTTCAGACATGTGTGGCCAGTGAAGGTGAGGAACAATTCTGTCCCAAGTCTTGTTCTGGCCTAAGTGTCCTGCTAGTGGAATATCATGGGCTAGTTTCAATAGGAAACCCCTAAACTTCAGAGGTTTAACCAACCTCCTGGATGCACCAGGCTTGGGGTCTCTACTCTCTGAGTAAAGGAGTCCATCATCCCAATAAACCTTATGGGTGCCACCAATGTTTCCTCTCATTTTTTTCCTCTGTGTGCGGTAGTGTAAGGGCTCTGTGCACTGCAACCAAGGCTATGTGCGCCAGGAACCAGACCGCGCGTGTGGATGCAGCGCCAAATATCACTCCAAAGTTTTGCTTAAAAAAGTGAAAAGATGGTGCATTTCCACACATGCAGCGCCACATGAAGATTCTTAACGCAGATTTTCAATTTAGATGCACATGCCATGACATGAATTGGTTACACAAGCAAGTACACTTTAGGTTTAGAAAAGCACAGATCTCCAATGGTGGTACCATAGTAAGATTTTACTAAGGATCCTCAACTCGAGCACTTGGTCACATAGGGCCCGATTCACACACCTAACTTAAGACAAAATCCTAAACGTACTACTTTTGGTATTCACAGAAGGCATTTAGTAGTAGTAAAGTTAGGATTTTGTCCTAAGTCTGTCTGAAGTCTGTCTGAGGTCTGTCTGAGGTCTGTCTGAGGTCTGTCTGAGGTCTGTCTGAAGTCTGTGTGAAGTCTGTGTGAAGTCTGTGTGAAGTCTGTGTGAAGTCTGCTGGAATCTGTGTGAAGTCTGTCTGAAGTCTGTCTGAAGTCTGTCTGAAGTCTGTCCTAAGTCTGTCCTAAGTCTGTCCTAAGTCTGTCCTAAGTCTGTCCTAAGTCTGTCCTTCTACTTTTGGTATTCACAGAAGGCATTTAGTAGTAGTAAAGTTAGGACTGTGTCTTAAGTTTGACATAAGACAGACTTAAGACGGACTTAGGACAGACTTAGGACAGACTTAGGACAGACGTAGGACAGACTTAAGACAAAAACCTAACTTTACTACTACTAAATGTCTTCTGTGAATACCAAAAGTAGTAAGTTTAGGAATTTGTCTTAAGTTAGTTCTGTGAATCGGGCCCAGTGAGTCTAAGTAGGGCAGATTATTATGTCCACAGAGGTGTATTTTAGAGCTGCAAAAAATTCCCGGAATTATTGTTGACATGTTTTCAGTAAAACAATTTTTGCTGAGTGATGGTTAGTTTATATTTTTTTGTAGTAACCGGTAGATCCCCTTCTTGGCACTCTGTGTTGTTCCTGCGGTTAGTATTGGCTCTCCATTTAGGTTCAAACATATAGGCTTAATCATGTATCAAGGTGCAATATGAGACTGCCTTCTGGAAGGCCTCTATGATGCCAGGCTAGTTGTAGATTGAGAAATATGCTACTGAACATGATAGATGTTTGGTGAGAAGTGTGAAGGCCAGAAAGGTGGTCTTGTATGTTGTCAGTTGTGAAGGGCATGTAAGCTCTTTTACCATGGACTCGTTGATATTGACTGCTGAGTTTGTGCGTTCTTTCAGGAAGTTGACTGGAGTGACTATTGAGATACTCACTGCAAAAATGTAGAAGCTCGACAAATTGGTCAAGAAAATGCCTATGTCAGGAATTTTGCATAGCTGTGCCTGGAACCCTCCTTCAAGGGCGCTACATATCCGTTCCAGTATGAAGTCAAGTGACAGTGTTCCAAAAGAAGAGGTCTTGAAATTATTTGCACAATTTTCATAAATTTGTGTGGGGACATAGTAATATGGTAGAGGTGGCATGTGCTATAGTCAAAACTTCACTACATCATAATCCTGATATTCACAAACAGATGCTAGCCAAAGCCTCTCTAGGGCAACAATGTCTGTTTTCAAGTTAACCACTGACAATGTGAATGATTTCGATTAACACTCACTCTATAACAATTATCTGTAAATCTAGCAGGACCTGCATGGACTAGAACTTCACTAAGGCATTATTTTGATTCAGTTTAGATGGGAATCCTTGTATCTCACACATGCCAATCTGAAACCTCGGCAGCTACAAAGCACACGTCGTGCTTCAGATATGCTGCATTCCTTTTATTAATAGTGCGCGGCTGTGGGCTGAATGTGGCCCTTTGAGATAGTATTTATGTTAATTGCAGAGCACACGGGCGCTGCAATTTAGATGAATACTATCTCAAAGGCCCACGAATAGCCCCTCAGCCGCGCACTATTAATAAAAGAAATGCAGAGTCTCAAACGCGACGTCTGCTTTCACGCATAGGCGGTTCATTAATTTGGGCTTTGGGGCTCAGTCCCCCGCACTCCTTCCTGCCTCCTGTTTTTTGACTTCGTTATCACACCGATTTTAGTTTCAGGACCCCCATCCTGCCTGAAGGTTAGGCAGTCAGGGCCCTTTTGACGGGTACATGCACTGGTGCCCATGTGCCTGTTGCAGGCTATCCAGGGCACACCTACTTCCAGCCCTGGTTTCTGTGGCCACACACTCCTGTGATGCAGAACACCCTCGCTTTAAGCTTAAGCCCTAGGCTGCCAGAGGCTGATGTCAATCAGAGAGGGTGCTCCTGTCTGACATCATCAATAATCATTCTGGGTCAGAAACATGCGTAAAAAAGCAGGTCAGAGCTTTTTTTTTTTTTTTTAGAGTTTTATATAGTGCAAAATAGACCCAAAGATAACAGGTATTGGAGCCCTTTACATCAGCACCAGTTTCGTTACAGATGAACACATTCATTTTTGTTAGGCACTGGGGAGAGTAAGTGATTTGTCCAGAATCACAGAATTGATTTTTGTTTGCACCAACTTTTTCTTCCGTTCTTCAATGTTGATAATATGGATACTACTTTGTTGAATATTTGGAGCACTGGTTTTGTACAAAAGTTCAAAATGGAATAACCTGAAGCACTCGCTTGAAAAGTAGGAAATGGTTTTGAATAAAATTCCTTATATGGGTAGCTGTCAGCTGAGAGAACATCATTCACGATCGTCAAGGACACAACACTTAACTGTTACCTCACCACTTTACAAGCAAGAGTAGCGAACAGCGTGCCTCCATTTCACCCCCTAGTAAACAAACCCAAGATTCAGAATAGTCTCTGCATCTACTCTATTTTTTGTAAAAATGTGCTTTCAGGCTGCCCGATAACTCAATGCAAGTGGTATCCATGTAACCCTATTTTTATCCATTGTGAGTGTACAACATATTAAACATAGTGAACAGTAAACTTGTCAAAAATTATGTCGCCGATGTTCCTGGCGGCCCACTCGCTGGGCTCCCTCCCGCCGGACCAACGTCTGGCTACAATCGTGGTGATCCACAAGGAAGGGAGACCTCGAGACCGGGTTACATCCTACCGGCCTATCTCGCTCTTGAATGCGGAGCCCAAAATCCTCGCCAAGGTGCTAGCCAACCGGCTGGTCGGCGTGGTGGGCGATCTGGTCCACCAAGACCAGTCCGGCTTTATTCCCCATCGCAACACGGCCCTTGATCTGCGGCGCTTGCACGGGGTGCTCGCGCGTGTCCTGTTTGTGCGGGAGCCGGCCATATTGCCGTCCTTGGACGCCACCATGGCGTTTGACACGCTCGAGTGGCCATACATCTGGGCTATGCTGGCGAAGTTTGGATTTGGCCCGGGGTTCATCAGCTGGGTCAAATTGTTGTATTCGGGCCCATTGGCGCAGGTGGTGGTGAATGGAAGAGTATCGGTCCCATTCGAGCTGGGACGGGGCACGCGACAGGGCTGTCCCTTGTCGCCGCTCCTGTTCGCGCTGGCCTTAGAACCCCTGGCGGAGTGGCTGCGGTGGCACCCTTCCATCCGTGGTCTCCGTTGGACCCCCGAGTATGAGGACCGCGTGTCCCTATACGCTGACGATATCCTTTTGTACCTAGCCTCCCCGCGTAAATCACTGATTGTCCTGGTTGATGTTTTGCGCTCATTCGGCCGCAACTCAGGCCTTGTCATCAACTGGGCTAAATCATGTGTGTATGTGCTTTCCGGGGAGGCTCCCGTCCTCCCGCGGGGCTGTCCGATCCAGATTGCTTCACAGGGGTTTCGGTACCTGGGGGTTTACATTACTCTGGACCCGGAGGCCCGCTACGAGCGGAATTTGCTTCCCCCCCTCCAGCGCTTGAAGGAGGACGTTGCGCGCTGGCGGCGCCTGCCGCTTTCGCCGCTCGGCCGGGCGGCATTGTTTAAGATGATGTCGTTGCCACGCTTCCTGTACGCTCTCCAGAATACTATGGATTTAGTCCCGGCGCGCTACTTCCGTGAGGTGGAGGGTCTACAGCGCCGCCTGTTCTGGGACGGGAGGCCGCGTATTGCCCTGGCGAAGTTGACGCTCCCATGGTACGACGGGGGGATTGCCCTCCCGGATATCAAACGGTATTACTGGGCCTCCCAGCTAGCTGCAATTAATCATGGCCTTTACGGGCCCGCCTTAAACCCGGCATTTGAAATGGACAAGATGCTCCTGCCTGGTGGCGACTATAATCGAGCGCTCTACTCTGGCGCGCCCGGCCCCCGCCTGACGGGACCTACGCGTGTCATGGTACGAGTATGGCACGCGGCTAACGCAGCTATGGGGTGGAAGGACCGTTTGACCCGGGCATCACCGTTGTACGCGTCTGAGAGATTGGGCTCCCTGTGGACCTCGAAGGGCTTCGAGAAGTGGGACACGATTGGCATCAGTAAAGTGGGGGACCTCTGGACGAGGGGGGGATTTAAAACATTCGAGACGCTGCAGACGGATTTTCAGCTGCAGGGCAGTGAATACTTTCGGTACTTGCAGGTCCGTCACGCGCTGGGCTCAGTCTTCCCAGACGTCGCCTCCATCCCGGAGTCTTCCCCCCTGGAGGATAGAGTGCTGGATGGCCACGTTCCGGACAGCACGATCTCCCTTATTTACAAAAAATTGATTAATGACCGCTCGGGCTTGCTGACTGGCCTCCGCGAGGCTTGGGTTGCCGACGGGCTGGAGTAGGACGACGAAGACTGGATTTCCGCGGTGGCCTCTCCGAAGGAGGTGGCCATACCGGCTCGCCTTCGCTTCGTCCAGCTTAAGATACTCCATCGGGTTTACATGACGGGGCCAAGGCTTCTGCGTATGGGCTATGCTGAGGATGGGTTGTGTAAGTGTGGGTGTGGTGCTTTGGCGACTTTTTTGCATATTTTGTGGGAATGCCCGAAGGTGGAGCGATTCTGGCGTGGTGTGCATGAGGTCCTGCGAGTGGTTACGCATGTCGCGCTGCTGCCTGAAGCGAGGAGATGCCTGCTGAATGTGTGGGAACCAACTGACTACTCGGTTCCGCAGACACGATGGGTGACTCTGGGATATATGATAGCTAAGCGTGACATTGCTCAACTGTGGGGATCCCAGAGGCCCCCGGCGGTGTCGGCCTGGAAAGAACACATGGATTGGTGCATGTTCCGAGAAAAGGTGGTGTATGTGGCGAGGGGTAAGCCTGGGGCATGGGTGAAAGTATGGGGCCCCTGGAACGCCTATCGCGGGGGTATCTGCGCGCCACCACTGCTGCCTGCGGCCTCACCAGCCCCGTCCCCTTAGTTGACTCCTTTCCCTAGCCCCGAGCACGGAGTTCCCCCAGTCCTCGATCTGTTCCCCCTTCCCTTCTTTAGACTCCTGTGGATGGCTGGGGTCCCCCATTAGGGGAGCACGTGCTGTTACTTTCGATTGCGGGTTGCCTTGCGGGTGTGGTTTTTGTGTTGTTTGTATAAAATGAAACCGTATTGTGGGGTCAGAGTGATGTGGCCCACGACGCTGATACCTCCTGATTTTGCTTCTCTGCAACGCCGAGTGTTTTTGTACGCATGTCATATGCTCCTGTCACTCTAGCGGCCGGCCGGAAGGTTGTAGGCCCATACTTGTATATTCTTGAGATTGCAATAAACGGTTTCAAAAAAAAAAAAAAAAAAATTATGTCGCCACTCTCTACACCCTGAAATACACATTGCAAAGCAAGAGTTCTTTTGAAGAAAGCACACAATAAAAATTACATCCTGTTTTCTTCTCCATATTTGAAGTGAAACTCTGGAGTGCCCACTGTCCTGCAATCAATATATTGTGTGCTGATCTCGATGTGTCAGACAAATATAAGGTCTTGTCTTACACCCTACAACTTGTAAAGTTACACCAGCTGCCACTAGTTTTCAGAATCTTCTGAAAGCAGACATCGTGTTCGAAACTCTGCATTTCTTTTATTAATAGTGCGGGGCTGATTTTGGGCTTTTGAGATAGTATTCCAGTTAATTGCATCGCACACGGCGCTGCAATTAACATGAGTTCTATCTCAAAGGCCCAAAATCAGCCCACACTATTAATAAAATAAATGCAGAGTTTCAAACACGATGTCTGCTTTCAGAACCCTCTGAAAGCAGACGCCGTGCTTTAAATTTACTGCATTCCTTTCTCCTTCCGTTCTGAAAAGGGCGGTGTGAACGGTCTCATCGGATGTGCTGTGTGCGGTGCGCGCTAAATAGAGGATACTGCGCGCTCGGGTTGTCCACAGTGCGCGCGCGCCCACGCGCGCAGGTTCTGGGGAACAGTGGGTGCCACTAGCATTCACAGAAGCCTCATCAGCAGCTTGCTGTCTGAGGGTTTCAAGAGAGGGGCAGGTTTTCTGCTCCTGGCTCAGGTCAGACCTGGAAGGGCCCCCTGTCCCAAAGAACTCAACCTGGTCAGGTTCAAGCTCCTCTGGGACAGTTCCTTCTTCAGGCTCAAGATCATCTCCCTGAGGAGACTGATCAGCATCCTGAGACAGGTGGGAAGGATCTGCCTTAACCCTACTGCTCCTCCTCTTGTGAGGCACCTGGTCCATTATTCCAGAATCCAGGGCCTGTCCAGATTTTGACATTTTTGCCTGTGACCTAGTCACAGCAAAGACATGTGCAGGGATCCCTAACATTACTGCATGTGTCCTGAGCTCCACTTCAGCCCAAGCTGAAGTTTCCAGATCATTGCCTAGCAAGCACTGTACTGGTAGGTCCACACTTACCACAACCTTCTTAAGGCCAGTTACCCCTCCCCAGGAGAAGTTAACAACTGCCAGAGAATGGTCTGTTCTGACATTGCTAGCATTGGTAACTTGGTACATTTCACCAAGTATAATCTGCCCAGGATCCACAAGATCTTTTGTCACCATTGTGGCACTTGCTCCTGTGTCCCTGAATGCCCAAGCTTCTATTCCATTAATTAAAGGCTGCTGTCTGTATTTGCCCAGGTTACTGGGGCTCACAAAGGGGGACATATCCATGCCCCCATCACTGACAAGCACAGCCTGAGTTGGTACTCTGACTAGGCCAGAGTCCATCTCAGAAGCCAGGGTCAACCCTATTGCACCCCTATTCTGTGTATTCCCACCCCCAATTGTAACTGTACTAGGGGGAACAGGTACCTTAGGGGCATTGGTGGTGGTTGGAGTATTTTCTTTAGCCTTGGTGCAGTCACTAGTCCACTGACATTTCTGCTTACAGATTTTGCACCAGGGCTTCTTTTGGCCTTTTCCCTTTACTGACTGGGAATCCCCCCCTGAAGAAGATTTTGGGGCCCCTGTGAAGACTTTTGGTCTTTACCCTTGTCCCCACCCTTATCAGAGTTTTTAGAATCTTGCTTCTTGGGTCACCACCTTGGTTCTGTACTTTCTGCCTCACCCTGGTTCTGACCCATTTGTCTGCCTTCTTTCCCAATTCTTGGGGAGAGGTCAGATCAGAGTCTACCAGGTACTGGTGCAACAGCTGATTTTGACAGTTATTAAGAATCTGCTCCCTCATTATCAGATTGTACAATCCTTTGAAGTCACACACTTTAGTGCCCAATAACCAGCCTTCCAGAACCTTAGCAGCACAGTCAACAAAGTCATCCCAGTCCTGATTTTGTGCCTTTTGGGTATCTCTGAACTTTAACCTGTATTGTTCAGTGGTTAGGCCAAACTCATATATCAGAGCACTTTTCAAGACTTTGTAATCATCAGCATCCTCTTCTCTTACAGTGAGGAGCTTGTCTCTAACTTTGTCTGCAAAGGAGAGCCATAAGATGGCTGCCCACTGACCTTGAGGGACTTTCTGTAATTTACAGGCCCTCTCCAAGACAGTTATCCATTTGTGGATGTCATCCCCACTCTGGTAGGGAAGGACAATCTTACTTAGGTTTCTATGGTCATAAGACCTCTCCCTATCTCTAGGGAAATTGCTGCCACCAAGGGACTCTAGTCCCTCATTTTTACTAGTTCTGTAGAGCTCCAGGGCTTCCTTATCTAAGGCCATCTGCTGCTTTCTGAGGTTGAACTTGTTTTGCTCATACTTCAGCAGTCTCTCTCTCCTCTACTGGGAGGTTTCCCTCCCTCTATGAGAAGAAACAGAGGTTCCAATAGAGGAGTAAGACTGAATAGATCCCCTTGACAGAGATCTATCCATTCGAGCCCTGTGTTCAGGCCTACCAGGAGGAATGAAGGAAGTGGCATTATTGTCAACATCCTCATCTTCATCCTGATGGTCTGTGTTCACCAGAGTCTGGTCATTGTCACCAGTCTGGTCAGCATCAGAGTTAGGGTCAGGGGAGTTTCCACCCTTGGACCCACCCTCAGGTGCTGCCCCACCCACACTGTCTCCATCTACAGGCCCACTAGGACTTGTGATATCATCCAGTTTCAGTATCTGTATGAGATG
This sequence comes from Triturus cristatus, assembly GCF_964204655.1. NCBI lineage: Eukaryota > Metazoa > Chordata > Amphibia > Caudata > Salamandridae > Triturus > Triturus cristatus. The sequence goes on from NC_140581.1 coordinate 1,092,064,406, forward strand.
CTGGGTGGATGGACTTTTGCCTGTCTTCAACTTCCTAATGGTACATAAGGCCCTAGGTCTAGCAAAGGAGAGATCCTCATATTTATAGGGAAGGAGCTCACTGGTTCCAGGTAGGGACTCAGTGGTTATTGGCTGGTTAGACATTGCTAATGTGGAGTGGTGTATTGCACTACCTACACTAGTGTGGCCTACTAACATCTCTTGAGTTGTAGAAAGGGTGTGCTATCCCTCGACACTAAGGGTGGGCGGAAATTGCGTAATCGCGTTAAGCAAATCTTCACGAAAACACTAAAAATGATCGAGAACGCCCCTCTATCAGTGCTGCCCCCCCTGTGGATGCAACTGCCATGCATTGAAGTGCTGTGTTGCCCGCTTGGAGGAGCAAGTTTGTGTCCTCCTGAAAAAAGCCCGCCAAACTTAGACCCTGTTCTTATTGCCCCTTTTTTAATTATTCTTGGGGTGGGTGGGATCTGGGCGTTGGGTTTTCTCCTTTGGACAATTGGACATTTTCTTTACAGACATTGGTTGGGGTTAGGGAAAGGGGTGGGTCAGGTGTGGGATTTTTTTTACATAGTTTATTCTTGTTAGGGTATTAAATAATATATTTCTACTTAAGTTTACATACTATGTTGTTAATGTTTTCTGGGTGGGGTTACTGTTTTACATCACACTGTATCCTTCTTTCCTTACTGGTGCAGGGCCGCCCACAGCCAGTGTTTGATTTTAATAATTGGATGACTTTGTAAGACAGAAACAGATAGATGCGGCACCCCTCACTGAGTGACTTGTCCTACTACTAGTACTGTTAGTCTCTTCTACTCTAGGCACTCTGCAACTGGACTCAACGGGGTGTGTGAAATTGAATTAATGAAAACATGTCCATTATTAATCATACCTCCCCCAAACTTCTCTTACCTTTGCTTGATGTTTAACTTAGGCACAGCGATGGCTGCATGGTGATGATGGTTTTCTTTCCTAACATGCCATGGTTGTGGTGGTGGTAGTAGTAGTAGTAGACACTGGCAGCAGCATTTGCCAAAAAACAAAATGAGACAGTCAGTAGCCTGAGAGAGACTCTTCGAGGAGTAGTAGAATGAAGTACAGTACAGAACTTACTGCCAAACAATAATATGCCCAAATACAACAAAACATAATGGTGGTGGAGATAGCCTAGTAGTACACAGACTTATAAACTCTAGTTGTGTCGAGTCACTTGACTAGGCCTAGAGCACACTGACACAAGCGTAACTGTTAGTGCTGTGTAGGAGGATGACAATGAATGAAATCCACTAATCCAATCAATGCCGGGAATTAATGCTGATATATTAGCCGGTTCCTTTGGTAAAAAAATTACCTCACAAATATACTGCTCATGGGTGGGCAAGCAGAAGAAGATCCCCACCCTGCCTTGAAATTGAAGTACTGTTGCTTTTGCCACATCCGCCCCAGCATGCGTGTGATAAATTATTGATGTACATTTAATGTAGTCATACCTCAATAAGTCACCACACAGCCCGGTGGAAGAGGGTTAGGGTTTGTTGAATGGTTGGGAAGGGGGTTTTGGGGAAAGGTTTGAGAAAGAAAAACAGTATGCATGGACAAACATCAAACAACAAAATCTTTGTAGACTACCATATCCATATTAATATGTTAAGGGAGAAAAAGGAAATAATGCATGCATGATGATTGATGATAAGGAGAGACCCGGATTACATACAGTTTGTGTTCAGTGTTACCGGGCTTACTTTTACAGACAGCAAAGAAAATTTTAAAATATCTGTAGGGATGAATTATAGACGAGAGAGCAAACCTAATGATAATAATAGTAATAACAACAAGAACACGCTGTTGTAATGATTGTAGACAAAAAAATGAATCAAATTATTTAAAAGATGAAAGTTGATACTGTTACTGTGTTATCCTGGTCAAATGGTAAGTTGAATCTCGGCATTCCTCTTGGTCTTCCCTTCCATGGATGCTCCGTCCATCAATCTTGGGTGACGCCACTGCCTGCCTGGCAGATGTCGATTCATTGGTAAAGTAAGTGTGCATTGTTGTTTTCCCAAGTATAGCACAGGGTAAGGGCCAGCCTGTAATTGTAGATGCAAAAACAAAATGGATTTTGAGATTGAAACCAAGTTGATAAAAATGGACAAGTTAATGGTGTAGTGCAACAAGAACACTTTCCGAGGCGGCATGGATGCATCATCTCTACTCTAGTCTGTTTCCAGACCTACAACACCAACAGGACAGAGCAGGCCCACGGTGACGGCACCCTTTGCACATCCTCCATTTAGCGTACATTTTTTGAAAGAGTTGGACAAAGCACATATCCAGCAACATAGCATTTTACAATTTACCGCAGTCATACCACCACTACACTTTACTCCACCGCTACACAGACATTTAGGTCTGCTGTGGTTGTTGTTTACTTGTTTACCTTATATGCCACTCATGAAATGACCTGACTTATTCCATCAATCATCTCCGATCCGTGTACTGAGTGACTGTGAAGATACTGTGTCACTGTGGTCATCATGATGGTGTTGTTCAACTCAGTCTGGGTCTACCGAGTGAGTCCCCTTCCTATATTCAAAATGCAATGTATCGCCCTGCAGTAGAAGTACAAATTTGGTATTAAAAATACAAGAAGGGAAAATGGACTCAAGTTACTTTTAGTGTGTAGATTATTACATAAAGTACACAATGAAGCAACTTCATGCACAACAAACAACAACAAAATCACTCAGTCAGCGTCCAATGCATGGCATCATTCAGTACCTGTTCCTTCTCATCTTCAGTTAATGGGCAGTCTCTCTCGGATCACAAAGGAGGATAGCTATAGTAGTCATCATCAATCATGTTCCACTTATTTTGGAGGGACTTGGAAATATTTTTTCTTTTTCTTCTGTTTTGCATCATCCAATCATCATCTGACTTCTTGAGGGCAATGGATTTAGGGAGATTCAGGAGGATGGAGGAGCAGGATTTTGAGGAGTGTACTGTGATATGCAGCCAGCCGAAACTTGTATATGGCAATAAAACAATTAGAAGACGGTGGTGATGGATTTGTTGTGATTCAAAGTTTCTAACCAGAAAGACATATACACCAATAAAAGAAAATAAGTGAGGAAGACAGTAAGAACTGGAAGTGCAAGCATAATTGTCAGGGAAGTATAGCTCATCCTCAAACTCTGGGGGTTCAACCAGAAGTAGGTAATCATCACCTAACACACCAGTTCCGTCACCTGAGCCGCTGTCCTCATCTTCCTCCCTTGATTCATGTATTGTGTAATTCGGTGGTATAAAGTGCTGATTCATTTTGATCATTGTTAACCTCTGCACGTTTTTGGGTGAGAGACTGGTCCTTCTCACTGTTACAAGGGAACCAGCAGCACTGAAAACACGTTCCGAAGAGACACTTGTGGCAGGGCAAGCCAGATAGTTTATCGCCAGCCTGCTGAGCACTGGCCATTGGGCCCTTTTCCCATACCAATACCTCAATGGGTTTTGATCAATGTACAACTCTGTTGGGTCGTCCAGATAGGCCTGGACCATCCGCTCAATGTTCAGGGGTGCAAAACTTTTTTCGGGCTCTTTTCTTGTTGCATCAGCACTCGACTTACAAATGCCTTGCTGTAAATACCAATCCTGTAACGATTTTACTGGGCCTGAAGATACAGCTCTTGCTGTTGTAGATAGTGTTGGTGAGTGTTCTGAGCCAAACGCACTGCGCTCAGGCTCCCAAGTTGAACTTGGCGCCGGAGGCCCTGCTGCAGTACTTGTTGTGGGTATATCTAGGGGCTTTTAATTAGCAGCTGTTCATTTTCCAACTTACTCGCTGACTCAGCTATCCACGGTTTGTACCGGGCAACATCCATTTCTGAAAAAGGAATTAATGTCTTCAGTGCCCATTTTGTCTGTGGATCCAGAATTGTGGCACAAATGTAATGTTTTTGTGACAAAATCTTATTTTGCACCCTTGTATTGTCAGCTAAGCGACGAGCTAAGCTCTCCACCAACTCATATGCTTCTTTATTTTTCTCTACATCTTTGTATGCTTCAGACACCTCCTTCAGCTGTTGCTCTAGCATTTGCAACAATGGGATAGCTTGGCCCATAGTACAGTCCACCTTGCTGACTTAACGTGTGAAGACCTCGAAAGGAAGAAGCATCTCAGTCAGGCATTTAACTAGGCACCATTGGTCCATATGAAGGCTCATGCCTTTCACAGTAGCATCCCCTCTTCGCATGACATATTCACTGATTGGCCTGTACTGCTCAATACAGACATTCAAGCATGTAATAAGTTGAGTTCCAACGTGTTGCCACCTCCTGGATGAGTGCTTTGACTGGCATTCTATAGTCACGTTGAATGATCCTCAGCTGCTTCCGAGCTTTAAAAGAATGGCTGAAATTAGTGCATATTCTTCTGCAGATGGTCAATAAGTTGCTGACTATGGCTTCTTTTTTCAGAAAGTCTTGAACAATAATGTTAATGCAGTGCGCCAAACACGGAACCCTGAATTAGGAACCAAGCTCCATGGCCTTAAGTACATTACTGCCATTATACGTGGAAACAAAACCAATCTTAAGCCCTCTTGGGCGCAGCCATTCAAAAACCTTGCTCTGAAACTCTTCCAATATGTTTACAGCAGAATGAGATTTCTACATGGCGAACATGGATACAGTTGCATGTTTCCGTGTAGCTTTAAAAATCTCAGCTGCGTCAACAGCACCTTCAGATAGCTTATCTCTAACCTCCACAAATGAGGCCCAGTGAGCAGTGAGGCACATGTAATCAGTGGCTTTGCAACTGGTCTACATGTCTGTTGTTAGGCGGATATTGTGAACAGCACTCTGCTGCAAAGCTTGTCCAACCAATTCCAGCACATCATGATGTAGTGCTGGAACAGCAACTCGTGCGAAATAGGACCGGCTGGGAACCTTCCATTTAGGGCAGATGGTTGACACAAATTCAAGGAAACCCACCCCTTCCACCAATGAAAAAGGGAGAAGGTACAGCGCTAACATTTTAGCCAGCTTCGCATCGTACAACCGTGCCGTTGGGTGGTTGCGTTGGTACTGCTTCTCCAACCTAAGCATGCTGTCAATGGTAGTCTGGATTATTTTCCTTTGTGGTGCAGTTTTCTTTAACCCAGTTAGGCTCAACGACGCACTTTGTTTCATAATCATTGCAGTACTATTGGTCGCCTTGGTGTCTCAGCCTGACTCAGACTCTTACTGCGGTGCCACTGAGATGTTGCTGAGGAGGATGTGGGCGGTACTACTACACTACTGGGGACAGGGCTAGAAATGTCTCCCTCTTGTTCACCTTCCACCGCGATAATATCGTCCCCTGATTCTTCATGCCCAACAACAATGGGTTGAGTTTTACTTTGTTCTAAGCAAAGTAGGTGAGCCTCCCACACAATAGTGTGGTGTATTTTGAGATGACTTGTTTGGCCTCTGGTACCATAGTTTGTACCAAGCTTACCCCGCCTAACAGCATGTCGACAAATTGAGCATATAGCAATGTTCTCCTCCTTACTGCTAACCGAAAAGAAGTCCCAAACTGGGGAGGAGAACTTTCTGGTGCTGCTGGATGTGCCACTTTCAATACCAGAGGAACTGGAGGGTGTGCTTGGAATGTGACTCTGAGCAGCTACACTGCGACTTCTACCACTACCTACTGAGGTGGTGGTTGAGCTGGATGTAGGTCCCTGCCTTTCCTTTGCAAATGAAAATATGGAGGCTGGAGGTCGTGGTGGTGTTACCTGTGTTGGTGGTATCCGTAATACATCCATTGCAGCCATTTTGGATAGGGTAATATTGTTGGTCTCCATATCCTTTGGGCCGGGAGTGATGCCCGTGATAATTGGCTCGTCATCATCATCATCTCCCTCTTGTACATCTACCTCCATAACTCTAAGGCTTTTTGGAACCTTCCTTTTCACTGGCCTTGTCTTGTGGCATGCATCACTCTCAGACTGAGCTGGTGGCTTCCAAGTGGCATCAAGATCCTCAGAAGCGGGGCTTGAAGAAGAAGATGATGGAATAACCCTCCTTTTCCTTGCTGGGTGTCTGGAAGACAATGGATCTTCTGAAACAGTGGCTTGCCTCTCTTTGTCTGCAGGAAGCTCGATTTCCTGAAATGCCCCTACTTCAGGAGGAACAATTGCTATTGTGGCTGTTCTTGCGGCTGCTGCTGTTCTTGCGGCTGCTGCTGTTCTTGCGGCTGCGCCTGCTGCTGCAGACTTATCTGCTGAGTTTCCGCATGCGTTGATTGTGCAAATAAGCCAGGAGAAGAACATCAGTGAAAGTTGCATTTGTTGTTGTGGTTCAACTACTACTAGTACAAACAAAAAAATAGAAGATATAGTGTAGCCATTTGTGAGACTTTGGCAACAAGGGCTATGGTATACTACTTACTGTGTACAGTATACACATTCTACACTCTCAGGAAGGATAGGAAAGAATAAGAACAACCACAGAAATACAAATGTAATGGAAGGGAGCTGCTGCTGGCAAAAGGGAAGCAGTAAGCCAATAGGAAAACCATGCAGGCCCATATTAACTCCCACCAGAAAAGGCCACAAGCCACATGGACACTAATAAGCAACAAGCATGAGGCCTGGGAAACAATGAACTGCTAAAAGGCCTATAAAAGAAGCCAGGCAAAAGATGCATGCTAAACCACACTGCTGTGCCTTTTTAATGCAATAAAATGCAAAAACGAAAATCCACAGGGCCAAACAAGGTCTGCAGGGTGCACACCAACACACCAGGCACACACAACAAAGGCATTTCTTTAACACACCCCCAAAAACAGAAATCCCCCCCAAACACATTTTACAACTCAATCCAATGCCATCCATGCTCTAAATGATGTTTAAATTCAACAGGACACACAGATAAACACTTGTTTTATGCACTTGTGGCTACCTGCTCTGAGCCTACTGGATGAAGGCAGGCCCGTGGGCAGACAAGACCACATAAGCTTGCAGGCCTAGGCTTCAAAATGGCCGCCAGCCACATGGCCAGGCCCACCCAACTACAAGAAACAGAAGACAGACAATGCAGGACTGTTGCAAAAAAACACTGCCTGCCTTCAAAATGGCTGCCAACCTCATGGCCAGACCCACAACAAGAAGCCTAGGCCACAAAGGAATACCATGCAGGCCTATATATGGCAGAAGCAGCACACTAATAACTCCCACCAGAAAAGGCCCACAGCCACATGGACACTCGCAAATCACAAGCAACAAGCTGGAGGCCTGGCAATCAATGAACTGCGAAAAGGCCTATAAAGAAGCCAGGCAAAAGATGCATGCTAAACCACACAGCTGTGCCTTTTTCATGCAATAAAATGCAAAAACAAAAATCCACAGGGCAAAACAAGGTATGCAGGGTGCATACCAACACACCAGGCACACACAACAAAGGCATTTCTTTAACACAACCCCAAAAACAGAAATACCCCCCAAGAAACACATTTTCCAACTCAATCCAATGCCATCCATGCCCTAAATGATGTTTGAAAAACATTCAACACACACCAAAGGAACAGTTGCTTCATCATGCACCCACCCATGACTAGCTCTGGGCCTACTGGCTACCCTCAACAATTAAAAAAAAGAATGATAAGTACCAAAATTGTAATTTCAGCAACTGTAATGCCCCCATTCAAACAGACACAACACCAACTTACTTGTAAAATATCAAATTCAAAAGTCCTCAAATCCAATGATAATGATGCAGCAGACACAAAGAATGATCCTTCCAGCTGAAATCCAAAGGCAGAATGAACAGGAGATGGACAATGCACTTGGAGGAGCCTGGTGGACAGGAACAGGAAGTTGGAGACTCTGTGGCACTTCCTCCCTCTCCCCCCCAAAAGGTTTTTTTTTTAAAAGGACTCCTTGCACAAAAAAGGACAGCCAAATGTCAACCAGAGGAGTTTTTTCCATCCAAATCATCATTTAGAGAAGGTTGTATGCAGCTAGAGTTAATATCCTTCTCCAAATCGAAAATTTGGCGTGTTCGCGATCACGACCTTCACCACACTTCTGCCAGATGTCGATGGCGCGTCCAAAATGACGTGTTCGCGATCTCATGGTCTTTGTCGCGGTAGAGATTGACGTGTTTGCGACCTCACGCTCTCTCTCGAGCTGGAAAATGACGTGTTCGCGATCGCAGACTCTCGCGGTGTCTGATGGCGAGGAGAATGACGTGATCGCGATCTCTCGCGGGATAGCGCGACCGGCTATCAACATCTCGTGGCGCACGCGAACGGATTGGAAAACTTGTCGGCAAACGCAGGGATCCTGGTAAGGCGATTGCGCGCACGAGAACGCATTTTCAAAGCGCGAACATGAAAAAAATCTTCGCAACGCTGCAGATAGCGGAAATTTTGCCATTTTCGCGCTCTTCGCGGAACGCAAAAATGTCAAAATATCGCAATTCCTCGAGCGGAACGGAATTTGACGCCCACCCTTACTTAACACACAACTAGTTCAGTAGAACTTACTGTAGCTAAACTTGATATTATATGAACCTCAGGTACCTTTAGTGGTTTTCAGTTGATCAATTCACTTGAGATTATCTGGTAAAACAATAGCAAGCTGGAATCCCACATGCTGCACACCAATGTGAGAAGGTGGCCTGATATATGTTGTCCACTAGTTCTAGTGGGCACCTTGTATCAGTACAAACAACCCCTTATGGTGATAGGTTAAAGACAACCTTATATGAAAGCTATCCTAGTGGTAGCTATGGAGAGCAGCCTTCAGGCTAAGTCTTGAAGGAATGTAAAGCAGCTTGTTTTACCAGTCTATAATCTCTTGAATGATCAAATGAAAAGACAACCACACCAGGTATATATTTAAAATATATGTATTTAAGATAAAGCACACCCCTCTAGTCTCTTTATGAGCCCTAGGGGCGTACCAAACCATATACTAAAAAAGTGGTATAAGAACCACGACTGTAATAGGCACTAGGCCTATTGCCTCTAGAATCGCTGGGATCCCAAGGAACAACCCAAGATAGTGACACAGGGGACCCACGGGAGCCGTAGGCAGTGTGAAAACACAACCGCGGGTTCCCATTATCTAGCATGGGGAATGTCGCGGTTGGAATTTTGAAGATTAGGGACACTTCTAATCGATGGGTGTCTCTTCAGCCACGAGGTCCAGGAGCAATGACGAAGTCCACGAGCCGGATTCGAGCTGTCCCACAAAGTCTGTCGAGTGCTGCGGTGTCGGCGACCAGAAAGGACCCAACAAGCCTTGGCAACAGCAAGTCACTGGAAATCAGAGAAAGGACTGCGGTGCAGACCAGCAAGGTCTAATGGACTCACCCAGCAAGGGTAAGTAAGGGCACGTCTGGAGCAACCAGGAAAGCCCAAGCAGAGAAGGAGTTGCCTTCGTGGGGACCTGCTACCCAACGGGCTGGTGATCGCAAAGGAGCCTCAAGCGGTCGCACTGGAACCTGGCTCACGGGTCCCTCGTGGAGTGGAGGCCAACAATCTTCGGTGCAAGAGATGCTCAAGACTGGGGGCCCAAAGCACAACTTCAAGGAAGACCAGAAAGATGGTGTTGCTGCAAAAGTTCACGGTGTCCAGGGGTCACGGTTCCACGTCACCCATGATAGCCACGGGCCTCAGCTTTGCTGTGGACTCAGGGTAGCCTTGGAGAAGTCTGGAAATCCTCCTCTGGGGATGCAGAGACTTCAGCGTCCGGCAGGAGCTTCAGAATTACAGACCAGTCAGTTGCTTCTTTGGTGCCTGCCTTGACCCCAAGGGAGATTTCTTCTGTCTTCTAGTCGTGATAGAAAGTCGAAGGTCCAGGATATGTGTTGCAGAGTTTCGTCCAGGGTAATCTAAAGTCCTAGGGACAGGATTCCTATACTTATACTAAGTTTAGGGGATGGACTAACTCTAAGGCTCCACCTATGGGTGGACCTGGGGTGGGGGTGGTTACACCCGTTCCCCTTTGTCCAGTTTCACGCCAGAGCAGGGGCTGAGTGCCCCTGCAACCGGTTTGAACTGGGCTATGCACAGGGACACCTTGTGTGCCCCAGGCAGTGTCTCAAAAGCATTCTCTGAATGCACCCACCCTGCCCCAATACACATCTGCCTGTCTGGAGAGGTGGTTACACCTCCCTGTGGCAGGAAACCTATTGTCCAGTTTGCCCCAGCAGCAGGAGGCCAGACCTGTGTCTGTGGCAGTGGCATCCATTTTGTGATGCCAGGGCTTTGGAAAGATTTAACCGGGTTTAGCCAGTGTGAACGTCTCTCTCTCTAGAAGGGTGGAATGCTACCCCTGCCGCCAGGACTGGTGGGGGGAGGGGGGTAGTATTCCAAAGCATTTGACACCAAACACAACATGTTTTGATGCAGCCATTCCAAAGTTAGCATTTACCGCGAGGTTATAATGCACTTAAGAGTATATGGTATGGCTGTATCACAGAACAGAAAACACAACAATGGGGGAGGGTCCAAGGGAGAAAAGTTTATAGACCTGCAAGATAGTAATACCCCAATCAATTTACTATAAAACACAAAGAACTATCTTTACATCTTTACATATAACATCCCTGGACTCCTCCCTCACAGTGAGGGGGTTGTAGGCCTCGGTGGAACTAGGTTTTTCCATCGGGAGAAAGAACTCAATGATGAAGCATGTCACCTAGGGTGAGTGAGGGTTCCAGTCCTATAAAGGGATTTTTCCTAGTGGGAGTTTACCGTAACTAACCTCTGTTACTTGTGATCATTGTTCACTCTTAGACCCAAGATAGTTCTTTGTGTTTTGTTGTATCACAGAACAGTCATAAGGAAGTATTTCCGAATGCTGCAGAGGGGCTCAGCTCATGCTTGGGCACCCTCTCACATAAAACCAAGCACTCTGCCTTCAGGATTGTCAAGGCCTGCCATAGGAGTGGCTTATAGGTTTATATGTGTCTGTATAAGGTAGTGATACAGGTAGCCTATACCACAGTAAGGGGTGCAAGCACACCCTTACCCAGGTTGCAGTAGCAGACCTGTGGTGTCATTTTGGAGTGCTTCCCAGGGGTGGCATAATACATGCTGCAGCCCCTGGTAGGCCTCTGAGGTACCTATGCCCTAGGTACATAATATACCATATACTAGGGGCTTATAAGGCACTCCAGGATCCAATTAGATATGTACCTAATGTACATGGAAACCATTTTAGAGAGGAAGCAGCTAGGCTGTGGTCCTGATTAGCAGGGCCACAGCCAGACTAAGGTCGAAAAACAGTGAAACACCAGCAAAAAGTGGGGGTACCCATCTGAAGCAGATCCTACTCTCCTACAGCAACTGTCAAGAAATGGCCTCGGGCAGAGGACCAAGCACTCCGCAAGGGGGAGGCTTGGGGGATACAGAGATGATCGATAGCCCCACTATGGACAGAAGTGCTAGATGCATTTGAAAAACCTGGGAGCCATATTTACGCATCATCAGAAGGATCAGGACCTGGGATCAAGAGTGGAATAGCTGACTAGGAACAAACATGGGGTCATGGCTAAATACATGGGAGGGCGGTATCTTCGTGTGATTGGTTGCCTGTAGGTTCTGGAGAACCGCGCCTAAAGTGTGTTACTGTTGATATGCTGAGTATGTCTGTACTCTGCTTTCAGTGACTGCTTGTTGGGTCGTGGGGAGCCCCTGGACTACCTCTCTCCCCCGACTCACTCTCCTGGTTCAGATACTGGATGATAACCCTTTTGTAACACATTGTTTGAACTAATAGTTATGTTAATGGTTATACCATTTTTATACTAATCTATATACACTTCACATTTGAATGCTACCCCTTGTAGTTACTCACGTGCTGCATGTGGTTGGGAACGTTGGGTTGAGCAGATGAACCATGGGTAATAATACGAGATCCTGTAATTTGAAAATGCTAAATTGACTCTTTATGATGCCACTCCTTGTAAAGACATGTTGAAAAAGGTTAACATACTGTACTGTTCTGATCTGTATTTGTGCAGTGTTGTTAAAATACTAATAAAAAATAAAGAAAGGAGGGCTGTCTTTTGGAAAACCATCCACCAATGCCTTCTAGATTGCAATTTGAATGTTATTCTTTGCATATATGTACAAATATATCGATATGTTGAAGATAGTGAAGAAAATGATGGTAGCCAAGACAATAAGGCTCCAGATGAGTATGAAACTAATTTTAATATGAACTGCTCTGCATCCTAGGACAACTCTTAAGTTACCCTAGCAGTGGTTGCTGTAGCATCTTATTGTCCTGAATATTACTCACATAAGGCAAAGTATGAAAATATCTTCATGCATTGAGCCATCTAATGTACGCTTGCATTTTGTATGGTTCCCGGAAATATTGTGTTCACCAGTGCCTGCAACAACTATGAAATATTTCATGTTTTGGCAAACAAGAAAACAGCGGTAGACCATTTTGCGAACTCCTGACTACTGAAGATGTTCAGTGCACTAAGGCAAACCTCATCGGCAAGATTGAGGGAAGCCAAACTGTATTAATGAAAAACATGTTGATTGCTGATGAGGCAGGAACTTGGTGTTAGCCCTCCCTTAAAAAACATAAGCAATAAGAAAACAATTGACAAATTAGAAATAGCCTTTCTGAAAATCCCCACTGCCTCTCTACTGAGAGAAGCGACTCCTAAATTTGGCTTTAGCACTTAACTTTGGGTGTGGTTATGGTTAAAAGCTAAGTACTGAAATTCTTAAGAGTGATTTAGCAATCTATGAGGTTCTTGAGATGTATGCAGGTCTTTTTTTAACTTGCTGTGTGAAACTGAAATGTTGTATATCAGCAGATGGTTTGACAAAATCTGTGATGGGTGCCTTAGCGAAATGGTAGAAACGATAGATATACGGGGTTACAAAAACATTTCACATCAACACTAAGAAGGAGTGAGAAGTTTTGATGGGATGTACCTTCAGCTTCCCAAACTATAAGACAGAATATACACAAGGGATGGTTGATCCAACTCTCCTGCCTTGTACTCAGTTATGTGCGTGACCTTACAAATATCTCAAGTGAGTGAGTGATTGGCATCCAGGTAAACTAGTGCTCTCGCCAGATTTCTTGGATATATTTGTTAGGTCCTCACCCACAGGTACCACTTGTGGCCTGCTTCATCATTGGATCCACACCGTCATCACCTAGTGTGAGTGGGTGGGCTCTACACATTTGTAAGAGGAGCACTTAGAAGATGAAAGGCAAGGGATTTTGTGAGTGAGTTAAAATTGCCTCATAGATCCTAAAACTATGATTTAATGAGGAAGGTCTTGGTCAATATTAAAAACAGTGAAATGTCATAAGGATCTAATGGTCCTTGATATCTAAAGGTCAACATGTTTCAGCCATGCAACTGCCCCTAGGTGTCAATCAGCTTTCTTCAGGACCAGCCAACACCACATTGTAGCGATTGACTCTCTTAGGGTAGCGTATCAGATCAGTCTAAAGCTAGCACGCATTATTAAGAATCAATAAATAATTGTCCAGTCTGTACTTTTGAAAAAAATATTGCACACACACTACTCAATACTAAACAGTAATTTACAAATATACATAAAGCTGATGCAAATACCTTTTGATGATATTGCGTAATCACATCTGACTCCCTAATGGGCCATACAACCACATCAGGTAACTACCTTGACTTGGTCAAAGGTTTAAGATCAACATCCCATATGTCAAAATATTATAATTTTATGAGAAAATGTCATAATCAAAAATAACCATGAATGAATGCACTGATAATAAAGCATCGACAGTATGATCAGTAATCACTGTCAAAGTTCTTGTCTCAATAAAGCGTTTCAATAAAGCATTTAAAAGAATGAACTTCACATGTGTCTGTAAGTTTTTTAAATATTTTCAACCAAACCTTTGAAAATGCAATTAGCAAAACAGCCCCTAGAGTGCCTCACATTTAGTTCATAACGCATGCAACCATACATTTGCCACTAGATGGTGCTGTACTACATATACTCTTTTCAAACACCTGTAGGCTACAGTAATTTTAACCATAGATTTCACACCTAAAGAGCATTGCACTTCCAGTGTAGGACTCCTGCTCCAGCCTGGAGAGAGCTTGACTTTGGATAAAGAAAATGCCAAGCTGGTCCTCCTTTTGGTGAACCTGCACACTTAGGGTCATTGCTTTTTGTGCTATAGCAAAACTCCTTGGGGCTTCCTTTGGGGGAATTGTGGCACTCTTGCAGCTACCCTGCCCTCTTTTCCCTGTTGGTGGCACTACCATCCTCAGGCCACCACATTTAATTGAGCAAACAGCTTGGTCAGTATTAGCCCACAGGGCATTAAGGGCCGCTCGCTACGGAGCCTATGCATTTTTAGTGAGTGGCTGCGGCTGCTTGTTCCTGCTGTGCCCGTTTCTGGGTGTTTTCCTTTCTTTTTTGGGGGTTCCCTGCCCCACTTGGGCACCCTGCATGCTCTTCAGGATGGGGGCAGCTGAGGGAGCCAACTCCTCACTGCCCCGTCGAGCTCCCTGCATGAGCAGCACTGTTTCATGCTGCAGCAGAAGCAGCAGCTTTCATCTACCCTGCCCACTTCTGCATGGAAGGTGCTGGTTTTGGTGGTGGCCTTCCACTTCCCCAGAGATGGGCGCAGGGAGCAGGGCGGGCCAGCCACAGCTGGGAGGAGCATGACTGCGCCCCCTCTGCCTCTTCTACATCTAGGGGGCCAGGGATGTGGGTCCTGGGCATCTCCTTCTCTCTCCTCTCTCGGGGGAAGCGCAGCAGCACTTACCTGTCTTCATCTGCCATCCATAATGCTGGGGAGGTGGCCACATGCATGCCCCTTGCCATATGAGCTTGAGGGCCTCTCCTTCCGACCAACGTTTGTCCTTGGTTTCCTCTGAGCCACTAGCTATCTTGGTGCAAAAGCCCTGTCCTTGCTCCAACTAATCCCCGGGGGGGATGGGGGGGAGTAAGGGGAGCAGCTTCCTGCCCCACTGGTCCTGGGCTCAACTAAAGATGGAGGCCTTAGTCCAGATGGCATCAGGGGGTTCTTCCTTTCAATTGTAAATCATGGCTGCCTCCAGTCCCAGAGTCCAGCAGAAAAACACAGCTAAGAAAGAGCCCCCGCGCTTTGCCTAATACCTTTAAAGTGAGGGTGGTAGGTTCCAGAAGTGAGGCATATCTGGCTTATCCTGGGGTAACACATCACCTCTCTGCCCCTGTCCTAACCCTTCTGCCCAGCCTGCTGGGACATTTCTAAATGGCATCACCCAGGAGTCACTTTCCACATCAGCTTTGGGGGCCTCAGCTCCGTCCCTCACTGACATACCTTCCAGGGCCTTTTACACCAAATCTTCAGAGGGAGCCCTCTTGGGGGTTGGCACCAGAAGTCTGTGCTCCCTCCTTTGTTTAGTGGGTTTGGGCTGGCTCATCCCTGGCACAGAGGGATAGCTGATTGATAGATGCAGACCCTTCATCCCCATCTCCCTCCTCCTCAGGAGCCAAGTCAAGTACTGTTAATTGCTCCCTTTGTTTGGGGAGGCCTTTGTTCCTGCCCCTGGCGAGACATGTAATTAACTTAGCACAGCAAGGTGACACAAGGTCTAGGCTCTGATGCTTTGTTGAACCAGAGAAATATGACGTTCCTGGATGACCCATTAGCTGTACAGCTATCTATTTGGAACTTGCGGAATTGATTTCACTGAACAGGTTACACCCCAATTCATTATATCACTGGTCTATGTAAGCCAAAGAAAAATGAAGCTGCACTCTAAAGCAGCCCTCCGCATAGGTGTGTGATGGACACTCTATGATACACCTATGGGGAGGACTGCCTTTGAGTGCCTTAGAGTGCACTTCAGACAAGACTGTGAATCACACACTGACTTTACTTAAGAGTGTACACTAACATTATGAGGCCTGCCCAGATCAATATCCAATCCTGCAAAGTACCCTCTGCGCCAGACTACCTGTGCACATTTACCAGGCTATGCAAGACAGGAGTCTCCCACGCAAAGCCCTCACATGTGTGCACACATGTTCACTTTTAACCAGCCAAGTGCCCCTTACCCCTGATGCCTCACAACAGCCTTATCTTAAATGGTAGACACTGGTGGCAATAATGCACAGTCCTATTACAGGTCTTCAAAAATCAAAAAATCCAGGCGGATTTGATGGGCAGCATTGATTTCCTCACTGATATATATCCTGGGATACTACATAGAGAAATGTGTGGACAATGTACTGGTGCTTAAATTGAGATCTCTGTTTGATCAAGAGATTGTGTTATGACTTGAGGCTAAAAATGAAATGGTTGTTTGGATGAGGTTAAATAGAAGCCAAGTAGCATGGTTTTGAACCATCTGCAGCTTGATGAGTGCCAAACTAGGAAACCCAGTGCACAAACTGCTACAATTTTCTAGATTTCAAAGCTGTTCCTCTAGCACTTCTAAGCTCGCAGGGAAATTAAGGGCATTTTTACAGGTTAGTCTCATTATGACATATCTTTCAGTAAATGTTTCCAACAATTATTATTTATTTTAAATGATAATGCGTTACGAGTGCTTCACCATCCCACCAGTTTCTTATTTTCCGACAAGTGCGATTTATTTACATTTGTTTGCCCCTTTGCCACTCTATTGGGTACTGTGGAACTCCATTCTCCTTTCCTCTTAGAATACGACAGGCTCTCTGCCTACTAGAAAATACATGTTGGTCCACACGAAAGAAGCAAATCCATATCATGCTTACAGCAGATCCCACAGACAAATTCACAAGTAATAAATCCAAATGGAAATTATTTGAGCATTCATTTATCTTGAAAGTCTGGCACAGGTCCAACTATTATTGACACAGATTGTCAACCCCTGCTTTAAAAGGAGAACTCAATTCACCTACAGATATTGTTTACTGAGAATATCCGGGAATTTTGTATTTACATTTCTTTCTGAGGTACAAACACTGAAAATTCTTGCTAAAGAAACAAGGTAAACTCTAGGTTGCCAATTGAATCAAGAGGAAAAAAATAAACCTTTTTTTGTTCATCTTGTTTTGTAGATGTTTATGAGCCGAACCCAGGGGCACCGAATGCTCTAAGAATAGACCGAAATGTGGGTGATGTCTTCAATATCTTAGGAAAAGAAAAATTCTATCTTCTGTGAGTACCAACCAAAAGATATATAAGCACATTCTTCCTGATATACCTGAGTAACTTAATTAAGAATCTGTATGTCTATATTGCCTTTCTTTTCTGAAAGTAAACCAGTTAGGTGTTGCACAACAAGCCAGAGCAAAACTTGAGATGATGGTGGAAGACAGGGAAAGACTACTTTAGTTGAGGCAATACCCACCAGTTTATCTACTGGACCTCACAGTACACCAGAACTTGCGTCTTGTAACTTTGTCCAGTTCCACTTTGACTTTGCAAATTGCACCAGCAAGTGATAAAGGTTTTTATTTTTTTCTTAACAGTTAATGATAAGACATACAAGTGTACAGGATTACACACTAGGCATCTTCAAATGGTTTATAACTGGGAGAGCTCACAATAGAGGCAACCTCAGCAAGTTGTGGGTGTTGTTATAGAACGAGCCTTCAAACTGCACACAACATACATTCAAAAAATGACACAAGGGTGCATTACGCTCAGCGTTTATCTTTACCCCATCACATTGACAGCCTTCACAGTGACAGAGCACTAGATCGATATAGCTTTTGCACAGACTACCATGATGTCAAGATAACTGTATCAGTCCAAGTCATAGGACTAGAGTTAGAAGAGCAGGTCATCTAGGTCAAGGTCAAGGCATATTGAGATGAGAAATGCAAAAATAATATTGATGGACAGAATTCAGAACAATGTCATACATTCACCCCAGTACAGAGATCTGGGCCTAAATCCATCGTTGTTTTGCTCCCCATGCCGTTCCAGTTTGGACCCAGCCATATGCAAATCAGTCTTGACCCTGTGCCCAATGGGAGCAGTCCAGCCCGAACTGCCAGGCCAGGTCCTCCCTGGACTGAAAACAAGCATCCTAGGACCGGTTTCGGGGTTTCACCCCTCTTCAGCC
Source organism: Triturus cristatus (assembly GCF_964204655.1). Taxonomy (NCBI): domain Eukaryota; kingdom Metazoa; phylum Chordata; class Amphibia; order Caudata; family Salamandridae; genus Triturus; species Triturus cristatus. The sequence goes on from NC_140581.1 coordinate 1,092,082,478, forward strand.
AGGATAGCTTGATTCCAGTGGCATAGAGAGCACGGGACTCACATCTGAGCATACCCGTCCCACTCGGGGTGACAAATGCAAAAAGATTGAGATGAGAGCCATGTTGAAATGAAGGTATAGTTGATGAGCAGTCATTGTAGGTATTACATCTCGTTTTACTGTTTGCCCAATTTGAACTCTGAGCTAGTCCTGTGCTAGAAGATTGCAAAATATGTTTGGCTGATGTTAGTCCGTTTCTATTCAGAAAAATAGGCCATAATTCATTCTTGATCTGAAATAAAACAGCTTTAGTGATATTATATTGCATAAACCTAATGCTTGAAACTCTTTAAGTAGGGGATGTTGATAGAGTTTTTGATGCACTAGCAAAGTAATATTTTGCCATGCCCTTTCCGCTTGCATTCTGGTATCTACTAAGAAGGAAGAGATTGCGGATTGCCTAATATTGCCTTCTTTGGAAGAACTTTCCAGTGTAGTTGCTCACCACTGATGCTGGATGCGCAGTTTTTGTGGGTTTCTGCCTCTCCCAGAATAACAGAGATGGGCTAAAAAGCTGAGCAACCAAAGTTTGGTTTCAAACAGTTACTTATAACCTACTGTACAAGCATGTAAGCCATTATCCTAGCTTTAAACACAGAGCCATGCTTGATTGGATGCTGTTACTGAGGATGTGGTTGTCCATTCTATAAATATTTTTTATAGTTGTGCCAAGTGATAGAGTGTCTAGGATAAGAATGTGTAAACAAGACTAAAAAGCGATACATGGTTCCATCAAAGAAAAGTGGAAGGGACTTTATATTAAATCAATATTAAGTATGAAGAAGCATTAGGACTGCTTAATGGATCAATGGAAATGATATACAACCAATGCATTGAAACACATCAATAATTTATAGTATTGAGGGCTTTGGAGGCAGAGTAGGCTACTGCAAATACTACATCCGAATCACTTTTTCCCATTCCCCTTAGATCAAGCAAGTGGGTTTCAGTGTTAGCCTCCTTTATCACTCTCAATGGATTACTGTTACAACTGCTGCATCTATCTTGTTTCTTTAATTTATTTTATGTCCTTTGTCTTTCTTCATGTCAATACTTTATCTTCTGTTCGACAAGATTTTCGATCTGGCTATTCTAATGAGTCGGCACATCTTTCACTGATCAATACTCTACTTCATGCACATCACAGTGAGCAATCTTCTATCCTTATTCTCATCAATCTCTTTGCTGCTTTTGACATGGTGGATCAATCAATTCTTCTGCATTCCTGTTCTAAATTAGGGGTATTTGGCACTATTCCTATATTGTCCCATCTTATCTCACCAATCGCTCCTTCTTACTTTCATGGAAAGGAGTGGTATCCTCTTCCTACCCTGTTCTTTATAGTGTACCCTAAGGCTCTATGCTAAGACAACTACTGTTTTTATCCTGTTTTCCTCCTCAGTTATGAATCTCAGAATCATTGACTCATCATTGACTTTATCATAACAATTTTCGTCAGTGGTCAGGAACTATCACTTGCACCTTTTTCACACCTGAAAAATAAAATCTTTATCTTTATTTTATTTTCCATTTCTTAAACAGCTTTGTCAAAATGTTTTTTTCTATCAGCAACTCTAGTTCTTTCTCTTTTGATAGTTTTCCTTAGCATCTCCTTATTTCGCCTTATTCTATTAAAAACTTTTGCATCTGCCCCCTCTTTCCTCTTGACTATCACACACATATTTCTCCATATCGGATTCACTTTCGGTAAGATCCAATCACTACTTACTTGCATTCTGTTATATTTGTTTTGTTTTCTAATGTTTACATGCACTTCCTCTGCCTTATCTATGTAAATTGATTTATTTAGATAACTCTTCTCTTTGTCTTTGATCTGGTTCACAATTTCTTTTCTCTGTTTCCTGCCCTCCTTGTGCTTCTTTTGTTCCTCCACACTCTATGGTCCACACTTCAGTATTAATCGCCCTATCTCTGTCGCGTTGTTACTCTTGGCGGATGGGTTGACCGCCACAATGGTGATGAATATCCAATTTTGGGATTTATATTTCGGCAGACGAGATGTCAGTCACTGTTGTGACGAGTAACCCATCCCCCAAGATCTAAATCAGGCCTTATAAAAGAAACGTGTCCTACCTGTAGTAGAATGAGGACGTCTTGTCGTCCTTTTAGAAACTTGTAGCATTACTTTTTTACCATACCATTCATTGATATTGGCATGTGATGCACCTTGGATCAAAGTTCTATATTACATTACTAAATAAACATATAATTAGTATTTATAAAGCCTCTCACACAGTAGAGGATATCTATTTTTCCTCACAGGTGTTATCCAAATAATTGAGTGTACTGTTTTCTAGGCATGCTTTTTAATTGTTTATGACAAATGGCCTGAAAAAAGCAGGAGAAATTATTAATTATTAAATGTGTTGACAATTCTGTAATGTTGCAGACTCTGTGTTAAGAGATTACATATCTATACTGTACAAGATGGCACAGGCAAGGAAATAGTGCACAGATGTTGCTGTGTGTACATGTCTCATGGTATCCCCACAACCACATTGACACTTTTCATGTGCACTTGTTACTGGTGCTTTTGGTGTTATAGGAGAAAACATTTGGGATTTTGTTGCATTTTTTGTCTGTAAATGAAATGTTTTTCATAAATATGAATGAAGGATATTTCGATAACTATTTTCATGTACCACTGGGTCTACAAACCCTTCTCATTTTTAGAAGTAACCAATTGTTTGTCAGTTTCAATTCCCGCCTAGAACTGAACAGTGAGTAAGGCAGAAGGTATTGAACTCAACTCGCTGGCCAATGCCCAGCACCACTTCAGTCTTGAAAGGCCACATGACCACAGTTTTTGGGTTGTGGATGAAAAAGTAAGGTGCACACAAAATGCAACTCTGTTGAGGTGACCTAAATGAGACAGCACCAAGTAACTACTTCAATGAATGTTTATTAGGGACTGTCCAAGTGAGGTAAAAGTTTTCTTAAAGACCGGTGTTGGGTGGCAGAATTTGTATTAGATTTTAGGTTCGTACATTCTCTGAGGTAAATTTGGTTGAAAATACTTATCAATTATGGAATTTTAGGAGCGCATCTGGAAACTTTCTACTATAAAAATACGTTTCGATTCTTTTATTAGTATAATCTTTGATTGCAAACTGATCACCTTTAAATCTTCCATCAAGGCAACAGGGTTGGAGGAGGTTAAAAATATTCCTGAATCCCCTTTTCAAACTAATAGGAGGTAATGTGTCTGTTCTTCGATCATGGACAGTAGGATCCTTTCCATTGATTTCCCGCTGCACCCTAAGTAATCGTTTGAGTGCTTGGAAATGACAGTCAAGTTTTCCATAAAGCTTTCTGCATAGCCAGGTAATATTCTGTTGAATCTTTATGTGTATTGCTTATGATTTTTTGTATTTGTGGAGATGATGGCAAAAATCAATAACAATCAATAGAAATCAATAACATTGTGTTACAAAACATATTTGATGGCATAGACTGAAGTACCAGATTCTTAATTGTGATCGCACAGATATACCCAAAAAATAAATTCTGCTACTAGGTTTAATCGAACGTTTACCTTTATTAAAGATCACAGGTAAAGTCTGATGTACCTGTTTAGAAAGGAAATCGTAGGAATGAACTAACAAAAATATCCCTTCACATAAGTGCAGATTTAGAACTCTTACCTACAGTGCACAGTGTACAATTCTGCATAGAGGAGGGGGAAGACCTGAGCTACAATTGTTTATTCAATTTATTTTATCCACAGAGGAAGCTGCACTACCCCAACAAGTTTCTATCCTCTTCTGGCCCTGGAAAGTCATTCATTTCAGCTCATCTATGGCAGAACTGGCTTTAGCTCTTGTGGCTACCAGGACAGCAATCTCTTTTTGCCCCCCCCCCTCAAAGACCTTCTTCTCCACGGATTCCCTTACTACCACCCTCCAGTAGTGCCACTCATTGCTCTTTGTTCTTTGTCCCCTCTCTCGCATGCATTTCAGTTGCATTCAAGTGCTACTCATACTAGTTTAGTGTGTCACAGTACTTTACATCACACACACATAATACGCGTGTAAATCAGTCTATAGGAAATGTTCCATAAAACTACGAGGTTTCAAAATGTAGGAAACACGTCATCCATACTAGTGGGCATATTTTAAGAGTGTTTAGTCTAGAGACGCAAACTCTGGATTTGAAACATACCACAGTGGTTGTAGTTGGCTTTACTGATATAAATGTATTTCTACTCAAGCAAACCCTTTTTAGCAACACTAGGATAATGAAAGACTGGGAAAAGAAATATACTGCTTTAACCTAAACCATGCTGTTTGCATGCAGCTCTTTGACTCTAGTTCCAGCTATCCACATAAAACACAGTTTTGTGATCTGCATGGTGTTTTTGCAGCAGGCATATTAACCCTTTATGATGAGTCAAAACTACCACTAGACAAAACTCCTATTCTTCTGTAGCAGGAACATTAATCACTAGAGTTAGCTTTACACTTTTATTGTTGCCTGAAAATAGCTCCACATGAAATGAACTCTGCAGCAGGTACTTTAAAGCCCATCAGTTATTTCCAAACACAGCGGGCCCGATTCACAGAATTAACTTAAGACAAAATCCTAAACTTACTACTTTTGGTATTCACAGAATGCACTTACTACTTTTGGTATTCACAGAATGCACTTACTACTTTTGGTATTCACAGAATGGATTTACGACTACTAACTTTACGTCTGCACTCGGGCCGGAAATTCCGGCCCGGAGGCGGAGCTTCCGGCCTGGAGGTGGGGTTTCCGGGCCGGAGGCGGAGCTTCCGGCCCGGAGGTGGAGATTTTGGCCATGGCTAAATCTCCGCCACTGGACGGAATCCCCACCTCCGGGCCGGAAGCCCCGCCTCCGAAGCCCCGCCTCCGGGCCGGAATCCCCGCCTCCGGGCCGGAAGCTCCGCCTCCGGGCCGGAATTTCCGGCCCGAGTGCGGACGTAAAGTTAGTAGTCGTAAATCCATTCTGTGAATACAAAAAGTAGTAAGTGCATTCTGTGAATACCAAAAGTAGTAAGTGCATTCTGTGAATACCAAAAGTAGTAAGTTTAGGATTTTGTCTTAAGTTAATTCTATGAATCGGGCCCTGCGCCTCCAAGATCAGCGCCAGGTGCAGCTGCTCCACTTGCACCTCTCTAAAGCCAGCCCTAATTGCTGGAGTAACTGTCTGGCCATTTTCATGGTGGGAAATGATAAGAGAGAAGTTTGCAAATGGTCGCAAATGCACATGTTTGTGGGCATTTAAAAACCTACAAGGTTAACCACTCCTTTTGATGATCCCCTTCCTCCCTCTGTTGCACTAAGCCTCTTCCTGCATATTTGCATCCAGTTGAAACATACAATTATGCAAGAGTAAATGCCTTTAGCTCTTTTTGGTCACCTTTGTGAATGCCAAAGAGTGGTAAATCCTGCCATTTCCATTCTTAAACTTGATTTATGAGCACGTGACGTTTGGAATTGGGCCCTAAGTATATAGGTATCTCACCTCTCCTACAGTAGATGACCAATATGTACATAACCAGCCATTTGGACTCTAGAAGGCCACGTGGTTATTTATGTCATGCCATGGGCAACAAAAACAGAAAATGACTTCCAAACATTAGTCACCTGGGTTCTTCTTTCATTGTGTTCATCTGCTATTGGGCCAGTTCCTCCAGCTCTCATCTACTTTATTAACAGTTTGCTCTTTGTGTTTTTTTAGGGAGGGGGGGCCTTAATATTGCACATTAATATGTTTCACTTCACAGTACAGTAGACGTTGATGGCTTTCTTATATACTTCCCTCGCTGTAGCTTTCAATGTTAACTATCAGCTATCTCTAGTGCATCATTATACCTAAAATATACCAACTTCTTCTCACTTGTGAGCCACAGATAGTTTGACACATGCCTGTGATTGCTGAACCTCTTTGAGAGACGAGGAGACTGTAGTTATTATGGCGGATTCACTTTTTTACTACATTATTCCCACCACCAAGCATTTATTTGCTTTCCACCGCATACATTCACTACTTCTTCACATGATTGCAAGTCATTCTCTGTAACACGCCACTGCTTTTTGTTTTGTTAGTTCACTCTCTTTGAGGTTGAGAGCCTTTCCAAAATACCTTCTCTAGGACTTTCTTTAAAAACAGCTTGTAAATGATTAGGGAAATTCCACCAAAAGGCTCATGTTGCTCTTAGAACTGACCTTGGCTATTAGTGAGGTGCTGTATTGAAGCATTTGGTACTGATTGGTTTCAAAGTTCAACGCTATGCATCATCGATTGAATCATCCTTTTTACAGGTTCATGGGCGTTTGATGGTGAGAATACTTTACCCTGCGGGGCCTTCGTGTTCTGATTTATGTTTGCTTTGTTTAGATTTTGATCACAGCTTGATTCTATTTCAGGGGCTTTATTATGTTTTCCGAGTATCTTCAAAAGTGCTCTTACGCGAAGCAAGTGGAGCGTGCCAAAGATTTCACTGAACTTGCACAGAAGTGCTCTACAGGCACCAAGACTTCGGATTGTAGAAAATCAGCGGTATGATACATCATCATTTTCTTTCTAATTCTTTTGGGACTTTGCAGTTGATTTGCTGCTGGTTGTGATTGCTAGACTTGCACTGACAGCCTATTTTCTTGCAGCGGCTGATTGGCTATTATGTACCATTTTCAGTGCATGTCATACTATAAAGGTTCTGATGAGTTATTTTGAATTCAAAACAAAGAAATCCATTACCATGGAATATGTGTTAAAAAACCTCTAATCATGCATTGGAGGAGAAGGAGGTAAACTGTGGGGCAGATTTACAAGCCCCCTGCGCCACCACTACGTCACTTTTCGTGACGTACTGGTGGCGCAGGGAGCTCCTCCATATTTACAAGGAGAGGAAAAGCCACCCTGCGTGACCTTTCCTCTCCTCGTAAATATGGCCCCTTCACATGCAGCACTGTGTGTGGAAGGGGGGTTCCATGGGTGTTGCTGTGGGTGTTCCCACGCAACACCCATGGAACAAGACACATCTCCAGATTTACGAGAAATCGTAAATCTGGAGATGCGTGTGAATGCGACGCCACCCTAGAGGTGGCGTAGCGAGGCGCAACGAGGAGAAATGTTTTCATTCCTCCTTGTTTTTTCCTCTTTCAATGCGTGCTGCATTCTACAGCACGCATTGAAAGAGAAAAAAGCCTCCTGTGATTGTTTTTGTGCAGGAAGGTGTCCTTTCCTGCACAAAAACAATCTCCCCACGACGCAGGCTGCAGCTTGTGCGCCAGCGCAGGGGAAGCACAGAGATGCGACATATTCTTGAAAGTATGTCGCATCTCTGTGCTTTCCAAACTAACGCAGCACGGTGCAGCAAAATGACTTGCTGCACCGTGCTGCGTTACTTTGTTGTAAATCTGTCCCTGAGTCTCATTTAGCGATTCCTAGTGGGTTGCAAATCGACCTAGCCCCGAATATTATTAAGGTAGGTTCCAATTATCGATCTATTAGGAATCGCTAAACTCACAGGGATGGTGGCCTGTGTAGTCAACAGACCACCATGTCTGTGATTGCGTTTAAATAAAGCAATATATATATTTTTTTAAATGCAGCCCGTTTTCCTTAAATGAAAATGGTTTGAGTTTCAAAAAGAAAAATGAAACGTTTTCTTTTTATTTTATTAAGAGCAGACTATGGTCCATGGGACCACAGCAAATCGGTAACCGCATACTTGGAGTAGGTGGAAAAATGCGAATGTTTAGTGACCGCATTTCGGTCGCTAAACATTCTTACATTCCACTGCGATTCGGTATTAGGAAGGGACACCCTAAACACACCCCTTCCTAATACCGAATCGATATGTACTCACAATTCAAAAAACTGCAATTCAGCAACATGTTTCCGAATCCCAATTTTGAAACGAACATACCAAAATACATTTTTCTGGTAGCAAACGGACCAATTCTGTGAATCGGGCCGTTTGTTATCGAAAAAAATGCTTGACACATCTACCCCTTAGTGATTAAATTGGCATGGCTTGATTGAGTCCTCTGATTAAACTAAATAAGATATCAAAGTTAGCTGTCAAGAAGCACGCTGACATTGTTTGCTGTTTGTAGGTTTTATCACTGCTTCAGTCGGTTGTATGTCCTTGGCCATTGCAATAGCGTCCTTGGTACCACTGTGGCCAACTTATATGCTAGCCGATTTTTGTAACCTTGTTAACACACTATTTCATTATTTTAAGTGACAAGGTCGTGAGATTGTGATGCCCAACGTTCTGTTAGTACTATAGAAACCCCACAGTGACCAAAAATATCCAGTTGTATTTCCTCCATGGAGTTAGTTGAGTTGAGGAAGTGCACAGGAATTTTGTACGTCGTGGGTGGGTCCATGGTTAGTGCAAAGTTTAACCAGCTATACAGTATTTCACCATTCACAGTGGAATTGCATCTACGATCTAGTTATCTTTCTTCCTGCTGACACTGATGTTGTTCATAGTATGGGGGATGCTGCTGTAAAGCCAAATTGTTAATTTATAATCTGGTCCAATGTTTTGCGCTGAGCACACCGTTGACAGAGAGATATTTTTGATATGGCATTTACTAAATAGTTGGCAAACTCTGTGTTGGGATGGAAGGGTCCTCTGCATGGTAAAAGATGTGTACCCCTGCCCTGAGTGCCCAACTGTACTGTTGTCTGAATCCTTAATCCTTATTTTTGTTGTCAAATGAAAACAAAAATCATATGCGTGCTCCATGACAGACTTGCCTCTCGGAATGCGGTCTTGTTGAACCAGGAGGGGCACGCAAAGAGCTACCCTCATATTGGTGCAGGGCTACCTTCTTCACCAAAGAATAAGTAGCATGAGCGTGGAGGTGTCAGAATACTGTGTATTGATCAGTATGAGTCAAAAGGTATTTTTTACCCAGTGTTACTGCAGTGAGGACTAGAGGCTCACTCACCCTTTTAAAGTACTGCTGGTGTGCACTTAACTCACCTTTCTCCTTCATCATGAACATGTAGAGTGTTGTGCAGCGCAGGAGTAGTGACCCTGCATTGGATGCATGTGTGCCTGGGAAGGGTACAGTACAGGGATGGAGCAGTGCTGTGCAGTGTATGTATGCCTGTAAGCAATACAGTACATGAGTGATGTAGTGCTGTGCAGTTTGTGCACCATGAAAGCATGTGCCAAGTGTATGTGTGATTGCAAGAAATGCAATACATGTAGGGTGAAGTGTTTTGCAGCGCATACATAGTGAGTGTGAGATAGTGGGTTACTGGTTCAGGGGGTGACACCCTACAGAAGCATCAATAATAATTCTTGTTAGGATGAAACACAAGCAAAACCCAAATTACCTTGTGCTTAACTTGTAGATCGGCACAAAAGGAGTTAGGCTTAACAAAGAGGCACTGTATAAAGTATTTATGCAGCACTTAAAACAGTAATATATTGCAAACATGACACAAGTAATATCCCACACCGATTTGGGAAAATAGAGCAAATGGTAATACATTATTTGACACCAAAATGACGAAAATCTAATCAGTAGAACCGGAGTTATGAAATGTTAAGGGTTTTGAAAAAAATATAGTGTTAAGAAGCAAAATCACGAACTGCTGTTATCTTGTCGCGGTGGTCCAGGTCCAAATCACAAGTTCAGGCCGACAGCGATGGAGCATGGGCTGGATACAGGACTGAGTTCAGTCTGCTGAGAAAGTACCTTGTGGCCTGTGTAGTCCTTGCATCAATCTGTGTGAGCCAGCGTCAAGGAGTCGTCGACGAGGAGCTGCAGTGCAAGATCCGGCATTGAGATATGTCACGCAGTGGCGGAGTCAAGGAAGCCATCGACGGGAGCTTGCATGGACTTGTGCTGGGATACGTTGGCAGTGAGAATGAGGTGTGTCATGATGGATCAGTGTTTGCGTCGAGCTGCGTCTCCATCAAAGAAGCCTCTGGGCTTGTGAGGTCTAGTGCTACAATGCATCAGCATCAAGGACAAGATGCTCCACTCTGGGCCGGTGACAGTTGTGAGCTGTGTCACGCTGCATCAAGATGTGAGCAGTTGCATCGGCATCAAAGGAGCCTCTTATGTTCCTTCGGCTTTGAACAGGGGACGAGCAGACTGACCTTTTGATATTTCTCAGAGTCCTGGGTTCACAAGGCAGGCTGGGTCCAGCAGGAAAGCTCACTGCAGGAGAAGAATCCTGGTGCCGCAATAGCAGGCCTTGGGCAGCAAAGCAGTCCTTGTTCAGCAAAGTAGAGCTTGGTCAGCAGGGCGGATTTCACAGCTGGCAGTCCTTCTTCATGGCAGCGTCCACTGGTCTGGAAGTGATCTGAAGAGTTGGGTCTGAGGGTCCACTGTTTACACCTAGTGCCCACTTTGAAGTAGGAGAAGCTTATAGAGTCCCCTTCCCCTACAGAGTTGTTTGGAATTTTTTCCTCCATGCCCCGGCCCAAGCTTATCTGGGGACACAAAAGACTAGTGGGAAACCCTTTATGACTGTGTTGAGGCTCAGTCCTTGTGATGTGCAAGTGTGGTAGGTGACCGCTCCCCCCTCATCTTGATAGAGATAGACTATCTTGCCAGCACCTATTCTCTCCTTCGTTCACTTTCTGGGAGCAATACACAAAGGCCAACTGCCAGCTACACCTAGTCATGTGACGCTGGATACAGGCTGCAGTGCCAAATGGTTAGAACGAGAAAATGCCTAGGTTGGCAGGGTATGCAAAGACGTGGGTCCCTTGCTCACTTTGCCACTGGATTCAGGCTAGCCTGGCTGATGATGGGTGTTACCCCGAAACCAGTCCTAGGAAGCTTGTTTCCGGTCCAGGGAAGGCACTGCTTGGCAGTTCGGGCTGGACTGTTCCCATGAGGCACAGGGTCAGACTGATTTGCATATGGCTGGGTCTGAACTGGGGTGGCGGAGTGAGCTAAAGACGATGATGGATTCAACCCAAATCTGCGACTGGGGGTGAGTGTCTGAAAAGTTTCAGCGCTCTATCCATCATCTCCTTGTACTTGCTTTGTTCGCCCTAGGTTGGCAAGGTATGCCCAGATGTGGGTCCCTTGCTCATTTTGCCACTGGATTCAAGCTAGTCTGGCTGATGAGGGGTGTTTCCCTAAAACCGGGCCCAGGGTGCTTGTTTCTGGTCCAGGTAAGACCTGGCTTGGCAGTTCCAACTGGACTGTTACCATGAGTACCCAAGTCAAGACTGATTTGCATATGGCTGGGTGTGAACTGGAGTGGCGGAGTCAGCTAAAGAACGATGATGGATTCAACCTAGATCTGTGAATAGATGAGCGTCTGAAAAGTTTCAGTGCTCCGTCCAGCATCTCCTTGTGTTAACTTTCTAAAAGTGCCATTTTCACAATTGTGATTTAAAGTCCAACTTTACCATTAAAGAGAGTTTAAAATTACATGTTTTAGAGACCAAACTCAACTTTCCTACCTGCTCCCAATCGAAAGTTATTGCTTATTAAATGTAATAAGGTAACCTAATGTTATCCTATGAGATAGACAGGCCTTGCAGTACCGAAAAACCAATCTAAGAGAGTTTCACTACAAGGACATGTAAAAGTTAAAAGTACATGTCCAAACTGTTAAATACACTGCACCCTGCCCTATGGTCTGTTAAGGGTCTACCCTAGGGGTGACTTATAAACTTTAAAAAAGAAAGTTTGGATAGGCAAAAGGGTTATTTTGGTCGACAAGGCAGTTTAAAACAGCACACATAGACCTCAGTGGCAGGCCTGAAACATGTTTAAAAGGCTACTTAAATGGGTGGCACATTCAGTGCTGCAGGCCAACTAGGAGCATTTAATTTACAGGCCCTGGGTACCTGTAGTCCCACTTTTCTAGGAATATATAGGTAAATTAAATGTGCAAATTGGGTGTAAGCCAATGTTACTATTTTTAAAAGGAGCAAGCGCAAGCACTTTAGTACTCCTTAGCAGTGGTAAAGTGCACAGAGTCATAACAGCCAACAACAATGGGTTCACAAAACAGGAGGAGTGAAGGCAAAAAGGCTGGGGGTGACCCTGCAGAAAGGGCCAAATCCAACTGTGAGTGTATGTGCTGACAGTGTGCGCGTTTGCATATAGTACACCATGGTACAATACAGAAAAGCTACAGTACTGAACAGTGTGCATAGACTGAGTGTGTGTGCTGAATGTATGCGTGTCTGTAATGGTACATTCCATGGCTGTAACAGTACTGGACAGTAAGTGTGCGGTTGGAGTGTAAATGGATTTTCAACTACAAAACTATCAAAAACGGGCTGAACTCTTTTGATGAATGAAATGCTTGTACATAACACCAACTGTCATCGTATATATACACTGGGGACGGTAAAGCCTCTAAGAAAATACCCTGTGCTTATCAGCTTGGTATTGGTGGTCTCGTGGTCAATTAACCATGCGATACTGTATTTATACTTGTATATTCTGCCTGTATTGAAGATCACCACACTGTACAGTACCATATTACTGCTAGATACCATGCACTAAAACTGACACTACAACATAGCGCCAATGCTAGCCAAGCACACCCTCGTATTGTGCTTTTGTGGGCATTCCGATATATGCCCTCATCGTGTGCCCGCTAATATCCACAACATGGCACCTCTTAACAACATAACCCTCCCTGCTACATCTACTGGCAGATAACATCACTAAAACCGCACTGATTAATTCATAGTGTTTTCCCACACGCATGCGCCTGCGATACAGCCACAGCACATAACCCTGCCCGGACGACAGCATCTCCATCAACGCATGCGACAACTTCAGCCATTATGTGCAAGTCAAACGAGATCGTCACTACTTAAACCCCTCCCTCCACACTTCCTGTTCCGCCACCACAGACGCATTGGCTGCAGCGCACCTACCAGGATGGTGTTTAAATCGCCCCGTACTCCATGAATTAGTAAGTGACTCTCTAACCTTTCACCTTCTCTCTGAAGTGGTGGCATGATCTCACACCCGATTCTGATCCCTTGATTTTCCCCACTGACAGGTTTCGGAACCGGCCAAGCTACTTAACCTGTGAGTATAGCGCTCGAAATTCCTAAGGTCCCTGCAGGCTTCACTAACGCTAACTGATAGAACCTGCAACCTTTTAATCCTTTGATCTTTTAATTCACCTTGCCTCCCATATCACACACTCATTACTCCAAATTGATCCACGTCCAGGATTTTAGCACGGATTGTGAGTACCTAGGCGCAATCGATTAACTAACTAATTTTCCCTATATACGCTCTAACTGTTGTGTATGATTTTCCCTCACTAGTATTCGAGTGCAGTACTGGAATTAACGAGGACTATTTACTGGCCTAGAGGAGAGCGCCTTCAATTCTCTCAAGTATGAACTCTTACCCCATCAGTTTTTACATCTTCATTTCAGAGTAGGCATACGCTTAATATCCTCACTCCCACCCGTGCAGCTCAGACTGCGTTCCATGCCCAGCGGACGGTAGGAACTGACCTTGATCTCTTCCTGGGCGAGACAATCCAAATGTAAGCGGTTCATGCACCAACCCTCCATTTCCCTAGCAATGGATAGACTACACAGCCCATTAACTCTGTCTTTTGTCCGCAGCCTGAATCTCAGTCTGCCCACAGAGCTCACGCTAGGTGGTAGTAGCATCACCGTGACGCCTTTTGGAGATCACCCCGTTGATCCAGACAATTTGAACATCTCAAGTAAGAAACACGCTTAGCAACCTTCCAATGCCCCAGCAATGCACTTCCTATACAGGCCCACTGATTATGTCCTCTGCTCGCAGCTCGATTCAATGTACGCTCATAGAACGCCTGCTGCCTGACTGGAAGCAGCACCGCCGTGTAACCATTTCGGACGTTACACGAGTGATTTACCACTCTGCCGCCCCTCATACACCACTGTATACACTACATGGGCTCTGACTTACGCGCTCTCTTTCTCCCCTATCAGCAGAATCTACATTACATCCCCACGCATGAGGCTGAACGACACCGCTTAAGTGACTAAGGTTCAACTGCCCCCCTATTGAGAGTAAGTTCCCCACACTGAGCCCCTTTGCTCATACTCGTTTATTGATTCAAATTTAATAAATTGAATTAAAACCCTGCGCCTCCCACGCCCATTCACCACCCCCACTTTCCCAAGGTCCCCCATGCTGTTACATAAATTGCACTGATCATAATGTCATAGAGTGTGCGTAACAATTGTTTTTTATTACAATACCACTGGGAGCACCAAGTCAATGCATAACACATTATTGTTTCTATCTTCGATCAACTAGGATCGTGGGACTTCCGAGATTACTGGAACCCGTTTATATTTGGTTCTATCTGTGGAGCACAAGTCATATTTGTACTTGAAGCTCTGGCCATCCACAACTACCTTATTCTAAGACAATTACCATCATATATCTTTTGGGGATTTTGGAACCTAAAAATTTCTATGCATGTGGGACTCTGACACATGGCTTGGTGCATGCTTGTTGCCATAAAGATTTGAATTTGCCTTGAAGTTCCTGCGTGGAACGAAACGCGTTGGCTGAGTTTCCTTAAAGAAAATAAAGAGAATACCTAAAGATACTTATCTGATTTGGACGTCTTTTGACTGGTGCACCTTCCTTTTTGTTCTTCACATATGGTAATCCTACCTTGCTCTAATTCAGTTTCAGATTGCTCACCCCGTCGACCCTTACAACAGGAACCCCTTCCATTGTACATATTCATGTGGAGTTCCTTTTTTGTTGTCAATGTGATGTAATGTTTTTAGTTTACCCTCACTCTGATACAATACGCACTTTTTCACTTTTGTGAGCACCTGACAATACTTTGAAGTACCAATGCAAACCAATGGAAAAGAAACCATATATGTTTCCCTACAATCTTGCTCCCTTAACGATTAATTGTCTAGTTTAAATTGATTGTGCATTGCCCCCCTGGGTTTTTTGCTCTGGACCTATTGAGGCCAACCCTGAACTATTGTTCTCTTCAAACACAGTGCATGTACACTGAGCATAAGTGTGCCTGCAATAGTACATTACATGGAGAGTCACCCTGGGTTCTATTTTGGGAAGCCAAGGCCTGCCTGCTGAAAAGAATAGGAGTAGAGGAATCCTTCCACCCCAAACAGATTTTTATTTATTTGTAGTTTTATATAGCGCTAACTAGACCCGGAGGTATCAGAGCGCTTTACACAGATGTGGACATAATAGTTATATTAGTTACATATGAGTAGATCCAAATAAATAGGAAAGGGTGGAATACACAACAACAAACAGTTGGCCAGTGATGGATAATATATAAAAGAAAAGTAGCAATGAAGCGATTATAGGAGAACAAAAAACAAAAAACACAAATACAGGAAACAGTGGACAAAAAGGGTGGTGGGGGAAGGGGAAGAAGAATTGAGCCTGTAGCTGGAATTAATTCAAGTCCCGCATACCTGCTACTAAAAAAGGTTAATAACAGGAGCCCCTTTCAAGACATGTAGGCCAATCCTAAGATGTCGGCGAGGTTCAGCGATGGGGGAGTCCGCCTTGAGGCGCAAATCAGGCTGCTGGACCGAAACAAAGGCAAGCTGCATGCGACGTTCTCACACACGATCACCACCCCTGAGATGTGTTGTATGATGTGTTGTATATTGCTGCATTGCTGTGAGCTGGATGAGACACACTGGAGGAAGGAAGAAAGAGGCCCTCCCCTGTACACTTCCAAAAGGTGCTCTTTGATTCAGTGATAGAAGGAAGGGGCCTGGACACATCTTGGGAAGGAGATAGGGCTGGTAAGGGAATCATAAAGAGTGGGTCTGGGATCCCATGATTAACCTTATGATGCACATATCACTGTGGATGACATCCGGATGTGAAAGAAGAGAAAAATATGCGTACACCCTAAAGGAAGCAGGACCCTAACATAAATCTTCACAGACTAAGACCCTAAATCACATTTTTGTGTCTGAGAATGGGCAATCGAAAGGGGAGCTTGAGATCCCAAAAATGTTCTTCTACCAAGCAGCAAGATGGGCTGTGTGAGAAGGGGAAGCTCTGTAAGACGTGACCAGGACTGGGGACCAAAGCCTGTTAGTCTGCATCCTGGTTGAGGGTATACCAACTGAAGCCAAAACCACCTGCCTCGTGGCCTAGAGCAGCAGCGCCTGCCTGCTTGCCAAGACCAGTGAGCCCTGTGAGGAAGAGGAGAGCGTTGGAGGGAGTGAGGTCCACTGGGAAGCCCTACCAAGTGGACTCCCAGTGCGAGGTGTGAAGATATGGCTATGAACTGATCAGGTCACTGCCCATAAGCAGAATTGATTCAGCGACACCTTATGCCAGAAGAGGGCCACAGTGGACTGAGCCATGCACTAAAAACTGTGCGGGGAATGCCAAGTCTGTGCTGCATTGTAGCAGTAATCCTGTATGTCAGAGGGGGCCACTGTTAAAGTAATTGTCTGACCAGCATGACAGAACTCATGAACGCCTAAGAGGGAACCCTGTATGTCAAGCTGCCGTGGTGTGGGCACCTGAACCGAAGGAGTCTGCATTGTATTCATAGGTAAAACTGTAACTTCGTATGCCAGGAGGAGCACTAAGTTGCCACACAGTTCAGGCCGCTGCCAAGAACAAGAGTGAGGCTGCAACCAGTGGGTCGAGCCCCACTCATCGAGATCTGCCTCTGATCGACACCTGGTCTGAATCTTTTGGTGAGCTGCTTGAAGTCGTCTAGTGACTACAGTGCCTCCGGCCTGTGGGTCCACTAGAGAGTCACCGTTGTTTCTTTTGGGCTTCCCTGATTGCTCATAGTCTGCCCTGACTCCCCTGCCTTTAGTGAGTCCCCTGGACCTTGCTGGTCCAGACGGTGCGCCTGCTTTGATCCCTGCATTGCTTGCCTTTGCCAAGGTTTGTTGGTGCTCCCACTGGACACCGGCCCCTCAGCACTCAACATCCTTCGTGGGACAGCGCGTGTATGGCTCCTGGTCCTCCTCAGCGTCGCCTGGTCCTCACAGCTGCAGAGTGAAGGTCATCGTCATCCATCCTGCAACACCCGACAACGGAGGGCATTCGTCTTCCTAATCTCCTGGTCACCCCTGAGTGACATAGACTCTATCCCCTCTGCTTGCAGGTACCTCTCATCTAGAATCCATCCTTGGATTCCACAGGACACTTTCTCCTTCCTCAACAGTGGCCCTTTCCTGAAGTCCTCCATTGGGTTCGACTGCGGTTTCCAACACCACTTCACATGTATGCACCCGGCTTCCATGGTGTAGGTAATGTGGGTACGAGGGTATCCACGGGTGAGGTGGCTCTCCAACCTTCTGTCTTCCAAGGGGTTTATTCAGGGTCCACTGGGAAGGGTCCTTAATCTTCAAAAATCCAACCGCTACTCACACGTAGAGTTGCATGAAGCACGCAGTCGTTTTCCCACAATGCACTCGCTCTCTGTGGGGTCCCTATCTACTCACCTTGGGTGGTTCCTTTGGGTCCCAGCACTTCTACGTCCTCTCAACACTGTCTTGACCTGAGTCATGGTTTTTATACCACTTTCTTAGAATATGGTTTGGTCCCACCCTTGGGGCCACTGTGTATTTCGTGCTATTTACTGTGTTTCTTTGCTAAAGTATTGGATGCATTGTGCATATCTCCAGGTAGGAGTTATTTCCATGTTTTAGAGAGTATTATATAATAAATACATATTTTTATAAATACTTTGTGTGGTTCTTTTTCACATAATCTATACTATAAAATTGGATTCTGGTAAAACAAGCCCTGTTTTCTTACAGCACTTTTGGAGATATATGGTCATGCTGGACCATTAGCCGGCTACAGGAACCCAGTTAGGCCTGCTGAACAGAGTACCTTAAATCCTGATTGAGGACCGATGCGTAGATCCACATTAAATATGCTCCATGCAGTCAATGCGGCGCGTTGGTTCTGGGATGTAGCGAGGCTGCGGTGCAAGGTTCAGGTGCATCAATGTCAAGGATGCGGTTGACGAGGCATGCAATGCAAAGTCCGGTGTCAAGGATGTGAGGTGTGGCAGAGGCAATGCAACGGCTTCAATGAGCGTTGAATGTGCGATGCAGAGTTTTGGCATCATCGTTGAGGCTGCAGTCAATGAGGGATGTGAGGAGTTTGCACCAGGAAAAGCATTGTGCAGCAGTGGTTTCGAAGGCAATGCGTCAGTCCTAAGATGCGGGAGGTGGCGACAATGCAAGTCTTTTGCGACGGGTCCAATCCACGAAGCAGCGGTGATGCATCGGCTCTGCTCGGGAATGCCCCCCTCAGCTGAGGAGACGCGTCAGTTCTGCTCGGAGATGCATCGCTCAGCGGGGAAGATGGGTTGGGTTCCTCTGGCAAGCACCTTAGCCCCACTTCCAAGGGTCCAGTACAGGGTAGACTCACATATGGCAGAGTCCAGGTGCAGGGTTTGAAGTTTGTTTTGTCCTTGAGGTTTCAGACCAGGAGGCCACCCAGCTAGCCTTTAGAGTCACTTTCAGTTCTGGGGTCACTTGATTTAGGTCCAATGCTTCTCACCCAGGTAAGAAGGCAGCAGTTCAGCACAGCAAAGCAGGAGTCCAGCAAAGTGGCAGTCCTTCAGCAGCACAGGATTCCTTCTTCTTGGCAGAGTAGCCACAGGTCCAGAAGTGTACTGAAGTGGTGGCGTCTGAGGTCCAGTACTTATACCTAGTGGTGCTTTGAAGTGGGAAAGAATTCAAAGACATTCCTTTGAAGTGTACAGATGTCCTTCCTTCCTGACCTGGCACCAGACTCACTACGAAGGGTGGGGGGTATGCAGCCCTTAGTGTGTGGACAGGACACAGCCTATTTAAGTGTAAGTGAGGCTGTGCTCAGCTCCTCCCTCCCAGTCTGCCAGAGATGGCCCATTGAGAGACACCTAAGCTCCCATTTTGTGTGGCTCCCTAGGAGGAATACACAAAGCCCCCCTGCAAAGTACACTCTATCATGTGATTAGAGACAGGAACCAAATAGCTAAAGCAAGAAAATATCAACTTTTTAAAAGTATTATTTTCTGTATTGCAATTTAAAATTGGACTCCACCATTTCTTATATTTTTAGAGTTTTATATAGCGCAAAGTAGACCCGAGACATCGGGTATCAGAGCACTTAACATGAGCACCAGTTTCGTTACAGATGGACACATTCATTTTTAGGTCTCGTGAGCCAAAGGCTCGAAGAGACATTTTATAACTGGGCATTTTCAAAGTGCTGCCGTGGCCTAAAGCTACAGTGCACGTGAACGTGCACGCGCGCAGCCGCCAATCACTGCTGCGCGCGCACCACTCGCGTGCTTGCCACACAGCGCTCCCGTCCAAGCGATCGCGATCACTTGCTTTGATCGCGATCGCTATTACTTTCGTTTTCGGCCGCGCGGCCGAATGCTTGTTATATCTTTTCATAGTGCATGTGGTCAGTCTTAGCCAGTGGCCACTTGTATAGCTGTGCGTGATTAGCATCCAGGCCTGGGAGCGCGTGACTCCGACACTCGGGTCCCTTCCAAGCTTCAGCAGACCAGATGCTGCACAAGCGCGTGAGAGTCGTCGCGTTGCAGCCTCAGCCAGCGGCTCTCCCAGCATGGGGGAGTGTAAAGACAGTAAAGTCCGCTGGCAGGGAGGGTGTGAGCACGGTCTGCATTGGTTCCTTCCTTCCTGGTGCTGTGGCCTCTCACCAGGCCGCTGTTGCACTTCGCACGCAAATGAGCTATGGCAGCGGCACGGTGGTGTCAATGTATGCGCTGCAGTCATGATGGTTTGAGTGAGTTCTAACAAGGTCTGGTCGGGTTCCTTATAGGGGACTCCGAGGTATTCTCTGAAATTCAGGAAGGAGCCTTTAATGCTCCTTTTCTGTGTGTTTGTTGTGTGTGAGAGTGCCAGAGAGAGATGGTTGTTGTTTTTGTGAATCGGGCAACAGCAGCTACTTTTGTGTGGCAAATATCGTCACTTTATAAATACAGCATCTCTTGTACTTGACTCTCCACCGTGCCATGGGGGCTGTGTTCTTTCTTTTTTTTCTTTATTCGAGAACGTGTCATTGTCCTATGCAAGCCACCTTTTTCCAAAATGCGATCTCTTCTCTCAGTAAGGAGACACATAAAATACGGGGTCTGCATACAATTTAAACTCGGCTTTTTCTTATAATAATGTTTTTGGGGTGATGGCACAGTGGGAGTACGCGTAAGAGACGGGGACCTTAGATGGCCGCAGCTACTTGTCAAGTTAATCGTGTGTATCTACCGGCCTCTTAACGGGACCGTTTGCTGAAGGATGTCATAATATGTCTCAAAACACATGAAGACGTCATCAAAGGAACTAGAATGCCTGTTGCTTGTGATTGTGAGCCATGCACAAGTGGGTAAATGGAACTGTTAATTCTGCTGACTGAAACCAGGGTGGCCAAGGTGAGCCGTTCCTAAAACTGTGCACTCACTACAATATTATAGCAAGTGTTCCAGAGAGGCAATTTAGGAGCAATTATTGCACTAGGCACAACACCCTGCAGCCTCAATCGGTGTGAATGCATACAGGAAGCACAATTGCGAACTAGAAATCAGCAGTCAGAAAAAGGATGCCCTGAGTAGATCTTGAATATAATATGCTGCTGACTGGACGACCCACTGAAACTAGCCCTGGATTTAAATACCGATCACATTACACCAGAGCCCTGGAGAAAGACATGGGCTAGTGATGCATTCTCATTGAAAGTCCCCCCATTTGATTGCACAGGTCCAGTATAAAACGTCTTCTACATTGTGATGAATGCAGCTGGGCGTGTGGGTGAGGGTATAGGGCTCCAAGAATTGAAATGTCCAACCCATTTAATGCAGAAAAAGAATTAACAAGCATTTGCAATGCAACAGGTCTCACATTTACGCGAGTTTGAGCTATTTACATTGTAAATGACAATGCATTTTATTTATGTTTTGGTTTTTGAAACATAAATAAAACGCATTGTCATTTACAATGCCAATAGCTCCAACTCGCGCAAATGCGAGACCTATTGCATTGTAAATGCTTTTTGTCTATTGTCTTGTTTCTGATCACGTTAACTGGCTTTCTTGGTTTGTTGTCTTTGTCACTTACAGTGTATGATCACCTTATCCACAGAGCACGATTGTTTCAGGTAGACCTTATGTGTATACTTTATGATTGCTAATTTTCATTGTTTCTATCAAAATATTTGCAACAAATATTGCCTCCTTAAGAAAATTGTATTTGAGCAATTTTTTTATTAGATTGTATTCATATTTATTAAACTCTTGTTCCATCTTTAATGATACCTAGTAGGACTTTGAGTGTTTAGAGTGCAATGATCTCTCCACAGAAGAGAATCAATAGGAAAGACAGATCGTAGGACAGGTTAATTCAAGTCAAAATCTGGAGGTTCTTTTGTCATGAATCTTGTGTTGGCCCTTATAATCATCTTGTCTTTGGCTCCTTTGCAGTGAATGCCTACAATTCTCCAACTCTCCTTGCTGAGGTGAAGGCAAGAATAAATGTGGTTTTCTATGGAAGCAATTTCAGGTGCACCGTATGGATGGAATTGAACAAAGGCAGCACAGGAGAACTGGAAGAGACTTTATTGGAGGGAAAGCCCTAAAGAGTCCTTTCAGGAATTGCTTTCTAATTATCTGTGAGAATCAGGATGAGGAAGTGTCATTTGCCCTTTGGAATCTGGAAGCTGCAGCCAACTGAACCCTGCACAATGAATTCATCAGACCACTACTGGCTGGTTCTAGCAAGTTCAGTACCTTTGCTTTCCGGGATGATCCATCTGTAGCGAACCCGTTGTTTGGTTAATATTTTAATGACCTCCTCATATTCTCGTCGTCTTTGCAAAGTCGCAGAGGAGAGGTCCTGGGCAGGGCGATCTTACTGTCACAGAAGGTGATCTTTTTCATTTTTGAGTGTATGCGAAAGACCTCTTGTGGACCATACCAAAAACTTTCAGTAAGCTTACAGATACACCCATTTCTTGCCATCTTTTGGCTTCCTTACCACTCATTTCCTTGCTTTTAATTCAATACCACGATTTCTTCTTCTAGGGATTTGATGCTCCCACTGGAGCTTAGCCTCTTTGCCACCGTTCTGATTGGCTGACATTCTTCCCTCCATTGGCTCACACTGACTGAACTACTTTATTTTACTTTCATTAACCACTCCATGAAATGGAATGTGCTTTCATGACTCCTTTTGGGTGCCTACTTAACCCCCCTCAAATATCCATCCCCCTTCTGATTGTCTTTAAAATGCCCTTCCCCACCACCTTCCACACCTGTTTCTGCATTAGTCCCGTCCCCCTGGCTATTAGTCCTGTCCCCCTGGCGGTCCTTGAAATAAAAGTTTTATGTTTACTTCATTTGGAGAGCCTCACAGCTGCCATTTGCTGCCAGGCCAAATTCCAAAAAGTACTTGAGCACTTAAGTTGCTTCCTCGCCCGCCAGACCCACTCCCCACTGTCTCCT
This sequence comes from Triturus cristatus, assembly GCF_964204655.1. Taxonomy (NCBI): domain Eukaryota; kingdom Metazoa; phylum Chordata; class Amphibia; order Caudata; family Salamandridae; genus Triturus; species Triturus cristatus. The sequence continues at coordinate 1,092,104,982 of NC_140581.1, forward strand.
CCCCATTCCACCCAATCCTCTGTTGCTTCCTAACTTCATTTACAGTCATGTAAATAAAATAAATTATTGAAATTATTTTGGAGTGTCCAGCAAATGCTTTATGCTGTCAGCCCACTCTGCGGCCCAGGAAGTAATTTTGCCCAAATAAAATGCACTTTTTATTTACCAATCTACATGATGTCTGCCATTTTATTTCAGTAAATAAATATTTAAAAAAATAAGAGAAAGGAAATTGCACCCGCGTCATTCCATGGGCACGCTCATGGCTGGTGATGAATGCACTACAGAATAATGTGGCTGCATCATTGCCCCTTTTTAATCTCTTTTATTTTGCCTATGCTGCACAGTATCCCCATGCTGCACATCAGCAAGGCAATATTCAGTGGTTTAGCCAATGCTTGTTCTTACAGAAAAGTTGTCATGCTGGGTCAATCAAATGCATTTTAACGGTGAGTGAAGTGCTTTCATCTAGTATATAAGAGAAGACACAAAAATGTTGGCGATCATTAACATATACTTAAAATCATTTTGGAAAATGTACTTGTTTAACATTTCTGATGAGAACACACTTTTGTGCAGCCGTATTACACAGTTTAAAAATAGAATAGAAAATATTGTGACGGAGAAACATCATTGCTTGCAAAAGATGAACCATGGGAAGTAAGAACTGAGTAGAAAATAACCAAACGACATTATGAGAAACTACGGGCAAAAAAAAAAAAAAAATTTAAAAAAGTCATTACTATTTTTAGGTCTCGCCTGACCCAGCGCATGCAAAACTTATTGAGAGGGCTCTAAAAAGTGCTACCAGGCCAGCCTAGACCTACACTGCATGTGCGCGGGCGCCGCGCTTTACCTCGATTATTTTAATTTTCGCTTTGATGTTTGATCGTGATCGCGATCACTTTCGCGGCCGCTTTGCATAGCCAATAGGTCTCGTTTTTTTTTTTATTAGAACCGTACACTGCTTAGCAGCGGCGCTGATTCCTACATCGGTGGCCACACACGCACACTGGCCGAAGGTACGCTTGTTGTCTGGGGTCTTGCAAGGTTCGACCTCCGTGTCTGTATCTTTCTACACGTTGTTTATTTCTTTTATGTTCTTCGAGTCATGCGTGTGCAACAGATGGGGTTCGGCTGTAGGGCTTCTGATCAGCATCTGAATTTGAGTAATGGAGGTTACGTGGACGTTGCAGCTTACTGTGACCATCACCCTTTAAATATTATTGCCTTCACGTCGGAGATCAACACACATTTATTTTTCAAAAACGTTTCCATTTATTATATCTTTCCGTTTGGCAGTTCACTCCCGTGTCCTCCCCTGCATTAGAGTGCAAAGTCTGATATTAAAAACCTGGGATCGCGTAAGTGCATGGCGAGTTCTAACCCAAATAGCCTCATGAAAGCACTTAATGTTGATAAATGCACATTGCCGTAGGTCCTTATGTCCTTTCCACGCGTGTCTCGAGATGCTATGGCATCATCATTTCTCTGAAGCTTTTTTATTCAGCTAATCGTTGAAAGCACAGATGCGTTTATTATTTTTTACTTCACAGGTTTAGCAGGATCTCAAATTGTGTGGGATGAATAATCCTGACTGAATGTTGGTAGTCCCTCAATGTTTTCTGACGAAAGGGACTAGTGTAGGAACACGTGTGCGATCTAATTTGAAGTGTGTCTGATAAGACTTTTGGCCAAACTATAACCTAAGAGCTTTTTTTCTTTAATGGGTCGAGGTGATCTCTTTTCTGCTTTGATTTTAAATACGTGTTGGTCCTTCTACAAAAATATCACAAAAGCTTACGAACATATGGCAAACCGTCATGAGTAATGCAATGAGTTTCACTGACGGAATTAAAATGTGCCAAACATGACCCGAGTGTCACAATAAAAACAAACGTTTGCAATACAATAGGTCTCGCATTTACACGAGTTTGAGCTATTGACATTGCAAATAACAAGCCTTTTATTTTTTTTGTTTTAAAAACATAAATAAAAGGCATAGTCATTTACAATGCCAATAGGTTAAACTTGCGTAGCTGCGAGACCTATTGCATTGCAAATGCTTGTTTTGTTAGGCACGGGGAGATTAAAGACCAGATGTATCAAGCGTTTTCCCGAATCGGCCCGTTTGCGAATGGGAAAAAGCCTTTTGGGCAGTATCATCCCAAAAGGCAATTGCAGAATAGGGAATCCCAATTTTTGCGATTACGTATTTTGCTTATGCATTTAGAGAATCGCAATTTGCAATTCTCTAAAACAATGCAGGAAACGCTTTTTAAATTGAGACCCTGCTTTAAGGAATCGCAATTTACCACCAACTTCAAGTTGGTGTCATGGAAAACCAATTTTAAAAAAAGACACTTTTAAGGAAATACAAATAAATCAACATTTAAAGAAGGCTTTTTAAAGGAAATGTAATTTTGGGAAAAATCCCAAATCATATTAAACTTGGGTGGAGTTTAGGGGTAGTGAGGGGTTTTGGGGGTTAGGGATGGGAGATGTTTAGGGGTGATGAGGAGTAATTTGGGGTGTTAAAATTGGGGTCTATAGCTGTCAGAGGCATGCATCCTGTCCAAGTAGGGACCACCAATGTTCAGTGGGACCTGTTTGAAACTGTAACTGATCTGCTCCCCATCATGGTCAGTTGACTTTTTAGATTTGGCAAGGTCCAATGCTCCAATGTACCCCCCTCCAGCCTAAACCCAGAGTAGCTTAAGCAATACCTTGTTGGACTTCCCTGCATAGGGGATAGAACATGGGCAATTGACCACTACTGAAGGGGCACCTGCCAGCTCTACGCTTCACTGAACCCAGTTGGATTCCTTTGTCTATATTCTTAGGGCCCACTGAACAGACCCATGGTGAATCCTTTTCCTCACCTGTGGACACCATCTGTGCAGCAGCTAACCTTACTTTGCTCACAGATGCATCCCATTAGTCAGACACTGTTACCATGGACAACAATGTGCTGCGGCCCATTCTGCCCCTTGGGTCTGACTTCTATCTCCAACCCAGGGAATACTCTTACCACAAGGACAACAACCAACAGAGGTCACTGACACCTGTCAGTGTCTAAAGCCAGGCCCCTGGCCATCCCGGGGTCTCTAACCTCTGTGGTTTCTCAAAAGTGGGGTGCAGTAGCCCCAGGTGAATGGCACCCTTCTTGCACTCTCCCTCCCACCAGTTCAGGGGTGGTATCACTGGTCCTTCAACCCAGGGTCACTACCCTTAGTATAAACATGTGCCTGTCATGCCTGGACTTCCAGGGGAGTACAACCACCTCCCTCAAGGGAAATACACTCTGGGTGTGTTGTGCAAAGGTCTGCCTGACGTAGGTCCCCAGCCCTCTGTCCTTGTGACAATGCATGGTGCCCCACCAGGTCAGAAGTGGTCTCATCAGTGTCAGTCTTGGAGTGTCCTGATCTCAGAACTGGCAACCCCTGGCCCACGGGTCCTCCCTCTGTGGACTGTTTCCACCTCCTACCCCTCCATCTGGGCCTCTCTACCCTCTGCTGTGGAGTGGTGCCCCCAGAAACCTGGACTGGTAGGGCACTTGTGGCAGGCACCCCCTCGGCTCTCCTGATAATGTATGACTCCAGTCGGTGGATGGTATCCTGGTGCAGAGAAATTCTCCCTGCTTGTGCCCCCTCTGACAGCAATCCAAGCACTGAGGCTGGAAATAGTTTAACCTAGGCTTCTGCGCACCCCCACCTCTTTTCTTTCTCTTGGATTGGGACATGGGACCCTCCCCCTCACTCTGATGGGTAAAACCTGAACCACCTCCTTGGGATCACTCCCCAATGCCACATCAGACACACTGGTACTCACCCAGAGGTCTGCCTCCTTTACAAGCCCCATGGGGTCAGAGAACTTACAATCCTCAAGAGTTGGCCTAGCTCTGTAAAACAGTGACTGAACATATGCTCTCTAGCAATCAGATTGTACAGCACCTCAAGTACATTCACCATTCTACCCTTCACCCAACCATCCAGTGACCCACAACATCCTTCCAGGACTGGTGAAATAGTGTCCTACTGCCCCTGAATATTAACCTGCACTACTCTGAGATGAAGATATATCTCTTGACAAGAGTCTCCTTCACGGCGATCTCTCTCATCTAGAGCTAGTTGGGCATCCCTCCCATCACCGTGCATAGGCCTCCATAGGACAACCCCCCCAATCCTCCTCAGGGATCCTGTGCGCTACTACAGGCACCAAATCTCTGGGTGTGTGGAGCTTTCCTTCAGCAAAGGCCACCATTGGACTCTACTTGTTTTTTTTAAGTCCAGTTCTTTTAGACTCAGTTCCTGAGCCCACAAGATCTTTCATCATCATCCTCATATATAACTTTATTTCGATCACAAAGATCTTAAAAAGTACACAGCACAAGATTAGTTAAGAAGAATATAAATGGCATTTTTAAAAACACATGGCTACCATAAAATACAGTTTTAAAAGTAAAAATAACAAAAATGAGGAAAAAAGTACTTCATACAATGCATTTGGAACACTTAATCCATAGTGCATGCCAATATTTGGCAATGCCAAAAACGATTACCTTGTGTGTGTCAGTGAACAAAGTCCTTAACACCTTGAGGTAGTGGCCAGGGCCAACCAATCTACATAATGGGATTATCCACTTTGCCCTCAGGGTTGTGTAGTTAGGACAAAAAAATAACAAATGCACAATGGATTCTGGACTGGCTTTGCATGATGGGCAGAGATCATCAGTAAGAGCATTACAGCGCCACATATTACAAAGCAGTTTAGTGGGTAGAGTCTTATAACGGAATTGCAAAAAAGGTTTGCGTGCCAGAGGGGTAACAATTTCATCAATGGTATCCTCACAACAAGAAACACATTTAAAAATTAAAAAAATCTGGGTTAAACTACCCTCCGATTTTGCCAAGATCTTTCTTCTTTCCAAGACTCTTTCAGTCTTAGCTGCCCCATGGCAAGTTTTTCCTTGGCTAATGCTCTCTCAGCCTCTGCCCTCCTCTCCTCTGCCAGGGCTTCGTCAGCCTCAGCTCTTCCCTTCTCTTCAGTCAGTTGAGCCAGCTGCAGGTCCCTCTCATCCTGTCTGTCCTTGAACTCCTCAGGGGTTAGGGTGGGTGAGGAGACACTGCTCCCAGCAGTAGATCCAGCAGGAAACTCTCTCTTTATGGGCTCCCCTCTCTCCTCCTGAGACTCTGCAAAATAATTTTTCATCTCCTCTCCTTCCTTCTTAGGGCTACTGCCCTCATGGGGTTCTGGTCAGGATCATTAAGATTACAAGGCTTTTCTTCCTTTAGACTTCCAGAGGGGTCCTCCCCTTCTGAGTCCTCCCTAAAGTCATCTGTTGATGCTGCTGGCCAGCATGTTTCCTTGTAAGCAAACAGGGCTGTCAAAAGACCATGGCTTGTGAATCTTCTCTTCACAGCCAACCCCCTCTCCTTTCAGAAATCCCTCAGCTCCTTCATAGTGTAGTATGATAGGTGCCAGCAATGTATTTCCATTCTGACAAGGCCTCACAGGTGCAGCTACCAAAAAGAGTTCCAATTTGATGAAAATAAAGCCGGAGTAAATTTTGAAAAATGACCAATTGAGAGAACAAAGGGAAAACGTAATGGTCTTAGATTTGAAAGGTAGTGTACACCAAATTATTGTAAGGCACTGCACAAACACAAGTCTTATCCCACCGCTGGACCAATGTTAGAAATGGGGTTTCTAGGTGATATAGATATGCATCCTGTCCAAGTAAGGACCACCGCTCTAGTCAGGGTAAGTCAGGGTAAGTCAGGTACAGACACTAAATTAACCTGCACTCACCCTCTGGTAGCTTGGCACAGAGCAGTCAAACTTAACTTAAGAGGCAATAATTACAGTAACACAGTGAAAGCACCACAAAAGGACTCAAAACCAGTTTAGGAATATTGAGGATATTTAACTAAATAAAACAAGACCAAAATGAAAACAAATCAATCAGTAGAAGTCGAGATATGAATTTTTAAAATTTAAATTCAAAAACAGTGCTTAGAAGTCTATAGAGCTAAAGTGTTACTTGAGGTCGCCCTAGACCGGGCCAAACCTGAAAGGTGAAGCCTACTGCGATGGGGCACGGGTGGGATACAACTCTAAACAGGTCCCAATGAAGTTTTACCTTCTCAAGTTGAGCCAATAGTTCCATTTGTGGGAAAGGAGTGCCCCGGGAGCACGATGAGCACGATGAGCATCGTTGGTGGTGGTCCGCGGGATGGTAAGAGCCTTCGGGCATCGCAGAAAGACATGCCCTCGCAGTTGTGAGCAGCACTGCTGCTGTATGAAGAGACGAACTAGTGCCTGCTCATTCTGATCCTTTGAGTGTACGCAAAGAGCACAAAAGCTTGATTTAAAGGGGCTGTAGTGAGGGGAATGCACTTGTAAGGCCCAGGACTGAAGGGGCACCTCAAGAAAGGATAGGACTCACAGATGGACTCCACCAGCACCAGCAGAGTTGTAAGAAGAGATTTCAGAGAACAGGAGAAAAGCCAGCAAGCCCTTAGAGAGAAGATCCAGTCTCTCTCATTCCCAGGCAAGAAGCAGTAGGCAGCAGGTCAACACAGCAGAGCAGGTAGCAAAGTGGCAGTCCCTCCTGCAGCTCAGCAAACAGCAGACAAAAGGCCAACACAGCAATGCATGTAGCAAAGTGTCACTCCCTCCTGCAGCACAGCAGCTCTTCTTCCAGGCAGAATGTCCTTGGTTTCAGTAGAGTTCTGATTTGGTGGTGTCAGGGGTCAAGCAATTATACCCAAATGCACCTTTGAAGTGGGGGAGACATCAAGGCCTTTGAAGATCATAAGACCCCTGCCTTTCCTGCCCTAGCTCCAGATACACTGCAGGGGGTATGCAGCTCTTTTTGTGGGGACATGCACAGCTCTATTCAGGTGCAAGTGTCAGTTCCTCGCTCCCAATCTCCCTCAGGATGGCCCATCAGCCTGGTGGTGGTCCACCAGGCTACAAATGTCACACTCCAGCTCCCTTTGTGTGAGTGTTTTTAAATTGTGAGTCTAGAGACACAAAACTCCAATTTTTCTATCTGCTCGCAATGGGAAATTACATTTAAAAGATGCTTTAAGGCAATCCCCATGTTAAACAATGGGAGAGATAGGACTTGCAGTAGAGAAAAATGAATGTAACAGTTGTTCATTACCACAACATGTAAAACTAAAAAGTACATGTCCTACCTTAAAAATACACTGCACCCTGTCCTTGGGGCTACCTAGGGCCTACCTTAGGTGTGACTTACATTTAATAACAAACATTGGCTTAGCCAATAAGTCTTGCCTGTGGGACCTTATAGGTGTTTAGCCATGCAGCACATTATCGGATTGTCCAATGCCTCACAAAATCCAAAATAATTAAATGAGAATGGTCTAATAATCATCAACTACTTTTCTAAGAAAGCCTGGAGTACGTAATGAGCTCATAACGCACTCGAAAACAATTGTAAGTATGTGTTGCAAGTTATGCTCATCCAACATGCGAGCAACACAATTGTTGCGGTGAGAGTTACTCTGCACAAACACAAAGGTTACATTTTACTCTCCATATCAAGCCACCCACAACAAGCACAGTAAGCTGGAGAAAAAAAACCACCATGTACTACCCTGCTGCCAAATAGCCCACAAACCAGCCACCTCTCCTAACACTCATTGACTTTGACCATGTGCAGTACTCCACTGTCCTTTGGCTAGGTTTGCACTAAAGAGATACCACATAGACACACACAAAGCGAGAGATGCAATATGAAAACATTTAAACACCAGCTTATATACCTTTGAGAATCTCTGAACACTTACAAATGGTCAATACATTTCTCTAAGAAAGGTGATAACCTTCTGCTCCTCCGCAAGAAGTGATGCATTTCATGACAAGCTTAACTTCCTGCCAGGGTTGCAATAGCACTCGTATACCAAATTTGTCCATTCTGTGAACTGTAGTAGTAACCCCCCAATAGAAATACAGCACAAAGATATAAGAAGCAATACTTTGTAAATGGAAGGCTCAAGAACGCTCAAATGATATTCTATTACACTAAGCCATCTACCATCCGTACCTCCCAACCCCACCAATTACTCTCGGCACCTCGTGAAGCAAATCCAGCTATACTGGGATATTTTTCCCTCAGAGGGTGTGTGATATCTGCTTGTATACTGGAAGAATTCTCCCTGTGAATTGACTGATGAATTCTAATTTACGGGGAAGCAAAACTTTGTACTCTGTAAGATGGCAACTCGTGCACAGGGAGCTGAATCCACATTTAGGGGCGGGGGCAAACCTTGTGAATGAAATGCTAATAATATGGGAGATTGCTCTTTCTTTGCAGAATATTTTTTTTAAACAATAAATGTATTTGTTCATTGTCAGACTACACTTTTCATCTCTTTGCCCTTCGTGGCTCCAGACCCTTTTCACTGCCACAGCTTGAACCCCAATTTATGGGTTTCCGGAGAAAAGTTTTTCCAACTTCAGCACTGGATGTGACTCAGCAGTCTTGACCTCTTTCTTCCGAGTGAGGCTCTGCAGCTGTTGTTTCTTTGTATTGCTAAACTTACGAAAGAATATTCCAGCAGAGATTAGGAAATGTTATTTATGTGCAACACTCGCAATCAGACGAGAAAGGATGAATGAAGCCTTCCACTCCAAACCATTGGGTGTATGAGCACACATCTCATCCTCTCAGTGGAGTGACGTGTGTGAGTTGGTTCGTCTTTGTGTGCTTGCCTCGTGAACTATCCCTGCATCTCTTTATAAAGGTCTAGCCACCTGAGTCTATGGTGAAATAAAAGTTAGGAATTCTGGTATAGCAGTTTGACGATTTCTGCATGTGATAGTGAACTTAAACTGCAGACTGTTCCATATTGGTAGTGAGTATATATACTGTGATCATTGCGAACAAACATGCTGGTAAATGAGAATGCCTACAGAATGTGTGCACACCGATATTAAGTACGCGCTGGCTGCCCTCGCCCATAGAGTGCATGCATTGTACTTGTGCACACAACAAGATGACGCACGTATAGCATATATATGCTGAAATGTGTCCGCACACGTGACGTATTCACTGCGTGCACACAGTGCTAGTACATACATATCAAAAGTGTGATCACAGTGTAGGTCGCGTACACTGAAGGTTAAAGCTCACACCGTGAGTATATGCTATTGCCTACAGGTTGTGATCCCACTAGTAAGAGCACATTCAATATCTTTACATAACAAACAATGGTAGCAGACATATAAAAAGGGTGCACACAATAGTGAATACACAATGGGGAGTGCATTTTCTCACACTAATGCATGCAATGGTTTACTCATCCACACGTTGCTAGAGCGTATTCAAAGAAGGTTGTGAATACACACTAATACTGAGTTTATAGTGCAGTTTTGTGCACAATCATAGGGGCTGATTCACAGAACTAATCTGAGACAAAATCCTAAATTTACTACTTTTGCTATTCTCAGAAGGCATTTAGTAGTAGTAAAGTTAGGATTTTGTCTTAAGTTTGACTTAGGTTTGACTTATGACAGGCTTAAGACAGACTTAAGACAAACCTAAGACAAACTTAAGACAAACTTAGGACAGACTTAAGACAGACTTAAGACAGACTTAAGACAGACTTAAAAAGAAATCCTAACTTTACTACTACTAAATGCCTTCTGTGAATACCAAAAGTAGAAAGTTTAGGATTTTGTCTCAGATTACTTCGGTGAATCGGGCCC